>NW_027507784.1:87404530-88004530 GCF_037356315.1 Lithobates pipiens | reverse complement strand
AGGTTTGTTGCCATTTTCCCAGGGCCAAAATTTTAAGGCTTGGTATGTTTAGTATCTCTTTACTCGGTGTGAACTCATCTTTTATATTTTACCAAAAAATGTGTCATATGTTGTGTTTGTAAACCTGAAATTTTTTTTATTTATTTTTTTGACGTCATAATGTAGAGTATAAGCTTTCCTATCATTTGAGCCACAAAGAGTTCATCCAGCTCTGAGCAATCCTCTTTTATTGTTCAGTGAGCTAAATCTTCACAAACAGAGAAAAACTTTGTCAAATCCTCCC
Organism: Lithobates pipiens; assembly: GCF_037356315.1. NCBI lineage: Eukaryota > Metazoa > Chordata > Amphibia > Anura > Ranidae > Lithobates > Lithobates pipiens. Next base: position 88,004,247 of record NW_027507784.1, on the reverse strand, counting down.
CCTTGCTGTGAGTGACAGGTTATTTACATATCTCGTGCACTAACCGAAGAGACATGCATTATTTTTTTAATTCCCTCCTCCACTCCTTTCTTCTGCTGCTCTGCAAGGATTGGCTGTTCCCCACCTCGACATGATTTGACATGCTGAAATCATGTGGGGATTTTTCTGGGTTTTGACTGGATGTTAGAGATCATAGCAGAAGTTCAGTGTAAGAAATACACAGGAGAAAATGCATGTTGATAAGGGGAGTGTAGAGGTGGGCGGGGAGTCTACTGACATCACGACTCCACCCACTGAGCCCTAGAAAACAGACCCACCCACAGAATCTGCAGTTTTTCGGGTCTCATAGCAGACAGAGGGGAGACATTTAACAGATAAGTATACATGCAGGAGGCATGTATATCCTTCTAGATAACCAATATTGCAGTAGTTTAGAAAGGATGAGAGTGGGTTTACATCCACTTTAAAATACATTTTAATGAATTTTTACTGAAAGGATGGGTTTGTTAAACAGCTGCGGCACAAAAATTTGCAACTACCATTATTTTATTCTACAGGATCTCTGCTTATCAGTGGCAGCTGGTTTTTAATTTCTTTTGGGGGGGGGGGGGGCGGCAAACAAACCTGGCCCCCTCACTATACTCCACTGTGCCCCGAGCACACCATTTTTGAGGCCAATTAGAGCCTCAGGCTTTAACCACCTAAGGACCGCCTGCCGCGGATGCGGAAGTGCGGCTCTATTGCACATAATGACGTACCTGACGTTTCGTGTAATAGATACATGTCATAGAGTGGAAGCCGATGCGCACAGGCGTCGCCCCCCCCCCTCCCCCCCGTGATCGCTACACAGAGAGGCAGAAAGGGGATCTGTTAACATAAACAAGGCGGATCCCTGTTCTGACAAGAGACAAAACTGAGGTCTGCTGTTCCTAGTGATCAGGAACAGCGATCTCTGTGTTGTCCCAGTGAGCCCACCCCCCACACAGTAAGAGCACACCCAGGGAACACAGTTAACCCCTTGATCGCCCCATATTGTTAACCCCTTTCCTGCCCGTGTCATTTATTGATCAGTGCATTTTTTTTTAGCACTGATCACTGTAATAATGTCACTGGTCCCCAAAAAGTGTCAATTGGGGTCAGATTTGTCCGCCGCAATGTCGCAGTCCTGCTAAAAATCGCAGAATGCCATCACTACCAGTAAAAACAATAAAAAAAATTTTAAAAAGGCCATAAAACTCTCCCCTATTTTGTAGACGAGATAACTTTTGCGCAAACCAATCAATGTAAGCTTATTGCGATTTTTTATTTTGTTTTTTACCAAAAAGATGTAGAACAGTACATATTGGCCTAAATTGATGAAGCAATTTGTTTTTTATTATTTTTTTGGGATATGCATTATAGCAGAAAGTAAAAAAAATAAAAACATATTATCTATCTATCTATCTATCTATCTATCTATCTATCTATCTATCTATATATATATATATATATATATATATATATATATATATATATATATATATATATAGATATATATATAGATATATAGATATATATATAGATATATAGATATATAGATATATATATATAGATATAGATATATATATTATCTAATGTAAAAAAAGTTTTTTTTTTTTTTTTTAATTGTCGCTCTTTTTTTTGTTTATAGTGTAAAAAATAAAAACGGCAGAGGTGATCAAATACCGCCAAAAGAAAGCTCTATTTGTGAGAAAAAAATGGACATCAATTTTATTTGGGTACAGTGGTGTACGACCGCGCAATTGTCAGTTAAAGCAAGGCAGTGCCGTATCGCAAAATGGCCTGGACAGGAAGTGGGTAAAAACCTTCCAGAGCTGAAGTGGTTAAACAGCTGCGGCACAAAAATTTGCAACTACCATTATTTTATTCTACAGGGTCTTTGATTATCAGTGGTGGCTTTTTTTTACTTCACATCACTATACCCCACTTCTCCCCGAGCCCACCCTTTTTGAAGCCAATTACAGCCTCATGCTCTAATCATGTGCTTAAAAAAAAAAAAAAAAACATTGAAATCCATGCATCCGGCACCCTGCATGTAGATTAGGGCCATGGCGCATGGATTGGGGGGGGGGCGCCCCTTATCAGTGGCTGGCTCTGCTGCTTATAGAAAATATCAGTTTTGGGAGTTTTAACTAAAATTCAAGCCTAAAATGTGAATATTTTCTTGAAGCAAAAGGGTTAAATATGGTATTTCATATGATGGAGGGTGTTATATAATTGTTATGGATGGGAAGGGGGCGATCAGAGGCCTCCTTACCTTAGGAGGCAGATGGTAGGGGCGCGGCTCCTCACTCCAGGGCCTTTGCTTCTCCTCCTGGCCGAACAGGAAGTGGGTTCTGAGATCTAATTGGCTGGGAGTCTTGAGCCCACCCTTTTCTTTTAGCCAATTAGAGTCTCAGACTCTAATCGTGTGCTTCAAAAAAAAAAAAAACCCCATTGAAATCCATATGTCTGGTACTCTGCAAGTAGATTAGGGGAATGGATTGGGGGGCGGGGCCCCTACGCCCTGTAGGGACGGGCCGTCACTGAGATTTACCTTTAACGATCTTTACCTTCAACTGTAGTGCAAGGGCCTGCCTGAGTGTATACAAATTGAAAGTGTTTAGGCATACCTCCCAGCACTTGGAGATGGGAATGAGGGACATCTACTAGCAAACGTATGTGGGCATAGGACACACCCCCTGCAACGCCCCTTAAAGGGGACATAACCCCCCCAAAAAGGTTCATTAAATCCACAAGTGCTTTTTTTTTTACCACCAATATTCCTTTATATTGGCTTTTAAATTTTACAAATGCAGCAATTTAGAATATGGATGAAAGGTTTAGCACTGGGAAACACTTTTTGAAATATAAAAAGTGCATTTTATATACAACTATATAGATCAGACCAAAATGAGGGACACATGAGGAGGAAAGAGGGACAGAGGGACAGAGGGACATTGCTCCAAATCAGGGACAGTCCCTCCAAATCAGGGACAGTTGGGAGCTATGGTTTAGGTCTGACCTTATATGATATGGTTTTGGTAAATCTAAAGGAAAAATCGAAAGAGAATTGTATAGTGTGATATATATAGACCACCGCTCAAAGGCAGGTCCTGGGAACTCAGAGATAATTGCTCCAGGTGAAGGGATCCGGGTGCGAGTCATAACATGCAGATAATGTAGATAATGACAGAAGTCTGGACGGCCGCACTTCAAAGCTAAAACGATGCTTTATTCAAATAATATTTAGGAACACAGCAAATGACATCACAGCAAAATATGCTAACAGCTGATGCGTTTCGCACTAAAGCTAGTGCTTACTCATAGCTGGTGTAAGCATTATGAGTAAGCACTAGCTTTAGTACGAAACGCGTCAACTGTTAGCATCTTTTGCTGTGATGTCATTTGCTGTGTTCCTAAATATTATTTGAATAAAGCATCATTATAGCTTTGGAGTGCGGCCGTCCAGAGTTCTGTCATTATCCACAGAATTGTATAGTGTGTATCCAGCTTTACCCTGAGCCTATACTTTGCCTTACAGCTCTTGACTGCAGTGTGGTGCAGGGTACAAGCAGGGATGTGTGAGTCTAGGCTAAAAGATAACAGCATAGAGCAGGCTTTCTCAACCTTTCAACCCTAGAGGAACCCCAAAAATAATTTTCATGTCTTGAGGAACCCTTCCTAAAACCAAATTATCAGGGCTCAATAGGAACAATTCTCCTTATATCGGTGGTCAATAGGAAGAATGTCCACCCTTAAAGACAGCTAAAAAGATATTTGGTGTCATGCTGCTGGCTTTGCTAAGTGGTGCTGAACCCTGAACTCTGTAGACATCATCAAATAGGTGGTCCATCAGCTACAGCTCAAGGAACCCCTAGCAACCTCTGGAGGAACCCCAGGGCTCCACGGAATCCTGGTTGAGAATGGTTGGCATAGAGTCTTCAAAATAGGACACATGAATCATGTAACAATGTAACAACTACATCAAAAGTTAATTTTTTTTAATCAAAATGTGAACTAAAAGCACAGACCACAAGCTCTATTCAGAGCTATATCACAAACGTACACAAGGGGGCAGTGTGTGCCCAGTATCTGAAGTTATTTGGTAATCTGGGAAGGAAATCTTTGGAAGCCTGCTCTGTGAAGTAAGATAGGACCTATCAGCAACCCATAAACTGACAGATTTACATCTATGGAAAAAACTATTTACATGATAATCTGGGAAGAGATGGCTTCCCGCCCGGCACAGAAGATTCAGTAGGGCAAGGTTTCTGATGACAAATATCTCACAAATAATTTTAGAAGGCAATACATAAATTCTAAATATCATTGTGGGAAAGGCAGGATGATGTTACTAAGCATGGAGATAACGGAGTTGATTTACTAAAGGTAAATAGACTGTGTACCATGCAAAGTGCAGTTGCGCCTGAGCTTAGTAAATGAGGTGAAGAGTCATTTTGCAAACAATACCCAATTACATGCAAGGAAAATTTTTTAAAAACAGCATTTTTTGCTTGCACACGATTGGATGATGGAAATCAACAGATCTTCTGCTTATTTACTAAGCTCTGGAGCAACTGCATTATTATTTAGTAAATCCACCCCAAAGAGTTCAGTCAGATCCATTTCAATGTTCATGTAAAGACAAAAGTTATATTTTCATTTTGGATAGAGAAGGGATTGGCAAGAACTCCCGATTTCATTCCTGTGCCCCTGCTGGGGTCAATTGGCTCTCGTCACCAATTTTCTCTGGCCACCATTGTCAATGGGACTAAAATTGTGGAAAAATTCAAACTATTTCCGGGATCCATCCCCCCCCCCCCCCATGTGAATGAGCGGTTCCCCTACACATTAACCAAAAAAGTGTCAAAAAGTAATAAAAACACAGAGACATTTTTTAAAAATTCCTTTATTAAAAAAATAAAAAATATAAAAACAATGTTCCTCAATGTAAATCCATTGTCTATTGAAACGCCCGCCACACCTGGGGAAAAAAAATAGTAATTATGCTCCCCCCGTCCATGGAGACTGGCCGCCTACTGCAGGCTCCGCCATTTGGCAGTACTTATATAGGGGCCACCTGGCGACGTCACCTGGTGGTACCGCCCCTCCCCCCTTGTGTTGTCAATGACAGGTGCATGATGGGTCGGTGACGTCACAAGGAGCGGAGCCCACCTGCCCCAAAACACTCACCGTCCCATGTTGAGGGCATGTGGCCTGGTATGATTCGGGGGAGGGGGGGGGGCTCGCTTGTCCTCCGACCTGCCAGGCTGCAAACTAGGATAAGGATCTGGTATAAATTTTGGAGGTGACCCCAGGCTTTTTTTTCTTTAGTAAAAACAGCATACATAGTAGACAAAAACACTGGATAGGCACACACTTAACCCTTTGATCGCCCCTGATGTTTAACCCCCTCCCAGCCAGTGTCGTTAGTACAGTGACAGTGCATATTTTTAGCACTGGTCACCATATTAGTGTCACTGGTTCGCACAGAGTGTCAGACTGTCTGCTGCAATATCGCAGTCCTGCGAAAAGTCGCTGATCGCCGCCATTACTAGTATAAAAAATAAATAAATAAATAAAAATTACAGTATATATCCCATAGTTTGTAGACGCTATACCTTTTGCGCGAACCAATCAATATACGCTTATTGGAGATTTTATTTTTACCAAAAATATGTAGCAAAATACATATTGGCCTAAACTGATGAAGAAATTAGTTTTTTTTATTTTATTGAATATTTTATAGCAGAAAGTAAAAAAAATAAAAATAAATAAAATAAATAATATATATATATATATATATATATATATATATATATATATATATATATATATATATATATATATATATATATATACACACACATTTTTTTATGTTTATAGTACAAAAAAAACACAGAGGTGATCAAATACCACCAAAAAAAAGCTCTATTTGTGGGGAAAAAAAGTCTTACATTTCATTTGGGTACAGCGTCACATGACAAAGCTAGTTTCAGTTAAAGTAACGCAGTGGTGTTTCACAAAAAAATGGCCTGGTCAGAAAGGGGGGTAAATCTTCTGCAGGTCAAGTGGTTAAGGTAGGTTCAGAAAAGGTTTTCTCTTACCAGCAAAGAAAAACACCTGGTAGTTCTGAAATTGGAAGTAATGGAATCAAAATGCAGGATTATTGAAAGTGTAACATGAAAAGCCGTTGTGAGTGATTTCAGCTGTGAAGCCTTCAACTTCCAGAAGCCTGTTCAGCCTAGAAGTCAAACAGCTGCAGCTGTGAAGAGCGTGGACATAGGAGGTATGTGCTATTCTTAGGCTCTGCAATACAGTATATACTGTATATAGATTATCCATACACTGGCAAGTGTGACGAGGTTGCTGGATGGGCATAATGTGCTCTGAACAATACTCATACCTTGGTTGTTGTGAAAACCCCAGCAGGGGCGGACTGGGAACTTCTGGCCCGGGAGGCAAACCCAACCAACTGGCCCTTTTATGGTGCTGCCGGATCCTGAGGCCTAATGAAATTGTGCCCAGAGAGTGTGCCATGGTGCCCCAGCCTTTGGTGGGCACGGTGAAAGGCGGATCTTGTCTTAAAGAGGTTGTAAACCCCTGTGTGAAACTTGTACCTATAGGCATTATCTATAGGTACTGTAAATATGTCTTAAACGTGCGCTGTTTAGGAGATATTTACCTTGTAGTGTGCCGATGATGTCATAGGCGCATGCACTGTGAAGAAACGGCCTTCCGCGCCGTTCCTTCACTAGCAAGTACCGTGGCTGATGGCTTCCGCGCGCAAGTTCGGGAGTGATGTCACGTCACGTCACTCCGACCAGCCACAGAGCCGGAGTCCTCGGCCCCGGATAGAAGAGGGGTGAAGATGGATGTGGCCACCAGCGGGGACATCACAGGTTTTCATTTGCAGGTAAGTGCCACATAATGGGTTAGTATGTGATGCATACTAGCCCATTATGCTTTTACTTTGCAGGGTAAAAAAGAGGAAGTAAAACCCATCAGGGTTTACTTCCTCTTTAAAGAACATGGCATAGTGTCACTCTATGCCAGGGGTCAGCAAGCTTTTTCCACTTAATCAATGTATGTGAATGCATGGAGGGCCACATTCACCTGCTAATAAACGAGGATAATAATCTGGACCCAGCACAGCTCCTACACCTCTGGACCCCTTTACATTACACAGCCCCCACACCTCTGGACCCCTTTACATTACACAGCCCCCACACCTCTGGACCCCTTTACATTACACAGCCCCCACACCTCTGGACCCCTTTACATTACACAGCCCCCACACCTCTGGACCCCTTTACATTACACAGCCCCCACCTCTAGACCCCTTTACATTACACAGCCCCCCCACCTCTAGACCCCTTTACATTACACAGCCCCCCCACCTCTAGACCCCTTTACATTACACAGCCCCCCCACCTCTAGACCCCTTTACATTACACAGTCTCTGCACCTCTGGACCCCTTTACATACACAGTCCCCGCACCTCTGGACTCCTTTACATTACACACTTTTCATATTAACAAGCTGGTGATTGGTTGCTAGGACCACCCAGCAACCAATCACCTGGAAAGTTAACTTCGGAAGCTCCTGCTGTCTTAGCGCTGCTGTGTGTCTCTCCCGTGTTCTCATTCAGCGCTCTGCTCTTACTTAAGATGTTCGCGGGCCGGGTGCACGTGAACTCATCACGTGCACTGACGCGCCGGACATTTAGTGGCGGCAGCCCGTGGGCCGTAGTTTGCCGACCCCTGCTCTAGGCCATAAAAAGAAGGATTGTAAGGCCCCTTTCACACTGAGGCGTTTTTCAAATCCGGCCCCTCTCACTCCAGTGTGAAAGCCAGAGGGTTTTCACACTGGAGCGGTGCGCTAGCAGGACGGTAAAAAAAAGTCCTGCTAGCCGCATCTTTGGAGCGGTGAAGGAGTGTTGTGTTCACCGCTCCTTCACCACTCCTTCCCATTGGAATCAATGGGGCAGCGCGGCTATACTGTCGGCAAAGCGCCACCGTAGCGACGCTTTACAGGCGTTTTTAACCCTTTTTCGGCTGTTAGCAGGGCGGTTTTAAAAACGACGCCGCTCCTGCCCCAGTGTGAAAGGGGCCTAGAAGATGAACTGTAAATGAGGGGAACACATAATAAACAGCATGGCTGTTGCTCTTTGAATATGATATGCACCCTAAATAAAATGATAAATAAAATACCATGGCATGATTAAAAAGGTGGGGTATACATGGGCAGAACAAAGGGGCTAGATAGTCAGGGGTGGAGCCGGGGCGGGCGGCAAAATGAGGTTTCTCCTAGGGTGTCAAAAATCGTTGCATCAGCCCTGACCGTAGTTACATGTGACTATGTTATATCATTACTAAAAGGTTAATGATAAAGAATGACAGCCACTGCGGGCAGTCGAGTGTCGTTAGCGTTGGGAGGTATGTGTAAAAGTGACGGCCCATCTGTTATTTTCAGTGCAGATGTCTGCGATAAGGTAAATCTGGGTTGGCATCTTTGTCTGGCATTGTCTGGCACATAGCTATACATGCCCCTAGACTGCCAGTGTCTGGAGCAGATTATATGATTGTAGCCGGCATACATTACAATCACGGACATATGTTTTAAAGCTGCTCGCCTGCCGTCTCACCGTGTGAAGCAGATGCTGCTTTGAAGCTCTGATGAAGTGCTGGCTGGACAAGAATGGGTCAGTTTATTGCAGGCAACTTCAATACGCTATTTTGTTTTTTTGAAAAGCTGGCATTAGAAGTGACATTTTCATAAATATCAGTGTTTTTTCATCCTTAACCACTAGACCTCCGGAAGATTTACCCCCTTCCCAGCCAGGACATTTTTTGCAATGCGGCATTGCGCTACTTTTACTGACAATTGTGTAGTCGTGCAACGCTGCACCCAAATGTGATTTTTTCCTCCACCAATAGAGCTCTCTTTTGGTGGTATTTGATCACCCCTGTGCCTTTTTTTGAGCTATAAACAAAAAATCTTTTAAAAAAAATAATAAAATTTTTACTTTCTGCTATAAAACATACCCAATAAAAAAAAATTTAAATCTAATTTCTTCATCAATTTAGGCCAATATGTATTCTGCTACATATTTTCGGTAAAAAAAATAAAAAAATCCCAAAAAGTGTATATTGATTGGTTTGCGCAAAAGTTAAAGCGTAGGGCCACATTGTAAATTTTACAAATATTCACAGGTCAAAAAATTTATTTATTTATAAATAAATGAATACACTTTGATCTCATCAGAGCCTTTCCACACATCTGTGTCCCCCATCAGAGTTTTTCCACACGTCTGGGTCCCCATTAGAGCCTTTTCGCACCTCTGTGTCCCCCTTCAGAGTCTCCCCAATACCGGTGTTTCCCATATCTGTGTCCTCCATTAGGGTGTCCTCATCATGAGTGTCCCTATCAAAGTCTCCCCATTATGAGCATCCCCAGCAGAGTCTCCCCATCATTAGTGTCCCCAGGATCAGCAGTCTCCCCATCATCAGTGTCCCCAGTAGAGTCTTTCCATCATCAGTGTCCCCAGCAGAGTCTCCCTATCATTAGTGTCCCCATCATAAGTGTCCCCATCATCAGTGTCCCCAGGATCAGTGTCCCCAGGATCAGTGTCCACATCAGCAGTGTCCCCAGGATCAGTGTCCCCAGTAGTCTCCCCAGCAGTCTCCCCATGATCAGTGTCCCCAGCAGTCTCCCCATGATCAGTGTCCCCAGCAGTCTCCCCATGATCAGGGTCCCATGATCAGTGTCCCCATGATCAGTGTCCCCAGCAGTCTCCCCATAATCAGTGTGCCCAGCAGTCTCCCCATGATCAGTGTCCCCAGGATCAGTGTCCCCAGCATCAGTGTCCCCAGCAGTCTTTTCCACACGTCTGGGTCCCCATTAGAGCCTTTTCGCACCTCTGTGTCCCCCTTCAGAGTCTCCCCAATACCGGTGTTCCCCATATCTGTGTTCTCCATTAGGGTCTCCTCATCATGAGTGTCCCCATCAAAGTCTCCCCATCATGAGCATCCCCAGCAGAGTCTCCCCATCATCAGTGTCCCCAGCAGAGTCCCCAGCAGTCTCCCCATGATCAGTGTCCCCAGCAGTCTCCCTATGATCAGTGTCCCCAGCAGTCTCCCCATGATCAGGGTCCCCATGATCAGTGTCCCCATGATCAGTGTCCCCAGCAGTCTCCCCATAATCAGTGTGCCCAGCAGTCTCCCCATGATCAGTGTCCCCAGCAGTCTCCCCATAATCAGTGTGCCCAGCAGTCTCCCCATGATCAGTGTCCCCAGGATCAGTCTCCCCATGATCAGTGTCCCCAGGATCAGTGTCCCCAGCAGTCTCCCCATGATCATTGTCCCCATCATCAGTTCCCAGGGATCAGTGTCCCCAGCAGAGTGTCCTGTACATACATCTTTAGTACATTCAGTACATACATACAGTCCTGTTTACACCTTGATTTTGCTTGGTGCTTCGGTGGAGCTTCAATGGGGCTTTGGTGAGGCTTCGTGGGGCATCAAGCGAGCTTTGCCATAGACTTCTATGGAGGCTTTGAAGATGCTTTGAAGCACCACTAAAGCTACACGGGATATAATTTTTGAAGCGAAGCTGAAGCAAAGCAAAAGCAAGGTGTAAACAGGACTGTAAGCTAACCATTTTATTTAGTGACAGGAGCTTTGAATGGCATTCAGAGAGGTTTAACAAAGCCTGTCCGAAGCCTTGTTTTGAAGCAAAGTGTAAACTATCCGTTAATGTGTGTTGAAGCCGAAGCAAAGTGCAGACATCCCAACATGCAAAAACTCATTTCAGGGAGGTGGCAAACTCATTTGAAGGACGTGGCGCTTTGCGCCCGCAAACGCCCCCACCCCCCGCTGCAAAATATTATTTAAATCCTTTTCTCAATATTTTTTTGTAGTGCTACTGGGGAAGGGGGTGGGGGGTGGGTCGCAGTGGACGGGGTCAGTCGTTTTTTTTACTTTTAATAATTGATTTTTTTACATTTTAAATTGTTTTTATTTATTTTTTTCATAATGCCTTTTTTCATTTTTTTTACACTTTTTCATTTTTTAGAGTTTTTTTTACAATATTTTATTTTTTATTTTGGGGGGGGGGCTTTGGTGAGATATCAAGGGTCTAATCAGACCCCTGACACCTCCCCTTTGAGACAGACAAAGGGACTGAGGGCACAGATTCCCCAGTCACTTTTTCTGCACTAAAGATGAATGAAAAGGAGAACAGGAGGCTCCTGTCCATTCATGAGCTGAGCAGAGTAAACACAGTTTACTCTGCTCAGTAATCACAGGACACAGGAGCGATCTTGCCCACTGTGTCCTATTACTAGTTCCCCCCCACAGCTGGCGGGAGAGGAGGGGAGCCGGGTACGGGGGACAAGGGGTGGTGGAGTAGGACGGGGAGGGGACGGGGGAGGAGTACACAGAGAAGCTGGGGGTGATCCGTGGGCAGCAGGAGGGACGGCTGCAGCGCCGATCATTCCTGGGAAATCGGGAGACGCTTGCGGGTGCCACCGCAGAAATGTACCGCACCTTCCGGAAGAATTGAGATATCTGCAAGTGTAAATGAGCCCTAAAAGATTTCCGGAAGTGTAGTGGGAGGGAGAGTTGGACAGGCAGCCCGGATATTTATGGAACTCTGGCCAATCCCTGGGGAGGTGTGCTCAGAAAGTGGAGGGAGAGCTCACAAATATTCTGAGGCTTAGCAGCTAAGGTGCAGAGTTCCTGGGTCCAGTCCTTCAGGACGGGCAGAGAGAGACAGATCTCTGGCACTGATTTCCTCTCCAACTGCAGTACCGCTGTGGATATGCACCGCCTGCCATAGAGGAAGGAAACTGCACCTACCTTTTTAGAATGGGATGGGGAGGGGGGGGGGGGGGGCATGAGGGTTTTTTTTTTCATGTTTTTTTTTTAAACTCATTTTTAACTCCACCCACCACCATCTTACACCCCCACAAACCGATCAGTAATGTTTTTCCAGCATTGCAAATACATGGAATTCCTGAGTCATATCAGTCTCTTTCTTTTTACAATCTAGTACAGGCAACGTAGCCCATTTAGTGCACATAGAAGTGCCGGGGAGGGAAGCATTAAATCAAAGTGGTTAATTAGTGTATAATCAGCAGCAATATAACATTGTGATTGATGGAGAGGAATGCAATAGCGTTCCCGTGTTCCTGCAGCTCTCCTTGGCGCTTGCTGTTTTATCCTTTGCATGCTGCCAGTCTGTATGCCTCCCTTCTTTTTGGCAGGGAGTCATGGAGACTTTCTGGTGCCCTGCAGATCCTCTGTGCTCATCCACTTTCATACACTGACAGCAGGAGCCATCCCTTGACACCAGTACCAATGCCCTAGCTCCCAGCTGTCCCTGATTTCGAGGGACTGTCCTATTTGGAGAAATGTCCCTCTGTCCCTCATACCTCCTCATCTGTCCCTCATTTTGGTCCGATCTATATAGCTGTATAGAAAATGCACTTTTTTTTCCTATCAAAAAGTGTTTTCCAGCACTAAACATTTCATCTGATTTCTAAATTGCGGCATTTGTAAATTCCAAAAGCCAATATAAAGGAACAGTAGTGCTAAAAAAAGCACTTGTGGGTTTAACCAATCATTTTTTTGTACAATTCTCCTTTAAAGGAGGCGTGGCAAAGGGTGTGTCCTATGCCTGCGTACTTTTACTGATAGATGTCCCTCACTCCCATCTCCAAAAGTTGGGAGGTGTGACCAACGCCTCCTGCTCCCTGGGCAAGTTTGCAGGGGAGAGAAGTGAGGTACAGTCCAGGGGGTGCAGCCCTGCAGAGGGCACAGAGCCACAGCCAATCACACTCCTCATTCCAATTTATAGCAAGGCTGGGTCAGTGCAGGGAAACTTTCATTGATTGTTTCCCTTATGAAAGTATTTCTGGTTGTGGCAGAAAGTTTAGGCATGTTTTCTAATGCATTAAAAGTTATGCCAAGCGAGGACACTTATTTCCCAGGATAGACCCCTCAAAATGGGGACTGTCCCCAGGAAATGGAGATTATAAGATAAACATACTCAGTAGCTGTAGACACTGCTGAGCAATTCATCCTCAAAGTTGAAGCAGTGAACTCTTCTCACACTTTTCCTATGCACCCAATCTCAGCTTGCATTAAAGATTCAAAGGTTGGCAGTCAGGCTGCCAAGTCACTGCTGGGGGGGTGGAACTGAACTGTGAGAAAGCAAAGGTAATTTCTGTTGTAAAGTTTAAGGATGAATTGCTCAGCAGTGCCTGTAGCTACAGAGGTCGGTAAGGGCTAATTTTAAAGCTTATTAACTTAAATGTCCATAGCTTGGCCACAGTTCTTCTCATTTATATAAACGTTTTGGGTACTGCTATTTGCTGTTTTACAATTATGCATTGAAGCTGAAATTTCAGTTTTTTGGGGGGGGAGTACAGCACCAAATGTATTAGTAATGTGTAATGATGTGTATCTCATAACATGCAGGTAGCTGCTTCTAATAAAATAAGGTACATTGCATTTGTATTGAATATTGCTTTCACCCTGGCCAATCACTTAGGGGTTTATTCCATTAATAAGAGCTGGGGGGAAAAAAATATTCAAGAAAACCTTCTAGAAAGTTCCTTCCCTCCCACTCTTTAGTTGGGAGGGTGGATGTGTGTGAAGGGTCTAGTCTTGGCCTCCCAGACCTTCTACCTGGAGAGCATGTGAATCCAGAGGTTGTTGGTTCCCACGACTGCTGCCTGAGGAGGATGTACAGTCGTGTGAAAAAGTGTTTGCCCCCTTCCTTATTTCCTGTTCCTTTGCATGTTTGTCACACTTAAGTGTTTCGGAACATCAAAACAATTTAAACAATAGTCAAGGACAACACAAGTAAACACAAAATGCAATTTGTAAATGAAGGTGTTTATTATTAAAGGTGAAAAAAAATCCAAACCATCATGGCCCTGTGTGAAAAAGTGATTGCCCCCTAAACCTAATAACTGGTTGGGCCACCCTTAGCAGCAACAACTGCAACCAAGCGTTTGCGATAACGTGCAATGAGGCTTTTACAGCGTCCTGGAGGAATTTTGGCCCACTCATCTTTGCAGAATTGTCCTAATTCAGTTACATTAGAGGGTTTTCGAGCATGAACGGCCTTTTTAAGGTCATACCACAACATCTCAATAGGATTCAGGTCAGGACTTTGGCTAGGCCACTCCAAAGTCTTCATTTTGTTTTTCTTCAGCCATTCGGTGGTGGACTTGCTGGTGTGTTTAGGATCATTGTCCTGCTGCAGAACCCAAGTTCGTTTCAGCTTGAGTACACGAACAGATGGTCGGACATTCTCCTTCAGGATCTCTTGGTAGACAGCAGAATTCATAGTTCCTTTTATCACGGCAAGTCTTCCAGGTCCTGAAGCAGCAAAACAGCCCCAGACCATCACACTACCACCACCATATTTTACTGTTGGTATAATGTTCTTTTTCTGAAATGCAGTGTTCCTTCTACGCCAGATATACTTGGACACACACCTTCCAAAGAGTTCCACTTTTGTCTCATCGGTCCACAGAATGTTGTCCCAAAATCTTGGGGATCATCAAGATGTGTTGTGGAGAAATTGAGACGAGCTTTGATGTTCTTTTTGCTCAGCAGTGGTTTTCTCCTTGGAACTCTGCCATGCAGGCCATTTTTGCCCAGTCTTTTCCTGATGGTGGAGGCATGAACGCTGACCTTAACTGAGGCAAGTGAGGCCTGCAGTTCCTTGGACGTTGTTGTGGGGTCTTTTGTGACCTCTTGGATGAGTCGTCGCTGCGCTCTTGGGGTAATTTTGGGCGGCCGGCCACTCCTGGGAAGGTTCACCACTGTTCCATGTCTTCGCCATTTGTGGATAATGGCTCTCACTGTGGTTCGCTGGATTCCCAAAGCTTTGGAAATGGCTTTATAACCCTTTCCAGACTGATAGATCTCAATTACTTTCTTTCTCAATTGTTCCTGAATTTCTTTGGGTCTCGGCATGATGTGTAGCTTTTAAGGATCTTCTGGTGGACCTTACTGTGTCAAGCAGCTCCTATTTAAGTGATGCCTTGATTGTGAACAGGTGTGGCAATAATCAGGCCTGGGTGTGGCTAGAGAAATTGAACTCAGGTGTGGACAACCACAGTTATAGTATGTTTTAACAAGGGGGGCAATCACTTTTTCACACAGGGCCATGATGGTTTGGATTTTTTTTCACCTTAATAATAAACACCTTCATTTACAAATTGCATTTTGTGTTTACTTGTGTTGTCCTTGACTATAGTTTAAATTGTTTTGATGTTCCGAAACACTTAAGTGTGACAAACATGCAAAGGAACAGGAAATGAGGAAGGGGGCAAACACTTTTTCACACCACTGTACATCCTCCTCAGGCAGCAGTCGTGGGAACCAACAACCTCTGGATTCACATGCTCTCCAGGTAGAAGGTCTGGGAGGCCAAGACTAGACCCTTCACACACATCCACCCTCCCAACTAAAGAGTGGGAGGGAAGGAACTTTCTAGAAGGTTTTCTTGAATATTTTTTTCCCCCCAGCTCTTATTAATGGAATAAACCCCTAAGTGATTGGCCAGGGTGAAAGCAATATTCAATACAAATGCAATGTACCTTATTTTATTAGAAGCAGCTACCTGCATGTTATGAGATACACATCATTACACATTACTAATACATTTGGTGCTGTACTCCCCCCCCAAAAAACAGAAATTTCAGCTTCAATGCATAATTGTAAAACAGCAAATAGCAGTACCCAAAACGTTTATATAAATGAGAAGAACTGTGGCCAAGCTTTGGACATTTAACAGGAAATGAGGAAGGGGGCAAACACTTTTTCACACCACTGTAAGTCCAGAGGTCCTCACCTCCCATGACTGTTGTTTTGGAAAGATGTGAGTCCAGAGGTCCTTAGCTCCCATGACTGCTGCCTGGGGAGGATGTGAGTCCAGAGGTCCTAACCTCCTATGACTGCTGTTTTCCGGAAGATGTGAGTCCAGAGGTCCTAACCACCCATGACTACTGCCTGGGAAGGATGTGAGTCCAGAGGCCCTAACCTCCCATGACTGCTATTTTGGGAAAATGTGAGCCCAGATGTCCTAACCTCTCATGACTGCTGCTTAGAGAAGATGTGAGTCCAGAGGTCCTTAGCTCCCATGACTGTTGTTTTGGAAAGATGTGAGTCCAGAGGTCCTTAGCTCCCATGACTGCTGCCTGGGGAAGATGTGAGTCCAGAGGCCCTAACTTCCCATGACTGCTGTTTCGGGAAGATGTGAGTCCAGAGGTCCTTAGCTCCCATGACTGCTGCCAGGGAAGGATGCGAGTCCAGAGGTCCTAACCTCCCATGACTTCTATTTCAGGAAGATGTGAGTCGAGACGTCCTAACCTCTCATGACTGCTATTTCAGGAAGATGTGAGTCGAGACGTCCTAACCTCCCATGACTGCTATTTCAGGAAGATGTGAGTCCAGAGGTCGTAACCTCCCATGACTGCTGGGCGGGAAGGATGTGAGTCCAGAAGTCCTAACCTCCTGGACTGCAGCCTTGGGGAAGATGTGAGTCCAGAGGTCCTCACCTCCCATGACTGCTGGGCGGGAAGGATGTGAGTCCAGAAGTCCTAACCTCCTGGACTGCAGCCTTGGGGAAGATGTGAGTCCAGAGGTCCTCACCTCCCATGACTGCCTCCTGGGGAGGGCATAGCTCCAGGATCCAGAGGTCCAGTTCATGCTTCTCCTTGGAAAGCAAGCTGAAGCTGGAGAGTCCTGCTTAGTCAATTGCTTAAAGGTCAACAACAACAAAGTGTGTGTCTGAGGTGATAAAAAAAGCACATCATCTGCCCACCTCCCCATTTTGACCAATCAGAGTAAGCCTTGTATTCATTGATAAAAATACAAGGCTTCTTTCTGAATGGCGGAGAAGCACTATGCCAATATTCCTGCCAGAACGCAGCCCTCACGTACTGTATGTAGCCAATACTACAGTATATTCCAGCACACATAGCAGCTGCATTATTTTAGTAATGGAAATGTTTTAAATAGTCAGATAGTGCCACACAATCACATCAAACATTTATACCCCCCCATTATCACTAATGAACCAAAAACCAAAATTCATAAAAATTTACCCACGCGCTGGAAAATATATGTAGTCTTTCTAAACTGAATACAATAACAATTGCTCTATAAGTAATTCTGGTGCTCAAAATAATTGATCAAAAAAAAAAAGCACTTGTGGTTTTAACCAATAATGTTTTTGTACAATTCTCCTTTAAAAGGGGTGTGGCCAGGGGTGTGTGTTCTATGCCTGCGTACTTTTGCTGATAGGTGTCCCTCATTCCCATCTCAAAAAGTTGGGAGGTATGACCAACGCCTCCTGCTCACTGGGCACGTTCGCAGGGGGAAAGAAGTGAGGTACAATCCAGGGGTGTGCAGCCCTCCAGAGGGCACAGAGCCACAGCCAATCACACTCCTCATTCCATTTTATAGCAAGGCTGGGTCAGTTTCCTGTTCTTGGCTGACAGCAGTGGCACCCGGTGTGGTTTTCTGCTGCTGTAGCCCATCTGCTTCAAGGTTCGATGTGTTGTGCATTCAGAGATAGTATTCAACATACTTTGGATGAAATGAGTGCTTATTGAAGTTTCTGTTGCCTTTCTATCATCTGGAACCAGTCTGCCCATTCTCCTCTGACTTCTGACAACAACATGGCATTTTCCTCCACACAACGGCCGCTCACTGGATATTTTTTCTTTTTCGGACCATTCTCTGTTTACCTGCGAGGGATGGTTGTGCGTGAAAATCCCAGTAGATCAGCAGTTGAAATACTCAGATCAACCCGTCTGACACAAACATCCATGCCACGTTCAACGTCACTTAAATCCCCTTTCTTCCCCATTCTGATGCTCGGCTTGAATTTCAGCAAGTCGTCTTCATCACGTCTTGATGCCTAAATGCATTGAGTTGCTGCCATGTGATTGGCTGGTGAGCGATTTGTGTTACCAAGCAATTGAACAGGTGTACCTAATAAAGTGGCTGGTGAGTGTAGGTTTCCAATATGCAGCTCAAACAAATAAATCTCTCATCATGTTTAGTGTTTGAAATATATTCTTTATACAAACAGGAAATCCACTCGCTGGGTAAAGGGCACTAATTGTCCGGAGCACCACAGCATGTAAATCAGTGTTACCTACGTAAGAGTATTTCAGATCAGCAGCTCAATACAGAAATCACAGCCTTCTAATTCCTGGCATCTGTGATGGCCTCATGTGCCAATGTGTAGTGAGTGGCGGGTATTTTAA
Source organism: Lithobates pipiens (assembly GCF_037356315.1). NCBI lineage: Eukaryota > Metazoa > Chordata > Amphibia > Anura > Ranidae > Lithobates > Lithobates pipiens. Next base: position 87,985,925 of record NW_027507784.1, on the reverse strand, counting down.
AGTGCACAACACACAATAATAAAAAAAATTATATAACCACTTTAATTTAACCACTTGCCTACCGGGCACTAACACTCCCTTCCTGCCCAGGCCATTTTTCAGCTTTCAGCGCTGTCGCACTTTGAATGACAATTGCGCAGTCATGCTACACTGTGCACAAACAAATGTTTTATCATTTTCTTCAAACAAATAGAGCTTTATTTTGGTGGTATTTAATCACTGCTGGGTTTTTTATTTTTTACAAAAAAAAAAATGTTGGGCACTGATAGGCTGAACTGGTGGGCACTGATGAGGCAGCACTTATGGGCACTGATTAGGAGGCACTAATATGCCACACTTATGGGCACTGATAGGTGGCACTGATGAGCACTTCTAGGCGGCACTGATGGGCACTGTTAGGTGGCACTGATGGGCACTGTTAGATGGCACTGATGAGCACTAATAGGTGACACTGGTGGTCACTGATAGGTGGCACTATTGGGCACTGATAGGGGGCACAGATAGAGGCACAGATAGGCAGTACTGATGGGCATTGATAGGTGGCACTGATGGGCACTGATTGACAGCAGTGATGGGCATTGATGGGCAGCACTGATAGGTGGCACTGATTGCCAGCACTGACTGGCATTGCTAATGGGCACTGATTGATGGCACTTGTGGGCAGTGGTGGCCACTGATTGCTGCCACTGGTGGGCACTGATTGGTGACACTGTATTGCTATATTACATCCCTAGATGTCCCCCGTGAGGAGATGCCGCTGATCGGCTCTCCTCTCCACACACTCCGTCAGTGTGAGGCGAGGAGAGCCGATTACCAGGATCTCCATGTTTACATGTGACCGGCTGTGATTGGGCACAGCCGATCACATGGTTAAAGAGCCGCGGACGCAGCGCTTTACAGAGATCGAGGTTGCACCGTGTCCTAGCAACATAGCGCACCCGCGACCGGCGCAAGCCCCCGTGGGCACGTGAGGGTGGCCGTTCTGGGATGCCATCATATGACAGCGTCCCAGAGTTGCACCGCCCCGCTGTCATTTGACGGTGGGCGGGCAGCAAGCAATTAATAGGCACATTAAAAACCCAGGATCAAAAGTTATGGGCTCTCTAGTTATACATTCAAATTTTATAACCCCCTGTATAACTAGACATGTGTACTTTGTTTCGTTCCAAATTCGTTTTTTAAGGAATTTTGACAAGTTCGTTAATGTGGAAATATCCGAATTAACGAAAACCTGTTTAACAAATTTTTCGGAATATAAATTTGAATATTTGAAAATCCATAAATTTGAAAATTCGAAAATCTGAAATTATAGCACACTAATAGTAACTTAACTATTACTAACTATTAAATTATAGGTATTGGAATTTCCTTTTAAATATTGCTGTTACTAAACATAACGAATAAGAATTTATACGACATTACAAATTATCCGAAATAACGCATTGTGTATGTAAATGAATGGAATGGAACAAATTAATAATTATAAATAACAATAATAATAATAATAAAATGTATTATTATTGTTTATTATTAATTTGTTCCGTTCCATCCGTTTAGATGCAGCATTCGTTATTTCGTATAATTCGTAACTTCGGATAAATTCGTATTCACTAACACCCAAATTTGAAAGGAAATTCCTATACCAATAATTGAATAGTTAGTTAATATTAGTTAGTTATTATTTCACATTTTTGAATTTTACGAATTTACGAATAGCAATCATAACGAATGACCCAAAAAATGAAAAAAAAAACAAAAAACGAATGAAACGAAAACGAACAACATTTTCGGCAGTACACATGTCTATATATAACAGTAGTTGGGTAAAATATATCTCTATCACTATTTTAGGAGACTATGATCTCCCATTCTGTAAACACTGTGTAAGGGATCTTCCCGGGGTAGGGTGTGTTTGGACACAGTTCACAGCAGACTTGGAATATATGAAGCAGATCTTGGCGTTTATTCGTGGTACAAACAGTCCAGCAAACAAAACATACAGCAACACCGTGCTTTCTAAGTACAACAAAATAAACAAAAGACCTAGCCCGGCTGGGCGCTTACTAACAGGTTCTTCTCACCTATCTGACATTTATAAAGACAGCGTCTTTTCGTCTGGATATCGCAGGGTGGGTTTTAGCTCCAGCAGTGGCTGTGCTTGCAGCTTCCTTCAACATACAGGCTGTTCATTCCCTGGCTGACAAGCAATCACCTGCAGACCCTACAGAGCCTTTAGCTTCCCAGGCTAATTAGGATCCAAGCTCACCTGATCCCAAACCCAGAACTGGATCGGGGGATGTGGAATGACAGGTCCCTCTACCAAACCTACCTGCCATTCCATATAAACCCAGGCCCGGCAAAATTAAATAACAATTCAGCAGCATATCACTGCTGAGAAACTGAACCATCCTGGATTTACCATCTCACACTGTGTAGCAACCTAGGTGAGATGTACACCCCCTCGATCACTTCTCCAGTGACATGTCTACATATCCCCCCCCTCTTTTTCAGACCGGAGGGCTGAGCCTTTTGTCCCCACAGACAACTTACCCTCGACAATGCGTCAGCATTTGCCTGTAATTTCCCTGGCCTGTGTTCCACAGTGAAATTAAAGTTTTGTAGGGAGAGAAACCATCTAGTCACTCTTGCATTTCTCTCCTTGTTTAACTTCATCCATGTTAGGGGGGCATGGTCTGTCACCAACTTGAATTTCCTGCCTAGCAAGTAATACTTTAACGATTCTAGGGCCCACTTTACTGCCAAACACTCTCGCTCCACAATGGCATAATTTTTCTCGGCCGGGGTTAATTTTCTACTCAAGTACGTCACCGGATGCTCCTCACCATTCACTACTTGTGAGAGTACTGCACCTAAGCCTGTGTTAGAGGCATCTGTCTGGACCAGAAACTCTCGTTTGAAATCGGGGGTAACTAACACAGGTGGTTGGCACAAGGCAGACTTAAGGCTTTGGAAAGCCTTCTCGGCCTCTGGGGTCCACGTGACCATTGTTGTCTTTCCGCCCTTTGTCAAGTCAGTTAGTGGAGCAGCAACTGAGGCAAAGTTCGGCACAAACCTACGGTAATACCCCGTAATACCCAGGAAAGCTCTAACCTGTTTCCTTGTCAGGGGTCTAGGCCAATTCTGTATTGCCTCAATTTTATTTAGCTGTGGCTTAATCAACCCTCTCCCAATAATGTAGCCTAGATATTTGGCCTCTTCTAGGGCTAGAGCACACTTCTCGGCATTTATGGTCAACCCCGCATCACTTATGGCATCCAACACGGCCTGTACCTTACAGAGGTGACTTTCCCAATCAGGGCTAAAAATGACCACATCATCGAGGTAGGCAGCTGAGTAATCACGATGTGGTCGCAGAATCAAGTCCATCAACCTCTGGAAAGTTGCAGGCGCTCCATGTAACCCGAATGGCATCACTACATACTGGAATAGCCCATCAGGGGTGGAGAATGCAGTTTTCTCTTTAGCCTCACCAGAAAGTGGAATCTGCCAGTAGCCCTTTGTGAGATCGAGAGTGGTTATGTACCTGGCGTTACCCAACTTCTCAATCAACTCATCTACCCTGGGCATAGGATACGCATCGAACTTGGAGATCTCATTCAACTTTCTGAAATCGTTACAGAACCTCCAAGTTCCATTGGGCTTTGGGATTAGCACAATTGGGCTGGACCATTCACTCTGTGACACCTCAATTACCCCCAGAGCAAGCATACGTTTTACCTCGGCAGATACGGCTTCCCTACGTGCCTCCGGTATCCTATAGGGCTTAAGGTTTACTCTGCTTCTAGGCTCAGTTTCAATGTGATGATGGATGAGGTGTGTACGCCCTGGGAGGTCAGAGAACTTTTTTTTGTTTTTCTGTAAAAATTCCTGAGCCTCCTGTTTCTGTGACACTGATAGAGTATCACCTACCTTGACTGGAGGGATTGGTTGTGACAAATCATTAACAGTATTTGTCGCCACCAAGGATTCCCTGTCTTTCCAGGGCTTGATCAAGTTTATGTGATAAACTTGGAAAGGCTTCCTTCTACCTGGTTGGTGCACCTTGTAGTTCACCTCACTGATCTTTTCAACAATTTCATAAGGACCTTGCCACTTCGCCAAGAATTTACTCTCAACAGTGGGGACTAGTATAAGGACCCTATCGCCTGGGTTGAATGTCCTGATTCTTGCGGACCGGTTGTAAATTCTACTTTGGGCCTCTTGAGCCCTCTGGAGGTGTTCCCTTACCAGGGGCATTACAGTGGCTATACGGTCCTGCATTTGTGCTACATGCTCAATAACACTCTTGTATGGGGTGGACTCATTCTCCCATGTCTCTTTTGCAATGTCCAGTAGACCCCTAGGGTGATGACCATAGACCAACTCGAATGGTGAGAACCCTGTGGACGCTTGGGGCACCTCCCTAATAGCAAACATGAGGTAGGGTAATAAATGATCCCAGTCACGACCATCTTTTGCCACCACTTTCTTCAACATATGTTTCAAAGTCTTATTAAATCTCTCCACCAATCCGTCCGTCTGGGGGTGGTACACAGAGGTACGGATGTGTGAGATTTTAAATAGTTTGCATAATTCCTTCATTACTTTCGACATAAATGGCGTACCTTGGTCAGTTAGGATTTCTTTGGGGATCCCAGTCCTAGAGAACATATAAAACAACTCACGTGCAATTGTTTTAGATGCAGTGTTTCTTAAGGGTACAGCCTCAGGATAGCGGGTCGCATAATCCAGGACTACCAAAATATACTGGTGTCCTCTAGCTGACTTTACAATGGGACCCACTAAATCCATGGCAATACGCTCAAAAGGCACCTCTATAATAGGGAGCGAAACCAAAGGACTGCGAAAATGTGACACTGGGGCACTAACCTGACATGTGGGGCACGACTCACAGTATTTTTTAATGTCATCATATATGGCCGGCCAAAAAAACCTCTGGAGAACCCTCTCTCGCGTTTTGTCAGTCCCCAAGTGTCCCCCAAGAACATGGTTATGTGCCATGTCAAGCACCTGACGCCGGTACGGCTTAGGTACCAGAAGCTGTTCCACAATCTCATCTTTAACCTTATTGACTCTATAGAAAAGATCATTAGTCACCGAAAAATGTGGAAATCTTTTTTCAGCATCTGGTTCCTGAGGTACCCCGTTCATAACAGCAACCTGCTCTCTCGCATTTTTGAGAGTGGGGTCCTGTAATTGTGCAGTCCCAAAATTATCGCTAGACACCTCTAAGTCTAGTATATTTTGCTCAGTGGGAGGATCCTCCTCCCCAACCAGGACCTGCAAAGGAAAACAATCATTTTCATCCTGCATACTTTTATCATTCACAGCGGACAAGGCAACCTCCTTAGAGGTATCCTCACTCCTTTTGGGGATTTCTCTTTTTTCCCAGAGAGCCCAGAATAACGGAAAATCGCGGCCCAATATTACATCATGCATGAGGTTTTTAACCACACCCACTTCATATTGTACGGTGCCTTGTTTAGTCCCGACTTTAGCCCGCACTATAGGGTACACTTTTGTATCACCATGTATGCACACAACACTCATATGCTTGTTAGGCTCTAAGTCCCCAGCCACCAGACTAGCATGCACCAAGGTTACGAGGCTTCCTGAGTCCATTAACGCTTTAACAGGAAAGTCATTGATTGTGATGTTGCAGATTTGCGGTTCAGTCTCTAGTCCAGGAACTGCAGCACAAGATGGTTCCGCAAATAGCGACTGACGCCGGCTAGCGTCACATTCCATGGGTTCAGAGGTAAGAGGGCAATGGGCAGACACGTGTCCCGCCTCATGGCATCTCCAACACTGGATAGGGCCTGGTCTCTTTGGCAAGGAGTCCTTTTCAGAGCCCCTTAGCCACCCGGGACCATCACCAGTCTTTTGTCCCTGAGACACCACTTGAGCCCTTTTCCCCCCATCAGCACCCCTCCACACTCCCCCAACAGATGGAAGTCTCTTACCAGCTGACGGCACAGATCTGGCGCTCCGGGGAGGTGAAGATGCTGCAGGAACATCGCGGAGGTAGTCCTCAGTCGCCTGGAACCTCTCCACAAGGTTGACAAGTTCGTTTGCGTCCCTAGGATCACCTTGTCCCACCCAGCGTTGCAGGTCAGTAGGAAGCGCTCGGAGGTAGCGATCCATCACGACCTTCTCTAGGATTTGTGCAGGAGTAGAAGTGTCTGGCTCCAACCACTTTCTTGCCAAATGGATTAGGTCATACATCTGGGACCTCGCTGATTTGTCCAGACTGTAGCTCCAGTTGCGTACCCTCCGGGCACGGACTGCAGTAGTAACTCCTAGTCGGGCAAGTATCTCCTCTTTTAGCCGAGTATAGTCCTTAACCTCTTGCTCACTGAGGTCATAGTAGGCCTTTTGGGGTTCACCTGTTAAATAGGGTGCAATTACCTCTGCCCACTCAGCAGCTGGTAACTTCTCTCGCTCAGCCACGCGCTCAAATACTGTTAGAAAGGCCTCAACATCGTCCTCAGCAGTCATCTTTTGCAGCGCTTTCTGCACAGTCCTTCTCCCAAAAAAAATCTCTGGAGCGGCTCCCTCCATTGTGGGTGGATTAGTAACCACAGGCGCCTCTCGATTTACTATCAGGTGCTCGATAAGTTGTTGTTGGCTTTGGCGCAAAGCTTGCAACTCTTCCTTATGCATCCGCTGTTGTGCAGCCATCATCTGCTGTTGTGCAGCCATGGACTGTTGTTGTGCAGCCATGGACTGTTCATGTCGTCTATTGGCCTCTGTCTGAGCCTGCTGTTGTGCAGCCATCATCTGCTGTTGTTCAGCCATGGACTGTTCATGTCGTCTATTGGCCTCTGTCTGAGCCTGCTGTTGTTGCAAACTCACTTGCATAAACTGCTTCAGCATCTCCTCCATGTTGCTGGACTGTTTTTGGAGTGTAGTTGCAGCTTTCACCCAGGACATCAGCAGCTGTAGCCAAGTCTGTCCACACCGTTGCCCCTAGCAACCGCGTTGCCCGCTACCTCCACCAATTGTAAGGGATCTTCCCGGGGTAGGGTGTGTTTGGACACAGTTCACAGCAGACTTGGAATATATGAAGCAGATCTTGGCGTTTATTCGTGGTACAAACAGTCCAGCAAACAAAACATACAGCAACACCGTGCTTTCTAAGTACAACAAAATAAACAAAAGACCTAGCCCGGCTGGGCGCTTACTAACAGGTTCTTCTCACCTATCTGACATTTATAAAGACAGCGTCTTTTCGTCTGGATATCGCAGGGTGGGTTTTAGCTCCAGCAGTGGCTGTGCTTGCAGCTTCCTTCAACATACAGGCTGTTCATTCCCTGGCTGGGAGCAATCACCTGCAGACCCTACAGAGCCTTTAGCTTCCCAGGCTAATTAGGATCCAAGCTCACCTGATCCCAAACCCAGAACTGGATCGGGGGATGTGGAATGACAGGTCCCTCTACCAAACCTACCTGCCATTCCATATAAACCCAGGCCCGGCAAAATTAAATAACAATTCAGCAGCATATCACTGCTGAGAAACTGAACCATCCTGGATTTACCATCTCACACTGTGTAGCAACCTAGGTGAGATGTACACCCCCTCGATCACTTCTCCAGTGACATGTCTACAACTGTTATAGTATGTTATAACTGAATTGTTATTTTGTACTTATTATTATTATTATTATTAATATTATTTTTATTAAAATATAATGTATATATGTATGTATATGCAATTCATTCCTGGAAAAAATTTAATAAAATCATATTTGAAAAAAATAAAATAAAATTATATATATATATATATATATATATATATATATATATATATATATATATATATATATATATATATATATATATATATGCAATGGGTGTAGGGCAAATTACCAATGCGTTTCGAGACTGAATGAAACTTCCTCAGGGACATCCAAAGGAATCTTGATTTTAAGGATAAAAATCATTTCTAGATTGTAAGCTCTAACGAGCAGGGCCCTCTAGTCTCTTTTCCCACAAATATAGCTTTCCTGACAGCTCCATGTCAGCCTACTACTGTGCTGACCTGGAGCTCATCAGGAAAGGAAAATTGCAGCAAGTATTTTATATTAAATTTTCTGTTTTTCTTTTGCTGATATTTGATCACCACTGGGATTTTTGATAAAACAAAAAAACAAAAACAATATTTTTTTACTTTCTGCTATAAAACACATCCATTTAAAAAAAAAATGTAAAAAATCGAATTTCTTTCCTAAATTTAGACCAATATGTATTCTGCTACTTATTTTTGGTAAAAAAAAAATCCCAAAAAGCATGTATTGATTGGTTTGTGCAAAAGTTATAGCATCTACAAACTACGGTATAGCTACTGGAATTTACTTTTTTTTTTATACTAGTAATGGCGGCGATCAGCGACTTATATAGCGCGACTGCGATATTGGGGCAGACAATCTAAGCCCTTGTACACACGGTCGGAGATTCCGACGGAATGTTTCCTATCGGACCGTTTTGTCGGATATTCCGACTGTGTGTGGTCTGCATCGGACTGTTTCCGACGGACCAAGTTTTCCAACTTGCCGGTAAAATTTTCTGACAAAATGCTCCGATCGGACATACTCCGATTATGTGTAGCCTACTCCGACGGACAAAGTTCCACGCATGCTCAGATCAAATTCCTAGACCAAAGCTATTGGCTACTAGCCTGAAAGTAGTCCCGTCGTATCGAAATAACGTCATCACGTTATGTACAATCGGATTTTCCGACAACTTAGTCCGACCGTGTGTATGCAACATCACTTCTGGACCTCTTCTGGAATTAATCCGTCGGAATTACTCCGACGGATTTGGTTGTCGGAATCTCCGACCGTGTGTACAAGGGCTAACACTAACTGACACTTTGTGGGAACCAGTGACACTAATACAGTGATCAGTGCTAAAAATATGCACTGCCACTGTACTAATGACACTGGCTAGGAAGGAGTTACACATCTAGGGGCGATCAAAGGATTAAATGTGTGCCTAGCCAGTGTTTTTGTGTACACTGTGAGTTGATTTTACTAAGGGATGTGCTGGATTTTGTATCGTTTTCAGGGACGCAGGGACAAAATCGCGTTTTAGGAGCAGGAATTCTGATCTGACCGCAAGAAAACACTATTAAACGCGCATAAATGTGCATAAGCGCTCATAAACTCTAGGCACGTTTAGCACTTCATCGTTTATTTTTTTTTCCAATGGCCAGAATAAAATAAATTTAAAGAGGAGTTTAAGGGCAGAAAAAGAAAATGCGCTAACGCACAAAAACGTGCGTTTAACAGCAGCAGTGTGCATGAGGCCTAATGGTAAAACGGGACAAATAGAGAGGGTGAATCTCCCTAATGGGGACACACACAGCAATAAAAACTGACAGGGGTTCTAATCTCTCTCCACTCTATCCAAAACAAACAAAAAAAGTTTTGCCTGAAGTTATACTTTAAACTTTAAACTTGAAACGTTGTCAGTGGCCTTTTTTTCAGAATGCTTTCTCCTTTCGGTTTTGCTGAAGAAGTCCTTAGGCGTTCGGGAGGATTAAAAGATCAACATGCGACACTATCTGCTTCGATTCTACACATCCTGGCACCTGCTCCCCAGATCTGCAGTGTGTAGGACCCGCTCCTGTCATCTGAATATGGTAAGTTCCTGGGCAGTTTCTATTCTTTGCACTAGGAGATGAGAGCTGGGAGGGTGGACAGTGGACAGAGGAGGGAGGAAGATGAAGAGTGGAGGGGATGGAAAGCTTCAGCCAAGTTATGTCACATATCAGGAGGGGAGGCAGCTGTCCGTGCCACTTTTGGAATGAGAGGGAGGAGGGGCGGGTGACAGGAGGGTTGGGGGACAACTTCAGTGTTCAGCAGGTCTAAAGGGTCTCTTTTGCAGGACAGACCGAAGAGGAGAGGGAGACGTAGAGGGGGCTCAGACCTAGGGGCAAGCCCAAGGCCTTCCACCATCCCGGGCCTTACCTGGAAGGACAAGTGCATGGATATAAGGGGACCTGTCCTTGTCAAGAGTTTGGAGTTGCATTTGTAAGAATTTTGATTGTCTTTCTTGCCACCCTGGGGCTGGTACCCCCTCTTTCATCTCCCCCTCTTGCACCCTGGTGTATGCCCCCGCTGCCATCACCTTTCGAAATACACATTACCATCTACTCTCCGGACAATCTAGGCTCCTGGACTTGCTTGACCCCTGCTCTATAATTAATTAACCCTTTAGCCTAGAACAAGATCCCGTGCTGACATTTACCATGCACCGTACCCAAGTGATGATGAACTTAAATGCCAATGAGAATGGGGCTTCTGGCCCCCAGACACGACCCTTCACCAAGACTGTTGGAGCTCCTCCAAGCCCTAGTGTTCTCCCCAAACACCAAAAGCAAGACCAGTCGCAGCCCTGCCCACCTCAGTTTGTGCGCAAGCTTAAGAACGCTGCCATTGGCACAGGCTGCGACATCAGTCTAAAGGTGGCAGTGTCAGGAAACCCAGTGCCAACGCTGAGCTGGTACAAAAACAAAGAGTCCCTTGACCCCAGAGCAGAGGAATACGGGACGCTGTGCATAAGGGACAGCAAGATGGAGGATGCCGGGGTTTACAGTTGCGTGGCGCAGAACGCATTGGGAGAAGCGGTGACCAGCGCTGTGCTTGCCATCATCGATTTAGAAGGTAAGAACAATTCAGTAATTCCATACTTTGTTGCATATATTGTACCATGTAGGTAAGTGTCACCATGTAACTCATCCAATTTATGGCAAGTACAACGAAAGGTAAACTGAGCGGTGCAATGTGGGGATGATGCAACAAGCAACTGATACTGTGTTTGAGTGACATTTGCTGGATTGATAACTTGTGTACTTCGTCCGTATAGCCCCCTATACGCTTCATCAGCACATACCAGACAGAGCAACTATCAATGTCGTTCCTCAAAGCAAATCGGCGCTTCAAACTCCATGTGGGCAAATTTGTAGATTTCGAAATGCATGTACAGAAAAGGCAACTGCCAGAGCATGGGTCTCCCTTTTTAGGTCTCGGTTTGCTCGTGTCTGATATTTAAGAAGTCCATCCTCCTGTGCTGATATTTCAGGTTTTGGTAGACACCGGAGAATCACCTTATGGATTCTTCTATGGGGTGACCTCTGCAATGGTTTCCCAGATCTGCACCCCTGCTGCACTTATTGGAGGTTTCTGCTGTCCTTAGTGGATTTATACTTCATTATATACTATAAAGGATGAAACAGGAGGAGTAGAAACACGCAAACATAGGATAGAACAAAGCTCGGAGAATAGGCAGGAAGGTCTTGAGCCAAAAGCACCTGAATCTGCCTATAACTGAAATATAAGTTTTGGGAGGACCTACCCTTTAATGCTTTAGTAAATACTTGTGCTTTGAGCCATTTTTTTTTTTTTTTTTTTACCTCTTATAGACTATCGGCAAGATTACCCATGCCTACACTCCAGCCTGACTCCTCACCATTGGAGACTTAGCCCTTGTACACGTGGTCGGAGAATCCGTCGGAATGTGTCCTATCGGACCGTGTTGTCGGATAATCCGACTGTGTGTGGTATGCATCGGACTGTTTCCGTCGGAATATCCGTCGGACCAAATTTTCAAACTTGCTGGAAATATTTTCAGACAAACTGGTCCGATCGGACATACTCCGATCATGTGTAGAGAATTCCGATCGGACAAAGTGCCACGCATGCTCAGATCAAATTCCTAGACCAAAGCTATTGGCTACTAGCCTGAACGTAGTCCCATCGTAACGAAATTACGTCATCACGTTCTGAAAGATCGGATTTTTCGACAACTTTGACTGACCGTGTGTATGCAACAGTTTCGGACAAAATCCGACGGATTTGGTTGTCGAAATGTCCGACCGTGTGTACAAGGGCTAACTCCACTTGCTGGATTATCTATGGAAAGCAAGATCTTCTTGTAGCAGTAACAGAAAGTGGGAAAAATGGAGGAATGAAGAACACTCTCCCTATGCATGGAAAATGTATCACTTTTGGGTGGAGTGCCATTATATCATTTTAAGATGATGCTAAATAAACAAAAAAAAACCCCACCCCCCTTTTGCTTTAGCAGATCCTAATGTTTGAAGGAGCAGAGGGCAGCTTTACAGGGCTATAGCCTATGACTAAAAATAGTCCTAACCAGGATAACACCTGGCATCTTCCTTTCAAACATTACGTTGTTAAAGCTCATTCTTGGCCATGCACCGGCAGACCGTCCACCAACAACGACGCCATAATTCAGAACTGCTCTGTTTATATAACCATTACTGCATTTCCTGATGGAGCAGATCTCTTAAATGTTATTTTTCTTAAAGTAAAGCTGTCCATAAACGGAACAATTTTCTTACCCCGCAACCACAGGTTGCAGGAAAGAAAATCACTTAAAGAGGGATTCCAGCTACAAAAAAAATATTAAAAGCCAGCAGCTATAAATACTACAGCTGCTGACTTTTAATAAATGGACACTCACCTGTCCCCGGGTCCAGCAATGTCGGCAGCCGAGAACGATCGGTCGCTCGGCTCTCGGCTGCTGCCGCCGCCATTCTAGGTGAGCGAATCAGGAAGTGAAGCGTTGCGGCTTCACTTCCCGGTTCCCTACTGCACATGCGCGAGTCGCACAGCGCAATAGGAATGGTCCGTGCTGTCTCGTGACCCGTGTGTGTCCCAGCAGACAGCGCGGCGGGACAGAAAACAGGATAGACTCCCGTGGGAGTCTATGCCCGGGAGTGGGTGCAAATACCTGTCTTAGACAGGTATCTGCACCCCCCGTCCCCCTGAAAGGTGCCAAATGTGACACCGGAGGGGGGGGGGTTCCGATGAGCGGAAGTTCCACTTTAGGGTGGAACCCCGCTTTAATTCCCCCATCAACACACACAGATTTGATGGGGAATTCCTCCCGCTGAGCCATTGTGTTCTCCTTGCAGCCACTAGCAATAATCGCATGTGGTTGTTCCCAAGTTGATTAATAGATCAACTTGGGTACATTCAGTTTTCCCATACCTGGTTCAACTTTCAGCTGGTTCCTGCTGATCCGGCTGAGATTCGAACCGTCTATGGCTGGCTTAACATACCGAAAACTGACCAGTGAATGGGGGGGGGGGGTTTCAGTGTACACAAGCAAATTATCGTTTTTACTTATATTACTCAAGAGCAGCCATTCTCAAGGAGGACCTCTTGAAATTACTTTCTGGTCTCAGGAAACCCCTTACCAATAGTTACTATATCTACAGCCCACAGTACATTAGTGGGATAGTCACTGGTAAGAATGTTTCTTCCACTTATGGTCATTGGGAAGAGTCCCCCAATACAGATAGCTAAAAAGATTATTGTTGTCAGTGGTTACTCATGTGAGAGTCAGAAACTGCTCATTGCTCCAGGAACCTCTAACAACCTATGGAGGAGCCCTATGATTCCACAGAACCCCTGTTGAGAAAGGCTGCTCTGGAGTATATCAATAGTAACTTTAAGGTCCGTCTCAGTGATTTTGCAGTCCTTTGAATAGCACAAATAGGCTATATCTATTCGAGCATAAAAAATTATCAGTTTACAAATGCTTTGAAAATGCCCTTTGTGTTCATATATGGTTTTTGATGGTTATTTTGCATTTTTTGCAAGTCAAGAAAGGTTTTTTTAATGTGTAGCTCCACCCTTGGGTGATCATGTTGGAAGCTGAAAGAGCTCATGCACATGGACCCATTTGGGCATACAATGCAAGAATTAATTCCAATAGATCAGTGGTCTCCAAACTTTCTAAAGAAAGGGCCAGTTTACTGTCCTTCAGACTTTAGGTGGTTCTGGACTGTGCCCAGTGGGAGTAAACAATGCCTAACCTTTGGTATTAAGCGGAGAAATAGTTGTGTCAGTGGGGGGAATTGTGCCCCATTGTTGGTGTTAGTGGCAGGAATAATGCCTCAAGGGTTGGATAAAGGCAAGCAAAGGCCACATCCAGGCCCAGGGCTCCAGTTTGGAGACCACTGCTATAGATGCTCCGTATTTATTTAAGGTGCTCCTCCAGTGGTGTATGGGCAAATCTATGAATCATCACTTGGGCCCAATAGCCAATCTCTGACCATGGGCAGTGTGACATGACCGAGTGGGTGACCTCACTACTGTCTTTAAACTCTGACACCAAAGCTTTTTGGTAGCTGCAATAATAGAGAGGCCGAGCAGTGTAAAGGTCTTTAAAGTTGACCCTAGTGAAAAAAAATATGTATGCTGCCATTGCTGACTTCTTTCTGCAAATGCTAATTGCCTCATGGTCTCTGTTTTTAATACTTTCTGAGCCACTAACTCTGAACAGGATGGCATTCCATGAAAATGGTCAGCGATATTGGACGTTTTGAAGCTAAAGGCACAGAGCAACAGTCAGGAGTTTAGCATGTTCAGAAGTAGGTCAGCAAGGCAGCCTACATACGACAGATTTCCTGTAACAATCACTTATTTGACAGGTGGACTGACAATGTGAAAAAACATAAACCTTCTACTTGGTGGTCGTATGTTGGTGTCATATCAGTGATTACCCCAATGGAAAGGCCTGGAGAGATAAATAATTTGGTAATTCATGGTTCTGAATTTGCTGTAACTTGAACCAGTGTTTATATTTTATTTTATATAGAAGCACTCTAGATTGTTTTCTACCTTTCCTCCCTCACAAGTTCAATGTGTAAAATCTATTTTTCACCTTCTAGAAGACATTTATCCTTCTCCTACTGTATATGCAACTCTGGCCAAACTTGTAGTCACTCCTTAGTTGAGGTGTTTTGATGAATTGCTGGCCAATTCAATGTGTAGAAGTTAATTTCAAGGCCAGAATCACAATAAACTAAAAACATTCAGGCCTGGTTGGTTATTGATGCACTGAATCACCCATCAGCATCTAATATAAATCAGGGACTGTATTGTCTTGTGCTATTATTTCATATGATATGTGGAAGCACTGGAGGAGTTCTGATCAAAGTTAGGGTTGCTTGGTTGGACACTCTATTGTTGGTGAACTGGTGAAATGTGTAGAAACCATGCTACCGTCCTACCAATGTTGTTCTTTCCCTGGCAGAACCAGTAGAGATGGTAGTCCATCTGTGGGTGTGTTTGTGTATGGTGAGGAGCACCAAACACTGACAGTTGTACAACTCAGAGGTTTGTTTAATGCCTTTATTGGTTATAATAGTATTAGTATTAGTATTGGTTATAATAGTAGTAAAGAGCCGACGGGTCCCTCTTTTCTTCAGGACTTTGTGTGGTGTCTGGTTGCTTGCTTAATACCCCGTACACAAGAGCGGAATTCTGTCGGAAAAAACATCCAAGATTTTTCTGCTCAAGCTTGGCTTACATACACACGGTCACACAAAAGTTCTCTGAACTTTCGACCGTCAAGAATGCGGTGACGTACAATACTATGATGAGCCGAGAAAATGACATTCAATGCTTCCGAGCATGCGTCGAATTGTTTCTGAGCATGCGTAGGAATTTTGTGCGTCGGAATTGCTACAGACGATTGGAATTTTCGATCTGAACTTTTTCCGTCGGAAAAATAGAGAATGTGCTCTCAATCTTTTGCTGGCAGAAATTCCACCAGCAAAAGTCCGATGGAGCATACACACGGTCGGAATCTCCGACCAAAAGCTCACATCTGACTTTTGCTGGTGGAATTTCCGATGTACGGGGCATAAGAGACACAAAAATGCCCAGCATGCCAAGAGGTAAAGATTTCAACTCTTTACTGAGATCCTGATTACAATAACAGCATATTTAGCACATAGAGGACATCGAAACCACCATTCTTCTTTGTGCTATTATTGAAATTAGGATTTGGGGTCTTTACCTCTTGGTGTGTTGGATTTTTTTTTGTGTCTTGGATTCCACAGTATCACCATTGGCCATACACCTTCCTAAACTAACATAAATTATGACCATCTATCACCATGCATGTGTAATAGTATCTTCATACAATACATAAAATAGTATCTTCATACAATCTTCATACAATAAACCTAATACTAAATGTGATTAGATAAAATAAAAAATAAACATCTCAAATATTTGTGAATCAATAAAAAACATCCCTCTCATATAGTAATAGAAGAATTTAGTCATTATATCACTCCAAAGCCAATATAGTGAGGATATAGTGCCTTTCCTTTCCTAAAATCTCTCAATCTCACAGTGACCACCATTAGGCACCTTTCACACGGACCTGTCAGTCTTTCAGGTCAGACCCGCTCGGACCATCCATTGTCCTCTATGAAGTGGCAGATGTCAACAGGCATGTGTCCATTGACACCCGCTGACATCCAATCTGTTCCTGCCTGCTGAAAACAGAAAGATGGGAATCTGCTCCCCATCCGTCTGGCAGATCGGATGACAGTAGGATGGAAATGGACAGGCGCTCTGTTTTTGTCCAACAGCCCATAGTGGAAAACGGGCTGTGTCCATGTTCATTCTGCATCAGCTGAGCAGACATGGACCTGTCATCCACCTGCTCAGCAGGGATCAGCAGAGAGATCCCCTGCTGAGCAGGCACATCCACTGGCGGACTCCACCAGTGTAAAAGGGACCTGACAGTGTTACACATGCTCCACCACTACCGTGCAATCCGTTTCCTGTCATAAGCACTTGAGGACATTTTTAGTAGTCACCAGTCATCCAGGTCTCCCTCTTTCCTCCCCAATACTTTTTCCCACAAGTTGACCCCTGATGAAGTCACATGGGTGGGACATAACGCGTAGGTCGGAGCCGGGTGACATCATTGCGCGGTAGTGATGGAGCTTGCGTGTAACACTGTAATGTCACAGTTCCCAGAAGATTGCAGGACCATTCACAAAGTACGGCTTGCACATGTGCAGTGGGCAGTCAACTGTGAAGTTGCAAGCAGCACAGCCGGCTCCCCCCAGTTAAGGATTTGTTTGTTTGATTACCGTTATAACCAATAAAGGCTTTAATCCAGCCACTAATTTGTACGACTGTGTCTACCAGGCTCCCTTCAGCACATATAGATGATTTGCGCTAATTTGTGGTCTCCTATAAGGGTGTAACATGCCATTCTCTTGCTACCGGTTTACCCAATTAAATGCTCATTCTTTATCCTGTATTAATTATATAGCTATGCATAGAATGTAGGGTAGTGTGGCACCATTGTTTGGTTTTAAAATGGCCTGCTATATTTGTAATGCATGTAGCAGTTCCTCTCCATTTCCAAGGCTAACATATGGCTCAGCTGGTCAATAAGCACACTATTCCGGGTGAGCAATGCCTGACTCTCATGTATAACTGCCCAGAGTTTGCCTTCTGTTGCATACAGATCTCATAATTCACTCGTGTCCAAAAATATCAAACCCCACCAACAGATGCGTTGTTGATTTTTCATTTTCTCCAATGTCAGATGTAATAATCCTATTTAGTGACTACGTGTTCCTACTAAATGTCGTCTGCATTCTCAGAAATATTGATTTCTCTTATAAAATGTCTTTGTTTAATGTCACGGAATTCAGCTCATTTTTCAAATACTGGGAAGAGGTTGTGAAGCTTTGTGAAGCAGAGGCCGCCCTCCCACCACTTTGAAGAACCAGAATCCAAAACTGTGGCAGGTTTGCAGGACTTTTGCCCAAAAAAATAAAATTAGCTTAAAAGGGTCCTTGGATTTCGGGGGTCCTGGACTTGAATAGCGTTTGTGAAGATGATAAATGGCTAAAAGGCATAAGCAGTCATATGAATGGAGTGTGTGAGGGGGGGGGGGTTGGTTGGGGTACATTTATAGGACAACCTTCCAGACCTGGGGTCCTTGGTTTGAGTCCTGGCCTGGATACTATATGCATGGAGATGGTATGTTTTCTGTGGCCTTGTATAGGGTGCCTCCTGCACTTCAAAGTGCAATTCCTATGCGAAGCAATGGGCAATGCAAACTCAATAAAAATCAATGGGCAGTGCAATCTCAATGCAAGTGTATAGGCAATGCAATCTCAGTGCTAGTCAACGGGCAATGCAATTTCAGTGCAAGTCAATGGGCAATGCAATTCCAATGCATGTCAATTGGCAATACAATCTAAGTGCACATGAATGGGCAATACAATCTCAGTGAAAATCAATGGGCAATACAATCTCAGTGAAAATCAATGGGCAATGCAATCTCAGTGCAAGTTAATGGGCAATGCAAACTCAATACAAATCAATGGTCAGTGCAATCTCAATGCATGTCAATGGGCAATGCAATCTCCGTGCAAGTGTATGGGCAATGTAATCTCAGTGCACATCAATGGGTAATACAATCTCAGTGAAAATCAATGGGCAATGCAATCTCAGTGCAAGTTAATGGGCAATGCAAACTCAATACAAATCAACGGGCAGTGCAATCTCAATGCATGTCAATGGGCAATGTAATCTCAATGCAAGTGTATGGGCAATGTAATCTCAGTGCACATCAATGGGCAATGCAATCTCAGTGAAAATCGCCATGTGCCGGTCCAGGCACGTGGGTGGATCCCGAGCCTGGACTGGCTAAGGGACGTCAGCCGACAGTTGGCTTCAGCTCGCTGTCTTCTGAAAATGGGTCACAGGACCACAGAACGCTCTGCACTCCTGTGATCCACAGGGGAAGTACAGCCAAACAAGCTTTGGCTGTACTTCTACTTTAAAGCGGAGGTCCACCGTTTTTTGTTTTTTTTAAAGTCAGTAGCTACAAATACTGCAGCTGCTGACTTTTAAAATAAGGACACTTACCTTTTCAGGGCGGCCGCGATGTCGGCACCCAAAGCCGATCTATCCCTCAGCTGTTGGGTGCTGCCGCCACCATCTTTGGTAAGGGAATCAGGAAGTGAAGCTTCCTGGCTCCCTACTGCGCAATGCACTACTCGCTCTGCGCTATCCTACTAGTCCCTGCTGTCTTCTGGGACCTGTGTGTCTCCCAGAAGGCAGCGGGGGGGGGGATTCGAAGGCGCCGGAAGTGGCGTAGATACCCGCGGGTGGCTCGGGTATCTATGCCCAGAAGTGGGAGAAAAATACCTGTATTAGACAGGTATCTGCTCCCCCCTAAAAGGTGCAAAATGTGACACCGGAGGGGGGGAGGAACCCAGAAAAGTGGAAGTTACATTTTTGGGTGGAACTCCGCTTTAAGCAAGGTCTAGGGTCTAGCGTGAATGTACAATATGTAAGGTCCTGATTGTTTTATATACTGTAAATGTCTATAATAATAATAATGATAAATTATTCCGGTCCTTTGGCTAAAAACGATTATTATCCAAGCTTGAGGATCAGAGATAAATGATTAACAAGTTCTATATACTCTTCTGGTGTCATAAGAGAATACATGGAAATGTGTCTTTTATTTGTGAATGACCCCCGAGCCTGCGAGTGTTGTTCTCTGGTGTAATGGGTTACATTCGGAGCCGTCTGCGGCCATTTTAATGTGTGTTTACCCTTGCAATGTCATTCCCGTGTCACCGGAACGGCTCCCTGTCCATCGCAGTGTTAGCTCAGTTAATGAATCTAATCTCAGCAGACGATGAGAAGGTTGTGTGAAATACTAATGCGAAGCACTCAGCCTGGCTGATTTCTGAGCCATACAAAGACATTTTCTGCACATTGTTCAGCCTGGGCAGTCTACAATACATGAAATGATCTGTATTTATGGGTAAAGGAGCAATCCTCTACCAAAGGCCTGCAATGTGTCTCATTATAGTCACCCAATTCTGTCTCTTGACATATAATTCAAGAGAGATGTACGAGGTTTCCACCACTGATATCTCTCTGAAAATGCTAGTTACTAGGCTGTCAGCCTAATCTTTTCTCTTCAGTACCAAATCTTTGTGGCCAGTTCCTCATACAGTTTCCGAAGCTAAAGGATCGGCGTGTTAGCAAAGCAACTACCATTTCCAGAAGGAGATGTGCAATCGAAGCATAAGTGCCAGTGGCGGCTGGTGTTGTTTTGTTTGGGGGGGGGGGGTGGCAAACAACCAAACCAATATTAGTAAAGCCGGGAAACCTTAGCGCTGATATTAATGACTATGTAGGGATACCATTCATGTATAGGAAACATCCAAATGACTAGGCTGCAACCATGTTAGTGTTCTGTCACTATAAAGATTAATTGTATATAATGGTGCGCTCTGGTCAACTTCCTATTACACAATCTAAGCCCTTGTACACACGGCCGGACATTCCGACAACCAAATCCGTTGGATTTTGTCAGATGGATTTTGTCCGAAACTGTTGCATACACACAGTCGGACAAAGTTGTCAGAAAATCTGATCGTACTTAATGTGATGACGTTATTTCGTTAGGACGGGACTACATTCAGGCTAGTAGCCAATAGCTTTGGTCTAGGAATTTGATCTGAGCATGCGTGGCACTTTGTCCGATCGGAATTCTCTACACATGATCGGACAAAGTCCGATCGGACCATGTTGTCGGAAAATTTTATAGCCCAGCTGGAAAACTTGGTCCGTCGGATACTCCGACGGAAACAGTCAGATGGAGCCAACACACTGTCGGATTATCCGACAACACGGTCCTATCGGACATTGTCCATCGGAATGTCCGACTGTGTGTACAAGGGCTTAGAAGGAAAATACGAGGCTACCAATCCTGAGGCTGCTATGAGGAAATGTGTTGAACACAGTACTGTGCAAAAATGCAATAATATCATGTGCAAAACAGGCAAAAAAATTTAAGTGCAAAATGAATTTGTGTACAATTTACAAAAGTGCAGAAATACTATGCAGTTATCACAAAACGTGTGCAAATGGGCAGTAATAAGTGTAGATAACGAAAAAAACCTCCTTCACATCCAGTACAAAGTGCTACTGTGCTGATTGCTGTTCCACCTGACTCCTGAACAGCAGGGCTATCAATCCTGAAGTTACTATAGGAAAGAGGTATTGTGCAAAATTACAATAGTGTCATATATAAGTAAGTAAAAAGGATTAAAGTGCATAAAATGTAGTGTAAACAATATAACAAGGTGCAAACCAAACTGTGCACTTATCACAAATGTTGTGCAAATAAGTAATAATAAATGCTAAAAACAAGAAAATCAATAGAAAGTGCTGTTGTGCTTATTGCTATTTGGCCTGTCTCCTGAACAGCCTATAACATCCCAAAATTAATCACTTGCCGCCCGCCATATAGCAAAATGACGGTGTCAAAGTGGTTTTAATATCTTGACCGGACGTCATATGACGCGATCAGGATATTAAGCCGCTGCGCACCCCTGAGGGCGCGCATCGCGACAATCGTTGTTGCAGGGTGTCAGTCTGATACCCCGCAACTACGATCTCGGTAAAGAGTCTCTGACGGAGACTCTTTACCATGTGATCAGCCGTGTCCAATCACGGCTGATCACTGTAAATAGGAAGAGCCGGTGATCGGCTTACTCGCGTCTGTCAGAAATGAGTAGAGGAGAGACGATCGGCTGTTCCTCTGACAGGGGGGGTCTGTGCTAATCGATTATCAGCACAGCCCCCCCAAGGATGCCCACACTGGACCACCAGGGATGCCCAGCACCAGGTATGCCCCCTAGACTACCAGGGATGCCAGTCAGTTCCCACAATGGATGCCAATCAATGCCCATAATGGGCATCACTGATTGCCATGCATTATTGTTTGGCACTGATCCATCCCTATACAATACTGTACACTACAATGCCCATCCATGCCGCCTATCAGTGCCCATCCGTGCCGCCTATCAGTGCCCATCTATGCTGCCTATCAGTGCCCATCTATGCTGCCTATCAGTGCCCATCCATGCTGCCTATCAGTGCCCATCCATGTCGCCTATCAGTGCCCATCCGTGCCACCTATCCATGCCACCTATCCATGCCACCCATCTATGCCAATCCGTGCCACCTATCCATGACAATCCATGCCACCTATCAGTGCCTATTTGTGTCACCTATCAGAGTCTGTGTCGCATATCAGTACCATCTATCAGTGCCGCCTACCAGTGCCACTTCATTGATGCCACATCATTGGTGCCCATCAGGGCCACCTTATCAGTGCCAGTCACTGCAGCCCCATCAGTGCCCATCAGTGAAGTAGAAAACCTAATTATTTACAAAATTTTGTAACTGAAACAAAAAAAAAATGTTTTATTTCCAAATTTTCGGCCTTTTTTTATTTGTTTAGCAGAAAATAAAAACCATAGAGGTGATCGAATACCACCAAAAGAAAGCTCTATTTGTGGGAACAAAATTATATTTGGGTACAGTGTAGCATGACCGCGCAATTGTCATTCAAAGTGCGACAGCGCTGAAAGCTCAAAATTGGTCTGGGCAGGAAGGTGTATAAGTGCCTGGTATTGAAGTGGTTAAACAAGTATCAAGAACATGAAAAAAAACATGTAGCAAAAACATGTAAAAAACAATCCAATGAAAGTTAATACATATTAATCACAGAAAAATAAACATCATAGAGAAAAAATATTAGATAGTATTATTATAGACACCACCTACTCAGTGTACTCAAGACCAAGGTGGTGATAAATAACACTACATGTGCTGAATACTATATCACTTTTAGAGTGCAGTCTCTGATTCGTAGAAAGCAAAGTCCCACCACTATCATAGGATAGTTTGGCGTGCGAACGTTTCCCACAGCAGAAAGGAGAGGAAACTTTCCGGGACACTATCACTCATGATCGAATTGCTTCAGATCCGATCCGATCACAAATCGTGGCAATAACCCAGGCCGTCAAGTAGCGCTTTAAACAATCAGCTGGATAAGGTGGGAGGCGTTTCCCAGACAAGCCACCTTGCTTGCTAGATTCTCAAAAGGCTCCGAACGTAACGTTACTGGCTCCACCCGACGCGTTGCATCATATGTCACGTGACTTTATCAAGGGTCGATTGCATACCTCCCAACTGTCCCTGATTTGGAGGGACTTTCCCTGATTTGGAGCAATGTCCCTCTGTCCCTCATTCCTCCTCATTTGCCCCTCATTTTGCTCTGATCCATATAGTTGTATATAAAATGCACTTTTTATCTTTCAAAGAGTGTTTCCCAGCGCTAAACCTTTCATCTGATTTCTAAATGGCTGCATTTGTAAATTACAAAAGCCAATATAAAGGAATAGTAGTGGTAAAAAAAAGCCCTTGTGGATTTAATTAACCTTTTTGTTGGGGTTAAATCTCCTTTAGGGGTGTGTGACAGGGGGCGTGTCCTATGCCTACATACGTTTGCTAGTAGGTGTCCCTCATTCCCATCTCAAAATGTTGAGAGGTATGCTGATTGCACGGACACCCCACCCCTCCCCCCGCCTCCTGTAAAAACAAGTGGCTGAACAGCCGTTATGATTGTTTTTATAGTGCAGGGATTGCTAGCAGAAAAAGAAGATATCTGAATGCATCATTCTGATATCCCCACTCAAAGTCCACAACGTCATATGACTCCTTTGGAAGTGGTTAAATAAAAAAAAAGATGCGCTGAAATTGCCACATCACTGCGCTGATCTCAGCCGGACTGCACTGCACACCACTGCTGCGTTGTAACGTAGCGGCTGATGTGAACATACCCTTAGTTTGTTGGGGTGCTTTTCAAAATGAATTGTGATGCAAAGCAATGCATGGCAGTACACACATTGCTGCATAATTTACAGCGCATTACCGCAACTGATAGGTGTGAATGGGCCTAAATGTCATACCTCCCAACTTTTTGAGATGAGGGACACCTATCAGCAAAAGTATGCAGGCATAGGACACACCCCTTGCCACGCCCCCTTAAAGGAGAATTGTGCAAAAAAACAAGATTGGTTAAACCCACAAGAATTTTTTTTTTTACCACTACTATTATTACTACTTTTATTTCTAGGGCCGCCAGACTTTTGGGAAGAAAAAGTCTGCTGGAGCCCACACACAATCGAATTGTCTGACGGATTCCAGTCCGCCGGACCAAGTCCGTCGGAAAGTCCGGTCGTGTGGTTATGCGGCATAACAGGCTTTCTTCTAAGATTGCCCTGTATTTGGCTACATCCATCTTCCCATCAACTCTGACCAGCTTCCCTGTCCCTGCTGAAGAAAAGCATCCCCTACAACATGATGCTGCCACCACCATGTTTCACGGTGGGGATGGTGTGTTCAGGGTGATGTGCAGTGTTATGCCACGTAAACACGATCAGAATTTTGGTCGGAAAAAGCTCTGATGGTTTTCCCGACGGAATTCCGACGGGATTTCGCTCAAGCTGTCTTGCATACACACGGTCACACCAAATTCCGCCCGTCAAGAACGCGGTGATGTACAACACGTACGACGGGACTAGAAAAGGGAAGTTCAATAGGCAGTAGCTAATAGCTTCCGTCTCATAGTTGAATCTGAGCATGCGTGAGTTTTTGCATGTCGGAATTGCATACACACTAACGCATTTTCGGATAGGGACTTTTTCCGACTGAAAAATAGAGAACCTGCTCTCAATCTTTTGCTAGCCGAAATTCGGCCAGTAAAAGTCCGATGGAGCGTACACAGTGTGTTTTGAACATGGTGTAGGAAATGTGGACCTGCACCATATTCTGATGTGAATGGCCCTAGCAAAACCACGCATGTCAAGTCAGTGACTGGAATAAAGTATACCAACCATTCTGTGTATACAGATCATTTCCAGTCCTTTCCAGCTATAAAAAAAACAAAAAAACAAGCTTTAGAGGAAGGAAAGAAAGAGAAGAAGGACCGCCGTGTGACATGAAAAGGGAGCGAGAAAACATCACTGCGGATTCTCAGCAGCAGTGACACTGCAGAATGCCGTTCAAGGCATATTTACCCCCCTGTGTGATACGTGCCGATACGCAGGAGGCCGAGCCATAAATAATAAATGATCTTTATTTTTGTAATATGTTGAGTCACATCAGTTTTCACTGGAGTAACCAGAACATCGGACAACGTATTAAAGGGGAACCACAGTTTTTTAAGGCTGGATTTACATACATTATATTGTCAAAAATATTGTGACGCCCGCCTTTACACACACATGAACTTTAATGGCACCCCAGTCTTCGTCTGTAGGGTTCAATATTGAGTTGGCCCACCCTTTGCAGCTATAACAGCTTCAACTCTTCTGGGAAGGCCGTCCACAAGGTTTAGGAGTGTGTCTATGGGAATGTTTGACCAATCTTCCAGAAGCCCATTTGTAAGGTCAGGCACTGATGTTGGGCGAGAAGGCCTGGCTCACAGTCTGCACTCTAATGTGAAGGCCAGTCAAGTTCCTCCACCCCAAACTTGCTCATCCATGTCTTTATGGGCCTTGCTTTGTGCACTGGTCAAAATAATTTGGTGGAGGCCTGGCTCGCAGTCTGCGCACTAACTCATTCCAAAGTTGTTCTATTGGGTTGAGGTCAGGACTCTGTGCAGACCAGTCAAATTCCTCCACCACAAACTCGCTCGTCTATGTCTTTATGGACCTTGCTTTGCACACTGCTACACAGTCATGTTGGAACATGAAATTTTCCAAAGTGTCTTGGTATGCTGACATCTTAAGAGTTCCCTTCTCTGGAACTAAGGGGCCAAACCCAACCCCTGAGAAACAACCCCACACCATAATCCCCCCTCCACCAAATGATTTGGACCAGTGCACAAAGCAAGGTCCATAAAGACATGGATGAGCGAGTTTGGGGTGGAAGAATTTGACTGGCCTGCACAGTTCTAACCTCAACTCGATAGAACACCTTTGGGATGAATTAGAGCAGAAACTGCGAGCCAGGCCTTCTTATCCAACATCAGTGCCTGACCTCACAAATGCGCTTCTGGAAGAATGGCCAAACATTCCCATAGACACACTCCTAAACCTTGTGGACAGCCTTCCCAGAAGAGTTGAAGCTGTTATAGCTGCAAAGGGTGGGCCAACTCAATATTGAACCCTACGGACTGAGACTGGGGTGCTATTAAAGTTCATGTGCGTGTAAAGATAGGCGTTGACAATATAATGTATGTAAATCCAGCCTTAAAAAACTGTGGTTCCCCTTTAATACGTTGTCCGATGTTCTGGTTACTCCAGTGAAAACTGATGTGACTCAACATATTACAAAAATAAAGATCATTTTTTATTTATGGCTCGGCCTCCTGCGTATCAGCACGGGGTGGACCAACTCAATATTGAACCCTAAGGACTAAGACTGGGATCCCATTAACCTCCCTATGGGAATGTTTGACATTTATTCCAGGAGCACATTTGTGAGGTCAGGCACTGATGTTTGATAAGAAGGCCTGGCTCAAAGTCTCTGCTCTAATTCTTCCCAAAGGTGTTCTATCGGATTGAGGTCAGGACTCTGTGCAGGCCAGTCAGGTTCCTCCACCCCAAATTCGCTCATCCATGTCTTTATGGACCTTGCTTAGTGCAGAAAATGAAAATGACTCAAGGAACCCCTTGTATCCTCTGGAGGAACCTTTGCTCTGAAAGCTCTACAGTACATAGCAGGTTTCTACTTCCAATTCCCCAGGTCGGTAATCTGCAGCCCCAATTCATGGAAAGACGCTGAATCTGTTGATCGAATTTTCTCTCTGTTTGGTAGATCTGAGTTTTTGTATCAGATGTTTGCCCCCTTGTTTATTACATGGAAGTATTTTCATCAAATTGGCAGTGCTTAGCCAGAATCTGTGTAGCGCATTTGCGTTGTAACATATGTGTGGGAAGGCAGTGTGTAGGCTACGGAATACTAAATGGGGCCAAACTTTTTTTTATGCATAATTAGTAAATCTTTCACAAAGACAAAGCTTTTCTTTCTTTTGAAGTCAAAGGAAATAATTTTCCCAAGAATGAAATGTACACAAGTCTGCACACTGCACAGTAGTGTAACTACAGATAATAGTACCCCATAGAAAAGTTGTAATGAGGCCCCTCGGGAAACCTCCTTATTGTCATATGGATCTTAACAAAAGTATGTCTTAAATAAAGCGGAACTTTCCTCTCCCAACCAGCACTGACTATTTTTAATCCTTATGCCGCGTACACACGGGCGGACTGTATGGCGTACTTAGTCCGTCGTACAATCCGACGGACAGTCCGTCATACTTTCGACTGAACGGACTTGACCACACACGGATACCCAAACAGTCCGTCGAAAGCTTGCGCGATGACGTGTACAGCACGTACGACGGGACTAGAAATAGGAAGTCCAATACACAGCAAAGCACCCTTCCGCCGTGTAAATCCTTTCTGAGCATGCGCCATTCTTAGTCCGTCGAACTAGCCTACTGACGAGCGGATTGTCCGCTGAAACCAAAGTATGACGGACAGAATTTCGAAAAATCCGAAATACTTAGTACGCCAGACTGCACGCTGAAAAAGTCCGCTGAAGCCCACACACGAGCGGACTGTCCGCTGAAATGTGTTTCGACGGACTAAGTACGCCATACAGTCCGCCTGTGTGTACGCGGCATTAGGTTACCATCATTTTAGAAGCGCTATGCGGCCGCTAGTGGGGCAGTTTTAACCCCAGCTAGCGGCGCTTTGCAGGCGGATTTGCAGCGCTTGTTTTCAATGGGAAGGGGCGCTTTAGGAGCTCTGTGCATCGGAATTCTCCAGACACGATCGGGAAAAGTCCGATCAGATTTTGTTGTTGGGAAATTTTAGATCCAGCTCTCAAACTTTTTCCGTCGGAAATTCTGACGGAAAAAGTACAATGGAGCCCACACACGATCGGATTTTCCGACAACATAATCCGATCAGACTTTTTCCATCGGAATTTCCGACCCTGTGTATGGGGCGTTACAGTGTTATGCCGCGTACACACGATTGGATTTCTAGTCGGAAAAAGATATGACGGCTTTTCCGACGGGGTTCCTCTCAAGTTTGCCTCGCATACACGCGGTCACGCAAAAGTTTGCTGAAATTCCGACCGTCGAGACTTATGGAACCAAGACATTTGAGGGCCCCTTTGCCTTTCTTCATAAATTGATTTAGAATGCACACCTGCCCCTGTTGTAGGAATACTTTTTTTACTGAATAGAAGTTTGTTGAGAATTTTCCACATTTTTGATAGTCCTCCAACCATTGGAGATTTGTACATGAGGCCTAGCCCACCTTAAGATAGGGAGATTCGCTCTTTTCTCTTTGTGTGTTATATTTCTGAACCTTGATCATCCTGAAGAAGCCTCACGGCGAAACGCGTAGATGCAGAAGGGCTCATTGTACAAAATTCTCTCATTTCTATATGATTTTTAATCTTTTTTGAACATTGTTATCATACCATGTACTTTTTTCAATAAACATTCATTTTGTTACTTCTTGATTGTTTTCCGTGCCTCAAAAGTCCGACCTTTGGCTACTTTTCTTAGTCACCTTTTTTTTTTCTCCCTACAATTTACGGATGTGGCATTATAAGTGCTGTCCTTTTTCATTTTCATGTGCAGAGTTGCCTCAATAGCTGCAAAATCCCTAGCTGAATTGGGGACATGGACAGAAGGGGGAGATAGAAAGCAGCAGGATCAATCAGGTTTTTTTTTTGCAGAATTCGGAAAAGGAATCTCATAGTGACGGAGTATGAACAGCGTGTAATACACCATTTATTGATCGTTTTTTATGGTGTGGGTTTAGTGACACTTAAAGCATACAGTGTTCATTTCAGTGCTGGCTGTGATGACCAGATGCTCCGAGAGCAATAAATCTATACTACTAAAGCAGCTAAACAAACTCCCCTTACTGCATAGTATACAATCCAGGGGAATCTGTGACCAGTGGCAACAATCCTGAAGTCTCTCCCTGCAGGTCTAATGTCACCTCTCTTTTGAAATGTCTCAGGGAATACGGAATCAGTGCCAGCAGCAAGCTCTGCAGTCTTTAATAATACAGTACTGGATCTGCGTTCTTTCTACATGCACACAGATTCTCTATGTTTAATTTGCCTCAAGAGCCCCCCATAGCAGCCGCATAGACCGCAAGGCTATTTGTTGTGCTGCTGACTCGACAAATGTGGAATAAAGGCCGGCCACACGTTGTTAGAATTCACTGGACAGCAAAGATTTTTCTTTCTGAAATCTTTTCTTGGTGTATCTTACAGCTTTTTGGCTGCTAATCACAAAAATAACCTGCAATTTAACCACTTCAGCCCTGGAAGATTTGGCTGCTGAACGACCAGACCATTTTCTGCGATTCGCATTGCGTCGCTTTAACTGACAATTGTGCAGTCGTGCAACGTCGCACCCAAGCAAAAATGACGTCCTTATTTTCCAACAAATAGAGCTTTCTTTTGGTGGTATTTGATCATCTCGGCGTTTTTTGTTTTTTGCGCTATAAACAAAAAAAGAGCGACAATTTTGAAAAAAAAACACAATATTTTGTACTTTTTGCTATAATAAATATCCCCATTTTTTTTTTAAAAAGCAATTTTTTCTCAGTTTAGGCCGATATATGTTCTTCTACATATTTTTGGTAAAAAAAAAAAAAAATCGCAATAAGCGTATATTGATTGGTTTGCACAAAAGTTATAGTGTCTACAAAATAGGGGATAGATTTATAGCATTTTTATTATTATTTTTTTTTTTACTAGTAATGGCGGCAAGCTGCAATTTTTATCGGGACTGCGACATGGCGAACACATCAGACACTTTTGACACATTTTTGGGACCATTGGCATTTATACAGCGATCGGTGCTATAAAAATGCACTGATTACTGTAAAAATTTCACTGCCAGGGAAGAGGTTAACACTAGGGGGGCGATCAAGGGGTTAACTGTGTTCCCTGTGTGTGTTTCTAACTGTAGGGGGAGGGGACTGACTAGAGGAAATGACAGATTGTGGTTCCTAGCTATAAGGGACTCACGATCTGTCACTCCTCACAGAACAGAACAGGGATTTGTGTGTTTACACACACAGACATGTTCCTCTTCTGCCTCTCGTGCCGGCGATCGCACGTGGCCGGCGGTCATCGCGACCATCGGCCACGAGCATTGGCACCCCCGCAGTGCAGCGGGCGTGTGCACGCGCCTGCTATCCTGATCCCACAAGCCGACATATAACTACGATGGCTCGCGGGATCGTGCTGACGTGCCACAGTATAATGATGGCGGCTGGTCGGCAAGCAGTTAAAGTGGTTGTATACCTGCAGAAAAAATAAAAAATAAAAAAAACTGTTAGGCATAATGAGCTAGTATGCACCGCATGCTAGCTCATTATGAAATACTTACCTTAAAATGAAGCGTCAATATTGCATCCCAGTCACCACCGAGGGAGCTGACATTTTCCCCTTGGTGTTTCTTCCGGGTTCCCGTCTCCGGTGCTGTAAGTGGCCAGAGCCACGATGACTTCTAATTTCCATCAAGAAGCTCTGATTTTCCGGCAGGACCTTCAGAGCGCAATGCACGGCTGACGTGAGCGGC
The DNA here is from genome assembly GCF_037356315.1 of Lithobates pipiens. Classification (NCBI taxonomy): domain Eukaryota; kingdom Metazoa; phylum Chordata; class Amphibia; order Anura; family Ranidae; genus Lithobates; species Lithobates pipiens. The sequence goes on along the minus strand of NW_027507784.1, from coordinate 87,955,598 downwards.
TGCATGTAAGGTAAATATTTCCTTAACCGTCCATGTCTGCCTTATGATAGGCTTACCTGTAGGTAAAAATGTGCTAAAAGGGGTATAAAACCACTTTAATCTAAAGAGAAAACACAGATCCAAAAGTCCTTTACTGAAATGTCAAAGATACATCTGCATACACCTCGTCCTGGGACTGCGCCTCCTTAACCACTTCCTGACCGGCGCACGCCGATGTACGTCGGCAGAATGGCACGGGCAGGCATATTGGCGTACAGGTACGTCCAGTTTTAAATGCCGCCCTGCCATCGCGTGCGAGCCGCCGGCGGTGCACTCGGGTGCCGGTCGGGACCCCCGTGAGTCCGGTCGCGGGTCCCGCGGACTTGATCACTGCTGGCATACCCGTGATTGTCTCAAGGGGCGGCTGAACGAGGAGATGCCGTTGTAAACAGCATTTCCCCATTCTGCCTAGCAACAAGTGACGCTGATCTCTGATCAGTGTTCACTAAAACAAAGCCCAGCCCCCCACAGTTAGTAACACGCCCCTAGGAACACTTAACCCCTACACTGCCACCCACTGGTTAACCCCTTCACTGCCAGTGTCATTTACACAGGAATCAGTGCATTTGTATAGCAGTGATTACTGTATAATTGACAATGGTCCCAAAAATGTGTAAAAAATTATCGCTCTATTTTTGTTTATAGCACAAAAATAAAAACCGCAGGGGTGATTAAATAGCACCAAAAGAAAGCTCTATTTGTGGGGAAAAAAGGACGTCAATTTTGTTTGGGAGCCACGTCGCACGACCGCGCAATTGTCAGTTAAAACGACGCAGTGCCGAATTGCAAAAAGTGGTCTGGTCTTAAGCCAGCGAAATGGTTCGGTCTGAAAGTGGTTAAAGCGTTTCACCAAATTAGCTTGATCACAAAATTTAAAATGAAAACATATTTCAATAGGGGGCGCACAAGCGCCGCTCCCCCCTATCCATGCGTCAGGCCCCCTGATCTACATGCAGGGTGCCGGGCACCTGGATTCCAATCGGGGATTTTTATTTTTTTGAAATACGTGATTAGAGCCTGAGGCTCTAATAGGCTTCAAAATAGGATGGGCTCTGGGGCGCAGAGCACTGCACCCCAAGCACACCCAGTTGTGTGACAATAGCAAATGAATATTCGCTATTGTCACACTAATTCTCCTCCCAGCCAATCAGGAAGCGGGTCCTGAGACCCAATTCCTGATTGGCTGAAAGGAGAAGCTACGCTGGCCGCCGAGAGGAGGAGGAGGAGAGAGAGGACGTGAGGAGCGGAGTGGCAGGGGTAGCCAGTCACCCAGAGGGAAGCCCAGAAGTGGCAGGGAGACCAACCGACCGGGGGGGGGGGGAGTGCGGGTGACACGACTAGGGGGGCTGGCTGGCTATGCACACTGTTTGCCCTCCCCCAAAAAAATATCACCAGCCGCCACTGCTTCCTACATGTCTTGATATAACAAAGCATGTGGTGTCAGCCCTGCCTACTTTATTACTGATAGATTACACTTGACCAGCCTTGTATCTCTGGTTGTTTTCCTCTTCTTGTATCCTGCCACCCAAGTGACAGCACCAGGTCATCCCTGTAGTGCCCTCGCTGCTTGAAAGTCCATCAGTAGACAGTGACCACAACCCAACGATGCCGGTTAGGCCTAGAACAGAACGTTACGTTCCTAGAGTCAATTCAGGTTTCATTAATTTAACTAATGGGCAATCGTGTGTGCAGCTTCTGCGCTGGAGTTAGAGGGCAAAAGGGCCAGGCAGATGGCCAGGGCATGACTTCCCTGGCAGGGTTCGAGTCTGGTGGCTTGGACCAGGCGGCCTGAGATCTTTATTTAGATTTTGTGCGTTTGTTCTTTGAGGAGGTACATTCGCATTCCTACACCCAAACATGGAGGATTTGGCCCTTGTGCAGGAGCTAAGCTTCTGGTTTACAGCCTCCTACCGCCTTGTGTATATGTAGTGTCCCAGCTGTCCCTCCCCGGTTTACAAAAAAAAATAAAAAAATAACTGCTGGCTTTGAAGTTTTGTCTCGGTAGACGTTGTCATTTAAGCAGCAAGGAAATAATGGCGCGGATTTAAAATAACTTGTTTACATCAGCCTTGGCAACTAATACCCAAACCTTCTTCATTTCTCTGGCCTACACTGGATACATGGCAGCTCTAATCTGAATGGTTACTGTAGGCTAGATAAACACTTTATGTAAACGCTAACAGCAAACTTCCCCTTTTTTTCTTCTTTTTGGTCCGTTAAATATTTAGTTAAAGGCATTTTGTTACATCTCTTCATTGAGTGCAAAGAAAAAACATGTTGATCCTGCCAGAAATCTTGAGAGCTCAGACTTCCTTTACACTCTGCTTATGTTATGCACTGTTAGGGGTGCTGTTTCTTCTGTGGACTACACCGAAGCCCCCCCTCCCCTCCCCCCCCCCCCCACACACACACATCTATTATGTTATGGAGATGAGGATAGGAAGATGTGTTCTGTAGACTTGACAGGACCCCCTTTAAAAGTGTGCAAAATCTCAAGGCACCCCAGTCTAAAATATAAAAAACTCCCACCATCACATCAGAGTCTCCCCTTCACATCAGAGTCCTTCCATCATATCAGAGATACCCATCATCTCAGAGGTCCTTCCATCACATCCAGGAGCCCCCATCAAATCAAAGTCCCCCCCATACATCAGAGACCCCTATACTTTAACGTACTGCTCTGGGGGGGGGGGGGGGGGGTCAGAGAGCCAGAACATTTTGTATAAAGGCATGTAAAATTCATGTTAGCGGTACGCAAGATTTCAGATTGTGAGTTTAGCGGTCCGTGAGGTCTGGAAGGTTGGGGACCATTGTTATAAAGGATGTGATGTACAAAATGTGCCTTTTGAGAATAGCCCAGGATAGGATACACTGTATATATTAGGGCTGTGGAAATTAAAGATTAATTCATTGATTAATTGATTAATTTTTTTGTTCGATCAAAATTCTTTTGATCGGTACTCACCTCTCCGCCGGCTTCCGTGGTCTTCAGGGAGTTCCGCCTGAGATCCGGTGACGTCACGGACATCAACGTCAGGGGACTCCTCCCCCCTTCTCCAAGTGCCCCCTTCTCCAAGAGTCCGGTGACGTCGAAGTTCTGATTGAACATAATGCGTACGGGGGAGGAGCTATGCATGACGTCACTCGCTGCTGCCCTACGGAACTCACACGATTGTCGGCTTTACATTATGTGTTTTTATCATCTTTATGTGAGTAGTTTGTGTTTAAGCGGTGAGCACTTAGATCTTTTCTTTCTACCCATGACCTGGTGTCCTTGCTGAGATCTAAGGAGACGTGAGAGAAGTTTATGGTCCGTGTTAACCATTTTGATACCAGCTTGCATGACCACCTGTTTGCACAGGGGTCCATTCCATAAGGTGGGAGTGATTAGTTAGACCGGAGGTGGAGGGATTGTCACACTACTGTGGAAAAAAAAAAATTACGTCAGTGCTACAGTTTCAATTTAAAACGTATTTGTGTGAACTGTGAAGTTAAGTCATGGATTGTGGAAACTAACTAGTGTCGGGTGGTTGTATATAGTGTATACCACATTTACCACTGACTAATGCAGAGTTGCAATGCAAGGAGATCAGCTAAAAGTAGTTGGATCTGTATGTGCGTTATAATTAATCGAAATTAGTTGATTAATCGATTTTAAAAAAATCTATTAATCGAACACGATTATTATATTATATTATTATATATAGGTGCATGTCATAAAATTAGAATATCATCAAATAGTTAATTTATTTCAGTAATTCAATTAAAAAAGTGATACTCGTATATTTGATACAGAGTGATATATTTCAAGCATTTCTTTCTTTTAATTTTGATGATTATGGCTTACAGCTCGTGGAAACCCAAAATTCAGTATGTCTGAAAATTTGAATATTAATACAGAAATGTTGACTTACTGCAAATTAGTCCATGTACTATATAGTATGCACTATACCAATACTTGGTTGGGACTCCTTTTGCATGAATTACTGCATCAAGGCGGCGTGGTATGGAGGTGATCAGACTGTGGCACTGCTGAAGTGTTATGGAAGTCCAGGTTGCTTTGATAGCGGCCTTCAGCTCGCCTGAATTGTTGGGTCTGGTGTCTCCCATCTTCCTCTTGACAATACCCCACAGATTCTCTATGGCAGAGGTCTCCAAACTGCGGTCTGAGAGCCAGATGTGGCCCTTTGCTAGCCTTTATCCGGCCCTTGGGGCACAATGTCTCCCGCTGATATGATGCACTATTCCTCCCACTGACACCAACAATGTGGCACTATTTCTTCCATCGATACCAATGATGGGATACTATTCCTCCTACTAATAGGGTTAATACTCCTTCTATTGACCACCAACCCTGAGGCCATATTTATTCGCACTGATGCTGGTCCCATGACATTTTCTGCCCCTGCTGGCCACAATCCGACCCTCCTAAAGCCTGAAGGACAATATAGTGGCCCTTTGTTTGAAAGGTTTAGAGACCCCTGCTCTATGGGGTTTTGGTCAGGCAAGTTTTTTGGCCAATCAAGCACAGGGATATACCATAATCATTAAACCAGTTAGTGCCAAGTCCAGGGCCGTCTTTAAGGCAGGGCAAAAGGGGCAGCTGCCCTGGGCCCTGTCATTGTTGTGGGGCCCAAAGCAGCTGCCTCATACTTGCCAACTATCCCAGTTTACATTCCCTTGTTCCTTGAAGTTTTAGTCCTGTGCTGTGTCCAAATATCTCAGTGTGAAGTGCTGCTACTAACGCTGCCCAGCTCTGCCCTATTGTGTACAGGTGGACTCACCTGCAGACCCTGTGTTTACATGTAAATAACCGGCATTAATATGTAAATAGCTGAAGCCAACTGTATTGATATGTGAATAAAGGCAGCATTCATGTGTATATCATGCCCTCCTGCAGTGAGGAGAAGATGTGCTGTAACCTATAGCAACCAGTGAGCAGTATTACTGTACAGTAATCTCTAGCAGCCAATCAACAAGCAGAAATCATGTGCTGTAACCTCTAGCAACTAATCAGTGAGCCTTAAGGAGTGCTGTAACCTCTAGCAACCAGTCAGTAAGCAGTAATGATATGCTGTAACCACTGGCAACCAATTGCAATTGCTGCCTGATCTGATACAGTAAACTGATTTTAAGTCTAGCTGCTATTTATTGTATGTCTTAGAGAAGGTGGAGAGCGAAATTGCATGGGGGGGGGGGGCCCTAAGAAAAATTTTGCCCAGGGTCCAATCAATATTAAAGACAGCCCTGGCCAAGTCCTGCTGGAAAATTAAATCGACATCCCCATAAAGCTGGTCAGCAGAGGGAAGCATGAAGTGCTCTAGAATGTCCTGGTAGAGGGCTGCACTGACTTTGAACTTTATAAAACACAGTGGACCAACACCAGCAGATGACATGGATCCCCAAATCATCACTGACTGTGGAAAATGTTGCATTTTATTTGGAAATCAAGGTCCCAGAGTCTGAAGGAAGAGTGGAGATGCACCGAATCCAAGTTGCATGAGGTCCAGTGTGAAGTTTCCACAGTCGGTGATGATTTGGGGAGCCGTGTCTTCTGCTGGTGTTGGTCCACTGTGTTTTATCAAGTCCGTAGTCAGCACTGTCAGTGTGAAAGGGCTCTTAAAAATAAAACTGATGCATATGTGTCACATGACAGGGCAAGGGGACATGAGGTGACTCAGAGGCGAGGAAACAGTCATAAGGAATGCCGGTTAATTATCTGACCAATGTCTGTAAGTGTAGTCGTGCTAATGGTGAAATGATGACTGTCACGATCTAGGATGAGGCCGAGATGCTGAGAGGGCTCCCCTTGCGGCCGAGCGCAGTACAACCCTGAAGTTGGCACAGGGATGTAGTGCCCACAGTAGCACAGGTTGCCAGGTAGCAATAGTAGAGACCAGGTAGCAGATGGATAAGCCTGGATGGACAACTGTGCTTAGGAGATCCGAGAGTAGGCAGCGGAAATCCAGAGAATGGTCAAACAAGCCGAGGTCGGGTGCAGGAAGCAGATCTGGAGCGTCAGGTACAAGCCAGGAGTCGGAGCCAGGCGAACAACAGGAACGGGTCAAACAGGCCGGGTCGGTACACAGAAGATCGGATAACAGGGAGCACAGGTACAGGTTCACAGGAGAGCTGACGATAATCCAGCAATGCAGGAGTGTCAGGCGAACGTTTAAATAGGCCGCCTGACCGGGTCACGTCGCGGGCGCGTCGGAGCGATCGTACGTCTACGTCTAGTGCGTTGCGTATTCGTGGCATCGCCGCGTAAGCCCGCCCGGTTAGGCGTCGCGTCGGTCGTACGTCTAGTAACTACTTTGCGCTTGCGTAGGCGCCGACGCGCGTTAACACGGACGTATCTTATGAGACTGCGGCTGTTTCCCTGACAGTGCCCCCCCCCAAGGGGCAGCCTCCGGATGCCCAACCGAGCCCACTTTTCAGGATACCGGGTACGGAACCTACGTAAAAGTTCAGGAGCATGTACATGATCGGCAGGCTCCCATGAGTTCTCTTCAACAGGATACCCCTTCCATTTAATTAAAAACTGGATGGTCCTACCTCTCCGACGACAGTCGAGGATGGACTCAACCTCGTATTCGGTTTCTTCACCAACTCGAACTGGAGGCGGAGGCATTTCTTCTCTTCCTGAAAATGGACTAAGGGTAACAGGTTTAAGGAGGGAAACATGAAATATAGGATGGATCTTAAACGAATCAGGCAAAACAAGTTCAAAGGCTACGGGGTTAATCTCCCGTTTGATTTCAAAAGGACCCAGAAATTTAGGTCCCAGTTTCCGGGAAGGAAGAGGCAGTCTAAGATTTGTCGCTGAAAGCCACACCTTATCCCCTGTCTTAAAGATGGGGTTGATTCTCTTCCTTTTATCATACTGCTTCTTGTATTCCTCCTGGGCCCTTCTCATGGTGTCTTGAAGTATTAGATAGTTCGAGTGAATGAAATTTACTCGGTCTTGAACTGCCGGGACGGATGACTCAGGGATGGTGTTAGGCAGAAATGAAGGGTGGAATCCGTAGTTTGCCCAGAAGGGTGACTGGTTGGTGGAGGCGTGCACAGAGTTATTATAGGCGAATTCCGCACAAGGTAGCAAGGAAACCCAATCGTCCTGGGAGAAGCAGCAGAAGCATCGCAGGTATTGCTCTAGTGTTTGATTGGTTCTTTCGGTTTGTCCATTACTCTGTGGGTGATAGGCAGATGATAAACAAATCTTAATTGAGAGCAATTTACACAGTTCCTTCCAAAATTTAGAGGTGAATTGTACCCCTCTGTCTGATACAATACTATCAGGTACCCCGTGTAGCCGGACAATCTCTTTAATAAAAGTTTTTGCTGTATCTAGGGCAGAGGGGGTCCCCTTAAGCGGCAAGAAGTGTGCCATCTTGGACAGGCGGTCCACGACCACCAAGATGGCCGTAAACCCTTCAGAGGGAGGTAGTTCCACAATAAAATCCATGGAAATTTCTCTCCATGGTTTTTCCGGGACTGGCAGTGGTCTTAGTAGACCCCAGGGTCTGATGTTAGGTCCTTTGTTGCGCTGGCAGGTGGTGCAGGAATCTACGTATGCCTTACAGTCCGCTTTTAAGGTAGGCCACCATAGGGACCGCCGTACAAGGTCCGTCGTCTTCCGCACTCCAAAGTGGCCTGCAAGTGGGTGATCGTGGAAGGTCTTCAATACTAGTAACCTGGCCTGCTGGGGAACAAAAACCTTGTCCTGGTGCCATAGAAGCCCTCCTTGACTCCTCAGGGCAGAAGCTTCGGTCTCCGTGCACTGTCTAGTAGCCAGTTCAATAGAAGATTTCAGGTCTGGTTGTATTAACAAGAAATTCTGGGAGGACAAAATTGTACTAGGTGGGGCCCCCTCGGGGGTATCGGGGAACATCCTAGATAAGGCATCCGCTTTGCTGTTTTTAGATCCCGGGCGGTAGGTGATATGGAAATGGAATCTTGAAAAGAACAAAGCCCACCGGGCCTGTCGGGGTCTTAGGCGTCTGGCCGTACGGAGATACTCCAAGTTCTTGTGATCTGTGAAAATTAAAATGGGGTGAGCGGCACCCTCTAGGAGGTACCTCCATTCTTCAAGAGCGGTCTTGATCGCTAGAAGTTCCCGGTCCCCTACATCATAGTTCTTCTCTGGGGGACTCATCTTCCGAGAGAAGAAGGCTACAGGGTGCAGTAAGGCCTTGGGACCTTGGCGTTGGGATAAGATCGCCCCGGTGGCCACCTCCGAGGCATCAACCTCTAGTACGAAGGGTAAGGCGGGATCTGGGTGTTGCAGGATGGGCGCAGAGGTAAATAGGGTCTTGAGCTGCTCAAAAGCGGACTGGGCTGCTGGGGACCAATGGAACTTGGTGTGCTGGCGAGTAGTCAAGGTGATGGGGGCTACGATGGTGGAGAAGCCCCGTATAAACCTTCGGTAAAAGTTTGCGAAGCCAATAAACCTCTGTACACCCTTCTTGTCAGCAGGAGCGGGCCATTCCAAAATGGATTTCACCTTCTGCGGGTCCATGGCAATTCCCCCCGTGGAAATAATGAGTCCCAAGAAATGGATAGATTCCTTCTCAAAGTCACACTTCTCGGCTTTGGCGTATAACCCGTGAGTTCTAAGAATACTTAGTACTTTCCTAACATGTACTCTGTGAAGCTCTAGTGAGGGTGAAAAAATCAGGATGTCGTCAAGGTAGGCGACAACAAAGTGGTCAAGGTACTCCCGAAAAATATCGTTGATAAAATGTTGAAAGGTTGCCGGGGCGTTACATAGTCCAAAGGGCATGACCAGATATTCGAAATGACCAAATCTTGTTCTGAACGCGGTCTTCCACTCGTCCCCCTCCCGGATACGGACAAGATTATAAGCCCCACGTAGGTCAAGTTTTGTAAAAATACGAGAGGTACGGAATCTCTGGAGAAGTTCAGGGATAAGCGGAAGAGGATACCGATTCTTGAGGGTAATATTATTTAATTCCCGATAGTCCACACATGGCCTTAGGGTCTTATCTTTCTTCTCCACAAAGAAGATACCTGCTCCGGCAGGGGATGAAGAGGGACGAATGAATCCCTTGGCCAGGTTTTCGTCGATGTACTGTCGTAGAGCCTCCAATTCTGTCTCCGAAAGGGGAAATATCCGACCAAAAGGAATGGGGGCCCCAGGTAGTAATTCAATGGGGCAGTCATAGGGGCGGTGAGGAGGTAGAGTATCGGCTTTCCTCCTATCAAAAACGTCTCTGAAATCCTGGTAGATTGTTGGTATGCGAGAAGCCGGACTAGATGTGGGTGGTATGGTCAGACAGCCGGGCAATTCGTGAGGGATGAAGTCCAGACAGTGCTGCTGGCAGTAGACAGATGTGAAGAAAACCGCCCTTGTGAGCCAATCGATCTGGGGGTTGTGAGCCTGTAGCCAAGGGATCCCTAGGATAACAGGGAACATCGGGGAGCTCAGAATGTCGAATTTAAGGAATTCTTGGTGACCCGAATCGGTGATTGTCAGGATGGGACTAGTTTCCTGGGTGACATGACCTGAACTAGGTAAGGAGCCATCGGCCAAACGGACGGTCAGGCTCTGTTCCTTGCGATTCAGTGGGAGAGCCAGACTCCTGGCCAAGGTTAAATCCAGAAAGCAACTACAGGCTCCGGAATCAATGATTGCTTGTAGAGGGATCCTGCTGCCCGCCACCATCAGCGTGACTGGAAGAGTGATGTGGGCAGAAGCTGTCATTGCTACCTGAAGGTGAGAGGGAGTGTTTGAGGCTGGTTTACTCGGCCTTGTAGGGCAGTTGCTAATAAAATGTCCTGATTTCCCACAGTAGAAGCAGAGGTGTGCCTGACGGCGGAGCAGTCTCTCTTCAGAGGTTAAAGCGGGACGGGGAATGCCCCTCGGAACGGGGAATACTGCTGGGCGAACTGGAGGTGGGGCCTGGATGGAGCAAGTGGTTCGGGAGCGTTCTAGCTGACGTTCCCGTAGACGCCTGTCAAGCTGGGTGGCGAGTAGGATGAGTTCTTCGAGTGTAGTGGGAATCTTTAGTCTGGCCAACTCATCCTTAAGAGCTTCGGACAACCCCATACGATATTGAAATTTGAGGGCCGCCTCATTCCAGCCGGAGTCAGAGCTCCAGGTACGGAACTCCACTGAATAGTCCTCTACAGGTCGCCCACCCTGGCGAAGAGCATGCAAAGCTGACTCAGCTGTAGCCGTCCGGAAAGGGTCATCATACAGGCGGGCCATGGCTTCAAAGAATAAGTCCAGAGTATTCACATAAGGGCTACATTGTTCCAACAGGCCGTGGGCCCATGTCTGGGGGTCGTCCCTCAGTAAGGAAATGGTGAATCCCACCTTGGTTGCCTCTGAAGCAAAGGTCTGAGGTTGCAGGGAGAAGTAGAGGAAACAGGAGTTTCTGAAGGATCTGAATTTTCTTCGGTCCCCGAAGAAATGTTCTGGAGCCGGGACTCGTGGTTCTAGGACCGCTGAAATTGTAGACGCCGGAACTTGACCAGAGCAGGTGGGGCGCTCCTCCAGCCGGTGATGTTTCTCTCGGAGCTCTTGAATAGCTGGAGCAAGGGCCGAGAGTTCTTGTAGGACGGCCTCTAATGGGGAGTCACCTCTGTCGACCTCTGTCATGGCTGGATTATACTGTCACGATCTAGGATGAGGCCGAGATGCTGAGAGGGCTCCCCTTGCGGCCGAGCGCAGTACAACCCTGAAGTTGGCACAGGGATGTAGTGCCCACAGTAGCACAGGTTGCCAGGTAGCAATAGTAGAGACCAGGTAGCAGATGGATAAGCCTGGATGGACAACTGTGCTTAGGAGATCCGAGAGTAGGCAGCGGAAATCCAGAGAATGGTCAAACAAGCCGAGGTCGGGTGCAGGAAGCAGATCTGGAGCGTCAGGTACAAGCCAGGAGTCGGAGCCAGGAGAACAACAGGAACGGGTCAAACAGGCCGGGTCGGTACACAGAAGATCGGATAACAGGGAGCACAGGTACAGGTTCACAGGAGAGCTGACGATAATCCAGCAATGCAGGAGTGTCAGGCGAACGTTTAAATAGGCCGCCTGACCGGGTCACGTCGCGGGCGCGTCGGAGCGATCGTACGTCTACGTCTAGTGCGTTGCGTATTCGTGGCATCGCCGCGTAAGCCCGCCCGGTTAGGCGTCGCGTCGGTCGTACGTCTAGTAACTACTTTGCGCTTGCGTAGGCGCCGACGCGCGTTAACACGGACGTATCTTATGAGACTGCGGCTGTTTCCCTGACAGATGACGCTGTACCCCATGCTGGGAAGATTACAATCCCTCCCATGATGACTCCCACTCTCCACCTCTATAAATTATCCGAATCATAAATAATATAAACAGATCTATCTTTGGTCCAGCAAAATAAGTTCCATCTGGATGGCCGGTTCAGTTTAGTCATCATCATATGATCATTGACACCGGCCAAAGTGAATACGCAGAGAATCTCTGCAGTCAGTACATACAGTATACTCCGGTCTGTGCACAAGTGGATTGACTATTAAGAAAAGGTGGATAGATTCAAAATTCAGATGCTAATCTGTCCTGATAGAAGACACATTTTTTGGGGGGGGGGGGTGCATAATGATGACTATAGTACAATGTTAGTATTCCATTAACCACTTCAATGCTCAACTCCAAAGCTGTTTGTACTGTGTAGTTATTCATCTTCATAAATTTCAACAAAGATTCTATAGCCAATTTTAAGTCAATTTCTGACACCTAGACATCAGCTGTGTGTTTACATTCAGTAAAAGGGCTTGCAGGCTGCCAAGATTCTGGTACCCAGAGAAACAAAGGGAAAGGAGCTGAGGTCTCAGTGCCTCTGTTGTCAATTTTGAAGACAACGGCCTCAGTGTCTATAGCTACAGAGGTTAGTAATGGTCCTGAAGGTCATCAGTATGAAAGAAAGGATAGGGTAAGTAGATTTACTCAATAGTAGGGGGTGAGCTTTCCCTACCCCCCAAAATAGCCAAAAATAGTGCAGGAACTTGACCTGTTAAATCTTCCCTCCAATGCGAACAAGGGCTAAAAGCATTTAACAATAATTAAATAATAAACATCATATACTAACCGGCTCTGTGCAATGGTTTTGCACAGAGCGGCCTCAAGCCGCCTCTTCTGTGGTACCCTCCAGTGGTCTTGGATCCTCCTCTTCTGTGTCTGCCCCCATCGCAAGCCACTTGCTATGGAAACAGATGTGTGGACTCTCTCCCACCTTACATTATTGGATGTGAGGCTCTCAACCAAGCGTGTGAGGGCAGAGAGAGAGAAGACCCCCAGCTGTGAACAAAAGGGGATCGATAGAGCAGTCAGGTAAGTGTTTGGGAGGGGGTGGGAGGCACAGCAAGTGGCAAAATGTTTTTACCTTAATGCAGGGAATGCATTACGATAAAAACATTGTTTAGCTTTAGAACCACTACATGCATCTTAAAGGGATGGTATCCAGTGCAGTGATTAATACATTTCTGAAGAAATATCAAACATTTCACATAAAATAATGTAGTACTTAATCACATAGATTAGTGGAATGCCTAGGGGAGGGGATATGAGTGGGTTAAGGCGTTGGAGGTGTCCTGAATTCTAAGTTTGCCTAGTGTATTAGTAAGGTCTGCACGCAGGTGCCAGTCCGTATAGCGGAATGGAGTCATGTGAAAAGAGATTTCCTCTGGAGAGAAAGAGTGTTCCATGAAGTGACGCCATCTTGTAATAAAGCATTTCAGTGATGTAGAATGTTGGCTGATAGTGTCTGATTTCTCAATGTGAAATAGGGTTAAGAGTGCTTGTTTTACTGAGGCAATTTGAGGCGGGGAAGGCTGGATCCAAGCTTGCATTATTGCCCTTTGGGAATTCTTCAAAAAGACTGTTTGTGAACTCACTGCAAAGTATAGACCCATGGGCAATACGTTAAAAAAGCTATAAATAATAAGAGAAGAACTTTTAAAAAATATAAAAATGAAGGAACACTATCACCGTTTAAATGTTACAAATAATATAACAGAATATGTAAAAAGAAAATCAAGCACACAAAAATTCAAAAGGAACAACAGTTTGCAAAAGATAGTAGGACACACCACAAAAAATACTTCAACTATATTAATAGTAATAAGGTCAGGTGTGAGCATGTAGGCCCTTTACAAAATAATCTAAAGTGCATGATTGGGGACAAAGCGAAGGCAAATTTATTAAAGCGGAGACCCGCCAATTTATTTATTTTTTTTAAAAGTCAGCAGCTACAAATACTGCAGCTGCTGACTTTTAAAATATGGAAACGTACCTGTCCATGGCTCCTGCGATGTCGGCACTCAAAGCCAATCTGTCCCCCAGTTCTCGGGTGCTGCTGCCGCCATCTTTGGTAAGGGAACTTCCCAGTTCCCTACTGAGCATGCGTGACTCGCGCTGCGTGTTCCCACTGGTCCCTGCTGTCTCCTGGGGCCTGTGTGTCTCCCAGAAGACAACATGGGGGGGTGGTACGGGAAGTGGCCTAGATACCCGCAGGTGGCTCGGTTATCTATGCCTGGAAGTGGGAGCAAAATACCTGTATTAGACAGGTATCTGCTTCCCCCCTGAAAGGTGCCAAATGTTGGGGGCAGAATTCCGAAAAGCGGAAGTTCCATTTTTGGGTTAAATACTTTCTTCAGTTCTGTGTATACAAAGGAGCATAGGGGAGCTCATGTCCATAACAGGGATGGCATTGACACAGCCCCAAATGTTCCACAATGTTCCACAATGGTTCAAAATTGATATGGTCCAGAAATATTTAGACAGAATAAAGGTGGATAAAGCACCTAGACCAGATGGCACCCACCCACGGATCCTAAAATAATTTCAAGGCCATTGTATCTAATTTTTAGGGACTCATTAATGAATGGAATGGTACCATTGGATTGGCACAGGGCCAATGTGGTGCCTATATTTAAAAAGGGAACAAAGTCTTTACTAACTATAGACCTGTTAGTTTAACTTCTTATAGTTGGGAAGATACTGGAGAGTTTAATAAAAGACCACATAGACGAGTTCTTGCTGGAGAAAAATATTTTCAGCAACAGACAGCATGGATTCATGAAAGACAGAAGTTGTCAGACAAATCTGATTTCTTTTTATAAGGAGGTAAGTAAAACCTTGGACAGAGGGGTGGCGGTGGACGTGGTATACTTGGATTTTGCAAAAGCGTTTGACACAGTTCCGCACACACGGCTCATGTGTAAGGTAAAGTCTACAGGTTTGGAAAGATCAGTTTGTAAATGGATAGAAAACTGGCTAAATTACAGAACTCAGAGAGTAGTGGTTAATGATTCTTACTCTGAATGGTCTAAGGTTATCAGTGGTGTACCCCAAAGTTCAGTGATGGGACCCTTACTTTTTAATATCTTTATGATATTGGGTCTGGGATTAAAAGTATAATTTCAGTCTTTGCAGATGACACCAAGCTATGCAGTGGAATAACGTCCTTACAGTAGGGGTAGGCAACCTCAGCCCTCCAGCTGTGGTGAAATTACAAGTCCCATGAGACATTGCAGGACCCGGATAATCAGAGGCAGAGGCATGATGGGATTTGTAGATTCACCATAGCTGGAGTGCCAAGGTTGTCTATCCCTGCCTTACAGGATACCTCCAATTTATAAGCCAACCTCAATGCACTGTTTAATTGGGTGACTATGTGGCAAATGAGGTTTAATGTTGATAAAAAGTTCTGCACTTGCAGGCTAAGAATATGCATCATATATACCAAGGGGAGGACAACTGGAGGGGATCCATAGTGGAGAAGGATCTGGGGGTTTTGGTAGATCATAAGCTCAATAATAGCATGCAATGCCAAGCTGTGGTTTCCAAAGCGAGCAAAGTCCTTGTATTAGGAGAGGTATGGACTCCAGAGAGAGAGATATCATTTTGCCCCCCTGTACAAATCATTAGTAAGACCTTATCTGGAATATGCAGTTCAGTTTTGGGCACCAGTTCTCAAAAAGGATATCGGGGAACTGGAGAGAGTGCAGAGAAGGGCAACCAAACTGATAAGAGGTATGGAGGAAAGTTTAGAGAAACTCAATTTATTCTCATTTGAGAAGAGGAGATAAAGGGGGGATATGATCACCATATATAAATACATAAAGGGTCCATATAGTGAACTTGGTGTTGAGTTATTCACTTTACGGTCAACACAGAGGACAAGGGGGCGCTCTTTACATCTACAGGAAAAGAGATTTCATCTCCAAATTCAGAAAGGTTTCTTCACAGTAAGAGCTGTGAAAAGGTGGAATAGACTCCCTGCAGAGGTAGTTCTGGCCAGCTCAGTGGATTGCTTAACCACTTGCCGACCGCCGCACGACGATATACGTCGGCAGAATGGCACGGGCAGGCATATGGGCGTATATATAAGTCCCTGCCTGCCCGCGGGTGGGGGGCCCGATCGGGGCCCCCCCCCGGTGCCTGCGGCGGTCGGTATTCGTTCGGGAGCGATCGCGGACGAGGGGACGGCCATTCATTCATGGCCACCCCCTCTCGATCGCTCCCGGCGAATGAAAATGTCCGGTGACATCACTTCCTCTCCTGTAATGTAAACACAGGAGAGGAAGTGATGTATTCTCTCCTCCGTGTCGGTATTTTTCGTTCCGACACGGAGGAGAGCGGATCGGTGAGTTGCACCAACACTCTACACACACAGTAGAACATGCCAGGCACACTCACACCCCCCCTTTACCCCCCGATCACCCCCCCAATTACCCCTGCCCCCCAGTCACAGTGACACCAATGTCATTTTTTTTTTTTGCATTGGTGTCATTTGTGACTGTAATAACTGTTAGGGCAGTTAGAGTTAACCCCTTTAGTTCTAATGTACCCCCCTAACCCCCCCAATAAAGGTTTAACCCCGTGATCACCCCCCGTCGCCAGTGTCACTAAGGCTGGGTTCACATTGCAGCGGTTTATGAGAACGAATGTGATTCGCACCGCACTGCAGTGCAAATCACATCCGATCTCTGTGCGATTCGAGTTCAGCCATTCGCCGCACCCGCCGCACCCGCCACACCCGCCGCACCCGCCGCAAATTCGCACGGGACCCTTTTTTTGGCCCGCAGCAGAATCGGATCGCATGGGTGTTCACACCATGCGATCCGAGTTTGCAGATCGCACTGCGATATGCGAACTGATCTGGGGGTGTCAGTAACATTTCACTGACACTCCCAGCAGTTCGCATAGGGCAGTGTGAACTGCCGCCGGGAGGCATGCGATGCGGGAACCCGCCGCGGATTCGCGGCGTTTCCGCATCGCTCCAGTGTGAACCCAGCCTAATAAGCGATCATTTTTCTGATCGCCGTATTAGTGTCACAGGTGACGCTAGTTAGGCAGGTAGGTATTTAGGTTCGCCGCAGCTTTTTATAGCGCCAGGGACCCCCATATACTACCGCATAAAGCCCCCTGATTGCCCCCTAGTTAACCCTTTCACCTGTGATCACCATATAACTGTTACAGGTGACGCTGGTTGGTTAGTTATTTTTTTATAGTTTCAGGGCACCCGCCATTTATTACCTAATAAAGGTTTAACCCCCTGATCACCCGGCGGGTGTCATTTGTGACTAATAACTGTTAGGGCAGTTAGGGTTAGCCCCCTTTAGTTCTAAGGTACCCCCCTAACCCCCCCAATAAAGGTTTAACCCCGTGATCACCCCCCGTCGCCAGTGTCACTAAGGCTGGGTTCACATTGCAGCGGTTTGAGAACGGATGTGATTCGCACCGCACTGCAGTGCAAATCACATCCGATCTCTGTGCGATTCGAGTTCAGCCATTCGCCGCACCCGCCGCACCCGCCGCAAATTCGCACGGGACCCTTTTTTTGGCCCGCAGCAGAATCGGATCGCATGGGTGTTCACACCATGCGATCCGAGTTTGCAGATCGCACTGCGATATGCGAACTGATCTGGGGGTGTCAGTAACATTTCACTGACACTCCCAGCAGTTCGCATAGGGCAGTGTGAACTGCCGCCGGGAGGCAATACGATGCGGGAACCCGCCGCGCATTCGTGGCGTTCCCGCATCGCTCCAGTGTGAACCCAGCCTAATAAGCGATCGTTTTTCTGATCGCTGTATTAGTGTCACAGGTGACGCTAGTTAGGCAGGTAGGTATTTTGGTTCGCCGCAGCTTTTTATAGCGCCAGGGACCCCCATATACTACCGCATAAAGCCCCCTGATTGCCCCCTAGTTAACCCTTTCACCAGTGATCACCATATAACTGTTACAGGTGACGCTGGTTGGTTAGTTATTTTTTTATAGTTTCAGGGCACCCGCCATTTATTACCTAGTCTCACTAGTGTACCCCTAAATTTAGGGGTGTCTACTTTCCAAAATGGGGTCATTTGGGGGGGGTTTGTGCCATCTTGGCATTTTATGGCCTTCAAAACTGTAACGCCCTTAGAAAGCCTGAAGGCGGTGCTTGGTTTTCGGGGCCCCGTACGCGGCTAGGCTCCCAAAAAGTCCCACATATGTGGTATCCCCGTACTCAGGAGAAGCAGCAGAATTTATTTTGGGGTGTCATTTCACATATGCCCATGGCATGCGTGAGCAATATATCATTTAGTGACAACTTTGTGAAAAAAAAAAAAAAAAAAAAAAGTTTGTAATTTTCCCGCAACTTGTGGCAAAATATAAAATATTCCATGGACTCAACATGCCTCTCAGCAAATAGCTTGGGGTGTCTACTTTCTAAAATGGGGTCATTTGTGGGGGTTTTGTGCCATCTTGGCATTTTATGGCCTTCAAAACTGTAATAGGTAGTGAGAAGTGAACTCAAAAATTTACGCCCTTAGAAAGCCTGAAGGCGGTGCTTGGTTTTCGGGGCCCCGTACGCGGCTAGGCTCCCAAAAAGTCCCACATATGTGGTATCCCCGTACTCAGGAGAAGCAGCAGAATTTATTTTGGGGTGTCATTTCACATACGCCCATAGCATGTGTGAGCAATATATCATTTAGTGACAACTTTGTGTAAAAAAAAAAAAAATATTTTTTTTTTGTCATTATTCAATCGCTTGAGGCAAAAAAATAAAATATTCAATGGGCTCAACATGCCTCTTATCAATTTCCTTAGGGGGTCTACTTTCCAAAATGGGGTCATTTGGGGGGGTTTTGTACTGCCCTGCCATTTTAGCACCTCAAGAAATGAGATAGGCAGTCGTAAACTAAAAGCTGCGTAGATTCCAGAAAACGTACCTTAGTTTGTAGATGTGACAACTTTTGCGCAAACCAATAAATATACAATTATTGACTTTTTTTTTACCAAAGACATGTGGCTGAATACATTTTGGCCTAAATGTATGACTAAAATTGAGTTTATTGGATTTTTATAATAACAAAAAGTAGAAAATATCATTTTTTTTCAAAATTTGCGGTCTTTTTACGTTTATATCGCAAAAAATAAAAATCGCAGAGGCAATCAAATACCATCAAAAGAAAGCTCTATTTGTGGGAAGAAAAGGACGCAAATTTTGTTTGGATACAACATTGCATGACCACGCAATTACCAGTTAAAGCAGCGCAGTGCCAAAGTGTAAAAAGACCTCTGGTCATTTACCAGCAAAATGGTCCGGTCTGAAAGTGGTTAAAGAAAGGCCTGGATTATTTCCTAAATGTACAGAATATAACTGGGTACTGACATTTATAGGTAAAGTTGATCCGGGGAAAATCCGATTGCCTCTCGGGAGATCGGGAAGGATTTTTTTCCCCTGCTGTAGCAAATTGGATGATGCTTTTCTGGGATTTTTCGCCTTTTTCTGGGTCAACTGTGGGTGAAGGATTGGGTATATGGGTTTGTATGATATTATTTTTTATTTATTTATTTTTATGGTTGAACCATATGGACTTGTCTTTTTTCAACCTTTATAACTATGTAACAATGTAACATCCATTCCAAGTTTTTTTTAATTTTTTTATCCATTCCAGGTGCTTACATCTTCTCTGGGTCTTTCTTACGTTTTTGGCTGCTTGGCTGGCCGGGATGATGTTAAGTCGTCTTAGCACAGAGCTGTGCCATAAATGTTCACTGATCTACACACGTGTGCAGGATTTATGAACAAGAGGATAATACAAAATCCTACCTGTCAGTGTTTTTATTTTTTATTTATTTATTTTCAAGTTTAATGAGGCTTTAAAGCGGGAGTCCACCGGGACTCCGCGTTTTTTTTTTTTTTTTTAAAAGCCAGCAGCTACAAATACTGCACCTGCTGACTTTTAAAATAGTGACACTTACCTGTCCAGCGTGCCCGCGATGTCGGCACCCAAAGCCGATCTCTAGATCGTCTGTAAGGTGCTGCCGCCGCCATCTTGGGTATGGGAATCAGGAAATGGAGCCTTTCGGCTTCATTTCCCGGTTCCCTACTGCGCATGCGCGAATCGCGCTGCGCAATAAGGACGGTCCCCGCTGCCTCTGGGATCTGTGTGTTTCCCAGCAGGCAGCGGGGCACTTGCGGAAAGGGGCGGGCACTTGCGGAAAGGGGCGTAATCTACGCCCCTTTCCACAGAGAGCTATCCCGGAAGTGGGTGCAGAATACCTGTACTGTACAGGTATCTGCACCCCCCTCCCCCCCTGAAAGGTGCCAATTGTGGCGCCGGAGGGGGGGAGGGTTCCGATGAGCGGAGGTCCACTTTAGGGTGGACCTCAGCTTTAAGGGCACATCAGTGTAACTCAGAAGCACTTAAAGCATAACTCCCAACTGTCCCTGATTTCGAGGGACTGTCCCTTATTCGGAACAAAGTCCCTTGTTCCTCCTCATTTGTCCCTCATTTTGGTCTGATCCATTTAGTTCTATATAAAATGCACTTTTTATCTTTCAGAAAGTGTTTCCGAGTGCTAAACCTTTCATCTAATTTCTAAATTGAAGCTTTTGTAAATTTAAAAAGACAATAAAAAGGAATAGTAGTGGTAAAAAAAAAAGAACTTGTGGGTGTAAATCATTTTTGTTGTAGAATTCTCTTTTAACCATTTGCCCACTGGGCACTTAAACCCCCTTCCTAACCAGACCAATTTTCAGCTTTCGGTGCTCTCGCACTTTGAATGACAATTACTCAGTCATGCAACACTGTACCCATATGAGATTTTTGTCCTTTTATTCAAACAGATAGAGCTTTCTTTTGGTGGTATTTAATCACCGATGGGTTTTTTATTTTTTTCTCTATGAATCATAAAAGACTGAAAATTTGTTAAAAAAAAAAATTACTCTTTGTTTCTGTTAAAATTTATTGGCGAGTATTGGCAGAGTATTGGCAGAGTATTGGCGAGTATTGGCGAGTATTGGCGAGTATTGGCAGAGTATTGGCAGAGTATTGGCAGAGTATTGCACAGTGTTGCAGAGTATTGGCAGAGTATTGCACAGTGTTGCAGAGTATTGGCAGAGTATTGCACAGTGTTGCAGAGTATTGGCAGAGTATTGCACAGAGTTGCAGAGTATTGGCAGAGTATTGCACAGAGTTGCAGAATATTGGCAGATTAGTGCACAGTATGGGCAGAGTACTGCAGAGTATTGTCACTGAGCAGCGCTGTTGGCACTACACATCCAGCCCACAGCGCTGCTGCAATCTCTCTGCCTCCCCCTCTCACTGTACAGATCGGTACAGAGAGGGGAGGGAGGAACCAGCGTCATGTCATGTTTACAAATGATCAGATGACGGAGATGACGGAGCGATGTCAGATGACGGAGCGATCACGTGGTAAACGGGCACTACCAGCGGCTATTTACCGCAATCCGTGATGCTCATGGATGTTTTGCGGATTTTAGGAGGACGTCCATGGACATCCACCTAGAAAAAAACAACTGCCCTGTAGCTGTCTTTCGGCTATGGCCCGGTCAGCAAGTGGTTAAGAGGGTGTGGCGGGGGTGTGTCCTATGCCTACATACTTTTGCTAATAGATGCCCTTTGTTCCCATCTCAAAAGGTTGGGAGGTTTGGTTAAAGCCTCCGGTAGCTGACTTTGGAATCTGATGTCTGGTGTTACCACACCCCAACTATTCCCCTTAAGCTGCAATGGTGGCCAGACAGGGTTGTACACATGCTGTGGCAAAAATAATACCCCATTTTCCATAGTCAGCCTGTAGTGGGTGATGATTGCTGGGCCCTTCCCGCAACTCTGCTCACTGCATAGGCTTCGTACAGCATAGTGATGACGTCACTACTAATTTTACAAAATAATGTCTGTGTTTGCAAAGGCGTTTGGTGAACACAAATGGGATTCATATCCTTTGTGGGTATATATTTAAAGTGTTACTAAACCCGCAAGAGTAAAATTAGTCTGTATATGCAGTAAAGCATGCTTGTTATTCTCACTGTGGAACCCTAAGTGGTTAATCCACTGCATTGTGTAAAAAGGCTGTTTGATTCTGTCTTCTCTGATCCTCCCCTTCTTCTAATGTCCATAATCCAACTCCTGATAGTACAGAGCCTTGGGAGCATTCTGCACATGCATACCTCACATTTTTTTGAGACAGGAACACCTATTAGCAAAAGTATCAGTGGCAGCCCTGTCCATTAGGGGAGCCCCAGGCACCGCCTCCTCTATCCTCACCACCCCCTATGTGAATAATGGATAGATTCATGCATAGTATGAACCATGAAAGAAGAATTATACAAAAAATGATTAGTTAAACCAACCATTGCTTTTTTTTTTTTTTTTTTTACCACTATTAATTTAGAAATGCAGCAATTTAGAAACTGGATGAAATGTTTAGCATTGAGAAACACTTGAAACTATATACAGGCATACCCCACTTTTAAGTACACAATATGGTTTATTTAGTAAAGCTGGAAAGTGCAAAATCAGGTTCACTTCTGCATAGAAACCAATGAGCTTCTAACCCCAGCTTGTTCTATTAAGCTTTGGTAATAAAACCTGGAAGCTCATTGGTTTCTATGCAGAAGTGAGATTGATTTTGCACTTTCCAGCTTTAGTAAATAAACCCCATTGTGTACTTAAAAGTGGGGTATGCCTGTAGAGCAAATCAAAATGAGGGACAAATGAAGAGAAAAGAGGGACAGGGACCCTCCTCTTAGGAGGGTGCATGTGACCAGCATAGGGCCAATCAGCACTGTCCAAACAGAGGGTCAGGGGTCCTGCAGCCTCATAGGACAGTCAGAGTAAAATAAAAACTCTCCCTACAAGCTTTAACCAGACACCAATGAGAAAAGGTATTTAGCCATTTAGATTTACGCAAATAATTGTATCTCCGTGTTCTGTGGACTGTTGGAGACCAGATATAGTGAATGCAGGGTCCTGGGTTTAGTAACACTTTAAATGAAAGTTTTTGTGCCCGGAAAAGATTCGCTTTAATCTTTGTATTTAGGTGCTTGTCTAGAGTTCAGTTTGGAAGGCGTTCTGGATTTGACCTCTACCAGCCTTATTGATGGTGTATAGTGGAGGACAACTGCCAGGGAAATGGCCGAGGTTGTATCTTGCCTAGAAAGCCTGAGCATAGTAAAGTAATAACCTGGCAGGGCTACAAATGATTTCTGAATGCACTTTAGTTGTTGTTGTTGAAACCTGCTAAACAGATCTGAATATGGGGGGAAGTCCTCCTCACCATATGGGAGTATGAGGCGGCTTCACATATCTCTCTTAAGGGAACTGGAGGCTCGGAGATTTTATCTTTATTTCAGGAACAAAGCGGGCCTGTACATTGGAATCGATAGCATTGCATAAGCGGTAAAAAATCATTAGGAAGTGAGAATTTCTAAGACGGCCCGCTACCTCTCTAGAAACTGATTTACTAAAACCAGAGAGTGCAAAATCTGGTGCATGGCAGCCAATCAGCTTCTAACTTCAGCTTGTTGACAAAAAATCCTGGAAGCTGATTGGTTTCCACGCAGAGCTGCACCAGATTTTGCACTGTCCAGTTTTAGTAAATTTAAGCCCATTGTTCATTCTGTCAGGGCCAGCGGAAATACAATCATTTCATTTTTTTTTTTTTTTCATGTTCTTTTTTTTTTTTTTATCTGTTCGTTTTTATTAAAGTGGGAGACCCGCAAAATTCATACAATACAAATACTACAGCTGCTGACTTTTAAAATAAGGACACTTACCTGTCAAAGGGTCCAGCGATGTCGGCACCCGAGACCAAACCATCCCTTGGTCCTCGGATGCTGACGCTGCCATCTTTGCTATGGGAATCAGGAAATAAAGCCTTGCGGCTTCACTTCTCGGTTACCTACTGCGCATGCGCGAGTCGAGCAGGGCAATCTAAATGGTCCGTGCTGTCTCTGGGGCCCGTGTGTGTCCCAGCAGACAGCGTGGTGGGACGGGAAGAGGCGTAGACTCCCGTGGGAGTCTATGTCCGGAAGTGGGTGCAAATACCTGTCTGGTACAGCTGTTTTTTTTTAAATTGGCGCCATTGACAGCCGAGTAAACTGGAAGTGGCGTTTTGATGTCCCTTCTGTGTTTTTAAATAGGAGACTGGAACAAAGCCGTTTCCGGCTTTATTCTAGTCTCAGCCTAGCCGGCAGAAGTGCCGGATCATGGATTGGGTGTCCCGGTGGAACGGGAGGGAGTGGCGGAAAGGTGGCAGGAAGGGGGATTCCCCTCCCGCTCCTTTAGGATAACAACCGAGCAGCTTTTAGCAGCATCGGTTGTTGTCTCTAGAGCCGACCACCTGCTCTAAAAAACAGTGCCGAGTGATGCCCTTTCATGTCCTAAGCCTATTTCTGACATTTGATGCTTACAAGTTAAAATCAGTATTTTTTGCTAGAAAATGAATTTTTTGCTAGAAAACCCCCCAAACATTATATAATTTTTTTTGAGCAAAGACCATAGAGAATAAAATGGCAATTGTTGCAATTTTCTTTTTTTTTTTTTTTTTTTTTTAATAATTTTTATTGATGAAAGGATACGTCAATACAAAGAATAAAAGGAACAATGCCCAACATACAACAAAAGATAATACACTGCATAGTGTAACAACCCAGGTCTGTAACCTAGCCATCTACAGAACTCAATGGCAAATTCTTCCAATATAAGATATAGCCATCCTTTCAAAAACTTTTTCCAATACACATAAAATGTATATTATATTTTCCAAACAAGGTATTATTAATACAGAAACTCAAAAAAAATTTATCCAAGTTATTACTTAAGTTTAAGTTATTTTCCTGGCAGCTATCCAAGGAGACCATTGTGAATAAAATCTGTAAGATTTCCCTTCTATTGAGGCAAAAAAATATGGAACGCTTCACGAATTTGCGTGTCATCCTTGCGCAGGGGCCATGCCAATCTTCTCTGTATCGTTCCAATTTTAGTATATGTGCTGCCGAAGCGAGCACACAATTGTTGCAATTTTTTATGTCACACGGTATTTGCGCAGCGGTCTTTCAAATGCAAATTTTTGGGAAAAAATACACTTTCATGAATTAAAAAAAAACAAAAAAACAGCAAAGTTAGCCCAATTGTTTTACATAATGTGAAAGATGATGTTACGCCGAGTAAATAGATACCTAACATGTCATGCTTTGAAATTGCGCACTCTCGTGGAATGGCGACAAACTACAGTACTTAAAAATCTTCATAGGTGATGCTTTAAAAAATTCTACAGGTTACCAGTTTAGAGATACAGCGCTAGAATTATTGCTCTCACTCTAGCGATCGCGGTGATACCTCACATGTGTGGTTGGAACACTGTTTACATTTGCAGGCGCGACTTACCTACATATGAGTTCGCTACTGCGCGCGAGCACAGAGGGACGGGGCGCTTTAAAAAACAATGTCCCTGTTTATTTATTTATTTCTTTTTAATTTTTACACTGTCTCTTTAATAAAAAATTCTGTTCATTTTTATTGCTGTCACAATGAATATAAACATCTTTATGGAGGGGTCTGGGGTCTATAAGACCCCAAATCCCACCTTTGCACTTAAAAGTATTCAGTGTTTTGGAATCGACTGGCAGCCGAGTAAACTGGAACTGATGTTGCTCAAAAGCGCTTAACCTTTTTTGTCCCATAAAAAAAAAAAAATATATATATATATATATATATATATATATATATATATATATACACACACACACACACACACACATATATATATATACACACAAACATATATATATATATATGTTTGTGTGTATATATATATATATATGTGTGTATATATATATATATATATATATATAATATAATATAATATATATATATATATATATAATATAATATAATATATATATATATATATATATATATATATATATATATATATATATATTTATTTTTAAACGCTAAAAAACACTAACGTGGAAAAAAACGCTAATAAACCCTAAAGAATGCTATTGCAAAAACGTTAAGAACTTTGAAAAACTCAGTGCAAATCTACTGGCGTTTTTATAACGTTATTTTAACGTCCAGTGTGCATGAGGCCTTAATATAAAGCTTTCACAGTAAAAAAAAAAATTATAAAAATAGCCAGGATTGCAATACAACAGAGGGAAATTACTGGGAATCCTAGTTAACTGCAATGTAAACAGCAGCTCTCAGAGCCAGACAGCAGCTGCAAAAGCAAAAAAAATCTCAGAATGTGTAAAAAGGGATTACAAAAACCATAATGGTAGTATAGTGTTTCCCCTGTATAAATCATTTGTAAGATCACACTATGAATCAAAGTTTCTGAGCATCTAAAGGGACACATAGGAGGTTATTTACGAAAGACAAATACACTTTGCACTGAAAGTGCACTTGGAAGTGCAGTCGCTCTAAATCTAAGGGGTAGATCTGAAATAAGTGGAAGCTCTGCTGATTTTATCATCCAATCATGTGCAAGATAAAATGTTGTTTTTTTATTTGCTTTGCATGTCCCCCTCAGATCTACAGCGACTTTACTTCTAAGTGCACTTGCAGTGCAAAGTGGATTTTCCTTTAGTAAATAACCCCCATTGCTTTCAAGAAGGTTCTAAGAAGAGCAACTAAAGTTGTTATAGCTGTCTGTGCCCCTGTTAGGGAGATTCAACCTCTCTTTTTGTCCTGTTTATCATTATCATCAAAAGCAAAAATAAGATAAAATCCCAAATTTTGTGTTGTCCCCAGATCAGGAATAGCCCCAATCCTCTTCTTTTTTGGGTCCCCTGCCGATGATCCTTGCTACCCCCCCCCCCCCCCCCGGCCAAGCCTCAATAGTAAGATTCTTTCACTAAAACTTTCTATATAGCAAGCACATAGGGGACAAAAAGTCCCCCATGCGAAAAAAAACTCTGAGTGACAGGTTCTCTTTAATGAGACATCAGGTCTTTTAGACCCCTGATGTCGCACCTGCCTTCCATTGAAGCTAATGAAGCACAAAATGCACTGCACTAGCTTCTTTCCTGCTTGCAGTGGCCAGGGGAAGTGACAACAGAAACCAGGGCTCAAGTCCTGCGGGAACGCATGGGAAAGGAGTTCCTGTACTTTTTCCACAACAAGAACTCCAGCCGTGTCCTGCAAGACTTTGAAGTATGTGAGCTGTGTGGCAGGTGCTACACCAGCAGCCTCAGACACAACTCACAATAGTAAGTGCCGCACACCAGGGGTGGACTGACCATTCAGGCATTGCCAGTAGGGGGCCCCATGACAGCTTCCTCTTCGATCTACCTGTCAATCACAGCTAGCTGACGGGTAGATCAGGTCCCTGCTGCTAAGAGATTGTATTTAGTCAGACCTCTCGTGATGCGCTGATGAGGGAACCCAGAGGAGGAACACAGCTATTCTGCTCACAGGACATGCAGGGAGAGAGGTGAGCTGAGGGAGGAACATCAGTTTGGGGTGGTAACCTGGGCACAATACCTGGCAAAGTTTAATGCCAGGAGGGAAGTTTATGTGGAAATATGTGAAGGGTTGGAATAGCAGCGAGTGTGTGTTGGAGCCCTGCAGAGTTTGCAGCCCCCCAAGCAAACATACATCTCCTAAGCAGGAACACATCACTATCTCCCCAAGCATTCTGTCCAGATAATGTGCAGTTCATTTATGACCTTTCCATTTAACCCTGTGTTATCCAAACTCTGTTCAATGAAAAGTGTAAACTCACCACATAAACACTCTATATACAAAATAACATTCCCCAATAAAGATCAGAACATGATGTTCACATTTGCATGGAAGCACAATTGAATGAATGCTGATTATTCAGAGAATTACCGTATTTATGGTTATTGAGGATTGTTTTGTTTTTTTATGTACTAACAGTTAAGCTTCATACACACAATACGAAAATTGGATGTAAATTACCACTTTTGAAGTGTTTGTGCATATGAGCATATCATTTTTTTTTGGGGGGGGGGGAGTGGATCTTGGGGGGGGGGGGGGTTCCCACACTTTTTTCCCCAGGACTTGACCCCTGACAGAAACCATAAGTGATGTCGTACACATCGCTTCTGTGTTATTTGCAGCTAGGGGGGATCATTGAATGGAGGTTTGCTGGTCTCCCACCCCTCCACCTAGCAACACTCGCCATGTGGGACCTGGGCCTGCATGCAGGACGGCGGAGCTCAGATGCATTGTGGGGGAGAGGGGAACAGTTCTGGGGAGTCACAGAAAGTGTCCAACCACTTTCATCAGAAAGCCAACGGTTGGCTTGTGGTGTGTACACACACTCCCAACTCCTTTATGTGTAAAACCCCCAGCTGCCACCCCCATATGACATATGGCTTTAGCAGTAGAGAGGTTAAAAAATACCTGTTTAAAGAGCTCAGTAGCTAAAGCTCAGAACAAACAAACAGCTGAATAAGTCAGAGGCTTTATTCTACCAACCCTGTCTGCTTTATGCAGTTCAATACAAAGACAGATTTAGTCCGAAAGCCTAGAGCTACTTCTGTGCGCTCTCATAACTGATGCAGTGCCAGGGTTACCAACCTGTGTTAATTGTTAATTTGAAAATGAAAGATTTTATATAGTAAGATTAAATAAATACAATTGTCTCAGAGCCATTGTAATTTCTCTTTAAGGCTTTAGAAATTGATAGCGAGAAAATTTTATGAATTTGCAAAAAATATTTGACGTTTTAAATCTGGCTTGTAGTTTGAGAAGATGTCTGCTTGTCCGTACTTGCTCTAAGTGACCTCGCAGGGCTTAGAGTTAATTCCAGATATCCATCTCAGCCTCTTAGTAAACATCCTTCTGCCCCCTCCAAGAGAACAATTGTTTGTCTACGACGAACAAGAAATAGCGGGACATCTATCCTCCGGAGGAAGGCCGGAATTTTGTGTGCTCAAGCCTCACTGGTTTGTAGAATTTAGCACAGTAGAAGCAAATATTAAAAAATATTAAAATAGCATAAAGAAATAATGTATAACAGGGGACACTGAGGAGTGGATATCAATACACCAGACACAAGATATATAGATAAAAATGCTAATTTATTACAAATATATATTGCTAAAAATTGAGTATTCAATATAAAATAAGCAGATTTCAGCACACAAATCTATTGGTAAGCAAAATAGTATAAAGTGGGGGTCGGCAACCCTTCGATCTACCCTTCGGCAACCCTTCGATCTACCTGTTAATGACGAGTGATGGATAGATCGCGTCCCTTCACTGCCGACCCCTGGAATCTGGGCAGAAGGGGCTGCGGAAGCAGCATTTACTGCAACTAATCCACTGAAGTTTCTTCCTGCAGCAGCTGAAAGGCGGCTTCTCCTCCTCTTCCTCCCACTGGCATTCAGCTGCTGCAGGAGGAAAATTCGGAGATCGATTCTCTAAATGCCATCCTTGGTGCTGCTATGGAAGGTTCCCCTTCCTTCCGCTACCCAGATCCCACTGTGTGCTACCCTGTAACCCCCTCTTTGCATCGCTGCCAGCTTCCCCTCCTCTCCTCTTTTGCCCGCTGCTGCAGGGGATGGTTTCTGTACAGCGCTTTCTGTTCATTTATTCTGCAGAGATGAAAAATGTGTCCTCAGCTCACTCTCCTTTCTCTGCCTCAAAAGTGAGACAACAGTGGTCTGTTTAGACTCCTTATATTTCACCAAAGCCCCCCAAACAAGGCTGCTAAACTAATTGTAGGAAATAATAAAAATAATAAAAAAATAAAAAACTACTGACACCATTCACTGCCCTACTGACATCATCCTCTGCCCTACTGAGAAAGTCCACTGCTCTACTACCCATATCCACTGCCCTACTGATACCATCCTATGCCCTATTTAAACAACCTCTGCCCTAGTGACATGTCCACTACTCTACTGACACCATCTACTGCCCTAATGACACCATCCTCTGCCTCGCTGACACTGTCCTACTGATATTATCTACAGCCCTACTAACAATGTCCACTGCCCTACAGAAACTAAAAAAGGGCACCAGACCCCAGTGATCTTTGATCTCTCATGTTGTTCAGGTAGATCTCCACCTCTCAAAGGTTGCCTACCCCTGGTATAAAGCCTTGGTTATGTAAACCTCATCATTTTATATGACTTGGATAGGTGTTCACACACAAAATAATAAATCCAACACATTTTTGGGGCAAACACTGGAGGTGGAAATAGGAGGAAAGAGAGAGTGGATCCAGGTAAAATGCAAATATTGACCAACTTAGGTATAAGTGGTCAACACCATCTGGTGAGTGCTTATCCCTTAGGGCAGTGGTCCCCAACCTTTCTGGTGCCAGGGACCAGTTTCGTGGCAGCCAGGCAGAGACAGAGGCGTTGGGGGGGGAGGGGGGGAGGGGGGGTTGGTGGTAACAATGGGGGCTGGGAGATATGGTTGCCACTTACTGATAGGGTTTTAATAGAAAACTCTCTGCTAATGATCTGCAATTACAGAGCATTAGCAGAGTGGTTTGACTGCACAGAGCTCCAACTCAGATCATTGTGCCCCAGGGCTTCAGAAGGATGAGATTAGCGGCCACTGATTGACAGGGGTTGGAGCTTAACTCACTCACCCACCACTCACCTCTTGCTGTGTGGCAATTAAAGATAATAGCCCTGCAATGTCACTGCATAGCAGGGCCCCCGCCGCCAACCAGATAATAGGCAGAGCCCATTTGGCAGCCTTGCTCTCCTGTCGCCAACCCTGTCGGCCTGTCCCCCAACAGGTCACGGATGGGCACTGGTCCACGGCCCGGGGGGTTGGGTTGCCCCTGCCTTAGGGTGTACACCATGGGGAACAGTTCATGAAATTGGTGGACGACACAAAGCAGTCATTGGAAGCTGTTTAAACACATTGTACACATTATTTCCAAGCATGGTCCTGGAAAAGTAGACTCTTTTTTATGACATGCACAGGATCATTTGCACTTATATTTGTTTTTTTTGCAGAATTATGATTATTATCATTTCAATCATTGATGTATAATTTCAATTGTTTGCTGGTTTAGACACTTTATATACATATTTAGTATTTATTAAAGCCGAACTCCCCTTCCCCTTGTCTAGGGTATTGGAGAGCAGAGATATACTTACCTAATCCTCCGATTCTCCATGCACAAGACCAGTCCCTATGGCTCCTGCCCCACCCGCAGTCTAGTGGTCTTGTGCGGTGGACTAGTCCTGACATCATTAGGACCATAGACCTGCTCCGGATGTGAGGATGTCACAAACAGTCCTCTGCTGGATCGTATGGGAGCGTCGTTTGCCAATGAATTGGAAAATCACATGAGTATACAGCTTTCTCCTCTCCCCTGGACACAACGAGCAGTTTACCCTTGCAGTGCGGGCATGGCCCAACTGCTAGGGAAAGCTTTTTTTTGCCCAAAGATGGGCTTTAAGTATGAGAACACTAGGAGTGCTGGGCTATACACTTACATCATTGATCCATTATTACTCTGTCACATTGAATTGAAGGGGCTGGCAACAATGTCTTTGTTAGATACCTGGTGGAAGAGCGTAATGAGTTGAGGATAGGCTTTATGCCTGTTTGCTATTACTTGAAAACAGATAAACTCTTTGTAAAAGAAAATTAATTGCTCCCTGGCATTGTTGAGCATCTGGGTTACAATTTCACAAGTGTTCCACAAAATCATTGTTTTATTTCTTTTTAAAAATAATTTTGTATTATTCTGATTGGTTGCACCAAAGTATTTTGAACCATTAAGTACAGAAAAATAGAGCTTATATTGCTGCATAAATAATGTAAAAAGATAGAGTCAGAGTGGACACCTCAAGGTCAGTTCTGGCTTCATCTGTATCTGTATCTACTACCGCTACATCCTAGTCGTTCATTATATTGCATACTACTGGGTCCAGCAAACATTGCCATAAAAAGCTCAGTAATGGACACTAAAAAATTCAAATGCCTGGTTACTAACCTCAAGTGTTTGTGACCCTTGACCTGCTCTGGCAGTACTGTCCTGTTAGCAGTTGTTGGCATCCTCTTTGTAGCTCTGAATACTCACCACCATGTGCTGTTCTTTAGCTTCATCCCCTCTGAATTCAAGAAAGATGCAGAGAAATCCAACCTATCTCTTTTTAATGTATCTACCCAAATACAATTTGTCCGCAGAGAACATGTGACTCATACAATGGTGTAGGTTATTTGACTACACGAGGCTTGAAGCCCAACTCCGTGGTACTTAATTATCACTTGCAGTAGGGCTCCGACCACACTGCACGGGTTACATGACCATTTGGTCTAGGGGAGAATTAGGCACCTTTACTTATCGTCTTCTCCACTGGCCTGGGGCACTCCCCCCACGCTTCGGTGGTGGACTAACCTTCAGTGTCATCATGTCCAGTGCAGGGTTATGGACCATGCATTGGTCTTGATGACATCAGGACCTTGGACCAGTGGAGAGTAGGGAAGAAGATGCTGCAGGGACCAGTCTAGCAGCATGGAGAAGCAGGTAAGTTAATCAACTTTAACAAGTCCTTTAGACCTAAATGGGCAATTAACCCTTGTAGTGCGGGCACAGCCCTACTGTAAGGGAGATTTTTTGAGTTTCGCTGAGCTTTCAAGTGAAACTCCAAACAAACAAAAGTTGACAGTTTAAATACATACTATATATAGCTGGCTACTGAAACTGGAAATAACACTACTACTTGGATCAGAGTTATTACCTCTTGGTTCAGGGTTTCAGGAACACCTCCCTGTCTACTGAAAAAGGATGATGATGATGATTGTTCAGTGAGAAGGCTGGCGGTCAGCAGTTATTTGGCTGGGTGAAACCTTAGACCCGGTTCACACTGAGGCAGCACGACTTGCAGCACGACTGCCTCAGGCGACCGGGATCCGACTTTAGCGGCGGCTTGCAAAATGACTTCTGTATAGAAGTCATTGCAAGTCGCCCCAAAAGTCGTACAGGAACCTTTTTCTAAGTCGGAGCGACTTGAGTCTCTCTGATTAGAACGGTTCCATTGCACAGAACGGGACACGACTTGTCAGGCGGCTAAGTCGCTTGACGAGTTGCCCCTGTGTGAACCGGCTCTTAGAGGTAGGTGGAAAGAATCGAAGAAAAGACTGGACGGCCGCACTCTGTTGACACCTTTATTGAAGTTGATTTAAAAATTCTTCTGGTACAAAGACATCAGAGGCACAGGATCAGTGAAAAGCTGACATGTTTCACACCACTACGGGGTGCTTAGTCATAGCCCAGAATGGTTGAGAACCACTCATTCTCATTTAATGTAAATGAAAAAAGTTAGATTGTTGTATAATTATAATGACACTTTGGCAGATTGGGGGGTATGTTGGGGTCTGTGGAAGAGTATGGTTACAAAATAAAGAGTCCATCTGGTGATATGGTTCTTCCCCACTAGGTCTTAGTTGTAATTCCTTTATTTTTAAGAAAAAGTTGCGGTTTACAGTCAGATAGAAAAAAGGAAAAATGAAGCATAGTCAAATAACAATGACAATGAGGGTCACACAGTTACATCCGTATGCCAACAGGCCTAGCAGGACACAGTATGGATGGTCACATATAACATTACAAATATTAAAATGGTCATCAGTGTTGCAGGGCATGTAAGGCATATAAAGTGGCAGCATGGGAGACCCTTAACGTAGACTCGTAAAAACTTAAAACTGTGCAACTATATAAAACACAACAATATACCGGGAAGCTAAGCATCTCTGTGGCCAGTCGGACCCAGAATAGGGACAGCAAGACTAGGATAATGTATAGGAGGATATACAAATATCTGATAAATATAGCACCCAAAACTGAGCCAGGTATATGGGGTGGGGGGGGGAGGTTAGAGGGAGGGGAAAAGAGGGTGAGGGGGAACTGTTAGAAAGGAGTAGGACAGGGGTCTCAAACTGGTGGCCCTCCAGCTGTTGCGAAACTACAAGTCCCATGAGGCATTGCACGGCTGACAGTTACAAGCATGACTCCCACAGGCAGAGGCATGATGGGATTTGTAGTTTTGCAACAGCTGGGGGGGCCGCCAGTTTGAGACCCCTGGAGTAGGCGAAAGGGGCCAAGCATCCCTTGTAAAAGGAAAAGTACAGATTCAGAAATAAAGATAGAGCCTCTCACCCAGGGAATTTTGAAACGAAGTTCAGGAGGTCAGCCAGGTTGCGACACCCCCTGAAGATAGGCGTTGGTGTATACGAAATGTTGCCAAGGTTTCCAGGTGTCCCGAAAGCTCTCCTCCTGGTTGTTCAAGGCAGCTGTGAAATCTTCCATGTTTCTAAGCTCATTGACTTTAGAAAACCACAGGGACTTTGACGGCAGGTTCTCGGAACAACAACACAGGAGGATGCATGCCTTAGCCACATTCAGTAGCTAAATTGTAAGAGAAGCCTTGTACTTCTTGATAGGTCATTTGGAGAGAAGTAACAGGCATGCTGCAGGATTCCCCCCCCCCCCCCAGATCAACGTTAGTCAGGTGCTTGACGGTAAAGATCACCTCCTGCCAAAAAGGCCTGAGTTTGCGACAGTCCCAGAAAATATGTAGCATTGTTCCCTCTGCATTGCCACACCACCATGTACTAGGGACCTGAGGTAAAAAGCAGTGCAAAGTAGTGGGTACCCTGTACGAGCGAGTCAAGATCTTGTAACAGGTCTCTTGATCTCTAGTGGCAATGGAAGATTTCTGGGCAAAGTGAAGGACTTTCTTCTTCTGTGAGTCAGTGAATCGGGTTTCAAGGTCTGATTCACTAGGTCTAAGTTGTTCTACCAGGGCTCAAGTTAGAACTGTCCTTGATGTGATGGGTGCTAC
The DNA here is from genome assembly GCF_037356315.1 of Lithobates pipiens. Taxonomy (NCBI): domain Eukaryota; kingdom Metazoa; phylum Chordata; class Amphibia; order Anura; family Ranidae; genus Lithobates; species Lithobates pipiens. Next base: position 87,921,470 of record NW_027507784.1, on the reverse strand, counting down.
TGGGGGCAAGGGTGGATCTTAGTCAAGTCTTTAAAAGAGAAGTTCAAGATTTAGAAAAAAACAAACATTTATGCTCACCTAGGTGAATGCGGCATCGATCCACCGGCTCTGTAGTGAGAATTGAGTGCTCAAACACCACTGATCACTTAGTTCACTGTCAGCCAATGGCTCTCTGCTCTCCCTTCCAGTGCTCACTGGAGCATTGGGCTGTGGAGGGGGCCGGAAGGGCTGGCTCAGGCTCTCAATGGATTGCTGAGAGGCTGAGCCATGTGGCGGTCCAGGCTTCTGGGCGGATCTGTGATGTCAGCCGACAGCAGGCTGAACCACAGGAGTGCAGAACGAACTCCACTCCTGTGATCCATAGGAGAAGTATGGCCAAAATAGCTTTGGTCATACTTCTCCTTTAAGCTAGAACCCACCCAAAGACCTGCTCCTGGTAAATTAGTTCCTTTTGTGACAAAGACACATGTTTTGGCCCCAGTAAACTTCAAGAAGAGCACCTAAAAAACAAAAATCTGCATAATGCATTTTTGTGCATTTTATTGCCTAGTAATACAGAAACAAATGTTCAAAGGTAGGCAGTATGTATGGGTAATGACAAGTGTAATGCTATAAGTCCAATTATAAGCCTGAGAGAAATAAGAGGCAAAATAAAGACTTGCATGGTAAGGACTCAGATACCATAAACTAATGCAAATTTTTTAAAATTTTTGCTGACTTTTTTTCTTTATCGTTTTATGTGCACTTTTTAGCTTACAAAAAAAAAGTCAGCAAAAGGGGTAAGGAGTGAAATTAAGTTATTAACAAAACTAATTCAGTTTCACTAAGTAGCTCAAATGTTTTGTAGCTTACATACAAATGTAGTTTTTTTTATTGGATATGCATATGTAGCACTGGGTTCTCCGCTCCTGCATAGCCAGACCTTTTCAACACTTTCTTCAGACACAAGGAACAGTCTTTAAGCTTGGTTTTTGGTGTTTTATTAGGGGTAATAACTTGGATGGGTAATAGGAATTATGGGATGCCCAGCTTGATTGCAACAGAACAGGGACAACTTCCTACCTATGTACATGCTCCAGAACTAAAGTCTCCTTCCTGAACGCTGATAGTCTCTGATAGTCAAAAGATGCAAAAGCCCTTTAGGACTAGGTGACTTGGAAAGTAGTACAAAGATGTTTAGACTGCCTCCTAAAGTATCTCCAATTTCTCTGTAGACACTGATCCCAGCTCTACTGACTGCAGGAACTAGCAGCCCACCCAGCTGCTTTGAAGCTCTCCCAGGGCAAGCACAATGCTGTCTTCCAGAAAGGCTTGCTACATGTGGCAGTCTCTCCACTTATGTATCCCTAAGGCTCGGTTCACACAGCGGCGGCACGACTTGCAGCGCGACTCACAGACGCGACGTGCAAACGACTTCAGCGGCGACTTGCAAAACGACTTCTGTATAGAAGTCAATGCAAGTCGCCTGAAGTCGCCCCAAAAGTAGTACAGGAACCTTTTTTCTAAGTCGGAGTGACTTGAGTCACTCCTATTAGAACAGTTCCATAGTACAGAACGGAGCGCGACTTGTCAGGCGGCTAAGTCGCCTGGACAAGTCGCCCCTGTGTGAACCGAGCCTTAGTGTGCTGATGTACTCACTCTGTCCTCCATGCTCCCTGCTGCTCCTTAGGCAAGATTCCTTCCAAACCGGACTGCTGTCAGGATCCTTCCAAGCCAACCAGAGGCTGATCCCCACCCCAGACCAGGGTCTTTCTTCCAGGGCCACCGATAGTCTCCTCAGCACTCCATCTTCCACCCAACTTCCCTGCCGGCATGACTCATCCATATTTAAGGGCTAGCTCAGCCTCCTTGTCAGGCCCACAGCTTGGGGATTGTCCAAGCTCCTCTAAGTATGCAGATCAACCCTCCTAGCTTCCGCCCTCTAGCTTCAAAAAATGTCTCCAAACTTCCGGGGAGAGGCACCAAGAGACCTGCCTGTATGACTCATCCAGCCTGACCTGCAGTAAAGCCATGACCCAATTAAGATTCACACGTTAACTATGGGCCAAAACATGCATTTGCCAACACTACAGTAGTAGCACACAGTTAAAGAGGAAGTAAACTCTCCCACTCTGATTCTTCTCTTCATTTAGTCCATTATAATAAGTAATTATCAGACTATAGCCACTGTAATCCAGCTCAAATCGCATATTACTTACTGTTTAAAGAAACTTTAAAAAACTTGTTTCCAGGGGTTAGGCAGCGCCATCTTAAGTATTGTTTTCTGAGTCCACAGTGGAATGTATTTCCACCCTTACATTGAGCACTTCCTGTACTGTTAACCAAGCCTCCTTCTCAATCCAACGTTTCTATGGCAACCCTGCTTCCCTGTTCATAGCTGACTTGTTTTATTTCATATATTTACTTGTGCCGCTGTCTAATGTTTCCCTTTGTCAGTCTTATCAGCTTCAGCTGATAAGACTGCAGTAATGGCCAGGTTTACATTGTATGTCATGTCACATGGTCACATGGTGTGTAGGAGGAAGCTCTGTGCAGTAGGAAGTCCTGATAACAGATAGAAAAGACATAGAGAGTGTGCCGTAAATCAGGGGAGATCTGGGCATGCTCAGTGACTTTATTCTAAAGAACAAAAAGGATTACAACAATACTAAGCAAGTAAGGAGATATCTACAAGCAGTGTTCATTAGGGTTTTTTATGCTGATTTACATGGGACAAAGTTGTGAGGGAGGGTTTACAACCACTTTAAGGCTAGGTTCACACTATTGCGATGCGGGAACGCCGCGAATCCGCGGCGTTTTCCCGCATCGCATACCTCCCGCCGGCAGTTCACACTGCCCTATGCGGACGGCTGGGGGTGTCAATGTTATGTTAATGACACCCCCAGATCCGTCGGCATATCGCAGTGCGATCTGCCGACTCGCACAGGAATCGGATCGCATGGTGTGAACCCCCATGCGATCCGATTCCGTTGCGGACCCAAAAAAGGCTCCTGTGCGAGTTTGCTGCGGGACAGCTGCGAGTTCAGCCATACTATCTGTATGGCTGAACTCGCAGTGCTACGGAGATCGGATGTGATTTGCTGTGCGAATCACATCCGGATCTCCCCCCGCAGCAGTGTGAACCCAGCCTTAATGACACATTATTGTTGAATAATGCAAGATTATGCAAATAGATTGTGGTAGCATTATGGCCCTTGTTCAATGAATGGAATACAGTACCAAGCAGGACTTGTGATTACAGAGCAGAGCAGCATCTTTTTTTTTTCCAATAAAAAAAATCTCATTATAAAAAATAGGTTTACTTATTTTTTATTTTTTTTAAAGGTTTGTACCAGAAACATGATTCTAGTGTCTTCATAAAGGAATACAATTTGTAGTTAACACTTAATATTTTATATTTCATTCCTTTCCCTTAGCCTTTTATTTTACAGTTTTTTAAATGAATGTTATTATTTGTAGAACTGAAGAGCTCAGGGGAAGTTTGTACTATGGCATCCTCACCTTGTGTACCAGAGGACCATTTCCCGACACTGAACCTTGTCGTTTTTATTGATCAGTGGAGGGTTCAGGCAGTTTATTCCCCAGGGCTAAAAATTGTAAAAGAACAACTTGTCTGACAGAAGCCGGATCAATAAATTAAACAATACACCGCTAACTAGCTAACACTGCTAGATATTATCACTCATAGAGGTGGCTAGAATCATATAAACACTGCTTCCTTTTGTTTCACACCGTGCTCATATTATGTCTATAACACACCAACCGCAGTGCCTGGCTGGCCATACTTGGCTCAATTTTTAACCATTTTCCCACTGATTTGACTAAAATCAAGCCAGGCGGTGCCAACATGGCCAACCACAGCTCAAGCTCTGGCCGATTAAGCAAATTTTAAATGAAAAATCGAGCCAGATGAAAAATTTCTGGCCAAACAGCGACTGCATTTAATGAGATGCAGTCACTCTTCGGGTATTCAGACAACCATGGGTGTTGCAGCTCTCAACTGGTTTAGGCAAAAGACATCCAACACGTGGGACATCCAATTGTGTGGGGCCACACAATCCCCCTTCATCAGGGCTAGGTGAAATGGCAGAATCTTAAATGGACCCAAAAGTACTCCTGCAACTAAATGGTGTTTTAAACCAGTGGTATCCAAAGTGCAGCCTGGGGCTGGATCTGGCCCTTTGCCTGCCTTTATCTGGCCCTTGGGGCATTATTTTACCAACTGACTCCAATGATGGGACACCACTTCCCCTGCTGACACCATCAATTGGGTACTATTCTTTCAACTGATACCAACATTGGAGCACTATTGCTCCCAATAAAACTAATGATGGGGCACTGATGCTGGGGTATTTTCTACTCCCACTGGTCACAGTCCAGCCCCCTGAAAGCCTGAAGGACAGTGAACTGGTACTTTGCTTTGAAAGTTTGGAGACCCCTATTATAAAAAGCAACCAGTACTGGTGTTCACAGTAGAAGTGGCCTCTGCCTGCAGGAATACTTGTGAAATGCTTGAACAGTCTGCCATTTCATCCAGCCCTGATGAAGGGGGATTGTGTAGCCCCCGAAATGTGTTGGATGTATTTTGCCCTGCTTGCTCTAACCAGTTGAACAATTAAGACTGCATTTCTAGGGATTTTTCATTTTTGGGTTCTCTTTGACCTCTTACACTTGGATTTTTCAGAACAATTGAATGTGCACCCCTGGGGGGGTCACCGTCTTTGCTGTGAGCTGCCAAATACAAGCCAGTTGGGCTCACTTAATGACTTGGTAACCTGTGAAAATCCATGTCTAGCACCCCACTATCACTACCCAGAGTATATATATTTTTTTCTTTTTGTAGTTACCTGTATCAGATGTCCTCGGGCTGGTCCAGAGAGTAACACTAGTGTAGTGACTGACTACAGCACCGCTCTTTGCATTATTGTACATGAGTGCAGGGTACTGTGGTGACATCCCCTCAGAAGCAGATTTTTGACATTATTGTTTGTGAGTGCAGGGTACTCACTATAGCAGTGTGGTGACTACAGCCCCTCAGGGGTGGGTCTTTGTCATTATTGTACCTGAGTGCAGGGTACTCTGGTGATGTCCCCTCAGGGGTGGGTCTTTGACATTATTGTATGTGAGTGCAGGTTACTGTGGTGACGTCCCTTCAGGGGCGAATCTTTGACATTATTGTATGTGAGTGCAGGTTACTGTGGTGACGTCCCTTCAGGGGCAAATCTTTGACATTATTGTATGTGAGTGCAGGTTACTGTGGTGACGTCCCTTCAGGGGCGAATCTTTGACATCATTGTATGTGAGTGCAGGTTACTGTGGTGATGTCCCTTCAGGGGCAGATCTTTGACATTATTGTTTGTGAGTGTAGGGTACTCACTACAGTGGTGCAGGGACTACAGCACCACTCTTTGCATTATTGTACATATGTGCAGGGTACTATGGGGATGTCCCCTCAAGGGTGGAGTGTAGGGTACTGTGGGGATGTCCCCTCTGGAGTGAGTTTTTGATATTATTATACCTGAGTGTAGGGTACTCTGGTGATGTCCCCTCAGGGGTGGGCCTTTGAAATTATTGTACCTGAGTGCAGGGTACTCTGGTGATGTCCCCTCAGGGGTGGGTCTTTGACATTATTGTACCTGAGTGTAGGGTACTCTGGTGATGTCCCCTCAGGGGTAGGTCTTTGACATTATTGTACCTGAGTGCAGGGTACTCTGGTGATGTCCCTTCAGGGGTGGGTTTTGACATTATTGTACATGAGTGCAGGGTACTGTAGTGATTTCACCTCAGGGGCGGGTCTTTAACATCCTGCACTCCTTGGGCACTATTCAGCCTGGAAGACTGACTACATCTAGTGGCATAAAGGGGGATAACATCATAGAGGAGGTAAATATCGCAACCTGAGCTGCTTTCTTATTTAAAGCATCTACTGGAGAACTATTTTATTCAAAAGACAGTTTGGCCAGAGCTGGGCTTCAAGAAATGATGCAACCTTATTTTCTTTATAATTTATGGTGGATAATGTTCAGGAGTACATTATCCCAGATATCTGTATAAGATGGCTCTGTTTTCTAAGACATCCAGGTTTCCTGGCCCTGTGAGCGGGGTCGGTGGAGGCAGTATCTGTGCACCTCTTTTCCTGTCAGTCAGGCCTAGCGAACGTCTCCCTCATTTCACGCTCTGCTTTATTTTTCACTCTGGAATGTGTCAGTCTCTCAGATTGTACACGGCAACAAGGTTTCGAGTTTCCAATAACCACCACCCGCTCTAATTATAGCCTGTGTCTGAAGCGTTGGGGGAAAAGGGCTTGTAGAGTCTAAGCAGACTATATGGTCAGCTTCCAGCCTATGTCGCTCTGTGCCCAAAGTTGCTGCGATTCTTGGCTGAAGATCTCAGATCCGCCCTGAGAAGAGTCCTTATAAGCCGAGTCTTGAGGAAAGTCTTTCATGACTCACTAGGCCCTAAGGTATTGCCCAGGCCCAATTTTAAGGGAAGGGTTAAGACTAGGGTTACATCGATACTGACACCAGTAACGGTATCACCACCTGTGTGAACCCAGGCTTGTCACAGGAGCGGTGCAGAAACCAAATGCAATTGGGACAGGAATCGCACTGCATTCCTGTTCAAAATGCGTGCAATTCTGTGCAGTGCGATTTGAGACCATTCATTCTGTATGGGCTCAAATTGCACCGCAAAGGTATCAGTACTCGTTTGTTGACCTGAAAGTATCGGTACTCACTGATAAAAATCCGGTATGGGTGACACCCTAGTTAAGACTGAATACTTTAATTAGATTTCCCCTTAAATTTATGGATCTGGCTTGGTTGTGTTTCCACGGGAAGCTCTATGTTTGGGGCAATTTGAAATACCACAGTGAGGTGGATCATGGTTGTCCTCAGGAGGAGTGTGCAGGTGAGGAAGAGACTATGGCGGAGGAGACTATGGAGGAGGAGGAGACTATGGAGGAAGAGACTATGGAGGAGGAGGAGACTATGGAGGAGGAGGAGACTATGGAGGAGGAGGAGACTATGGAGGAAGAGACTATGGAGGAGGAGACTATGGAGGAGGAGACTATGGAGGAAGAGACTATGGAGGAGGAGACTATGGACAATTTTCTGCTTCGTTGCCCTTTTTTTTTTCTTTTTCTTTTCCACTCAGTGAAATCAATTTAATAACCATGGGACCACCTCAGCTTACAGCTCAGCGTCCCTACCAAGCAGTCACATCATCGTGGCGAAAACCATAAGAATAGATTTTTTTTTTTTTGAAAGTATTCATTCCAAGCTACAACTCTACTTAATAACCGTTTCATCCCTCTCGGTGTCATACTCCCATATTATCCCCCTTCTAGCATTAAATCCCCCCCCCCCCCCATCCTACCTATCTGTGGACCACCTTATCCTGTTTATCCTATGGGGCCTTTTAATTTTATTTTCGCTGATTTGCGCCTTGTTATAACCTATCTGCACCTATCTTAGGGCTTCTTCAGCCCCTCTGATATAAGCCATTTCTTCCTAAAGTCTACCCAACACTTCCATTTCTCTATCATTGGTGTACTACTCCGCTCTTCCAGACTGCCTCTCAAACACTCCATCTTGTGGGTCTTTTCAACCAAATCCACCCATTCCCACATTGCAGGGGCCTCCTTCTCTTGCCATTTTTTTGGTATTAATTTTTTGCCTGCATTCAATAGATGGGGTATCATTGATTCCTTATATTGTCTCAGTCCAGTTCTTGTCCCGTGGAATAGCACTACCCAAGGGTCCACTTCCACCTCTATGTTTGTAATTTCTTTAATGCAGGCTAGGATTTGGTTCCAGTACGATTTTATTTTTGGACAACTCCACCATAAGTGCGTCATCGTGCCCAGTTCACTACAACCCCGCCAACATTCCCTGGCGCCATCCTGCTGAAATTTACTTTTCCTCTCGGGGGTGAAGTACCATCTCGTCACACATTTGAAACTCATTTCTGCTGTTCTAGCGTCTACCGCTGAGCTGTGCACTAGTTTATATATTCTCTTTAATATTGTGCTATCTGGTAGTGTACCTAATTCCCTCTCCCATTTTTTGATGTACGGAGGTACCCACAGCTCTACTCCCTCCAACAGCGTTTTATACCATCTTAAAACTATTTTCTTTGAGACCTTTAAAGTACATAGCTGTTCCAGAGGGGTTAAATCTTCCGCAGATCTAATCTGTGGGGGGAGCCTTTTAATAAAGCTCGAGAGCTGTGCGTACCTCCACCCATCAATTGTCATCAACTCTTTTTTTTGTGCCAACTCGTGATATGGTGCAATCCCCTCCCCTTTCATAACATCCTTTAATTTTACTTCTTGCTTTACCCAATTTCCTCCTATCTCCTGACACCCTGGTAAAAAGAAATTGTTTTGTTTTAGTGTTATCAGTGGTGAATTATATTTCCCATTAAATTTCCTATATATCTTATCCCAAATCCTCAACGTGTTCCGTGTAATGTTGTTTCCTTCCAAAACTATACTTCTCTTCTTAGGGGGGTTCCAAATTTGCTTATCCAATTGTGTTCTACATAATTCGTGTTCCAGTCTCACCCACCTTTTCTCTGTGTTGTCCCTTATATTCCATTCGCTCACTCTAGATACAACAACTGCTTCATAATAAAACTGTACGTCTGGCATTGCCACTCCACCCCTATTCTTTGGTTGTCGGAGTATCGTCCAGGCCACCCTGGCTTTTTTGTCTTTCCACACAAATTTCAATAGGATGGTTTTTAATTTTGACAGGTAAACATTAGGCAAGGGTATTGGGAGCATCTGAAACCTGTATAATATCTTAGGAAATATTATCATCTTTAGTGAGTTTATTCTCCCCAACCACGATAGTGGTCTATAACTACACCTTTTACATTCTGCCTGTATCTCATCTAATAACGGGATGTAGTTGTAGCGGTACATTTTTCTCTCTGTTTTTGCTAATTTTATCCCTAAATATTTAAGTTCACTCTTCCACGGGAATTTCCACTGCTGTTGCAAACTTTGTGCCTCTCGCGTTTTTATATTGATGTTCATTATCTCCGTTTTTAACCTGTTTATTTTGAAGTTTGACACCTCCCCATATTGGTCTAGTAGATTTAGTAATGCTGGCATAGATGTCTTAGGGTTGTGTACATACAATAATATATCGTCCGCAAATGCGGAATATTTGTATTCAATTTTTCCCACTTTCACCCCCTCTATTCCTGGGTCTCCCCTTATTGCTGCTAAAAGTGGTTCTAATGAGAGCACGAATAGGAGGGGTGAAAGCGGGCAGCCCTGCCGAGTACCCCTTTCCATCTCGAACGCCTCCGATTCACATCCGTTAACTTTTATACGTGTCTTTGGATGGTCGTCCAATACCTTAACCCTCTGTATCATCTTTGGTCCTATTCCCATCTTCTCCAGTGTCTTAAACATGAACCCCCAGTCTACTCTGTCAAAGGCTTTCTGCGCGTCTAACGACATAAGTAGACTGGGGGTTCCACCCAGTCTCATCTTCTGGAGCAGGAGAAGAGTCTTTATTCCGTTATCCTTTTCTTCCCGGCCACCTATAAAACCTGTCTGATCTGGGTGCACCAGAGTTGTCATTAAGTCCTTCATTCGCTCCGCAAGTACTTTAGCATAAAGTTTTGTGTCAGCGTTTAACAACGAGATCGGCCTGTAACTAGTGCACTGTAGGGGGTCTTTGCCTTCTTTCTGAATTAGTGTAATTGTTGCCGTTAGATCCTCCCTACTCATTCCATACTCTTCTCCCAGACCATTCATATACCGACACATTTGGGGGACAAGGGCCTCTCTAAATGTTTTGTAATATAATGTTGTAAAACCATCTGGTCCCGGGGACTTCCCTGCAGCTGATTTTAGTAGTGCTTTAACTATTTCTTCTTCCGAGACTGGCCTTTCAAGCATCTCCCTTTCAACACGGGTGATTTTAGTTAATATAGTGTTCCTTAGAAATTCCCTGATCTTCTTCTCTTTCCCTCCATTTTTTGCACCTATATTACTATCTGAGAAAATCCCCTCAAAATATGATCTGAAGATTTCTGCTATATCTTTAGTGGAATAAACCATTTTTCCATTTTTGTTCTTGATTGCCCCAATGAAATTTCTCCCTTTTCTCTTTTTTAACATTCTTGCTAGAAACTTACTTGATTTGTCCCCCCATAGATACTGTTCCTTGGCCGACCCCTTAAACACCATCCTAGCTTCTAGGTCCAAAAGGTCCTTCAACTCTATCCTGGTTGTTACTAACTTTTTAAATACCAGATCTTTTTGTGATCTACTTTTTTTATGATCTTGTTCTAATTTGTGTATCTCTCTCATTAGGTTGTTGATTTTTTCGGTTCTCATTTTTTTCTTTTTAGACCCCATGTATATCAGTATTCCCCTTATGTAGGCCTTATGTGCGTCCCATAGCGTACAGCTTTTAATTCCCTCTGTGTCGTTGTGTATGAAATATTGTTCAATCTCGCTCGCTATTTTTATTCTATCCTCCTCCCCAAGCAGAAGTTCTTCGTTCAACCGCTATGTAGAGGTTCTCCTCCCTATCCATGTTCAGACATAAATTTACCGGGGCATGGTCCGAGAGGGTCATAACTTCTATCCCGGTGTCCGTCACATATTCCAACAGCCCGTGGTCTATGAAAATATAGTCGATCCGGGAATACGTTCCGTGGACTGTGGAGTAAAAGGAATAATCGCGTACCAGAGGATTCTTAGCTCGCCATATATCTACTAATTGGTTGTTGTATAGTTTTTGTAGTATGTTTTTATGTGCCGAGCTTCTTCCCTTCTTTACCTCCGATGAACTGTCTACTACCGGATTGAGGCCAAAGTTGAAATCTCCCATCATAATTACGTATCCTGCTTTAAAATTCATAAGTTTATTTAATATCTTGTTTAAGAAACTGATTGGGTTGCTATTAGGGGCATATAAATTTACCAAAGTGCATTTCTGTTCTTCTAGTGTACCCTTTAGGAACAAATATCTTCCCTCTGCATCGCACAATTTTTCGCTTAGTTGAAATCTTGTGTTTTTAGAAAACCCTATCGCTACCCCTCTGCTTCTAGCCGAAATGGTGTCGCTATAATACCAGACCGGGTAGTTACTGGAGTATAACCTTATGTTTGATGCCAGGGAGATATGCGTCTCCTGGAGAGATACAACATCGGCCTCGTACCTTTTCAGCTCAGCTAAAATCTTATGACGTTTTGTTGGAGTATTCATGCCCTTAACATTATAGGACATGAATTTCAAACCTTCTTTTTTACTGTTACCCATCTATTTGTCCTAGGGCTCCCCAGCCCAACACGAGCACTTTTCAACCTACTCACTAGGGTGTTCGTTGCCCTTTTAACATTGAGTTATACAAACAGGTGGGACGGGCCCTCAGAGTTCCCTTCCTCTCTAGGCTGGGTTATGCTGAGTGGGTGTATGGAGCATTCAAAACTCATTCAAAACAAATCTCTAACCTCTTCCAGTCTACTGAGAACCTTTGCAACCATAGACCGCTGACCTCCTCCAATATGTAGTGTGTTGTGAGGCATAGTGGATGCAAAGGTGGTAAAAGTCATTGAGCACCAGACACTTCTTGGATGCAAAAGAGGTTTTATTTCTTTAAACAGCCCTTTTATATTTTTGCAAGGGAAAGAGGGTTGGGGCCAGGACACCCTTGCAGAAATTGCAAGTAGTCGCAATTTCAATAGGCAGACTCAGAGGCTTTAAAAGGAGGACAGCCGTGCAGGTAAAGGGCCCAGCAAGGTGCCACTTCTGCAGGTTTGCTGTCCCCTATGGCTACAGTACTTAACCGTTCCTAATTCAAAAGTAACAGTTCTCTTAGCTTTACTACAACTTCTACTTGTCGTTTTTCAGCTCCTTGTGCTCCTACTCTCACACTGGACTCTCTGATTCACTGACTCTGAATCCCATGAGCTCCTCAAGGCTTTTGCGGTGGTATCTCCCTTAAGCATCACCCACGCTTCCCTGCAGGGTCCCTTGCTTGACACTTCAAGCTTCCCCCCTGCTGACCGGCTCGGTCCTTAGCTTGACACACAAGGCTGCTCTGCAAGCGTTACCTCCGCTGGTTGAGTCCATGACTTGATCACCACCTGAAGTTTCCCAATTTTCCACTGGGCCCATTCGGTGAGAATGTTTCTCCAGTACTTGCTTCAGTTACTCACTGTGGTCCCTGGTAAAAGTGGTTGGTACCTTAGTGGCGACAGCTTCCCTTTTACCGCCGACCACGACAGGTTCTCCGGCCGGCAGGTTGGACGTGTTTCACCCCTGGGCATCTTCAGAAGCTTCTGAGGACGCCCAGTCGGAGGGGAGAAACACGTCAAGCTGAGGAGATCTAGTGACGGTTGTTTGCACGCCAAGGCGGCGCTTTTCTGCACGATTTTAAAAGTTTTGATGTAAGTGTAATAATTTTGGATTTTTATGAATAAAATTAGCAGTATTACACTATATATCCTTTTCTCTTCATTGCCATACATCTAAAATGGATATCTGATCACCTGGACAGTTGGGAAGGTGATAACTATATTTGGATACAGGATATACCAGACGTCTCTAATATATCGGTGGAAGGAAGGTTTTATTCTCACCCATTTAATGATCACATTCAACAGCCCTAGTAATTAATGGGAGACGCAATTCTAAATTTAACAACAGGAAGATTATTGCGGGTGAGTGGGGATCCAGGAGAGGAGCACGGAGTGCCACCAAGATCTACACCAACTGCGTATTTTTCTTAAGTCCAACACACCATATTGACCATATGTATGGACTTTATATGATTGCACTTTATTTGTTTTGCACTATAATTGCACTGGGCACTTTGTATCCTTAAAGTGGTTGTATACTCAATTTTTTAACTTTTACCTACAGGAAAGCCTATAATAAGGCTTACCTGTAGGTAAAAAAAATATCTCCTAAACCTGTACGGTTTAGGAGATATTCCCCTCGGTATGCACCGCTGACTGCAGCGGCGCATGCGCACAAGGGGATTCTCGGCCTGAAAATCCGGCAGTGGCCGGCCGGCCGGAATGAAATCTCCCGCGCGCATGCGCGGGAGTGACGATATCGCGGCTCCGGCCACTCACAGCGCCGGAGCCGCGATACCCGGAAGAAACGCAGAGGGAGCATGTCAGCTCCTTCGGCGTGGATCAGGCCAGATGTCGGGGCCTCGTTCTAAGGTAAGTATTTCATGATGAGCTAGCATGCGGTGCATACTAGCTCATTATGCCTTTTGCTTTGCACGTGTTAAAAAAAAAAAAAAAAATTGCGGGTTTACTACCGCTTTAAGTAATATCATGCTACTGATGTAGGCACTTTATTATATATTGTATTATTGTTTATTGTTTACTGGAGCAGCGTCTCTTTCTGGGTGTGGCTGTCTATCTCATATCACCCTCGTTTTTTTTTTTTTTTTTCTTGACCCTTAACCACTTGCCTACACCCTTCCTGCCCAGGACAATTTTCAGCTTTCAGCGCTGTCACACTGACAATTGGGCGGTCATGCAACACTGTACCCAAATGAAAAATTTCCCTTTTTTTGAGGCAGATATAGCTTTCTTTTGGTGGTATTTAATTACTAGAGATTTATTTTTTTATTTTTTGCTAAACAAATGAAAAAAACCCATAAAAAAAAAAAAAAAAAAATAGTAATGTGTTAAACTATTGTAAATAAGTCATTTTTCTCCTTCACTGATAGGCTGCACTGATGGGCTCGGATAGATGGCAGTGGTGGGCACTAATAGACGATACTGATGGGCACTAATAGGCAACACTGAAAGGCAGCACTGATGGACGCTAAAAGGCATCACTGATGGGCACTGACAGGCAACACTGATGAGGCTGCACTAATAATCAGGGCACTGATTATCAGTGTGAAAATAAAGTGTCAAGTAATGGAGCCAGAAAATTTGTGAAATAACAATGCGTGAAGCTGCCCCTTTAAGAGTGGATAATCCACACCTCCCAACTTTTTGAGATGGGAATGAGGGACACCTATCAGCAAAAGGCATAGGACACACCCCTTGTCACACCCCCTTTAAAGGAGAATTGTACAAAAAAAGATTGGTTAAACACACAAGTGCTTTTTTTTTTTAGCACTGCTATCCTTTTGTATTGGCTTTTGGAATTTACAAATGCAAATTTAAAAATCAGATGAAAGATTTAGCACTGGAAAACACTTTTTGATAGATAAAAAGTGCATTTTATATACAACTATATAGATCAGACCAAAATGAGGGACAAATGAGGAGGAATGAGGGACAGAGGGACATTGCTCCAAATCAGGGACAGTCCCTCCAAATCAGGGACAGTTGGGAGGTATGGATAATCCACTCCAAATATGTTAATAAAAATAAGAACAAAGGTATGGCGCTACCTCATATATACACCTTCATCTTTTTTAACACTTGGGATAACTTCATAAAAACAAAAATATTTCCCCAAAAATGATTTTACAAAGAATTATATGTATGTATCAGGGGTATGCTTTGTTCATCTGCAGAGGATTTTTTGATCCTCTGCAGATTTTTTAACAAAGTAATGAAGGGACTATATTTGTTATCATGTATGTAATATCATGTATTTTAAATGATAGAGACAGGATATCAACCAAAAATCCAGAAAAAAAAACACGATACAAATGTTATAAATTGAGTTGCAGTTCAGTGAATAAAATAAGTATTTGATCCCCAAGCAAAACATAACTTCGTATTTGGTGGAGAAACCCTTGTAGGCAAGCACAGAGCTCAGACGTTTCTTGTAGTTGGTGACCAGGTTTGCACACATCTCAGGAGGGATTTTGGTCCACTCTTCCTTACAGATCTTCTCTAAATTCTTAAGGTTTCTTGGCTGTCGCTTGACAACTCGCAGTTTTGGCTCCCTCCATAAATTTTCTATAGGATTAAATTCTGGAGACTGGCTAGGCCACTCCATAGGCTTAATGTGCTTCTTCTTGAGCCACTCCTTTGTTGCCTTGGCGGTATGTTTTGGGTCATTGTCATGCTGGAAGACCCATCCAAGACCCATCTTCCATGTTCTGGCTGAGGGAAGAAGGTTCTCATCCAGGATTTTACAATACATGGCCCCGTCCATTGGCTCTTCAATGCCGCAAAGTCGGTCTGTACTTTTAGCAGAGAAAGAGCCCCAAAGCATAATGTTTCCACCTCCGTGCTTGACTGTAGGGATGGTGTTCTTAGGGTCATAGTCAGTATTTTTCTTCCTCCAAACACAGCGAGTCTAGTTAACGTCAAAGAGAAAAAATTTGGTCTCCTCTGACCACAACACATTCTCCTAGTCCTTCTCTGAATCATTTAGATATTCATTGGCAAACTTCAGATCGCCCTATATATGAGCCTTTTTGAGAAGGGGCAATCACTGCAGGATGTCAATCCATGGCGGAGTATTGTGTTACCAATGGTTTGTTTGGTGACTGTGGTCCCAACTGTCTTGAGGTCATTCACAATCTCCTCATGTGTGGTTCTGGGCTGATCCCTCACTTTTCTCATGATCATCCTCACCCCATGAGGCGAAGTCTTGCATGGAGCTCCAGACCGAGGGCGATTGATGGTTATTTTGTATTTCTTCCATTTGCCATCACTCCAACACTTGTTTCCTTCTCACCAAGCTTCTTGCTGATGGTCTTGTCGCCCCCATTCCAGCCTTGTACTGGTCCACAGTCTTGTCTCTGATGTCCTTTGACAGCTCTATGGTCTTGCCCATATTGGTGAGGTTTGAATGGAAGAAAGAGATTCTGTGGACAGGTGTCTTTTATACACATAACGAGTTGTAGTTAGGAGCGCCTTCTTTAATTAACAGGACTAATCTGTGTACCACATGAGCACCTACTGTTGCCAGTCTGTGGGAGCCAGAATTATTGTTGGCTGGTGGGGGATCAAATACTTATTTTACTCACTGAACTGCAAGTTCATTTATAACATTTGTATTGTGTGTTTTTTTCTGGATATTTGGTTGATATTCTGTCTCTATCATTTAAAATACACCTATGATAAAAATTATAGATCCTTCATTTCCTTGTAATTGAGCAAACTTACAAAATCTGCAGGGGATCAAATAATTATTTTCCCCACTGTATATCATGTTTGAGGTTTACAACCACTTAAAGAGGAAGTAAACCCTGATGGGTTTACTTCCTCTTTTTTTCCCTGCAAAGGTAAAGCATAATGGACTACTATGCATCGCATAGTAGCTCATTATGTGTCACTTACCTGACACAGGAGCCAGCGAAGTCGCCGCTGTCACCTGTAGTCCGCCGCATCCATCTTGGTTGTGGCGTCTCTCGCAGCTCCGACGAATGACAGCGGAGAAGCCGCGATGACGTCACTCCCGCGCATGCGCACGGGAGTCGCGTCTCGGAGCTCCGACGCTGCCATTCGGCGGAGCCGCGATGACGTCACTCCCGCGCATGCGCACGGGAGTCGACAAATTAGGCAAATCCATTCTTGGACTTGCCGCATTTAGTGCGCCTGCGCGCCGCTGTCTACGGCGCATGCGCCGTAGACAGCGGTGCCCATTTTCGGGCAAATATCTCCTAAACCATATAGGTTTAGGAGATATTACTTGGACCTACAGGTAAGCCTTAATCTAGGCTTACCTGTAGGTCAAAGTTGTTTGGAAGGGTTTACTTCCATTTTAAGGAGAAATAAACTGAAATTTCCAGTATAGAAGGGCTGAAGTGAGACCTTATTATCTTTACTAGTCACAGATCCCCCTCTGGGCTGTAAGAAGTGTTTGCTCAGCTGTCTTAGCAGTTTAGATTTACTGCCCTCTGAACCTCTGCTACAGACTAGAATTACTCCTGAATGCCTAATGCAGTCACAAATCGTATGCCGCGTACACACGACCGGTTTTCCCGTTGGAATAAACTCTGAAGGTTTTTCCGACGGAGTTCCGCTGAAACTGTCGTGCGTACACACGATCACACCAAAGTCCAGTCGTTAAGAACGCGGTGATGTACAACATGTACGACGGGACTAGAAAAAAAGGAAGTTTAATAGCCAGTAGCCAATAGCTTCCGTCTCGTACTTGCTTCAGAGCATGCTCCGTTTTTTGTCAGTCGGAACAGCGTACAGACGAACGGTTTTCCCGATAGGAATTGGTTCCGTCGGAAATGTTTAAAACATGTTCTATTTCTAGGTCCGTCAGAATTTTCGTTTTAAAAAAAAGTCAGATGAGGCCCACACACGATCGGAATATATGATGAAAAGTTCCCGTCTGACTTTTTCTGTTGGCATTCCGCTCTTGTGTACGGGGCATAATGCCCTGTACACACGGTCGGACTTTCCGACGGAAAATGTGCGATCGGATCGTGCTGTCGGAAAATCCAATCGTGTGTAGGAGTCCATCTGACTTTTTCCGTCGGAATTTCCGACACACAAAGTTTGAGAGCTGGATCTAAAATTTTCCAACAACAAAATCCGATCGTTTAAATTCCGATCGTGTGTAGACAATTCCGACAGACAAAGTGCCACGCATGCTCAGAATAAATGACGAGACGAAAGCTATTGGCTACTGGCCCATTTATAGTCCCGTCGTACGTGTTCTACGTCACCGCGTTCAGAGCGATCGGATTTTCTGACAAATTTGTGCGACCGCGTGTATGCAACACAAGTTTGGGCCAAAATCCATCGGAAAAAATTCAACGGATTTTGTCATCGGAAAGTCCAACCGTGTGTACAGGGCATGAGTTTCCCTAAAACCTTATTGAACAGATGAAGTTTGTGGTTCTACGGAAAAAAAATAAAACAATTAAAGAAGCTAGAGCTTAAAGTGATTCTAAAGCTTTTTTTTTTCATTTTTTTTTCTTTTAAATAATAAACATGTAATTTTTACATGCTCTGTGCAGTTGTTTTGCACAGAGTCTCTAGCAAGTGCAAAGTTGCAGTGTTGAGTCTACAACAAGAGCTCTGCAAATCTACAGCATGAAAATTCAGCCACAGCGACCCCTGTGGTGGGATGATTATTGCACAACATAACTGGACATAACTTAACCAGAACTTGCACCAGACTTGCAGAATGTTTGCAAAGAAAGTTGATCTGCAGTCATGCAATGCAGACTTGCTGCAATTGTGCAACAAACGTGTGAAGCCCGGCAAGTCTAGGAATAGCTTAGCAAGTCATTTTCAAACTTGCAGCACAACTTTCTATCTGGGTAGCAAGCTCCTTGCTATGGGGGAACTTGTGCAGGCTTGATCCCAAACTGTGCTGCCTGCTTCTATAGACACAGACAGCACAGCTCAGCCCCGGCTCGTGGGATCTTGATGGCAGGCGCTCGCATGAGCCTGCTGCACTGCGGGGGTGCTGATGCTCGTGGCCAAGGGTTGCTATGACCGCCGGCCATGAGCGAACGCGAGCACGAGGGACAGAACATGGAAGTGTGTAAACACACAAATCCGTGTTCTGTTCTGAGAGGAGTGACAGATTGTGTGTTCCTATTAGTTAGAAACCACGATCCGTCACTTCCTCTAGTCCCCTCCCCCCTTCAGTTAGAACATGTAGCAGGGAACACAATTAACCCCTTGATCACCCCCTGGTGTTAACCCCTTCCATCCCAGTGACATTTTTACAGTAATCAGTGCATTTTTATAGCACTGATCGTTGTATAATTGTCAGTGGTCCCAAAAATGTGTCAAAAGTGTCCGATGTGTCCGCCATAATGTCGCAGTCCCGATAAAAATCGTAGATCGCTGCCATTACTAGTAAAAAAATAATAATAATACAAATGCCATAAAACTATCCCCTATTTTGTAAATGCTATAACTTTTGCGCAAACCAATCAATATACACTTATTGCGTTTTTTTTTACCAAACATATGTATAAATATGTATAATAAAATACATATCGGCCTAGACTTATATATTTTTTGGAGGATATTTATCATAACAAAAAGTAAACAATATTGCGTTTTTTTTTCAAAATTGTCGCTCTTTTTTTGTTTATAGCACAAAAAATAAACGCAGAGGTGATCAAATACCACCAAAAGAAAGCTCTATTTGTGGGGAAAAAAAGGACGTAAATTTTGTTTGGGGGCCACGTTGCACTACCGCGCAATTTTTCAGTTAGAGCGACGCAGTGTCGAATCGCAAAAAGTGCTCCGGTCAGGAAGGGAGTAAAATCTTTCCGGGGCTGAAGTGGTTAACGGAGAATTAACCCCAAAAAAAGGTTATTTAAATCCTCAAGTGCTTTTTTTTTTACCACTGCTATTCCTTTATATTGGCCTTTAAAATTTACAAATGCAGCAATTTAGAAATCGGATGAAAGGTTTAGCTCTGGGAAACACTTTTTGAAAGATAAAAAGTGCATTTTATATACATCTATATAGATCAGACCAAAATGAGGGACAAATGAGGAGGAATGAGGGACAGAGGGACATTGCTCCAAATCAGGGACAGTCCCTCCAAATAAGGGGCAGTCCCTCCAAATCAAGGACAGTCCCTCCAAATCAGGGACAGTCCCTCCAAATCAGGGACAGTTGGGAGCTATGCTTTTTTGTTTCAAAAATTTGGGGGCCTTTGGTGTCCATCTGGAAGGCGAGAGGAATGGAAAACATTTGCTTGTATTGTGACTATTGTGCTGTTTATAGCCGCTCTGGTATTTAGCTCTTTGTGGCTTTGCATGTGTGCTGAGTAATGGAGGTTGTGAAAGATTTTTATGTACATGCAGCACATAGCTAAAATTTCACACCCGATTCATTTCTGTTTTTTAATATAGATATGAAGAGTGGATCTGCCGGTCTGACATTAATCTGTTCTAAGCCTGGCAGCGATTACGGAAGCATATTTACAGTGCGAGAATACTGCGCTCTTACTATGCATAATAAACCACCGACACGTTCCGGTACCTGCTCAGGAGACCACAGCGACTCTCTCCTACTTTAACTCAATGGTGTTATTTGATCACCTCTGCAGTTTTTTTTTTTTTTGTGCTATAAACAAAAAAAAAAAAAAGAGGCAATTTTGAAAGAACAAAAAATATTTTTTAATTTTTGCTATAAATATACAAAAAAAAATAAAAAATCTTCATCAGTTTAGGCCAATATATATTCTTCTACATATTTTTGGTAAAAAAGATTGCAATAAGCATATATTGATTGGTTTGTGAAAAAGTTAGCTTCTACAAAAGAGGGGATAGATTTATGGCATTTTTATTGTTAATGATTTTTTTACTAGTGATGGCGGTGATCAGTGATTTTTTATGGGACTGTGACATTGCGGCGGACAGATCGGACTCTTTTGACACTTTTTTGGGAACATTGACATTTATACAGCAATCAGAGCTAAAAATAGCCACTGATTACTGTATAAATGTCACTGGCAGGGAAGGGGTTAACACAAGAGGTTAAGTGTTCCCTAGAGAGGTGTTCTAACTGTGGGGGGGGGGGGGGGGGACTCACTGTTCCTGATCACTAGGAACAGCAGATCTCTCTCTCTACTTCCCTGTCAGAACGGGGATCTGTCTGTTTACGTTGACAGATCCCCGTTCCGGCTCTCTGAGGAGCGATCGATGGTCGCCGCTAGACTTCGTGGCCACGTGCATCGGCTCCGGCGTTGTGCACCCCCTATAGCTCTTAAAGCTGCACACCTATGGTGATTCGCGCAGCCGTGCCAAGCTGACGCAGTATAGCGACGGCTGTTGGTCGGCAAGCAGTTAAAGGACACTACAATTATAAGATATTCAAATATCTCTTTTAACCACCTCAGCTCCGAAAGGTTTTATCCCCTTCATTTTTTTTAATTCAGATTTTATTTAAAAATTTTTATAAACACATAAACATACACACAAAAAACATAAAAAAAATATCACAAGTAATCATATCAAGTCAAAAACATTTCCCGACCCCTCCAAAAAAAGAAAAGGAAATATTGCACGGCACTACTTTATCAGTCATGCAACACGTTAAAAATTAAATTTATATAATTTTATTCACACAAATAGAGCTTTTTTTGGTGGTATTTGATCACCTCTGGGGTTTTTATTTTTTTATATATAAATGAAAAAATACCAAACATTTCAAAAAAAACAAACAAAAAAACTATATATATATTTTTTTAAATAATTCTCTTTATTAAATTGTGGTGTAGTCCAACGTACATATAATTTAGCACAACAAAACCTTCCAATCTCAGGCACTGAGCCCGCACAGGGACACAAACTCAGAAAAATTTGAATACAGTTGAACCTTGGTTTATGATTAACGCGGTTAACGAGCGTTTTGAAAGACGAGCAACTTTAAAAAAAAAAAATCCTGACTCGGTTTGCAAGTGTTGTCTCGCAACACAAGCAGGATTCAAGCCAATAGGGTGTGCAATACTGCATTTGGCCAGATGTGCGGGGGCGCCGGGGACACTCGGAATGGTTCGGAAATACTTGGAAACACTCGGAAATACTTGGAAACACTCGGAAATACTCCATTCCTGTTAGCTTCCGAGCCTTTTGGAGGGGTTCCGAGTTCAGCCGAGCTGTCCCTGAGCATTTCTGAGGCTCTCCAGTGCCCCCCCCCCCCTTTGGCCACATGCAGTATTGCATGTAATAGAATTCAATGTGGAACAAATTATCTTTGTTTCCATTGACTTCTATGGGGGAAACTCGCTTTGATATGAGAGTGCTTTAGATTACAAGCATTCTCCTGGAAAGGATTATGCTTGTAATCCAACGGATTATGCTCTTAATACAAGGTTCCACTGTATATAATACACAGAGGCCTTGAGGACTGTACTAACATACAAAAAAAAAAAGTAAAATGAAACTAGAAGACCTGTGTACACCTAACCACCCTAACCACATCAGTTACTGAAACCCAGGAGATCCAAATGAATTCGCTGAGCTAGAAAGATTAAACTGTAAGGCTGCTTTCACACTGAGGTGCTTTGCAGGCGCTAAAGTGCTAAAAATACCGTCTGCAAAGCGCCCTGAAAGAGCCGCTCAATGCACTCCAATGTGAAAGCCCTGAGGGCTTTCACACTGGAGCGGTGCGCTTGCAGGACGGTCAAAAAAGTCCTGTAAGCTGCATCTTTGGAGCGCTGTAGGAGTGGTGTATTCACCACTCCTAATGTGCCCCTTCCCATTGAAAACAATGGGGCAGCGCTGCAAACCCGCCAGCAAAGCACTGCTGCAGTGCGGCGAGTTTGCAGCGCTGCCCCAAGCACGCTGCAGCTGCGCTTTGCAGGTGGTTTTAACCCTTTTTTGGCTGCTAGTGGGGGTTAAAACCGCCCCGGTAGTGGCTGAATATCACTGCTAAAACGATGGTAAAGCGGCGCTAAATATAGCGCCGCTTTACCACCAGCGCCCGCCCACCTCAGTGTGAAAGTAGCCTAAGAGCCCTTTCACATTGAGGCTGTTTTCGGGCGTTATGTAAAGCGCCTGAAAACCGCCTCCCATTCAGGTCAGTGTGACTTTTCACAATTGGAGCGGTGCGCTTGCGGGACATTAGGAAAAGTCCTGCAAGCAGCATCTTTGGGGTGGTTTGGGAGCGCTCCCAAAATGCCCAGCCCATTGAAATTAATGGGCAGCGATTTCAAAGCACCTTAAAAGTGATACGGGCGCTTTTAACCCCTTCTTCAGCTGCTAGCGGGGGTTAAAAGGGCCGAAAAGTGCTGCTTAAACAGCGATAAAGCACCACTAAAATGAGCGTCACTTTACCGCTAACGCTCGGGCGGTCCCAGTGTGAGAGGGGTCTTAATGACATGTGTCCATATTAACTACCCACAGCCGTGGAATTCTCCGCTACCCATTTGGCCCAGACTCTGGCATACCTCTGTGAGCACACGTGTCTTTGTAATAGGGGAGTACATTATTAACTACCCTGTTTCCAGAAGGAGAGACGGGGAGGGGTCTGTTTTTTTTTCAGTATAGCGTAATCGCTTTCCTGGCATAAAATAGGAGGAGACCAATCAGGGTTCTCTCTGCCACTTTGGGATCCAGATCCTTCACCAAACCAGCAGGCTCACCCCCAGGGAAGGGGAGATAGATGGTGATGTTGGACACCAAATGAAAACTGACACTGAGTGGAAACTGACTAACTGCCACTGACATCACCAGTGATGCTAATTCAGTGATAATACTGTACACTGTCACTGTACTAATGACACTGGCTGGGGAGGGGTTAACATCCAGGGTAATCAGGGGGTTAAATGTGTGCCTAAGTGTTAATTTGTGTAAATGTGTGCTGCTTTTTACTAAAGACCTCTTTGTTTCTTATCCCAAATTTGCAGGGAGAAGAATCAGAGAAATCTCTCTTTACAGAGCTCTGTGTCGATTGTCACAATTACACAGAGCTCTGGTCTGTAATTTAAAACGGGAGTAAATTCGCTGAAATTTTTTTATTTTTTTTCATACCTGCAAGGGAAAAGGCATGATGAGCTAGTATGCCCCGCATACTAGCTCATTATGAAATACTTACCTTAGAACGAGGCCCTGAAATCTGACATGTTCCCTCGGCGTGTCTTCCGGGTATCGCAGCTCCGGCGATGTGAGTGACCGGAGCGGCGATATCGTCACTCCCGCGCATGCGCATGGGAGATTTCTTTTCGGCAGGGTCGGGCGTCTGTCTGGCTTCCAGCCGAGAAACCCCTGTGTGCATGCGCCACTGCAGTCAGCGGCTCATTGCAAGGGGAATATTTTTTTTACCTACAGGTAAGCCTTATTATAGGCTTACCTGTAAGTAAAAGTGAAAAAATAGACTATACAACCACTTTAACACAGCCGATCAGCAGGTACCCTTCATGAATTATTGGCTGAGACCTGCTGACAGACTCCGCTCCCGGAAACAGGCAGCAACGTATAAGTACGTCACTGTACCTGTACGGCTGCCCGTCTGCAATACACTGCAAACGATCTGGAAGTAGTTAATGTGGCCTTATTTATGTTTTTTTTAATATGGCACTACCATATTAGGGGCTGCTGTAAGAAGTTTTGATATGCAGAAAGAGACCTAGAGGTTAAATTAACAGCCCCACAAAAAACACTTATGCCCCGTACACTAGACATGTGCAGAGTAAAATATTTCGTTTCGGAATTTCGTTTTCGTCTGAAAACTTAATTTATTTAGTTACTCCCGAAATTCGTTTTTATTTATTTCGTTTTTCGTTCAAAAATTGCATTCGTCCGAAAATCCACATGAATCACGGTCGAATCTGTCTTTGAAGGCTTATGGTGTCTGTCAATGTATAAAGAAGATTTGACGGAGCTAACTATATAGCATACTTTAGAACCCTATTAAAGTCTATGGGACTCCAACGTTCAAAATCTAAAGTGCTAATTTTAAAGGCTAATTTGCAAGTTACTGTGCTAAAAAGTGTTTGGGGACCCGGGTCCTGCCCCAGGGGACATGTATCAATGCAAAAAAAAGTTTTAAAAACTGCCGTTTTTTCGGGAGCAGTGATTTTAATAATGATTAAAGTGAAACAATAAAAGTGTAATATTCCTTTAAATTTCGTAGGGGGGGGGGGGGTTGTCTACAGTATGCCTGTGAAGGGGCGCATGTTTCCCGTGCTTAGAATTGTCCCTGCACAAAGTGTCATTTATGCAGGAAAAAAAGTCCTTTAAAATCACTCGCAGCTATAATGAATTGTCGGCTCCCATAATACAGAGAACACTCATTGAAAGTCATTGATAAAAAAATAAATAAATAAATAAAAAAAAAAGCGTGGGGGTCCCCCAAATTCAATTACCAGGCCCTTCAGGTCTGGTATGGATATTAAGGGGAACCCTGCCTCAAATTTAAGAAAAAATTTGACGTGGGGTTCCCCCTAAATATCCATAACCAGACCCTTCAGGTCTGGTATGGATATTAACCACTTTCAGACCGGACCATTTTGCTGGTAAATGACCAGAGGTCTTTTTACACTTTGGCACTGCGCTGCTTTAACTGGTAATTGCGCGGTCATGCAATGTTGTACCCAAACAAAATTTGCGTCCTTTTCTTCCCACAAATAGAGCTTTCTTTTGATGGTATTTGATTGCCTCTGCGATTTTTATTTTTTGCGATATAAACGTAAAAAGACCGCAAATTTTGAAAAAAAATGATATTTTCTACTTTTTGTTATTAGAAAAATCCAATAAACTCAATTTTAGTCATACATTTAGGCCAAAATGTATTCAGCCACATGTCTTTGGTAAAAAAAAAGTCAATAATTGTATATTTATTGGTTTGCGCAAAAGTTGTCACATCTACAAACTAAGGTACGTTTTCTGGAATTTACGCAGCTTTTAGTTTACGACTGCCTATCTCATTTCTTGAGGTGCTAAAATGGCAGGGCAGTACAAAACCCCCCCAAATGACCCCATTTTGGAAAGTAGACCCCCTAAGGAAATTGATAAGAGGCATGTTGAGCCCATTGAATATTTTATTTTTTTGCCTCAAGCGATTGAATAATGACAAAAAAAAATTTTTTATTTTTTTTTTTACACAAAGTTGTCACTAAATGATATATTGCTCACACATGCTATGGGCGTATGTGAAATGACACCCCAAAATAAATTCTGCTGCTTCTCCTGAGTACGGGGATACCACATATGTGGGACTTTTTGGGAGCCTAGCCGCGTACGGGGCCCCGAAAACCAAGCACCGCCTTCAGGCTTTCTAAGGGCGTAAATTTTTGAGTTCACTTCTCACTACCTATTACAGTTTTGAAGGCCATAAAATGCCAAGATGGCACAAAACCCCCACAAATGACCCCATTTTAGAAAGTAGACACCCCAAGCTATTTGCTGAGAGGCATGTTGAGTTCATGGAATATTTTATATTTTGCCACAAGTTGCGGGAAAATTACAAACTTTTTTTTTTTTTTTTTTTTTTTCACAAAGTTGTCACTAAATGATATATTGCTCACACATGCCATGGGCATATGTGAAATGACACCCCAAAATAAATTCTGCTGCTTCTCCTGAGTACGGGGATACCACATATGTGGGACTTTTTGGGAGCCTAGCCGCGTACGGGGCCCCGAAAACCAAGCACCGCCTTCAGGCTTTCTAAGGGCGTAAATATTTGACTTCACTCCTCACTACCTATTACAGTTTTGAAGGCCATAAAATGCCAAGATGGCACAAAACCCCCACAAATGACCCCATTTTAGAAAGTAGACACCCCAAGCTATTTGCTGAGAGGCATGTTGAGTCCATGGAATATTTTATATTTTGCCACAAGTTGCGGGAAAATTACAAACTTTTTTTTTTTTTTTTTTTTTTCACAAAGTTGTCACTAAATGATATATTGCTCACGCATGCCATGGGCATATGTGAAATGACACCCCAAAATAAATTCTGCTGCTTCTCCTGAGTACGGGGATACCACATATGTGGGACTTTTTGGGAGCCTAGCCGCGTACGGGGCCCCGAAAACCAAGCACCGCCTTCAGGCTTTCTAAGGGCGTTACAGTTTTGAAGGCCATAAAATGCCAAGATGGCACAAACCCCCCCCAAATGACCCCATTTTGGAAAGTAGACACCCCTAAATTTAGGGGTACACTAGTGAGACTAGGTAATAAATGGCGGGTGCCCTGAAACTATAAAAAAATAACTAACCAACCAGCGTCACCTGTAACAGTTATATGGTGATCACTGGTGAAAGGGTTAACTAGGGGGCAATCAGGGGGCTTTATGCGGTAGTATATGGGGGTCCCTGGCGCTATAAAAAGCTGCGGCGAACCTAAATACCTACCTGCCTAACTAGCGTCACCTGTGACACTAATACAGCGATCAGAAAAACGATCGCTTATTAGGCTGGGTTCACACTGGAGCGATGCGGGAACGCCACGAATGCGCGGCGGGTTCCCGCATCGCATGCCTCCCGGCGGCAGTTCACACTGCCCTATGCGAACTGCTGGGAGTGTCAGTGAAATGTTACTGACACCCCCAGATCAGTTCGCATATCGCAGTGCGATCTGCAAACTCGGATCGCATGGTGTGAACACCCATGCGATCCGATTCTGCTGCGGGCCAAAAAAAGGGTCCCGTGCGAATTTGCGGCGGGTGTGGCGGGTGCGGCGGGTGCGGCGAATGGCTGAACTCGAATCGCACAGAGATCGGATGTGATTTGCACTGCAGTGCGGTGCGAATCACATCCGTTCTCAAACCGCTGCAATCTGAACCCAGCCTTAGTGACACTGGCGACGGGGGGTGATCACGGGGTTAAACCTTTATTGGGGGGGTTAGGGGGGTACCTTAGAACTAAAGGGGGCTAACCCTAACTGCCCTAACAGTTATTAGTCACAAATGACACCCGCCGGGTGATCAGGGGGTTAAACCTTTATTAGGTAATAAATGGCGGGTGCCCTGAAACTATAAAAAAATAACTAACCAACCAGCGTCACCTGTAACAGTTATATGGTGATCACTGGTGAAAGGGTTAACTAGGGGGCAATCAGGGGGCTTTATGCGGTAGTATATGGGGGTCCCTGGCGCTATAAAAAGCTGCGGCGAACCTAAATACCTACCTGCCTAACTAGCGTCACCTGTGACACTAATACGGCGATCAGAAAAATGATCGCTTATTAGGCTGGGTTCACACTGGAGCGATGCGGAAACGCCGCGAATCCGCGGCGGGTTCCCGCATCGCATGCCTCCCGGCGGCAGTTCACACTGCCCTATGCGAACTGCTGGGAGTGTCAGTGAAATGTTACTGACACCCCCAGATCAGTTCGCATATCGCAGTGCGATCTGCAAACTCGGATCGCATGGTGTGAACACCCATGCGATCCGATTCTGCTGCGGGCCAAAAAAAGGGTCCCGTGCGAATTTGCGGCGGGTGCGGCGGGTGTGGCGGGTGCGGCGGGTGCGGCGAATGGCTGAACTCGAATCGCACAGAGATCGGATGTGATTTGCACTGCAGTGCGGTGCGAATCACATTCGTTCTCATAAACCGCTGCAATGTGAACCCAGCCTTAGTGACACTGGCGACGGGGGGTGATCACGGGGTTAAACCTTTATTGGGGGGGTTAGGGGGGTACATTAGAACTAAAGGGGGCTAACTCTAACTGCCCTAACAGTTATTACAGTCACAAATGACACCAATGCAAAAAAAAAAAAAAAAAAAAAAAAAATGACATTGGTGTCACTGTGACTGGGGGGCAGGGGTAATTGGGGGGGTGATCGGGGGGTAAAGGGGGGGTGTGAGTGTGCCTGGCATGTTCTACTGTGTGTGTAGAGTGTTGGTGCAACTCACCGATCCGCTCTCCTCCGTGTCGGAACGGAAAATACCGACACGGAGGAGAGAATACATCACTTCCTCTCCTGTGTTTACATTACAGGAGAGGAAGTGATGTCACCGGGGATTTCCATTCGTCGAGAGCGATCGCGAGGGGGTGGCCATGAATGAATGGCCGCCCCCTCATCCCGGATCGCTCTCGAAGAAATGCCGACCGCCGCAGGCACCGGGGGGGGGCCCGATCGGGCCCCCCACCCGCGGGCAGGCAGGGACTTATATATACGCCCATATGCCTGCCCGTGCCATTCTGCCGACGTATATCGTCGTGCGGCGGTCGGCAAGTGGTTAAGGGGAACCCCGCGTCAAATTTAAAAAAAAATTGACGTGGGGTTCCCCCTAAAAATCCATACCAGACCCTTTATCCGAGCACGCAACCTGGCAGGCCGCAGGAAAAGAGGGGGGACGAGAGAGCGGCCCCCCTCCCTCCTGAACCGTACCAGGCCACATGCCCTCAACATTGGGAGGATGCTGTGGGGGTCTGTGACCCCTCAAAGCACCTTGTCCCCATGTTGATGAGGACAAGGGCCTCATCCCCACAACCCTGGCCGGTGGTTGTGGAGGTCTGCGGGCGGGGGGCTTATCAGAATCTGGAAGCCCCCTTTAACAAGGGGACCCCCAGATCCCGGCCCCCCCCCTGTTTGAAATGGTAAGGGGGTACAAAAGTACCCCTACCATTTCACAAAGAAAATGTAAAAAATGGTTAAATAAAACAAACACACTTTTGAAAAATTCCTTTATTAAAAATAAAAAAATAAAAAAAAGATTCCAGCGGCGGTAATCCACTCTTGCTATCCAGCGACGGACAGTCATCTCTCCAGCGATGTCTCATCTCATCCAGCGCAGCGATCCATCCTTCTTCTGTCTCCTCCACGGAGACACTACAGGCATTCCGGCGGCTGACGTTTCTTATATACGGAGGGCGGGGCCACCCGTCACCTGACCCCGCCCCCCTCTGACGCAAGGGGAAACCCGGGGTTCCCCGTGACGTATTGGTGACCCCGCCCCCCCTCTGATGTAACGGAAACCTGCCTGTGTTACATCAGAGGGGTTTGGGTCACCCCTACGTCACAGGGAACCCCGAGTTTCCCCTTGCGTCAGAGGGGGGCGGGGTCAGGTGACGGGTGGCCCCGCCCTCCGTATATAAGAAACGTCAGCCGCCGGAATGCCTGTAGTGTCTCCGTGGAGGAGACAGAAGAAGGATGGATCGCTGCGCTGGATGAGATGAGACATCGCTGGAGAGATGACCGTCCGTCGCTGGATAGCAAGAGTGGATTACCGCCGCTGGAATCTTTTTTTTATTTTTTTATTTTTAATAAAGGAATTTTTCAAAAGTGTGTTTGTTTTATTTAACCATTTTTTACACTTTCTTTGTGAAATGGTAGGGGTACTTTTGTACCCCCTTACCATTTCATACAGGGGGGTGCGGGATCTGGGGGTCCCCTTGTTAAAGGGGGCTTCCAGATTCTGATAAGCCCCCCGCCCGCAGACCTCCACAACCACCGGCCAGGGTTGTGGGGATGAGGCCCTTGTCCTCATCAACATGGGGACAAGGTGCTTTGAGGGGTCACAGACCCCCAAAGCATCCTCCCAATGTTGAGGGCATGTGGCCTGGTACGGTTCAGGAGGGAGGGGGGGCCGCTCTCTCGTCCCCCCCTCTTTTCCTGTGGCCTGCCAGGTTGCGTGCTCGGATAAAGGGTCTGGTATGGATTTTTAGGGGGAACCCCACGTCAATTTTTTTTTAAATTTGATGCGGGGTTCCCCTTAATATCCATACCAGACCTGAAGGGTCTGGTTATGGATATTTAGGGGGAACCCCACGTCAAATTTTTTCTTAAATTTGAGGCAGGGTTCCCCTTAATATCCATACCAGACCTGAAGGGCCTGGTAATTGAATTTGGGGGACCCCCACGCTTTTTTTTAAATTTATTTATTTATTTTTTTATCAATGACTTTCAATGAGTGTTCTCTGTATTACGGAGCCGACAATTCATTATAGCTGCGAGTGATTTTAAAGGACTTTTTTTCCTGCATAAATGACACTTTGTGCAGGGACAATTCTAAGCACGGGAAACATGCGCCCCTTCACAGGCATACTATATACAAACCCCCCCCTACGAAATTTAAAGGAATATTACACTTTTATTGTTTCACTTTAATCATTATTAAAATCACTGCTCCCGAAAAAACGGCCGTTTTTAAAACTTTTTTTTGCATTGATACATGTCCCCTGGGGCAGGACCCAATCTCCTATTCTATATCGAACTGTTGTAACAATGAAAACGAAAATAAAGCATTTATTTATGTCGGATCTTTCGTTTTTCGGATTTTGTGCTTTCGTTATCGTTTGTCAAAACGAAAACGAAAATAGCTGAAATTCGGACGAAAATGCATTCGGACGAAAACGAATGCACATGTCTACCGTACACACGGTCAGACTTTCCGACGGAAAATGTGCGATCGGATTGTGTTGTTGGAAATTCTGATCGTGTGTGGGCTTCATCGGACTTTTTCCGTCGGAATTTCCGACACACTATGTTGGAGAACTGGATCTAAAATTTACCGATCGTACGTAGACAATTTCGACGCACAAAGTGCCACGCATGCTCAGAATAAATTACAAGACGAAAAACGATTGGCTACTGGCCTCTTAATAGTCCCGTCGTACGTCACCTCGTTCTGAACGTTCGGATTTTCCGACAACTTTGTGCGACCATGTGTATGCAAGACAAGTTTGGACCAAAATCCGTCGTAAAAAATTAGACGGATTTTGTCATGGGAATGTCAGAACGTGTGTACAGGGCCTTACACTAGTGATTAGCGGAGAAGGGCTCCTTTGTATTGGTGGTCAGTGGAGATTGCTCAGTGGAGAAAGAGCCCCTCTACATTGGTTGTCAATGAAGAAGTGATCCCTTACCTTGGTGGTCAGTGGAGAAGGACTGCCTTACACTAATTTTCAATGAGATGGATGATATTAGCCCAAAAAAGGAAAAGATGTCTTATACCACCAAAAAAAGGTATGATCTTTTTGGTTGTCAATGGAGAAGTGCCCCCTTACATCAGTGATCAGTGAAAAAGAGCCCCCCTACAATGATGGTCAGTGGGGACGAGCTCCCTTACAATGGTGGTCAGTGGAGAAGTCCCTCTTACATTTTAGGTTGGTTATCTGTGGGGAAGGTCCCCTTTGCGTTGGTGGTCAGCTATTAAGAGTATCCTTACACTGGTGGTCAGTAAAGAAGAAGGACTCCCTTACATTGGTAGTCAGCTATGAAGACCTCCTTACATTTGTATTCAGTAATGAAGGGCCCCTTTGCATTGATTCTGAGTGGAAAATGGCCACCCTACATGGT
Organism: Lithobates pipiens; assembly: GCF_037356315.1. Lineage (NCBI taxonomy): Eukaryota > Metazoa > Chordata > Amphibia > Anura > Ranidae > Lithobates > Lithobates pipiens. The sequence goes on along the minus strand of NW_027507784.1, from coordinate 87,889,877 downwards.
CAGTGCAGAAGGGCCCCCTTACACTGGTTGTGAGTGGAAAAGTTCCCCCTTACACTGGTTATCAATGAAGTGAAGAAGGGCCCCCTACATTGATGGTCAGTGGAGAAGGGCCCCCTACATTGATGGTCAGTGGAGAAGGGCCCCCTACATAGCTGGTCAGTGGAGAAGGGCCCCGTACATAGCTGGTCAGTGGAGAAGGGCCCTCTACATTGATAGTCAGTGGAGAAGGGCCCCCTACATTGATGGTCAGTGGAGAAGGGCCCCCTACATTGATGGTCAGTAGAGAAGGGCCCCCTACATTGATGGTCAGTGGAGAAGGGCCCCTTACATTGATGGTCAGTGGAAAAGGACCCCCTACATTGATGGTCAGTGGAGAAGGGCCCCCTACATTGATGGTCAGTGGAGAAGGACCCCCTACATTCATGGTCAGTGGATAAGGACCCCCTACATTCATGGTCAGTGGAGAAGGGCCCCCTACATTGATGGTCAGTGGAGAAGGGCCCCCTACATTGATGGTCAGTGGAGAAGGGCCCCCTACATTGATGATCAGTGGAGAAGGGCCCCCTACATTAAGGGTCAGTGGAGAAGGGCCCCGTACATAGCTGGTCAGTGGAGAAGGGCCCTCTACATTGATGGTCAGTGGAGAAGGGCCCCCTACATTGATGGTCAGTGGAGAAGGGCCCCCTACATTGATGGTCAGTGGAGAAGGGCCCCCTACATTGATGGTCAGTGGAAAAGGACCCCCTACATTGATGGTCAGTGGAGAAGGGCCCCCTACATTGATGGTCAGTGGAGAAGGACCCCCTACATTGATGGTCAGTGGAGAAGGGCCCCCTACATTGATGGTCAGTGGAGAAGGGCCCCCTACATTGATGGTCAGTGGAGAAGGACCCCCTACATTGATGGTCAGTGGAGAAGGGCCACCTACATTGATGGTCAGTGGAGAAGGGCCCCCTACATTGATGGTCAGTGGAGAAGGGCCCCCTACATTGATGGTCAATGGAGAAGGACCCCCTACATGGATGGTCAGTGGAGAAGGGCCTCCTACATTGATGGTCAGTGGAGAAGCACCCTCTTACATTAGTGATCACAATGAACATCTATCTACCTTCCCGGCATACATTCTGTGATAGCAATAGATGTGTTGTGCTAATAGAGAGTCGCACACCAAGAATACAATTCAGAGTCTTGTCACTTCACATGACAGGTAATTTTGTAGTTTACATAATTGTACTACATGGAGGATCATTACTTCACAGCGCAAAATGGAAAATACATCATGAGCCTATTATTAGTGTATATTGATACCGACGTGAAGAGGACACAGAAATACTGATTATACCGCAGAGTCTCTGGATCTAGAAGTCTGAGTGTGGTGATCGGGAGATTCTACCTGAAATTAAAGTGGACCTGTCATTAAAATTCACATCTCACATTTACTGTATACTCCTCATGAGGCATTGGTCAGCATTACCAGATCACATACTATAAAAATGACATTTCTCACAAGGGAAACAAAACCTGGACCTTTCCAATTAAAAGGCGATAGAAGGCCTCATGCAGAAAAAAAAGCGGCTTTTACAGGCGTTTGGCGTTTGTTTTTCAGCTTGTAAACGCACCTGTGTGTTATGCCGCATACACACGACCGGACTTCGCCAGACTAGGTCCGACGGTCTTCCCGACGGACTTTCGGCGGAGGTCTGACGGACTTTCTGAACGAAACGGACTTGGCTACACACGACTGGACTAAGTCCATTCGAAAGTCCGTTCGTTTTGAATGTGATGACATAAATGGGACTAAACAAGGAAGTTTAATAGCCAGTAGCCAATAGCTGCCCTTCCGTCGTATTTGGTCTGTTGGACCAGCACACAGACAAACGGTTTTCCCGATTTTTAGTCCGTCGGTCTTGAGTCCGTCAGATAGATTTGAAACATGTTTTATTTCTAGGTCCGTCTGACTTTTGGGGAAAAAAAGTCCGCTGGAGCCCACACACGATCGAATTGTCCGACGGATTCCGGTCCGCCGGACCAAGTCTGCTGGAAAGTGCGGTCGTGTGTACGCGGCATTAGCCTATGTGTCCAGCCACACATAGGAGTCTACAGGAGTTTTAGAAGCGGAGCATTTATCGGCTGACAAAAAAAAAAAATCAGCAGCATGTTCAGGAGAGGAGTGTTTGGCAGAAAAATAAATGCGAAAACGCATAATTGTGCATAAGCATGCATTAACGCCAAATGTGCAAACGCACATAAAGCCGTGTGCAAAACGTGGCTTTAACCTTGTTTTATAAGCAGCTTTTCTATTCCAAGAGAAAAGTAATTTAGAGGAGCTGAGCAAACGCTCACACCGTGCACGAGGCCTAAAAGACACAAATTTAGGTTCAGTTCACATCCATACAGTTTGCTGCTGATCCGTTTTTGCTGTGCGTTTTGCATTCCTTCTACATGCATTTTTTATGCGTTTTTCATTTTTATGTTTTTTTTGGCCAATCTTTTGTTAAGCAAATTAAAAAAATGCAAATCGTGGCAAAATCGTGGTACAAAAACTGCAGCAAAGGCTGCTTTTCTGCAGCTTCTCCATTGAAGTCTATTGAACCAAAACCGTTTTGCATTTAAAAAAGTCCCTGACCCTTTCCAAAAATGCTGCAGCTAAATAAAGCATAGACGTGAATCTTTCTCATAGGAAACCATGTTAAATGGACTGTAGTGCCTTTTTGCAAAAAGCACTTGAAATCGCATAGTTGTGAACCAGCCATTAAAGTGATATAAAGTCTCATTTTCTTTTTAATTAAATATAACAAACATTCTACTTACCTGCTTTGTTGCAGTGGATTTGCACAGAGAAACCTGGATCCTCCTCTTCTTGGGTCCCTCTTCAGTGCTCCTGGCCCCTCCCTCCTGGTTCATCCCCCCCCCCCCCCAGCAAGCAGCTTGCTATGGGGGCACCCGAGCCAAGCCACAGTCCTGTTGAAACAGGAAGGGGCCATCCCCAAACTGTTCCCACAAAGTTGGGAGCATGAAATTGTCCAAAATGTCTTGGTATGCCGACGTCTTAAGTTCCCTTCACTGGAACTAAGGGGCCAAGCCCAACCCCTGAAAAACAACCCCACACCACAATCCCCCCCCCCCCCCCCCTCCACCAAATGATTTGGACCAGTGGCACAAAGCAAGGTCCATAAAGACATGGATGAGCGAGTTTGGGGTGGAGGAATTTGACTGGCCTGCACTGAGTCCTGACCTCATGAGTTAGAGAGTAGACTGCGATCCAGGCTTTCTCGTCCAACATCATTGCCTGGCCTCACAAATGTTCTTCTGAAAGAATGGTCAAACATTCCCATAGACACACTCCTAAACTGTCAGAAACCACGAAATCAGGCCAGGACAGAAGTACAGTTAAATCACACTTGTTTAATAATAAAAGTAAAAAGAACAAATGTACTCAGAACATATCTAAAGTTCAGTAACCGGAATGGATAGTCAGCCAAGCCAGAAATCAGGGATCAATGTAGTGGAACAGCAAGCAGGATCTCGAGCCAGACGGGATGTCAACAAAGCAAGTCTTGAACAGAATCACAGGCGAGCATCTCAGTTTCTGTGATGTTGACCAAGGCGAAGGCAGAGCTCCTCCAGACTGCATGGCTTAAGTATTCAGGACTGATGAGCAGGATATCATCAACAGCTGAGTAACTGTGGAGATATAGGAGCTGCCAATAAGCCAACAGCTGAGTAGCCAGCTCAGAGAAGGAAGGGCTGAGCCAAGCCCTGACATAAACCTTGTGGACAACCTTCCCAGAAGAGTTGAAGCTGTTATAGCTGCAAAGGGTGGGCCAACTCAATAGTGAACCCTATGGACTAAGGCCTGATTCACACCTATGATTTTTAGTGCTTTTTGCATTTTGCAGATTTGCATTACAGTCCATTTATCATGGTTTCCTATGGAACACGTTCTGTAGTGCAAATCTGCAAAATGCAAAAAGCACTAAAAATGCATAGGTGTGAATCCAGCCTTAGTCTGTAGGGTTCAATATTGAGTTGGCCCACCCTTTGCAGCTATAACAGCTTCAACTCTTCTGGGAAGGTTGTCCACGTCATCACGTTCGAATCCGTCTGAGTTTAGTGTGATTGTGTGTGGCCAAGTCCGCTCAGTCGAAAAGTCCGTCAGAATTCTGTCGGAACTCCGGCAGAACTCCGGCAGAACTCCTTCGGAAGTCTGTCGGACATAAGTCCTCTCGTGTGTACGGGGCTTTACTCAGCTGTTGATGATATCCTGCTCATCAGTCCTGAATACTTAAGCCGTCCAGTCTGGAGGAGCTCTGCCTTCAAGTGTCCCAATAATTTGAAAATATAATGTATGTAGGCATAGGACACAACCCCTTGCCACGCCCCCTTAAAGGAGAATTATTTAAAAAAAATATATTAGTTAAACCCACAAGTGCTTTTTTACCACTACTATTCCTTTATATTGGCTCTTGACATTTACGCAGCAATTTAGAAATTGGATGAAAGGTTTAGCACTGGGAAACACTTTTTGAAAGATAGAAAGTGCATTTTATATACAACTATATAGATCAGACCAAAATGAGGGAGAAATGAGGAGGAAAGAGGGACAGAGGGGACATTGCTCCAGAAGACCAGAAGATCGACGTTCCTGGAAGTGTTGGTTTCTGCAGAAGACTTCAGTGAGGGATTTCTCTGCAATGGAAGTGTTGCTGTAAGCATTGTTTTGTGGACATTTCTGACACCACCGGGAGTGTCGGATTCCTTGGGGGTCACCAGCATTAGTCTGATGGTTGTATACTCTGATAGCGCTACATGAAATCGGCAGCACTGTGGTAGTAGACTTGATAATATTGTTGATAAGCATTTTCTCAGACATTGCATGGTCTACGTGCCATAGCAATGAGACGGGGGGGGGGGGGGGGGTGGGGGTTAAAGAGACAGAATATATGGTTCTGGCCGCACAATGTAATCACTCACCAGATGAGATGTAAATCTGGACCAGCGTGCCTGAGACATTTTAATGCTGTAGTTACATCTCTACAACTATAATTAATGCTGTTTTGCAGCTTGTAAATGGCACTGAGTCATTCCATAACTGCGCTTTCAGTTATACGCACAGAGGACTGTGATACTCAGTCCTTGTAACCAATGATTAAAGCACAAAGCAGGCAATACGTTATAGCGCATAATCCCCCATAAAGAAATGCAATGCTTTTAGATGCTAAGGAGGCTTCTTTTCAAGCATGGAGTCCAAAAAAGAAATACCCTTTAAATAGTTACAGCTATCCCCAATCATTTTGAGTGTATTTGTAATCATCCAATCAAGAAGAGCCATATAGGAAGACTTAAAAATGCAGAAAATGGAGTGGACCTTATGGAGAATTATATAGACAAAGAACGCTATCCCCATAGGGGCTGCTGGTATTAAAGTGGTTGTAAACCCATGGGTGAAAAAAAAACAACCTGCAAGGCAAAGGCATAATGAGCTAGTATGCATAGCATACTAGCTCATTATGAATAACTTACCTGAGAACGAAGCCCCCGAAGCGGTCCTCCGTCTTCATGTCCGGTGACTTCTGGGTCTCACTGCTCCAGAGCATGCGCACGGGAGTTGACACTCGCGCCATATCGCCGCGATCTGTGGCCTGCCCAGTGCACCTGCGCGCCACTGTCTACGGCGCATGAGCCGTAGACAGCGGTGACTGTCTTTTTGTAAATATCTCCTAAACCATTGATTCCTGGCCGGAGGGCCTGGTCATTGTATTGCACAATGGCCACCTTTTCACTCTCCTTTTCACTATCCCTTTCCTCACTTTTTATTTATTTTATTTGTGTTGTGTGAGTCACGTTTGTCACTTCACGTTTTGATTAGTAGGGTGTCGGTCCTCGGACCAATCCCGAACGTCTTGTGGGAGGGCAGACATAGGCCTTTTGGCTTGGTCCAACCTCTATTGGGGGGCCTACCTTTGGGGAAGCCCCATATTACCAAGTACCTAGGAGGCTCTGTTTCGGCAGTCCTCCCGGGGAAAGGAGGTTGTCTGGCTTCGGCTAGACGACCACTGATGAGTCTGGTACCTCAGTCCCTGTCTGGAGCCTAACGCCCCGGGGGATCAGGGTATGGTACTTCCTTGTGGAGGACGTCAGACCCCCGTCTGCACTTTTTAGTGTTTCACTCTTTATGTGTGTGCACTTTTTTTATGCATCGGGTGGAAGTTTTTTGGGTGTGTTTTGCACGCCATGGGCTTTTTAAAAAAAAAAAAAAAAGTATAGGTTTAGGAGATATTTCTTGGGCCTACAGGTAAGCCTTAATCTAGGTTTACCTGTAGGTCAAAGTGGTTTGTAAGGGTTTACAACCACTTTAACAGTTTTTTCCCCAACAAGAACAGAAGCTGCCGGTCCCCACAAGCACCAGTCCATTCAAATGAGCTTCAATGATTCAGTTTGGGGAATGTCTTTTTGTCTTTTATGGCTTGCAAGAACTTCAACAGGAAAGAGAAACTTGGACATTGGATACTCCAAAACTCTTGTCACGCGAGCCACGTACCTGAGGTCAGACCGAAGTAGTGGGGAGGCGTCCCTTGCACCTCGGGTCCTTGAAACCTCTGGAGATGGAGACAGAGACTTGGCACCGTGCAAGCCTTAGTCCGAGATCAGAGCATCCAGTCCAGTTTGGCAACGAGGTATAAAAGGGTTAATCAGAAGAAGAATATTCAAGATCCAAGCTGGGGTCGGTTCCAATCTGGCAACAAAAGGGTCAAAGAAGTAGAATGGTCAAGGTACAAATCCGAGGTCAATGGCAAGCAGCAAACGAGTAGTCAAATAGGTTTCCGATCACACACTAGCACAGGAACAAGGGGGGGGGGGGGGGGGCTGAAGATAATCCAGCAATTTGGCAGTGTCTGGGCTGGGCTTAAACAGGGAAGTTTGAGGTCACTTCCTGTGTGCCTCCTGGGCATTTTCCCACCTTTTTCCATCAGGTTGAGGTCACTTCCTGTGCCCTCCTGGGTATTTCCCTGCCTTTTTCCATCAGGTCTTGTGCGCAGGTGCGGGTTGGCACAGTGAGGCGTCTTTGGCGCCTGCTCAGTTGGCATATATTTCCTCTTGCGGTAACGCCCCATTGGTGCATGCTTAGTAAGCCCTGGACTCTTACAACTCTTGGCATTTACTAGTTAGAGGACAATCTTCCTTGAGGAGTAATAGTAAGCATGAACAGTCTAAGGCCTCACAACTGTAGACCATGGGGCAAATCATTAGACATCTAGCTACCTTACGCTGCAGCACAACTGCAGGTATTTAATGCAGCCACCAGAACCCTAGCCAGTCTCAGGAATCAGTTCAAGGTCACAACTCACAAGTCCCTAGGACAGCTCAATAGAGAGAGACATAATTTTGCCTCTGTACAAATCATTAGTAAGACCTGATCTGGAATATGCAGTTCAGTTTTCAGCACCAGATCACAAAAAGGATATCAGGGAACTGGAGAAAGTGCAGAGAAGGGCAACCAAACTGATAAGAGGCATGGAGAAGCTCAGCTATGAGGAAAGATTAGAGGAACTGAATTTATTCTCTCTTGAGAAGAGGAGATTAAGGGGGGATATGATCAACATGTATAAATATATAAGGGGTCCATATAGTGAACTTGGTGTTGAGTTATTCACATTAAGGTCATCACAGAGGACAAGGGGGGCGCTCTTTACGTCTAGAGGAATAGAGATTTCATCTCCAAATACGGAAAGGTTTCTTCACAAGAGCTGTGAAAATGTAGAATAGACTCCCTCAGGAGCTGGTTCTGGCCAGCTCAGTAGATTGCTTTAAAAAAAAGTCTGGATTCTTTCCTAAATGTACATAATATACCTGGGTACTAACATTTATAGGTAAAGTTGATCCAGGGAATATCTGATTGCCTCTTTGGGGATCAGGAAGGAATTTTTGTCCCGTTGGAGCAAACTGGTTCATGCTTTGCTAGGATTTTTTTGCCTTCTTCTGCATCAACTGTGGGTATTGGATTGTGTATATGGGAATGTATGATTTTTAGTATTATTTTTTTATGATTTTTTTCCCTTTTATTGGTTGAACTAGATGGACTTGTGTTTATTTTCAACCTGACAATCTATGTAGCTGCCACCTTCCAGCTGCTCACCAGTGTCTTAGACTATTTATCCTCATTCTAGCCACCTACTGGACACTCCTCTCCAAGGATTGGCTGGAACCTGATGAATATTCAAGCTGGCTGTTTTGATTCTCCCACCCTATCCTCAGAAGCTTCTTTCAGAAGCAGGGGGAAGCAATTAAACTCCCAACCTGGGAAACCCTAAACAGGCCAGAACAAACAATTACTACTCCCTCGATTACAGAGGGGGCCAAAAAAAGCAACTGAGAGCTGATTCAAGGACACTGCAGGATCCCTGGACAGGTAAGTGCCCTAATAGTAAAAGTCAGCAGATGCAGTATTTGTAGCTGCTGACCTAAAATATTTTGTTGGGGGGAGATGGTTGGAGCTCCGCTTTAACCACTTAAGGACCGCCTCACGCCGATATACGTCGGCAGAATGGCACGGCTGGGCACAATCACGTACCTGTATGTGTCTTTTTAAGGGCCCAGCCGTGGGTTGGGAGTGCGCCGCCGGCGGCGCGCTCCCGACCCGGCCCTGAGTTCCGTCACCATTGCCGCGGGACCAGCGGACCCGATCGCCGCTGGTGTCCTGCGATCGGGTCACAGAGCTGAAGAACGAAGAGAGGTCTGTGGAAACAAACCTCTCCCCGTGCTTCCTAGTGTGGCTGTCACCGATCGTCTGTTCCCTTTTATAGGGGAGGACAATCAGTGACGTCACATGCCAGGCCACGCCTCCCTACAATAAAAAAAAACACATAATGTCATACATAACCCCTCCTTGCCCCCTAGTGGTTAACTCCTTCACTGCCAGTGTCATTTACACAGGAATCAGTGCATTTAAATAGCACTGATTGCTGTATACAGTGCCTTGCGAAAGTATTCGGCCCCCTTGAACTTTTCAACCTTTTGCCACATTTCAGGCTTCAACCATAAAGATATAACATTTTTATTTTTTGTGAAGAATCACCAACAAGTGGGACACAATTGTGAAGTGGAACGAAATCTATTGGATAATTTAAACTTTTTTAGCAAATAATCTTCCATCATACTTAATGTGATTGTAGCCGTATTAGTGCAATTGTGACAGAGAAAATTGAGTACTGTCCGTGATACTTTTTTTATTTGCACTAACATACAATATTTTGTATAATTGTATGTTAGTGCAAATAAAAAAAGTATCACGGACAGTACTCAATTTTCTCTTAGCAAATAAAAAACTGAAAAGTGGTGCGTGCAAAATTATTCGGCCCCTTTACTTTCAGTGCAGCAAACTCACTCCAGAAGTTCAGCGAGGATCTCTGAATGATCCAATGTTGTCCTAAATGACTGATGGTGATAAACAGAATCCACCTGTGTGTAATCAAGTCTCTGTATAAATGCACCTGCTCTGTGATAGTCTCAGGGTTCTGTTGAAAGCGCAGAGAGCATCATGAAGACCAAGGAACACACCAGGCAGGTCCGTAATACTGTTGTGAAGAAGTTTAAAGCCGGATTTGGATACAAAAAGATTTCCCAAGCTTTAAACATCCCAAGGAGCACTGTGCAAGCGATCATTTTGAAATGGAAGGAGTATCAGACCACTGCAAATCTACCAAGACCTGGCCGTCCCTCTAAACTTTCAGCTCAGACAAGGAAAAGACTGATCAGAGATGCAGCCAAGAGGCCCATGATCACTCTGGATGAACTGCAGAGAACTACAGCTGAGGTGGGAGAGTCTGTCCATAGGACAACAATCAGTCGTACACCGCACAAATCTGGCCTTTATGGAAGAGTGGCAAGAAGAAAGCCATTTCTCAAAGATATCCATAAAAAGTCTTGTCTAAAGTTTGCCACAAGCCACCTGGGAGACACACCAAACATGTGGAAGAAGGTGCTCTGGTCAGATGAAACCAAAATCCAACTTTTTGCCCACAATGCAAAACGATATGTTTGGCGTAAAAGCAACACAGCTCATCACCCTCAACACACCATCCCCACTGTCAAACATGGTGGTGGCAGCATCATGGTTTGGGCCTGCTTTTCTTCAGCAGGGACAGGGAAGATGGTTAAAATTGAGGGGAAGATGGATGCAGCCAAATCCAGGACCATTCTGGATGAAAACCTGTTGGAGTCTGCAAAAGACCTGAAACTGGGACGGAGATTTATCTTCCAACAAGACAATGATCCCAAACATACAGCAAAATCTACAAAGGAATGGTTCACAAATAAACTTATCCAGGTGTTAGAATGGCCAAGTCAAAGTCCAGACCTGAATCCAATCGAGAATCTGTGGAAAGAGCTGAAAACTGCTGTTCACAAACGCTCTCCATCCAACCTCACTGAGCTCGAGCTGTTTTGCAAGGAAGAATGGGCAAGAATTTCAGTCTCTCGATGTGCAAAACTGATAGAGACATACCCCAAGCGACTTGCAGCTGTAATCGCAGCAAAAGGTGGCTCTACAAAGTATTAACGCAAGGGGGCCGAATAATTTTGCACGCCCCACTTTTCATTTTTTTATTAGTTAAAAAAGTTTCAAAAATCCAATAGATTTCGTTCCACTTCACAATTGTGTCCCACTTGTTGGTGATTCTTCACAAAAAATAAAAATTTTATATCTTTATGTTTGAAGCCTGAAATGTGGCAAAAGGTTGAAAAGTTCAAGGGGGCCAAATACTTTCGCAAGGCACTGTAAATGACAGTGGTCCCAAAAATGTGTCAAAAATGTCTGATGTGTCCGCATAATGTCGCAGTCACAATAAAAATCACTGATCGCCACCATTACTAGTAAAAAAAAATATATATTAATAAAAATGCTATAAAACTATCCCCTATTTTTTAAACGCTATAACTTTTGCGCAAACCAATCAATAATCGCTAATTGCATTTTTTTTTTACCAAAAATATGTAGAAGAATATATATCGGCCTAAACTGAGGACAAAAAAAAAATTTTTTATATATTTTTTGGTGATATTTATTATAGCAAAAAGTAAAAAATATTGAATTTTTTTCAAAATTGTCGCTCTATCTTTGTTTATAGTGCAAAAAATAAAAACCTCAGAGGGGATCAAATACCACCAAAAGAAAGCTCTATTTGTGGGTAAAAAAAGGACGCTGATTTTGTTTGGGAGCCACGTGGCACGACCGCGCAATTGTCAGTTAAAGCGACACAGCGCCGAATCACAAATCGCCGAATCACGAATCCTTTGGCTGCAAATTGGTCCGGGGCTTAAGTGGTTAAGGAAGTTCCATTAGGGTGTGCACATTGTGACTGTGCTTATGCTGGCATCTAATGACTCTTCATTAGAGTCCAGGTGGAGCCTGGAGATTCCTCATCCTCGTGTATGACAACATATTTATATTCAGTGTTATAATGTCATTGGTCTGCACAGTAATGATGTCATCACTGTACCAGGGCCTGAAGCAGTAAAGACATGCACTTGGACTTCAGAATCATGTGCCATTGCCTCATGCTTCTAAAATTTCTGTTGCACAAGTCAAAGAGTGTATCCTGAATAATTCAGATCCCAGCCATACTTCCCAGGTCGGCCTAGATCACATTACTTCTTTTTATATTTATGAAGTTATTGGAGAAGAATTGAGGGAAATATCAAGCACTGTTGGACATAAGTAGATACCATAGCAAGCTTTTGATCTACTACAATTTCCAGCATGTTCTGTTTGGGTTGCAGAACAAAGGCTCATAGGGAGGCAAGGCCCCTTATAAATTAAGAGTACCCGTCACCTTGGTCAGTGTTTCTCAACTCCGGTCCTCAAGGCGCACCAACAGGTCATGTTTTCAGGATTTCCACTATTTTGCACAGGTGATTTGATCAGTTTTCACTGCCTTAGTAATTAGCACAGCCATTTCATCTGAAAGGAAATCCTGAAAACATGACCTGTTGGTGCGCCTTGAGGACTGGAGTTGAGAAACACTGCCCTAGACAAGCAAATACATGGTGTAGGTGTACAACTTCTTAGGAATACGTTTTAACACATATAAGTAGGCAGTGGTGGCTGGTGCTAAATATTTTAGGGGGGGGGGCAGTAAACTAACTCCAATGCTGCAAGCAGCCCCCCCCCCACCCACGGGAGATGATGGATGGGCATCAATCAGGCTGTACTGATGGCAATGGTGGGTGCTGCATTCCTGGCAATGGTGGATGTGGCATTCCTGGCAATGGTGGGTGCGGCATTCATGGCAATAGTGAGGCTGCATTCATGGCAATGGTGGGTGCTGCATTTCTGGCAATAGTGGGTGCTGCATTCATGGCAATGGTGGGTGCTGCATTCATGGCAATAGTGAGGCTGCATTCATGGCAATGGTGGGTGCTGCATTCATGGCAATGGTGGGTGCTGCATTCCTGCCAATGGTGGGTGCTGCATTCATGGCAATGGTGGGTGCTGCATTCCTGCCAATGGTGGGTGCTGCATTCCTGGCAATGGTGGGTGCTGAATTTCTGGCAATAGTGAGGCTGCATTAATGGCAATGGTGGGTGCTGCATTCCTGGAAATGGTTAGGCTGCATTCATGGCAATGGTGGGTGCTGCATTCCTGGCAATGGTGGGTGCTGCATTCATGGCAATGGTGGGTGCTGCATTCATGGCAATGGTGGGTGCTGCATTCATGGCAATGGTGGGTGCTGCATTCCTGGCAATAGTGAGGCTGCGTTCATGGCAATGGTGGGTGCTGCATTCCTGGAAATGGTTAGGCTGCATTCATGGCAATGGTGGGTGCTGCATTCATGGCAATGGTGGGTGCTGCATTCCTGGCAATAGTGAGGCTGCGTTCATGGCAATGGTGGGTGCTGCATTCCTGGCAATAGTGAGGCTGCGTTCATGGCAATGGTGGGTGCTGCATTCCTGGAAATAGTTAGGCTGCATTCATGGCAATGGTGGGTGCTGCATTCCTGGCAGAGGTGGGTGCTGCATTCCTGGCAATGGTGGGTTTGAAGATGGGCACTTGTGAGGCTGCAGATGGACACTGATCCTTATTTTGCTTTACAGTTCTTTATTTAAAATTTGTTTTTTTTTCCCGAAACTTCCTCTTAAAGTGAAGGTGCGTGTTATACGCCAATAAATACGGTATATCCAAATAACACGCCCGAGATCATCTCTTCACCACACACAGCCACAAAGGCAGGAGAATTCTTGTTGGGCCGTGTATTAGCGCTCGAACAAAGACACTTGGACCGAATTTTAATGGTTCAAAGAATGTCAGGGAAAACGGTCGGCCCTCACGCATGTTCTTTTCATCAAATCTGTCCCTCTTTGAAAAAAGTTTGGACACCCCTGATCTAGGAGAGCTAATCAGAGTTCTTTTGTAGATTTAGTCTGTCTCACCTGCTTGGGTCTCTTCAAGTTTCCTCGACAGACTCAGTGATGTTGAGATTATGGCTCAGTCCATACCGTCTCCTCCAGGACTCCTTGTTCTTCTTTGTTGATGATATTACATGATGGATTGGTATCTGCCTGTACTTTTCAGCACCGAGGAGACCAATAAAGTAAAAATTCCAAGTAGAATGCCAAACTTGTGCTTGTGTTACAGCAAAATTTCTAACTTGGGTCTCATTAGTCAAGAGCACCTACTGCCGATGATTCTGCATACCAGTTCTGGTGTTTCCATGCATAGGCAATTCACTTGACCTTGTTTCCATTTCAGGGATTTGGCCTTTTAGCCTCAGGTCTTCCATGAAGACCACTTTTGACCAGACTTGACTGTAGATGGGTGTACCAGCGTCCCACTGGTTTCTGCCAGGTCTGAGCTGATATGCCACTGGGCATGTTATGATTATAAAGGGAAGTCGGAATGATGTGTCTGCACTAAATTTCTTTGGCCTTCTAAGCCCTTGTACACACGGTCGGAGATTCCGACGACCAAATCCATCGGATTTTGTCCGAAACTGTTGCATACACACGGACGGACAAAGTTGTCGGAAAACCCGACATGATGACGTTATTTTGTTATGATGGGACTACGTTCAGGCTAGTAGCCAATAGCTTTGGTGTAGGAATTTGATCTGAGCATGCGTGGCACTTTGTCCATCGGAGTAGGCTACACATGATCGGAGTATGTCCGATCGGAGCATTTTGACGGAAAATTTTACCAACAAGTTCGAAAACTTGGTCCGTCGGTTATTCCGACGGAAACAGTCCGATGGAGACCACACACAGTCAGAATATCCGACAAAACGGTCCGATCGGACACATTCCGTCAGAATCTCTGACCGTGTGTACAAGGGCTTACACATTTTTTGGCCCTCAAAATTGCCTATTACTTTCTGTTTTGTGGAAAGCAGCTTGGACAGCATATCAGTAAAAAAATAAATAAAAAAAGCCTGCATTTCTAAAACAGGGTGTGGATAAGCCCTTAATAACATGTTTTTCAGATTAGCAAAGTCCTCTTTTAGGGGTCATTTACACTTGTGCGCACCATGGATATCTTTTCAGAGTTGTATAGAAGTAGCTAACAAGCATTCAGAAGTCAAAGGAAAAGGCCCATATGCCCCACATCATGATGCAAAACCATGTGCATGAAGGGAGATGAATGGCAGCCTCAGCCCGGGCTCTGGCTAGGCCACGTCCCAACGCGTTTCGCTCTGCCCCTTGGAGCTTAAATCATCCCCAGGATTAAAGCGTTTGTTACCCCAACACTTCATATTCCTGATATGTGCCTGCTGTACCGTGTACTTGTAAGAGAAAGTCTCCTGTTCTCTTTGTATTGCTTCCTTTATATGAAATCCCTGGTGTTCCTGCCAGTCCCCCTGCTTTCCTATTAAAAACTGACCACACTAAGCAGGAGAGCACACTGTGGTCAGTTTTCTAGCTATGCTGGGAACTCAGTGCACTCTCCTCCAATGATCAGACTTGGAGGTGCCCCCCCGCTCCCCGCACTGCCATTCACTGGGAAGCTCAGTGTGCTGCTCCTTCTCCTACCCCAGCTCTTATGCAGCTGAGAACAGAGGGAATGCGATCACTTATAAAAAAGGGAAAATAATAATGTTTTTCAACAGCTTGCTGCCTGCCCACTGTCAAATGACGGCGGGGCGGTGCAGCTCTCGTTCTGGGACAACGTCATATGACGGCGTCCCAGAACGACCGATCTCGCATGCCCACAGGGGCGCACAACGCGGCGATCGCGGCTGTGCAGTGCTGCTAGGACACGGCGCGACCCTGATCTGTGTAAAGAGCCGTGTTCGCGGCTTTTTAACCATGTGATCGGCTGTGTCCAATCACAGCTGGTCACATGTAAACAAGGAGATGCCGGTAAACAGCCCTCCTCGCCTCACACTGGCAGAGTGTGAGGAGAGCCGATCAGTGGCATTTCCTCACAGGGGGACATCTAGGGATGTAATCAGGGCACTGATCATCAGTGCCCTGATTACAATAAATAATAACAGTGTCACCAACTGTGCCCACTATTGCCCACCAATGCCAGTATATAGTGCCCACCAGTGGCACCAATCAGTGCCCACCACTGCCCACAAGTGTCACCAATCAGTGCCCATTAGCGATGCCAGTCAGTGCTGCCCACCAATGGTGTATCGATCATTGCCCATCAGTGTTGCCCATCAGTACCACCCATCAATGCCCATCAGTGCCCATATGAACCACCTATCCGTGCCGCCTATCAGTGCCCACCAGTGTTGCCTATCAATGCCAACCAGTGTTGCCTATTAGTGCCCATCAATGCCATCTATCTGTGCTCAGCAGTGCCACATATCAGAGCCACCTATCAGTGCCCATAAGTGCGGCATCTTAGTGCCTCCTCATCAGTGCCACCTCATCAGTGCCCATAAGTGCCGCCTCATCAATGCCCACCAGTTCAGCCTATCAGTGGCCATCAGTGCCACCTCATCAGTGCACATCAGAGGAAAAAAAGTATAAAACATTTTTTTTTCAATTAAAAAAATAAAATAAAAAATAAAAAAGCCCAGAAGTGATTAAATACAGAAAGCTCTATTTGTGTGAAGAAAATGATAAAAAAATGTGTTTGGGTACAGTGTAGCACGACCGCGCAATTATCATACAAAGTGAGACAGATCTGAAAGCTGAAAAATGGCCTGGGCAGGAACGGGGGGGGGGGGTGGAGTGCCCGGTAGGCAAGTGGTTAATATCTCTACAACAATGTTTTACCTTTTATTTCTATTTTAAACTGAATGGGTTGTTTTACAAGGTGATCATTTACAATCACTTCACGCTCCAAGGGGCGGAAGCGTGGCCTGGGCGGAGTCCAGGCTGTGGTTGCCATTCATCTCACGTCATGCACATGGGTCTACTTCATGATGTGTGGCTTATGGATCTTTTCCTTTGACATTGCTGCAGCTTGAAGCTAGGATGAGCGCCCTGCCCCGGCCGGCACTCACAGCGCTCTAGTTGGACTTTACCTCTCTACCTGAGTGGCACCTAAATGTTGTCCTGTTGAGACGTTCAGAAGGCAATACTGAGAATGGAAAAACCGAGCATTTGGCTGTCCACTGAGCACAGCACGGGGTACAATTAGACATGCGCAGGACCAAAAATGTGTTTTGTTTCTTTTAGTTTCGATTCGGTATTTACATAAATTAGTTTTTGGTATTCAGTTTGTTTATTCGAATTCGAATCGGCTCCAATTTTCTGAATTTGGAAAATTCGATTTCCATTAGAATTGAATTTCGTTCTAAATCAAATTGATTATATCAAAATTCTATGTTAGAAGATGGTTATATTCTTTCTATTCTATTGTTTTCTATTCTATTCTTTTATTTTCTGTTCATTTTTTTTATTTTCTATAGTATTCTATTCTTTTCTATTCTATTTGAATTTATTCTAATTTGAATTTCGGAAAACAGTTAAATTAGTTATATTCTTTCTATTCTATTCTTTCCTATTGTTTATTCTCTTCTATTGTATTAATTTATTTTCTATTCTATTTGAATTTATTCTATTTGAAAATTAGAATTTTGGAAGAAGGTTGTATTCTATTCTTTTTTTCTATTCTATACTTTCTATTCTATTCATTTCTATTGTTTATTCTCTTCTATTCTATTATTTTATTTTCTATTCTATTTGAATTTTTATTTTTTTTCCATTTCAAATTCCAGTTTCAGAAGATGGTTATGTTCTTTCTATTATTCTATTTTTCTTCTATTTTTTTCTCTTCTATTCTTTTATTTTCTGTTCAATTTTTTTATTCTCCATATTATTCTATTCTTTTCTATTCTATTTGAATTTTTTTTTTTTCTATTTTAAATTCCAATTTCAGAAGATGGTTATATTCTTTATATTATTCTATTTTTCTTCTATTTTTTTCTATTCTATTCTTTTATTTTCTGTCCAATTTTTTTATTCTCCATATTATTCTATTCTTTTCTATTCTATTTGAATCTATTATATTCAAAATTAGAATTTTGGAACAGTTATATTATATTCTTTCTATTCTATTATTTTCTATTCTTTTTTTCTATTCTATTCTTTTCTATTCAAATTAAAATGTATTCTATTTTAAATTTGAATTTCAAAAGATAGTTATATTTTTTCTATTATTCTATTTTTTAGTCTATTTTTTTTCTATTCTATTCTTTTATTTTCTGTAAAAAAAAATATTTTCTATATTATTCTATTCTTTTCTGTTCTTGTTGTATTTATTCTATTCAGAATTCTAATTTTGGAAAACAGTTATATTGTTATATTCTTTCTATTCTATTATTTTCTATTATTTGTTCTCTTCTATTCTATTCTATTATTTTCTTTTCTATTCCATTTGAATTTGAATTTATTCTACATTGGAACCTTGGTTAATTGCTGACTCGGTTTGCGAGTGTTGTCTTGCAAAACAAGCAGAATTCAAGCTAATGTGGTGTGCAGTACCGCATTTGGCCAGAGGTGCGGGGGGTGCCGGGAACACTCAGAACGGTTCGGAACCGTTTGAAAATACTCGGAACATCTTGGAAATACTCGGAAACACTCTGTTCCCGAGTGTTTCTGAGACTTTCCGAGGCTTTCCCAGTTCAGCTGAGCTGTCCCTGAGTATTTTTGAGGCTCTCCAGCACCCCCCCCACCTCTGGCCACATGCGGTATTGCATATAATAGAAGTCAATTCAGAACGAATTATCTTAGTTTCCATTGACTTCTATGGAAAAACTCGCTTTGATATGCGAGTGCTTTGGATTACAAGCATTCTCCTGGATTATGCTCGGAATCCAAGGTTCCCCTGTATTTGAAAATGTAAACTTTGGAAGAAGGTTATATTCTTTATATTTTATTCTATTCTATTCTTTTTTTTCTATTCTATTTTCTATTATATTCGAATTAGAATTTACTCTATTTTAAATTCAAATTTCAGAAGATGGTTATAGTCTTTCTAATTTATTCTATTTTTTATTCTATTCTATTTCTTTATTTTCTGTTCTATTTTATTCTGGTCTTTTATTTTCTATTCTATTTTGTTCTGTTTTTCTTTACTCTATTCTTTACTATCCTGTTCTTTTCTTTTCTATTATTTTCCTTTCATTTTCAATTCTATTTTATTCTCTTTGTAAATTCAAATTCAATTCGAAAACCATTAGAATTCCAATTTCGTTCGAAATTTGGTTTCGTTATTTCGGAAATCTGTTTAAATTCGTTACTATTGTAATACATCCGAATTTCCGAAAAACAAATTTTTGTCCGAATTTCAATTCGGGAAACGAGGCGAACCGCGCATGTCATGTCTAGGTACAATTTTTGCTGCAGCCGCAGAGCACAATGGCCACAGCATGTGTACAACTCCCCCTGCGGCTGCTGTGTTAGGTTAGGAAGTAAAACCGTGGCTCAGCTGCATATGTTTACTGCCCCCCCCCCTCCCATTCGAATGCCATGGCCTAAGCCGATGCACATGCAGAGTCGCAGATTGGCTGGCTCCATAGGTTGTTTATTCCGAGTTTCTAAATAATAAAAAAAAGAACAGAGAAAGCTGAAGGTTGTTTTATTGCTCCCCTGAATAATTTACAGGAAATTCTACCTTTGAATGGGGAATGTGGCCGCAGCGATAACACAAACACGCTTTGTGCGGCACGCGCGGATCAATGACGACTGGACTGTGAATGCGTAATCGTCTCCTAGGTGTTAAACCGCAGGCGGGATGATAAGAACAAAGGTTGCCGGGTGTTAGATATGAATTAAAGATCAGCCTCCCTACGTCACCGTTTGATTCGGATCCCAGTCCCCGCAGACTATTACACCGAGAGCCGCGCTAAAATCTCTTCACTTAAAGCAATTCCAGATCTTCCCACACACTCCGGCAGGAATAGACTCCACGGGAGGGGAAGGCGCCCCTTCGCTGGGCTCATCTGCCTATCTGACTCGAGGTACCGAGTGTATGATGGTAATATCGCCTGGGTGTCGGGAAACGTGTAATACACTGTACAACCCTGATAACAATGTACCAGCACATCAGATATCAGAGCATTTCCTCACTGTCATTATCTCGAGTCAATGCACGTTTCTGCTCTACAACCTCAGATGTGAGCTCCCGGCATAGAACCAGTACAAATCTATAATACTAACGCTCACCACACACCTTACAATCTGATTGCACAAGTGCCTTAAATTGGATCTTCACTGTATCTGTGCACCACAAGCCAAGAACACTACTTAAAGCGGGAGTTCCGCCGTTTTTTGTTTTTAAAAGTCAGCAGCTACAAATACTGCAGCTGCTGACTTTTAAAATAGTGACACTTACCCGCTCAGCGCGCCCGCGATGTCGGCACCCGAAGCCGATCTCTCGATCGGCTCTCGGGTGCTGCCGCCGCCATCTTCAGTATGGGAATCAGGAAGTGAAGCCTTGCGGCTGCACTTCCCGGTTCCCTACTGCGCATGCATGAGTCGCGCTGCGCAATAAGAATTGTCCCCGCTGTCTCTGGGATCCATGTGTTTCCCAGCAGACAGCGGGGGACCCGCAAGAAGTGGCGTAAATACCCGCAGAATCTGCGGCTATCTATGCCGGAAGTGGATGCAAATACCTGTACAGGTATCTGCACCCCCCTCCCCCCTGAAAGGTGCCAATTGTGGCACCGGAGGGGGGGAGGGTTCCAATGAGCGGAAGTTCCACTTTAGGGTGGAGCTCCGCTTTAATTCATTCATAATATTCCAAGCAAACAATAAAGTCTGTTGGATTTTTTCTGACGGATTTTATCCTAAACTGGTGTTGCATACACACGGTCGGACAAAGCTGTCGGAAAATCCCATTGTTTGGAACGCGTTGACGTTCGTTCGTTTACGACGGGACTATGTTGAGGCTAGAAGCCAATAGCTTTGGTCTCGTAATTTTATCTGAGCATGCGTGGCACGTTCGGAACGCGATGACGCTCGTTCGTTATGAAGGGACTACGTTGAGACTAGTAGCCTATAGCTTTGGTCTCGTAATTTGATCTGAACATGCGTGGCACGTTCAGAACGTGATGACATTCGTTCGTTTGCGGCGGGACTGCGTTGAGGCTAGTAGCCTATAGCTTTGGTCTCGTAATTTGATCTGAGCATGCGTGGCACGTTCGTAACGTGATGGCGCTCGTTCGTTTACGAGGGGACTACGTTGAGGCTAGTAGCCTATAGCTTTGGTCTGGTAATTTGATCTGAGCATGCGTGGCACGTTTGGAACGTGATGACGTTCGTTCGTTTGCGGCGGGACTGCGTTGAGGCTAGTAGCCTATAGCTTTGGTCTTGTAATTTGATCTGAGCATGCGTGGCACGTTCGGAACGTGATGGCGCTCGTTCGTTTACGAGGGGACTACGTTGAGGCTAGTAGCCTATAGCTTTGGTCTTGTAATTTGATCTGAGCATGCGTGGCACGTTCAGAACGTGATGACATTCGTTCGTTTGCGGCGGGACTGCGTTGAGGCTAGTAGCCTATAGCTTTGGTCTCGTAATTTGATCTGAGCATGCGTGGCACGTTCGGAACGTGATGGCGCTCGTTCGTTTACGAGGGGACTACGTTGAGGCTAGTAGCCTATAGCTTTGGTCTCGTAATTTGATCTGAGCATGCGTGGCACGTTTGGAACGTGATGACGTTCGTTCGTTTGCGGCGGGACTGCGTTGAGGCTAGTAGCCTATAGCTTTGGTCTTGTAATTTGATCTGAGCATGCGTGGCACTTTGTACGATCGGAAATTCTCTGCAAACGATCAGATTTTTTTTTTGTCCGAAAATTTGAGATCCTGCTCTCAAATTTTTCCCGCCGGAATTTCCGACGGAAAAAAAATCTGATAGAGCCCACACACGATCAATATAATCCGATCATACCTTTTTCCATCGGAATTTCCGACCATGTGTACAAGGGCATAAGGCACGAAAGGGGTTAAAAATAAGTCATGTCGATTGAGAGAGTTTAGTTCCGCTTTAAGATCTAATCCAACACAGAGAAACGCTGGAAATGTATTGGACTATGAGCTCGGTTATTGTCATCCTCGCCACGTTCTCTGCTATAATGGAGCGGGTTGCGAGTTGCATGCTGTCCTTGATACACCGCGGTATAGATCTGTAGGGCACGAGCATTCATGAGCAGGAAAATACGTTCCTTGGTATGAAAATGTAATATTTGTAGTAGACCACGTAGAGTCGCCCGGGGCAAGGTGTCAGCATTTGGACCAGGATGGAACATGAGCCTCACTGCCCGAGACAGAGGGCCTTCAATCTGAACCTGCAAAGGTTCTCATATAACGATATTTTTGCAGCACTTCTGGGTCTCGAGATCTGTAGAAGATGTTATAAGCAATCAGGCAAGGAGCTGGAACTGATGCAAAGTTGAGGTTTCCATATCTCCCAACTGTCCCTGATTTGGAGGGACTGTCCCTGATTTGGAGCAATGTCCCTCTGTCCCTCATTCCTCCTTATTTGTCCCTCATTTTGTTCTGATCTATATTAAGGTGACCAGATTTTTAAAATGAAATCCGGGGACATGTTTTTTTTTATTTTTTATTGGCAAATGGTAAACTATTTTATACACATATTTTCCTCAAATTATATATGCAGTCAGAAGTGTAGCGTGGGTTGTCAGCTCCCGGGACAAGGCAAGAAATGTGCACCCCCGCTAGACTTTTAGCACTCCCTGAGTCCCTTCCACTAGTACAGTAGTACTGACCAACTTGATTCCTACACTGACCTACCTGCCCACTGAACTAACCTACCTGGTTTCCTACACTATCCTCTACACTAACATACCTGATTCCTACACTGACCTACCCGATTCCTATACTGACTACCAGGGCCAGGACAAGGGGTGGGCAGAAGGGATGGCTGCCCTGGGCACTGTGATATCATGTGAGGTGGGGGGGGGGGGGGGACACCACAAATTGAGGGAGGGGATTTGTGTCTGAAAGGGGGATTTGGGGGGCAGCAGGGAGTATTGTTCTAGTAGCAGAAATTTGGGGGTATGATTGGAGTTATTTGTGCTAGGAGTGAAATTTTGGAAGGGATTTGTGCTAGGATGGGGGATTGGAGAGAATTTGTGCTGGGAGGGGCATTTGGAGTGGGGGCAGAGGATTTGTGCTCGCAGGGCAAATTTGAGGAGTAGAGCATTTGTAATAAGAGGGGGGAATTTTTTTAGGGGGTGAGGTGGATTTGTGCTGGGGGCATATGGGGAATGAGAGGATTTGAGCTGGGGGGGGGGGAATACTTGGGGGGTAAGCATGTAGATTGGTTCTCAATTTCTTTTGGGGGGGGGGGCGTAATTTGGCATGTTCGCCCTGGGCTCTAGATGACCTTGTCCCAGAACTGGCTCTCCCACAAATGTTTCATCCAGGATGATAGTAACAGATGCCACCCTCCATACCACTGCAATCCGGGGACAAATCCGGGGACAGACTGGGTCCGGGGACAGTGTCCTCAATCCAGGGACTGTCCCCGGAAACTGGGGATTTCTGGTCACCCTAATCTATATAGTTTTATATAAAATGCACTTTTTATCTTTCAAAAAGTGTTTTCCAGTGCTAAACCTTTCATCCATATTCTAAATTGCTGCATTTGTACATTTTAAAAGCCAATATAAAGGAATAGCAGTGGTAAAAAAAAAAAAAGGCAATGAAATATATTAGCTAGAGGTATATAAACTACAGCTCCCCTCCGGTCCTCCCCCTATACACCCCGCCCCGATGACTCTACCAGCAATGATCCGAACAGGACTTCAATGAAACAACACCCCAAATAATCACCACCCTAACCCACCAACTACATACAAAGATGAACTGTATAAATCACACGATAACTTCCTTTGTGAAAAGACGCTGGAATATACCCATGGGGCTGAGCATAGCGATGCACCCTACCTCGAGCCAATTAACCCCTAACCACAACCCACCTACCAGATGAGAACAAAGTGACATGGGTAATACGGCGGACCCATAGTCCTACTAGACCTGAAAGTGACACGAATGATAGGTCTGAGTAAGTGCACACAACTCGCCCTGGTCTTGGGGGACAAAATGTGAAACGGACTGGCAAGAGAATACCTGAGAATACCTGTTCTTTCTGTTACAAATACTACCTTTTCTGTGCAAAATGTATGTTCAATGTACATTGTAAAAAAAAATTGGGGAAAAAAAAAACCCTCTGAAAAAAAAAAAAAGCCCTTGTGGATTTAAACTTTTTTTGGTCAGTTTTCCTTTAAAGGGGCGTGGCAGGGGGTGTGTCCTCTCCCTACATACGTTTGCTAGTAGGTGTCCCTCATTCCCATCTCAAAATGTTGGCATGGGTTTCCCAGAGAGCTACTGGGGACTACAGGAGAAAGTCAAAACATTTGAAAACTTGCTGGACGCACCCAGATTATTAAAGCGTTTTTAATCCCAAAACAATGTAATATATTAGAGTTTACCAACCATTAGATGTGGTGGCTGCACTCGTTTTCTTTTTTTCTTTTTTTTAGGCTTATTTCCCTGTTTTCACCTTGCGATCTGGCCAGTAATACACCTCCTATATTAGAGTGTCCCCGCTCTGGATGAAGGAGCACAGGGAGGGGGGCACCTTTGGACAGCAGCATTATCAATCTGACAGGAGGGGAGTGTTAGATGTACTAGTAGATTTAGATACACTAACAAACTGTTGCCAAACTTCAGTCAATACATTATAATCAGTTAGAGTAAAGTTTTTTTTTTTTTTTTCCTTTTGGGATAAGGGTTTTACACGAATTAATAAAAGCTGATCATTTTAAGCACCCCCTGTCAGTATTTAACTACTTAAGGACCGCCTCGCGCCGATATACGTAAGCAGAATGGCACGGCTGGGCACAATCACGTACTTGTACGTGGCTCTTTAAGTGCCCAGCCGTGGGTCAGGCGCGTGCTGGCGGCGGCGCGCTCCTGACCCGGTCCTGATACTCCGTGACCGTGGCCGCGGGACCAGCGGACCCGATCGCCGCTGGTGTCCCGCGATCAGGTCACGGAGCTGAAGGACGAGCAGAGGTCTGTGTAAACAAACCTCTCCCCGTGCTTCCTAGTGTGGCTGTCACCGATCGTCTGTTCCCTTTTATAGGGAAGGACGATCAGTGACGTCCCATGCCAGGCCACGCCCCCCTACAATAAAAAAACCACATAACGTCATACATAACCCCGACACTGCCCCCTAGTTGTTAACTCCTTCACTGCCAGTGTCATTTACACAGGAATCAGTGCATTTAAATGGCACCGATTGCTGTATAAATGACAATGGTCCCAAAAATGTGTCAAAAATGTCCGATGTGTCCGCCATAATGTCGCAGTCACAATAAAAATCGCTGAGCGCTGCCATTATTGGTAAAAAAATAATAATAATAAAAATGCTATAAAATTATCCCCTATTTTGTAAACGCTATAACTTTTGCGCAAACCAATCAATAATTGCTAATTGCATTTTTTTTTACCAAAAATATGTAGAAGAATACGTATCGGCCTAAACTGAGGAAAAAAAAATTTTTTTATATATTTTTGGGGGATATTATAGCAAAAAGTAGAAAATATTGCATTTTTTTCAAAATTGTCGCTCTATTTTTGTTTATAGCTCAAAAAATAAAAACCGCAGAGGGGATCAAATACCATCAAAAGAAAGTTCTATTTGTGGGGAAAAAGGGACGCCAATTTTGTGTGGGAGCCACATCACACGACCGCGCAATTGTCAGTTAAACAACGTAGTGCCGAATCGCAAAAAGGGGCTTGGTCCTTTTGCTGCAAATTGGTCTGGGGCTTAAGTGGTTAAATTGTTTGCCTCATCCCTGTAATGCCACGTACACACACAATCGGAATTAGGGTTCGGAAAAAGCTCTGATGGTTTTCCCAACAGATTTCGCTCAAGCTGTCTTGCATACACACGACCATCAAGAACGCGGTGGCGTCCAACTCGTACGACGGGACTAGAAAAAGGAAGTTCAATAGCCAGTAGCCAATAGCTTCCGTCTCGTAGTTGAATCTGAGCATGCGGGAGTTTTTGCGCGTCGGAATTGCATACACACGATCGCATTTTCGGATAGGGACTTTTTCCGACCGAAAAATTGAGAACCTGCTCTCAATCTTTTGCTAGCCGAAAAGTGCGATGGAGCCTACACACGATCGCATTTTACGACCAAAAGCTCTCATCTGTCTTTTGCTGGCCTGCTGTGAAGATTTCTACAGAATCCAGCAGAGCCTGCACACGGTGGACAACCTTCAATTTAGGTACGTAATGTAACTAAAGCTATAGAAAAAAAATGTTTTTTTAGCTAAACTTCAGCTATACATTTCCCCCCAGTCCCCCCCCCCCCCCCACCAATCTTATACCCACCTATCCCCAACTCAGTGAAATATTGGGGCTGAAATCAAAGGGCCGCTTTTAAAATCTTCTTACTAGGACCGCGCATGCGCAGTGCACTCTCATTGATTCCTATAAAGCAGGGTTCTCAAACTGGCAGCCTTTCAGCTGTTGCAAAACTACAAGTCCCATGAGGCATTGCGAGGCTGACAGTTAGAAGCATGACTCCCACAGGCAGAGGCATGATGGGACTTGTAGTTTCACAACAGCTGGAGGGCCGCCAGTTTGAGACCCCTGCTATAAAGAGTTTGTATTCTTCATAATTTCCACACATATTATTTACAGAAAGAATTCCAAACAGTGATACTTTGTATCTTAACTGCACTTCCTTCCTTTGTATCCCACAATGTGCATCCTCCGGAGTGCAGAGATGAATATACTTTTGTTTCTACAACATAAAAGATTTGGGGAAATCCCAGACACTTGCCAAATGCCACTTTATATCAATTGTTCTTTGTTATTTTTTTATTTGTATTTTGTTTTATTTTTTTTTACATCTGACTCTTTCAAGGGCAGAGATGATGGGAGCAGTTTGGGTTGCCATGGAAACTGACAGATGTGCGCTCCCTCCGTCTCTGCGAGGGGATAATGCATTGATGCACATGATGAGTGCGAGAGAAGAGAACGCAGTTACTGAGTCACTCTGAGCCTCGGGGTCGCTGGACGTGAGGATGTCTATGAGGATCTCTATTACTTCTCACCGCTCACCCCAAATTTAAAGGCGCAATGGACTCATCTAATCCCCTTGTGACAGCTATATATACAGCTATATCCTTGCAAATGTTCCCCTTAAAAATAAAAAAATAAAACAATAGGAAAGGCCAGATAAAAGTGATGTATGGTGGCTAGGTAATTCTATGGAGCTTTGGGTTAAATTCCCACAGTGGGCCCAAGGGTTTGATATGTTCTCCATTTGTTTGCGTGGATTTTTTGCATTTGAATGACAATTGCGCGGTCATGCAACACTGTACCCGTACGGCATTGTTACAATTCTTTGCACACAAATAGAGCTTTCTTTTGGTGGTATTTAAAAACCTTTTCCCTACCGTACATAGTCATATGACGTCCTTGAATTTGTGCGGGGATATCTGAATGATGCCTGCAGCTACAGGCATCATTCAGATATCATTCTTTCCAGCCGGCAATTCTGTGCACGATAAGAATGATCATAGTGGCAGTTCCTTTGCTTTACGTAACCCCCCCCCCCCCCCGCCCCCGCCTGCCACCGTCCAGTGCTTCTCCGGGCTCTCCCGTGCCATCAAGAACCCGGAGAAAGAATCGGCTGGCGGTGGATGACGATGATAGAGATTTCCAGTGACCAGGTGGTCACCAGTCCAGGAGGACCGGGCGCGAAGTCATGACGTCATAGCCGGGTTCCCGGATGTAAACAAAGCCGCGATCGTGGCTGTCAGCATGAGTTTGGTGAATTTTTTTTTCTAAATCTCATGCTTTCCAACTTGGAGCGGGGTCTTATTGACCACGCATCTCTCCATAAAGAGGACCGTTCCCAATAGATTCCTATTACAAGGGATGTTTACATCCAGTTATCAAAAAAATAAAAGTGTAAAAATATAAAAAATTAAGTAAAAAAAAATTTTTTTAAACGCCCCGTCCCCAGTAGCTTGCGCTCACACGCAAGTCCTGCCCACATATGTAAACGCCGTTCAAACCACACATGTGAGGTATCGCCTTGTGCGTTAGTGTGCAACAATTCTAGCACTTGACCTCCTCTGTAGCTCTAAACTGGTAACCAGGGCCGTTTTTAAGGCAGGGCAAAAGGGGCAGCTGCCCTGGGCCCTGTCATTGTCGTGGGGCCCAAAGCAGCTGTCTCATACTTGCCAACTATCCTGGTTTAAATTCCCTTGTCCCTTAAGGTTTTAGTCCCGTGCTGTGTCCCAATATCTCAGTGTGAAGTTCTGCTACTAACGCTGCCCAGCTGTGCCCTATTGTTGTGTACAGATGACTCACCTGCAGACCCTGTTTTTACATGTAAATTACTGGAATTCATATGTAAATAGCAGTGGCATTCATATGTAAATAGCAGTGGCATTCATATGTAAATAAAGGTGGCATTTATACATAAATAGCAGCGGCCATGCCCCCCTGAGGCCATATTCACAGTCAACAAGAAGACATCATGTGCTGTAACCTCTAGTAACTATTCCGTGAGCCATAATATGTGCTGTAACCTCTAACAACCAGTCAGTGAGCGGTAATGATAAATGATAAGCTCTGACAACCAATGGCAATAGCTGTCTGATCTGATTCAGTAAACTGATTTTGAGACTAGTTGCTATTTATTGTATGTCTCAGAGCAGGTGGAGAGCGAAACTGCATGGGGGGGGGCCAAGAAAAATATTGCCCAGGGTCCAATCAATATTAAAGACGGCCATGCTGGTAACCTGTACGTCGCCTATGGAGATTTTTAAGTACCGAAGTTTGGCGCCATTCCATGAGTGTGTGCAATTTGTAAGCATGACATGTTAGGTATCTATTTACTCGACGTAACATCATCTTTCACATTATACAAAAAAACTGGGCTAGCCTTACTGTTTTGTTGTTTTTTAATTCATGAAACCATTTTTTTTTTTTGCAAAAAAAAAAGTGTTAAAAAAATTATTGTGCAAATACCGTGTGAGCTAAAAAGTTTAAATTACTGCCATTTTATTCCCTAGGGTGTCTGCTACAAAAAACATATATATATATATATATATATATATATATATATATATAATGTTTGGGGGTTCTGAGTAATTTTCTAGCAAAAAAAATGATGATTTTTACATGTAGGAGAGAAGTGCCAGAATAGGCCCAGTATGGGAGTGGTTAATCACCACTGGGGTTTTTATTTTTTGCTAAATAAACGAAAAAAGACTGAGAATTTTGAAAAAAATTAAGTTTTTCATAATTTGTGATAACATTTTGTAAACAGGTAATTTTTCTTCATCACTGATGTGCACTGATGAGGTGGCTCTAATGAGCACTGATGGGCACTTTTGAGGTGGCACTGGTGGGCACTGATGAGGCTGCACTGATAGGTGGCACTGATGGGTACTCCCAACTGTCCATGATTTGGAGGGACTGTCCCTGATTTGTAGCAATGTCCCTCTGTCCCTCTTTCCTCCTCATTTGTCTCTCATTTTGGTCTGATCCATATAGTTGTATATAAAATGCACTTTTTATCTTTCAATAAGCGTTTCCCAGCACTAAACTTTTCATCCAAATTCTAAATTGCTACATTTAAAAGCCAATATAAAGGAATAATAGTGGCAAATAAAAGCCCTTCTGGATTTAATTGGCAGGGGGTGTGTCCTGTGCATATATACATTTGTTAGTAGGTGTCCCTCATTCCTATCTCAAAATGATGGGAGGTGTGTACTGAGTGATAGGTGGCACTGGTGGACACTATTGAGGAGGCACCGATGAGGCTGCACTGATAGATGGCACAGATAGACGGCACTGATAGGCGGCACTCATAGGTGACACTGATGGGCAATGATAGGTGGCACTGGTGGCCGGCACTGATGGGTACTCCCAACTGTCCCTGATTTGGAGGGACTGTCCCTGATTTGTAGCAATGTCCCTCTGTCCCTCTTTCCTCCTCATTTGTCCCTCATTTTGGTCTGATCTTTATAGCTGTATATAAAATGCACGTTTTATAACTAACTTTATAACTTTCAAAAAGTGTTTTCCAACACTAAACCTTTCATCTGATTTCTAAATTGCCGCATTTGTAAATCTTAAAAGCCAATATAAAGTAATAGTAGTGGTAAAAAAAAAGCCCTTCTGGATTTAATTAACCATTTTTTTTGGTTAATTCTCCTTTAAGGGGGTGTGACAGGAGGCGTGTCCTATGCATATATATGTTTGTTAGTAGGTGTCCCTCATTCCCATCTCAAAATGATGGGAGGTGTGTACTGAGTGATAGGTGGCACTGGTGGACACTATTGAGGAGGCACTGATGAGGCTGCACTGATAGGGGGCACTGATAGGTGACACTGATGTGTAATGATAGGGGGCACTGATAGGTGACACTGATGGGTAATGATATGTGGCACTGATAGGTGGCACTGCTAGGGGGCACTGATAGGTGACACTGATGTGTAATGATAGGCGGCACTGATAGGGGACATTGATAGGTGACACTGATGTGTAATGATAGGGGGCACTGATAGGCGGCACTGATAGGGGGCACTGATAGATGACACTGATGTGTAATGATAGGTGGCACTGATAGGCAGCACTGATAGGTGAGACTGATTAGAAGGCACTGATGGGCACTGATTGGCAGCACTGATGGGCACTGATTGGCAGCACTGGTGGGCACTGTTGGGACTGCACTGATAATCAGGACAATTATGTCCCTTTCACACAAGCCGGTTATCGGCTCTCTCCACTCTTCATGCTGTCACGCTGGTGGAGGGGGGATTATGGTGTTGGGGTTGTTTTTCAGGGGTTGGGCTTGGCCCCTTAGTTCCAGTGAAGGGAACTCTTAAAGAGGAAGTAAGTCCTGATTGGTTTTATTTCGTATTTTTTCCCCTGCAAAGTAAAAGCATAGTGCCCGCGGGAGTCACCAGTCGCGGCACAAGCCCCTTAGAAGCGGCACGATCATGTCCTTTCTTCAGTGCACATGTGCCGTTGACATCGACGCAGGCATACATGGTAAATATCTCCTAAACTGTGCAGGTTTAGGAGATATTTTCAGTACCTACAGATCAGCCTTATTATAGGCCTACCTGTAGGTAAAAGCGGTGTAACTAGGTTTACAACCACTGTAACTGCTTGCTGACCAGCCGCTGCAGTTGCACTGCAGCAGAATGGCACAGGCAGATGAATCGCCATTATGTTACGTCGGTTCCTAAGGCGGCCACTAGGGGGCGATGCGAGTGCCCGGCAGTCTCGATGACCGCCAGGCTCCTGCGATCGCTCGTAGCACGGCGAGTGTAAACACAGAGAGTTCTCTGAGGGGAGAAGTGACAGATCGTCTGTTCACACAAAGTATGAACAGTGATCTGTCATCTCCCCCAGTCAGTCTCCTCCCCCTTCAGTCAGAACACACATTAGGGAACACAATTAACCCCTTGATCGCCCCCTGGTGTTAACCCCTTCACTACCAGTGATCATTTTACAATAATCAGTGCATTTTTATAGCACCGATCGCTGTATTAATGCCAATGGTCCCAAAAATGTGTCAGAATTGTCCGATGTGTCCGCCATAATGTCGCAGTCACGATAAAAATCGCCGCCATTACTAGTAGAAAAAAAAATGCTATAACTCTATCCCCTATTTTACAGACGCTATAACTTTTGCACAAACCAATCAATATACGCTTACTGTGATATTTTTTCCCAAAAATATGTAGAAGAATAGATATCGGCCTTATCTGAGAAAAAAAATACTTTTATTTTATTTATTTTTTTAATTGGGGATATTTATCATAGCAAAAAGTACAAAATACTGTGTGTTTTTTTAAATTGTCGCATTTTTTTGTTTATAGCACAAAAAATAAAGACCGCAGAGGTGATCAAATACCACCAAAAGAAAGCTCTATTTGTGAGAAAAAAAAGGACGTCAATTTTGTTTTGGTACAACGTTGCACGACCGCGCAATTGTCAGTTAAAACGACGCAGTGCCGAATCTCAAAAAGTGCTCTGGTCAGGAAGGGGGCAAAATCTACCGGGGCTGAAGTGGTTAAGGCATCAGCATACCAAGACATTTTGGACAATTTCATGCTCCCAACTTTGTGGGAGCAATTTGGGGGTGGCCTCTTCCTGTTCCAACATGACTGCACACCAGTGCACAAAGCAAGGTCTATAAAGACATGGATGAGCGAGTTTGGAGTGGAGGAACTTGACTGGCCTGCACAGAGTCCTGACCTCAACCCGATAGAGCACCTTTGAGATGTGTCTATGGGGATGTTTGATCATTCTTCCAGAAGTGCATTTGTGAGGTCAGGACTGTGAGCCAGGCCTTCTCGTCCAACATCAGTGCCTGACCTCACAAATGCACTTCTGGAAGAATGGTCAAACATTCCCATAGACACACTCCTAAACCTTGTGGACAGCCTTCCCAGAAGACTTGAAGCTGTTATAGCTGCAAAGGGTGGGCCAACTCAGTATTGAACCCTACGGACTAATGCCGCGTACACACTCTCGGATTTTCTGACCGGAAATGTTGGATGTGAGCTTGTTGGCAGAAAGTCTGAGCGTGTGTACGCTCCATCGGACATTTGTTGTCGGACTTTCCACCAACAAATGTTGGCTAGCATGCTCTCAAATTTTCCACCAACAAATGTGTGCTGTCAGGCTTTCCGAGCGTGTGTACACAAGTCCGTCGGACAAAAGTCCAAAGTACAAACGCGCATGCTGGGAATCAAGGACGAGCCGGAAGCACTCGGTCTTGTAAAACTAGCGTTCGTAGCGGAGATATCACATGACTACTGAACTTCCTTTTTATCGGCTCGCCGTACGTCTTGTACGTCACTACGTTCGTAATTGTTGGCCAACATTTGTGTGACCGTGTGTATGCAAGACAAGTTGGAGCCAACGCCCTTCGAACAAAATTCCACGGTTTTGTTGTCGGAAAGTCCGATCGTCTGTACGGGGCGTTAGACTGGGGTGCCATTAAAGTTCATGTGCGTGTAAAGGCAGGCGTCCCAATACTTTTGGCAGTATAGTGTATATCACAACCATCGAAGGAATACACCAAAAAAATTATAATTAAAAAAGTCTTCAGAAGGAGCAGGCCTTTCCTATGACATGAGAATAATCCGGGGGAGCCGGGAGGAGAGGTTTGCATGTTGTGGGTAGGTAGGACAGACACAGAAAGTGACTCACAGCTTAGTAAAAGAGAAGAGATTAGAAGAGAGTGGGCACCCAGGCAGATGATCTGTGGTGAGAAGGAACCGAGAAAACGGTGACAAGTAGTCGGGAGAAGAGGCAGAAAATGAAGAGTGACAGAAAGCAGCCAACAGGAGGGGGAGTGAGAGGGAGAGGACGGGGACAGCTGGCGATGACGTGGGACGGATGCTCTTTCTTGGTGTCAGCAGCCTCTGTTCCTCCTTACATTTAAAGATACAGGAAGGCACTTAGCGCGTCCGCCAATTGGCAGCCAAAAAAAAAAAACGCGCCAGGGGGCGCAATGCAAAGAGCAATGACTTATAGTAACCTGTGCCAGCCAATCAGAGATCAACCAGATTACACCAAATGGATGGACGCTAATATACAGTTGCTATCGTACATCATCATTCTATTATTTAAGGTAGAACTCCACCCTTACTATCAAAAATAACATTTTTAAATCTTAAAAACTGGGCCCGTCTAAAAGTAAAAGAAAAAAAAAAGAAAAAAACATACTTACGATAAATCCATATAAATATATAAATCCTTTAAATAAATGAATAAATAAATAAATATATATATATATATATATATATATGTATGTGTGTATATATATATATATATATATATATATATATATGTATATATGTGTATATATATATGTATAAATGTATAAATCCTATAAATAAATAAATATATATATATATATGTATATATATATGTGTGTATATATATATATATATATATATATGTATATATATATATATATATATATATATATATATATATATATATATATATATATATGTGTGTGTGTGTGTATATATATATATATATATATATATATATATATATATATTTATTTATAGGATTTATACATATATATATATATATATATATATATATATATATATATATTTATAGGATTTATACATTATATATATATATATATATATATATATATATATATATATACACACACATGTACTGTATATATATATATATATATATATATATATATATATACATACACACACATATATATATATATATATTTATAGGATTTATACATTTATACATATATATATATACATATACATATATATATATATATATATATATATATATACACACATATATATATATATACAGTGGTGTGAAAAAGTGTTTGCCCCCTTCCTCATTTCCTGTTCCTTTGCATGTTTGTCACACTTAAGTGTTTCGGAACATCAAACCAATTTAAACAATAGTCAAGGACAACACAAGTAAACACAAAATGCAATTTGTAAATGAAGGTGTTTATTATTAAAGGTGAAAAAAAATCCAAACCATCATGGCCCTGTGTGAAAAAGTGATTGCCCCCCTTGTTAAAACATACTATAACTGTGGTTGTCCACACCTGAGTTCAATTTCTCTAGCCACACCCAGGCCTGATTATTGCCACACCTGTTCACAATCAAGGCATCACTTAAATAGGAGCTGCTTGACACAGTAAGGTCCCCCAGAAGATCCTTAAAAGCTACACATCATGCCGAGACCCAAAGAAATTCAGGAACAATTGAGAAAGAAAGTAATTGAGATCTATCAGTCTGGAAAGGGTTATAAAGCCATTTCCAAAGCTTTGGGAATCCAGCGAACCACAGTGAGAGCCATTATCCACAAATGGCGAAGACATGGAACAGTGGTGAACCTTCCCAGGAGTGGCCGGCCGCCCAAAATTACCCCAAGAGCGCAGCGACGACTCATCCAAGAGGT
Organism: Lithobates pipiens; assembly: GCF_037356315.1. Classification (NCBI taxonomy): domain Eukaryota; kingdom Metazoa; phylum Chordata; class Amphibia; order Anura; family Ranidae; genus Lithobates; species Lithobates pipiens. The sequence goes on along the minus strand of NW_027507784.1, from coordinate 87,855,433 downwards.
CACAAAAGACCCCACAACAACGTCCAAGGAACTGCAGGCCTCACTTGCCTCAGTTAAGGTCAGCGTTCATGCCTCCTGCATCAGGAAAAGACTGGGCAAAAATGGCCTGCATGGCAGAGTTCCAAGGAGAAAACCACTGCTGAGCAAAAAGAACATCAAAGCTCGTCTCAATTTCTCCACAACACATCTTGATGATCCCCAAGACTTTTGGGACAACATTCTGTGGACCGATGAGACAAAAGTGGAACTCTTTGGAAGGTGTGTGTCCAAGTATATCTGGCGTAGAAGGAACACTGCATTTCATAAAAAGAACATTATACCAACAGTAAAATATGGTGGTGGTAGTGTGATGGTCTGGGGCTGTTTTGCTGCTTCAGGACCTGGAAGACTTGCTAATGATAAAAGGAACTATGAATTCTGCTGTCTACCAAGAGATCCTGAAGGAGAATGTCCGACCATCTGTTCGTGTACTCAAGCTGAAACAAACTTGGGTTCTGCAGCAGGACAATGATCCTAAACACACCAGCAAGTCCACCACCGAATGGCTGAAGAAAAACAAAATGAAGACTTTGGAGTGGCCTAGCCAAAGTCCTGACCTGAATCCTATTGAGATGTTGTGGTATGACCTTAAAAAGGCCGTTCATGCTCGAAAACCCTCTAATGTAACTGAATTAGGACAATTCTGCAAAGATGAGTGGGCCAAAATTCCTCCAGGACGCTGAAAAAGCCTCATTGCACGTTATCGCAAACGCTTGGTTGCAGTTGTTGCTGCTAAGGGTGGCCCAACCAGTTATTAGGTTAATTGTGACAAACATGCAAAGGAACAGGAAATGAGGAAGGGGGCAAACACTTTTTCACACCACTGTATATATATATATATATATATATATATATACATACATATATATATATATATATATATATATATACATATATATATATATATATATATATATATATATATATACACGTATATATATATATATATATTATATATATACACACACATATATATATATATATATATTGTGGCAGCACGCAGGTAAAATCACCTGGTTGTATCCAGGATGGGAAATATGTGTGCCCTAGATTCAGGCTTTATGCAGACTTGTACAATTAGAGGGGAAGAGTTAATGAGCCCAGCTGAAGTAAGTGGGCTCATTAAGACCTCTACAAAAAACCCCAGCATGCTTAGGGAGATGCTCCATCCTGGAACCAGTTTTGTGTTGTATAGACTGGGGAGTGTGATATCTGTTCTGTGCGGTGAGTTAACGCCTGTGTGGCAAACCTCTACAACAGAGACAGGGACTGGTGCAGCACAAGGCTGCACTCAGTTGTTAGACAGGGAATCTAAGTGTGTAGTTAGAGGTCAAGCTGACCAGGATTTATTTTCATGTTTTATTTTTGTTTGGCTGTTATATGTATCACTGCATGTAGCATAAATAAACCGCATCTTTTGTTTTTTGCACCTACAATGCTGTCTGCTGTGCCTGATTTTGTGTTGTGAACCCATCCAGGGGGTCACACACACCCGCTGCCGAGCTAACCCCTCACAGTATATATACATACATATATACATATATATATATATATATATATATATATATATATATATATATATATATATATAAACAAAAACATACTTACTATGTCCAAAGCCATATAAATATATAAATATCGATATACTAAATCCATATAAATACATAAATAATCCTATAAATAAATAAAAATATATAAATCCTATAAAAAATATATATAGTGTATAAAGTTCTCCCTACACTGCTCCTCTACAATGCCGCCATCTTGAATTCATTTCTGGTACAGAAATGCCACAGGAACCTTTGCCAGGTCTACACCAATCTGTGCTATTTCTGTGATTGCATGAGATCCCCTAATCTGCCCCCCCCCCCCCCCCAATCTGCAAAAAAAAAAACACAATGGACCCCAGAATGACTCGGGGTGTTCCTTTGCAGCTTAAAGGGAAGGGCAGTAAAGATGCAGCGCAGCTCAACCACACATTTGTTTTCAACCATGAGTGTATACTTATGCCGCTTACACACTTTCCAGCAGACTAGGTCCGACGGTCTTCCCGACTGACTTTTCGGCGAAATTACGACAGATTTTCCGAACGAACGGACTTGGCCACACACAATCACACCAAAGTCTGACGGATTCGAACGTGATGGCATACGATCGGACTAGAATAAGGAAGTTCATAGCCAGTAGCCAATAGCTGCCCTAGTGTCGGTTTTCCTCCGTCGGACTAGCATACAGACGAACTGATTTTTCGACCGGACTCGAGTCCGTCGGAAAGATTTGGAACATGTTCTAAATCTAAAGTCCATCTGATTTTTAGACAGTAAGGGTCCGATGGAGCCCACACACGATCGAATTGTCCGGCGGATTTGTTTCGTCGGACCTTTGCTGATGAAAAGTCCGGCCGTGTGTACACGGAGTAAGACTTATTGGCTTAAGATTGGCTGCCAGGAATAAGCAGCCAACATGCACAGCTAAAGGGGTGCCACATACGCCTTTCTTTAAAGATGAAATCCGGACAAATAACTTCCATTTAACCGATTCAATACCGGGCAATTCCCCCCTTCCTGCCCAGGACAATTTTCAGCTTTCAGCGCTGTCACACTTTGAATGACAACTGTGCGGTCATACAACACCCATATTTTTCACTCAAATAGAGCTTTCTTTTGGTGGTATTTGATCACCTCTGGGGTTTTTATTTTTTGCTGAACAAACTAAAAAAATCCGACATTAAAAAAAAAAAAAGTTTTTCTTCGTTTCTGTTATAAAATTGTGTTTTCTCCTTCACCGATGGGCACTGATGAGTTGGCACTGATAAGGTGGCACTAATATGTAGAATTGATGGGCACTGATAGGCAGCACTGACATGCAGCACTGATGGGTGGCACTGATGGGCACTAATAGATGGCACTGATGGGCAGCACTGATGATGAGGTACTGACAGTCATTACTGATGGGCACTGACAGGCGGCACTGGTGGGCACTAATAGATGGCACTGGTGGGCAGCATGATGATGAGGTACTGACAGTCATTACTGATGGGCACTGATTGGCATCTGTGAAGGGCACTGACAGGCATTACTGATGGTCACTGATTGTCACTTTGATGGGCACTGACTGGCACTTTGGTGGGCACTGACTGGCAGCTGATGGGCACTGATTGGCATCTGTGAAGGGCACTAACAGGCGTTACTGATGGGGACTGATTGACACTGTGATGGGCACTGACTGGCACTTTGATGGGCACTGACTGGCAGCTGATGGGCAGTGCTTGGCAGATGTGGTAGCCACCTCTGATGGGGGCTGAGCTGATAATAAATGAGCTGATTATAATCAGCGCAGACCCCCCTCTGACAGGGAGAGACACCGATCAGCTCTCCTGTCAGCGTGAACCGAGGAAAGACGTTTACGGACACTTCCTGGTTACATGTGATGAGCTGCTATTGGTCACAGGTGATCACGTGGTAAAGAGCCTATGTCATAGGCTCTGTACCTCGATCGGAGTTGTGGTGTGTCAGAGTGACACACCAAAGATCGCCACACTGTGCGACCCCCACGGGCGCGGGATCACGGCTTAACCTGCTGGATGTCACATGACGTCCAGTCAGGATAACTTAACCACTTTGCGCACGTCATTGGCGCTGAGCGGTTGCATATTTGTGTACCGATTTGCAGACGCGGCTGTGCCGAGAGCGCACACCCTGTGTGCTTCCTGGCACGGTCACCATCGGCTAATGGAAAGCTACCGATCGCTTCTTGCCGCTTCTTGTCTTTCCGGTCATGTGATTGCCATGACGGCCAATCACGGATCCTAAATCCTACCCCGCCTCCTGGCATCTGAAATCTCTTAAAGAGCCAGGAGGCGCCGAAGATTCCACCGCAGATCACTGTCTGTTCTTTCTCCCCCTCCCCTCGGCACGTTTCTTTTTTGCACATGTTTTCCGACACCCCACTAAAATCCTTTTCTAAAAAAAAAAAGGATTAAATGTTGATTGTGGTTGTTGATGAATCATCCAACTATGAGAAGCAACAGATCATTTGTATCGTTATTAGGAAGGTGCACTGATGCTTTAAAAACTTTCCCCAATGTGTAATTAGTGAAGAAGAACAAAAACTCATATAACCCTCACCGGGTATTAATATAGCGATTCATTACAACCCATTCTCCAAAACTTTAATTATTGTATGTAGGACTTTTATAATGGGATAATAAAGAAGATAATTTATGTTGCAGTTTATTGGGCTCTTTGAATCCCTAATTTGCAAATACGCTATTAATATGCTTTTAATAACACCGATGTTCTTTACTGTTCAGCTCGGAGGAGGGGGTGTCAAAAGAAATTTCACTGCGGGCCGCATCAGCATTATGGTTGCCTTCAAAGGACCGATTGTATCTATAAGACCAGATGTCAAGAGTTCCCCACCCTCTCTTACATCACACTGCACCCCCTTTACCTTGTGCTGCTGCCAGGAAGAAGCTGGAGGGCAGAGCCAGGAAGCATAAAGTGCAGGGTCTGGAGGAGGACCAGAGGAGGGCTGGAGTCAGCTGCTGGAGTCTGCTGGATGCTGAAACCAGGGGTGATAGAGATGAGGGGGTTATGCAGCTGTACAGAGAGGTGCAGGATCTGTAGGAGGAGTTCTGCCCTACTTTATGCTGACGACTGTTGAGCAGAACCTCTCTGCAGTTGCATGGAGAAGTGCAGGATCTGGCAGAGAAGATCTGTCCTCCTCTTTGCTGCTGATGTCTAAGACAAGGTGTCGGGCGGAGAGGTGCGAGAGTCACATCAAATGAAATGGCCTGGTTGGGCCGGATTTGGCCAGCGAGCCTTGTGTTTGACACATGTGGTTTAGATAGACAAATCATTAGAAAAGGTAGCAAAAAGAGAAGTACAAAGTAGAGAAGAGACTATGGGGTCTATGTAAAAAAATTGATATGCAGATGTCTTCACACAGGCACTATGAATGATTGCAGTATTTATTGTAATATGATTATCTCCTGTGATCGTCCCCATCTAGTGGTCATAATGCAGTATTTTCCTGAAATACCTCAATATAAATACCACATTATAACCACTAGATGGAGCTGATGATCATAACAGTGATGGCAAACCTTGGCACCCCAGATGTTTTGGAACTACATTTCCCATGATGCTCCACTGGACTGCAGAGTGCATGAGCATCATGGGGAATGTAGTTCCAAAACATCTGGGGTGCCAAGGTTCGCCATCACTCTCATAGGAGATGATCATATTTAAAACTATGGCAATCAACCACGCTGCTTGTGCAAATGCTTACAACATCCACACAGCAAATTTGACCCCTTAAACTAATCTTTGCATTGACATTCATCCTGAGTAGCATCTTAACGTACTAAGGGAACACACATGTGTTGCAAAAATGCACCCATATTTGCAGAAAAAAATATGCATCTATTTTATTTATTTTTTCACAAGAGCCTGCCGAGTATTGCAGCCAGGATCAGTGAAGGGCAGGTGCAGTGCCAGGCGCTGATCACCACACTTGTATTCCATTGAGAACTATAAGTTCATCTGCTGCAGTGTAAGATGGGACTTGTAGTTCATTCATTCACTACAGACCTCTGTGAATCAATGACACCCACACAGCTGCACCGATTTCAAAAGTGACAGCAGCTGCTGGGGGTAGGAACCCCTGCATGCTGTCACGGGTGGGGGGGGTAGGTGTTCTCAGTCTTGGGGGTGTGGAGGGAGGGGGGGGTAATTCGCTTAGCATCAAGTTGCATGTTACACCCTGAATAAAGATGTAGCATGTAACACATGTTGCAAAAGGTGGAGTCACCCTTTAAAGGTATACTGGGGCTGGGAGGAAGAGGGTTATAGATCATCTCACACACCCCCCACACCCCCGCCTCCCCCATAACCCAACCCATAGCTGGCAGCGCTGATCTGTATATTCTGGCAATGGGGGAATCATGGGCGGATCCAGAGTCTAATCTCTGGAGGGGCACTGCCAAAATTTTTGCGGGAAATTTGTCGGGGAAATGGCTGGTGCTGGCGCTTCAATCATCACGGCGCCATGGTTAATATGGTGTCAGGATGATTGAAGCGCATTATTACTATTATTACATTGTAATATAAAATGAAATGGTTCAACTCACCATAATGCAGAATCAGTGGGAGCCATGAGCGTGTTACTTGTCACCGTCCCCTGCCACCAGATGGGGATTGTCACTCGCTACCTCACTTGTTATCAGATGCAGCTTGTCACTGCCCAGTGTCTCTGCTGTTCCAGAGTGAGGGCAGGCAGTGAGAGATGATGTCATCTCTCTGCTGCCTGCCCCTGCACAGGAGGGCAGTCTTCTTTTAGATAATAATAATACATTTTATTTATAATGCACTTTCCATCAAAAGACCTCAAAGTGCTACATACTTACAATTAAAATATACAACTAACATCAATTAAAAAATGTATTAAAAAGACAAGTCTTTAATCCCTTTTTAAAACTATCAGTAGATTGAGGGGCCCTCAAACCATCAGGCAGAGCATTCCACAATCGTGGGGCAGCAGCACAAAAAGCCCTATCTCCCAGTGTTGTTAATCTAGTTTTTGGAATTTGGAGAAGATTTAATTGAGTTGAACGAAGGGAACGAGATAGATTTTGTAATCTCAAACGTTCCTTAAGATAAGATGGAGCATGTCCATATATGCATTGGTGTGTAAGAAGAGAGACCTTATACTCGATCCTCGCAGAAACTGGGAGCCAACAAAGCGATTTAAGAATCGGAGTAATATGCTCATGCTCCCACACTCTCATCAGGATCCTAGACGCAGAGTTTTGAATATACTGAAGCCTCTGTAGACTCCTTCTTGGAATCCCAATGAGATGTGCAATAATCAAGTCTAGAGGAGACAAAGGCATGGACCAACCTTTCAGCGTCAGAAAGGGAAAGAAAAGGACGAAGTTTAGAAATAAAGATGCAGAAATGCGGTGAGAGACCATGGCCTCTCCAGCTTTCATTTAGGGGGGGCACTTTGGGGAGCAGGGACAAAAGTAGGGGGGCTAAACTATAGAAATGCAATCTTGAAAAAGTATTGGTGGTTGCAACCAGGTGGATGGGAAGACAGAGTGGGAGCAGCCAGGTGGAAGGGAGGACAGGGTGGATGCAGCCAGGTGGAGGGGAAGGACAGGGTGGATGCAGCCAGATGGAGGGGGAGGACAGGGTGGATGCAGCCAGGTGGAGGGGAGGACAGGGTGGATGCAGCCAGGTGGAGGGGAGGACAGGGTGGATGCAGCCAGGTGGAGGGGAGGACAGGGTGGATGCAGCCAAGTGGAGGACAGGGTGGATGCAGCCAGGTGGAGGGGAGGACAGGGTGGATGCAGCCAGGTGGAGGGGAGGACAGGGTGGATGCAGCCAAGTGGAGGACAGGGTGGATGCAGCCAGGTGGAAGGGAGGACAGGGTGGATGCAGCCAGGTGGAGGGGAGGACAGGGTGGGAGCAGCCAGGTGGACGGCAAGATAGGGTGGATGCAGCCAGTTAGAGGGGAGGACAGGGTGGATGCAGAGAGGTGGAGGGGAGGACAGGGTGGATGCAGTCAGGTGGAGGGGAGGACAGGGTGGATGCAGAGAGGTGGAGGGGAGGACAGGGTGGATGCAGAGAGGTGGAAGGGAGGACAGGGTGGGAGCAGCCAGGTGGAGGGGAGGACAGGGTGGGAGCAGCCAGTGATAAGGTCCTGTACCTGATTCCCTATCCCCCCTCATCCCCCCACCTGGAGGTAAGTTCTTAGTAGACATGTGCGATTCAGATCGTAACAAATGGATTTTTGTATGAATTTGTCAGTATTTGTACTTTCAGATCAATTTGAACATCCGAATAGCTGAAAGAACCAAAAAATAGGAAAAATACGAAATCACGAATAAGCAAAATAACGAACACGCCAAAATACGAACTTACGAACGGACAAACTTACTAAAATACCAAACTCCGAAACAGTAAAAGAAAGAAAATTTCATCTATAACAAATGATTTACATTTCGTATTTTCAGTCCTTTGTCTGTTCATAATTTTGTATGTTTATATTTTCATTTGTGTGTTCGTAATTTCGTTTCTTCATCTGTTCGTAATTTCGTTTGTTCGTGTTCTTGAATCGTTCTTCCGAATGGACAGTGTAAGGGCCGGTTCACACAGCGGGCGATGCGAGGCGACACGACTCGCCTCGCCTCGCTCCCGCAAGTCGCCCCCGTTCTGTACAATGGAACCGTTCTGAGAGGAGCGACTCGAGTCGCTCCGACTCAGAAAAAAGGTTCCTGTACTACTTTTGGGCGACCTCGGGGCGACTTGCATTGACTTCTATACAGAGGTCATCTGCAAGTCGCCGCTGAGGTCGCCGCAGGTCGCGGCGAGGCAAGTCGGAGACGCCTCGCCTCGCCTGCAGTGTGAACCGGCCCTTAGTGTATCTTAATATGTATGTTCGTAATTTCGTATTCTCAAATCGTTCTTTCGAATGGACAGTGTATTAGTGAGTGGTGTATCTTATTTAACCCTTTCATGACTAAGCCTATTTTTGACATTTGGTGTTTACAAGCTAAAATCCATATTTTTTGCTAGAAAATTACTTAGAACCCCCAAACATTATATATATTTTTTTAGCAGAGACTCTAGAGAATAAAACGGCGATTGTTGCAATATTTTATGTCACGCGGTATTTGCGCAGCGGTGTTTTAAACGCAACTTTTTGGGGAAAGGGACACTTTCATGAATTTAAAAAAAACTAAACAATAAAATTAGCCCAATTTTTTTGCATAATGTGAAAGATAATGTTACGCTGAGTAAATAGATACCAAACATGCCGCACTTTATAATTGCATGCACTTGTGGAATGATAACAAACTATGGTACCTAAAAATCTCAATAGGCGACGCTTTAAAAAAAAATTACCAGGTTAGAGTTACAGAGGAGGTCTAGTGCTAGAATTATTGCTCTCACTCTGACGATCGCGGCGATACCTCACATGTGTGATTTGAACACCGTTTACATATGCGGGCCCGACTTCCGTATGCGTTTTCTTTGCTGCGCGAGCTTGCGGCGATGTGGGGGGGTGGTCGCTTTAAAAAAAAAAATTCTTATTTATTTTATTAATTTTTAAATTACTAAATTGTTTAAAAAAAAAAAATATATATATATATATATATATATATATATATATATATATATATTTGATCACTTTTATTGCTGTCACAAGGAATGTAAACATCCCTTGTGACAGTAATAGGTGGTGACAGGTACTCTTTATGGAGGGATCGGGGGTCTAAAAGACCCCCGATCCCTCCTTTACACTTCAAAGTATTCAGATCGCCGAAAACGGTGATTCTGAATACTGTATATTTTTTTAAATCCGGCGCCATTGGCAGCCGAGTAAACAGGAAGTGACGTCATGACGTCGTTTTCGTGTTTACAATTAGGAGACTGGAATGACGCCACTTACGGCGTCATTCCAGTCCCTCCCTAGCCGCTGGAAGCAGCGGATGTGAGATCGGTGCTCCCGATTGAGCGGGAGCACCGGTAAGAGCGGCGGCAGGCGTCCCCTCCCGCTCCTCCGGCATAACAGCCGAGCGGCTTTTAGCCGCATCGGTTGTTATGGTTGGAAAGCCAATCGCCCGCTCTAAAATACGGTACCGGGATGATGCCTGCAGGTGCGGGCATCATCCCGGTATACCCCCCGGAAGCCGAGTACGCACATCTGCGTACGCTCGTCGGGAAGGAGTTAATATCTTTAGCCAATCAGCTTATCCCTTTTGTGTCGGAGTCACACGGCATTCCTGAATCTTTTTAGATTCAGTTGATGAGGGAGTGGACTGGAGTAAGTACAGGACTTATTAGAAAAGCAAGCACAGGATTATTATTATTCTTTATTTCCTACGAAAATACGAATCAACGAAAGAGGCAATCTCACAAAAGTAACAATTACTAAATTACGAGTAGTGTACCGAATAAACGAAAATTATTATCTAACAAAATTACGAATTTCAAATCAAAGAAAGTTAGACTAGCAGAATTACGAATCATTTCGTATCAACAAAAATACGAATGAGTCCGAATATGAAACCTCGCATCTTACTAAATTACGAATCGCTACGAATCAACGGAAACGCAAAGAAACGAAACATCTTGGCCTTAGTCATAAACATGTACAAGCCCTGCACACAGAAGAAGTATTGGGGTAGATTGCTTGGAGGGACCTATAAAGCCCCATACACACTATCAGATTTTCTGCTGATTTTTTCCTTCAGATTTACCAAAACCATATAATATGAGGTCAAACCTTAAGAGTTCCAATTTGTCTGCAATCAGGCAGGCTCTTGCACTATATGGTCTTGGTAAATCTGAAGACAAAAATCAGCAGAAAATCTGATAGTGTGTATAGGGGCTTTTGGCTCCTTATTGTCTCTTTAGCAGCGAGTAGTCATGACTCCGGATGGCGCCTCATTCAAGTTGCAGAAAATCTCGCTGATATAAGGGGCTCATTAATGTCCAGACAGCAAGAGTTCTGCTTGATGCTTTCACTTAACACCCAGGAGGCGCAGACTCTCTGAGCGGCAGACGGCAAATCAATTCCCCTATTGACAGGTGTGCTTGATAGATAAGAACCAAGAAAGTCTGATGTCAGCGCGGTGTAAGGCCATGACATCGAGAAAAGCGTCTGCTGCTTCCCCACTTCACCGATGAGATTTTCCTTCTCTGTATATCATTACAGTACATTGGTATTTAACTGCTTTGGCCCCGGAAGATTTTACCCCCTTCCTGACCAGAGCACTTTTTGCGATTCGGCACTGCGTTGATTTAACTGACAATTGCACGGGCTCCCAAACAAAATTGACATCTTTTTTTCCCCACAAATAGAGCTTTCTTTTGGTGTATTTGATCGCCTCAGTTTTTATTTTTTGCTATTTTTGCTATTTTTTGATTCATTTTTCCAGGATGATTGAAGTGCATTGTTTCTATTATTACATTTTAATATAAAATGAAATAGTTCAACTCACCATAATTCAAAATCAGTGGGAGCCCAAGTGTGTCACTTGCCCCATCTCCTGTCACCAGATGGGGATTGTCACTTGCTACGTCACCTGTCACCAGATGCAGCATGTCACTTGCCCCATCTCCTGTCACCAGATGCAGCATGTCACTTGCCCCATCTCCTGTCACCAGATACAGCTTGTTACTTGCCACATCACCTGCCACTAGATGTGGGTTGTCACCTGGCATCAGATGTGGATTGTCACTTGCCACGTCACCTGCCACCATTTGCAGATTGTCACATGCCATGTCACCTGCTACCTGATGCAGATTGTCACCTGCCACGTCACCTGCCACCTGATGCGGATTGTCACTTGCCACGTTATCTGCTACCTGATGCGGATTGCCACGTGACCTGCCACCATTTGCAGATTGTCACTTGCCACGTCACCTGCCACATGATGCGAATTGTCACTTGCCACGTCACCTGCCACCATTTGCAGATTGTCACTTGCCACGTTGCATGGCACCAGATGTGGGTTGTCACTTGCTAACTGATGTAGATTGTCACTTGCCATGCCAGCCAGTGCCATCAAATGTGCATTGTCGCTGCATTGGTGGCAGGCTGGCAGCACTGGTCCATTTAGTGAGGGCAGGAGAGCAGTGACGTGCAGCGGGCAGTGAGCGATGATGTCATCCCTCTGCTCCTCCCCGCACCTCGCTCCCACATTGAAGAGGCCTGACTGTGAGGGCGGAAGAGTGCTCATGTGGAGCAGGCAGAGAGATGATGTTGTCTCTGCTCGCCCGCCCGCTCGCTTCTCTCCTCTCATCTGCCTCTCTCATGCAGCCCACCTGCTGCAGCCAGGACCCAATGGTTAGGCAGGGACCCTATGGCAAGAGACTCGGGGCTATGGGCCCCAGATTCAGGGCTATAGCCCCAATAGCCACCCCCTAGTGACTCCCCGATTTGCCCAAAAAGTTATAGTGTCTACAAAATAGGGTACAGTTTGATGGTATTTTTATTATTATTATTTTTGTTTTTACTAGTAATGATTTTTATCAGTACTGTGACATTATGGCAGACACATCGGACATTTTTGACACATTTTTGGGACCATTCACATTTATATAGCGATCAGTGCAATAAAAATGCACTGATTACTGTAAAAATGTCACTGACAGGGAAGAGGTTAGCACTAGGGGGCGATCAAGGGGTTAAATGTGTTCCCTCTCTGTGTTCTAACTGAAGGGGGGAGGGGACGGTGTAGGGGAGATGACAGATTGCTGTTCATACTCTGCATGAACACACAATCTGTCTCTTCTCCCCTCAGAGAACCAGAAACTGTGTGTTTACAGACACAGATCCCGGTTCTCGGTTTGTCAGCAGCGATCGCGGGAGCCCGGCGGCGATCATGACCGTTCGTATCGGCTCCGGGGGAGAGCAGCGGGCGCACTCGCGTGCCCCTAATGGCCACAGGGCGAAGCGACGTAACATAACGTCGTTTCGCCCAGCCGCGCTATTCTGTCACAGTAAAACTGCTGCGGCTGGTCGGTAAGTGGTTAAAGCTGAACTCCAGACTTCCCTCCAGTCTTGCACAGTTGTACATGCCCTTCTTCTGGACTGAAATGGCTTACTCTGATTTCACTGCACACTGTGAGATTTTTACAGTGTACATTATAAGCTGAAGCAAGTCAGATGAAGCCCGCCTCATTTCCTGACTGGAAGATGTCCAGCATCATCATAGCTCTTTCCTCCCCAACTCAGCCTTTTGGCTAATATCAAGTGTAGTATCTGTTCTTATCAGTTGCCAGAGGAGGTGCTGTGCTGACTGTCCCGTGGATTAGGGAGGCGGCTATGCAAATCCAAAACCAGAGAGGTCTAAGGAAATTGGAGGCCAAAAGTAGGTCCTTCTGAGAAAGCTGGAAGAAGAATCCCTGGTGAGGATGGGCATACCTCTCAACTTTTTGAGATGGGAATGAGGGACACCTATCAGCAAAAGCATGCAGGCATAGGACACACCCCTTGCCACACCCCCTTAAAGGAGAATTGTACAAAAAACAAGATTGGTTAAACCCACAAGTGCTTTTTTTACCACTTCTATTCCTTTATATTGGCTTTTGGAATTTACAAATGTAGCAATTTAGAAATCAGATGAAAGGTTTAGCGCTGGGAAACACTTTTTGATAGATAAAAAGTGCATTTTATATACATTTATATAGATCAGACCAAAATGAGGGACAAATGAGGTGGAATAAGGAACAGAGGGACATTGCTCCAAATCAGGGACAGTCCCTCCAAATCAGGGACAGTTGGGAGCTATGGGGATGGGTGCTGCACTAGTCTGACCGAAGACTGGGTCTTCCCAGCCCTTTAGCTAGGATTGGTGGTGTGGTCTCTGTTCCTGTCAGCGTCCAGTGGAGGAGCTGTCACCCTGGCCTTTGGGAGGGTCGGGGTTTTGCCATGCAAATCCACTGGTAGGATGGGGGCCTGGAAGGCTAGTATCAGTGGAGGCCGTAACCGGAGATGTTCTCCCCGACAAAACCAGAAGGGCTCACTATCTGGCAGGGATGGGGGCGGCACTGGTCTGGCTGAAGGCCAGGCCTGAAAGAAGCCCGTGGTGTATGTGCCCCTGGAGTGGCAGTCCAGGGGTGCCGTAACTTCACTGTGAGTGAGGGTCACTTTGTGTTGCAGCACCAAGGTCACTGCACTACCACACACTTTTGTTTTCACACCTGCCTCTTGGGTCGAGCCTTTTGGTTAGAACCAGAGGAATTTTTTTTCCCGGACGAAGGGCCGGCCATTGTATTTCAAAATGGCACTTTCACTTCCTCTCTCCACTTCCTTCCTCCACTCTATTAATTTATTGCCCGTTTGTCACCTTTTCTCTTTTTTTGTTGTAAACATTTTTGCATGTTTGACTGGTAGGGTGTAGATCCTCGGGCCTGCCCTGAACGTCTTGGATGGGGGGAACATGGCCTTCTGACTTGGTTTGCCCTCTCTCATGCTGTCTCCCCACCTAGTTCCTGGGTGGGTCTGTTTCGGCAGACCTCCAAGAGATCAGGGTCCGTCTGGTTTTCGACCAGATGGACCAAGTGTAAGTTCCTCAGTCCCCATCTGGAGCCTAACGCCCTTGGGATCAGGGTTAAGGTCCTTCTCCTTTGGAGGACTATGTGTACACCCGTTGCATGTTTTGTGTCTCACATTTATGTGTGCACTTTTTTTTGGCGCAGGGTGGAGTTTTTGGGGTGTGGTTACACACCACGGGCTTTAACCTAACCTAACTGCCCCTAGCCTGCTCCTTTTATTCATTGGATTTCAGTTCTTTCAATTGTAGGGGCTCAGCATTACATAAAGGTGTTACCTAGGGCGGTCTGCATGCAAATACAGCCAGTCTACTCCAGACTAACCTCCACCCATCAGGGCATTTTAATATTTGCATAACTCTTCCCAAGAGGCAACCCGCTGCATGCATCAGTGATGATGGCTTTAGAGAGGAGTACAGAGGCAAGGTGCTGTGCTGTTTTCAGGAAGCTTCCAGTCTCCGCCACTAACCATTAACTGCCTGTGTAACGACATATTCGGCGACCCATCACAGTTTGCTACAGAAGTGATGATGACGTCACGCCATCTTGCTACACCCCACACTCGTCCACAGTAAGGATACACTGAGAAGGGGGAAAGTGGACATCTTGTTACACCCACCGGAGTTTTGCATTTTACACGTATTTATTACAGTAAAGTCAGTTTATATAGTGAAATACAGGACTTACAACTCCGTCTGACTACTTAGATCTTGAATTTTAAAAGCAGCGGCAACCCTGCTCATCTCACAGGTTTGCTGATCTGACAGAAGTTCGCTGCTTTTAAAATTCAACATCTCAGCAGTCAGACGGAGTTCTGTATTTCACTATAGAAACTTACTTTACTGTTATAAATACGTCTAAAATACAAAACTCCGGTGGGTGTAACAACATGTCCGCTTTCCCCCTTCTTAGTGTATCCTTACTGTGGATGAGTGTGGGGTGTAGGAAGATGGCATCGACGGAAGGTCACTTCTGTAGCAAACTGCGATGGGTCATTACACCTGCACTGCATAGAGAACCACAGAGTATTTTTGTACAACTACAGATATATTCTTCCGCCAGTGTTTACAAGTTTGTAGCTGCTCTATGGTAAACTCTATGTCTTGTCTCTGTATAATAAAGTTTCCTGTTAGCAGTTAAAGCATAGCTCCCAACTGTCCCTGATTTGGAGGGACTGTCCCTGATTTGGAGCAATGTCCCTCTGTCCCTCATTCCTCCTCATTTGTCCCTCATTTTGGTCTGATCCTAATAGTTGTATATAAAATGCACTCTTTATCTTTCACATAGTGTTTCACAGCGCTAAACCCTTCATCTAATTTCTAAATTGCTGCATTTGTAAATTTAAATAGACAATATAAAGGAATAGTAGTGGTAAAAAAAAAAGCATTTGTGGATTTGATTTACCTTTTTTTTGGTAATTCTCCTTTAAGGGGGTGTGTCCTGTGCCTACATACGTTTGCTAGTAGGTGTACCTCATTCGCATCTCAAAATGTTGGGAGGTGTGCCAAAGGGGAAGTTCCACGTGTTTGACTCCGCCCCCTCCACTGCCACTTTTTGAGGGGGAAGGGGGTAGTGGTTACACCTGGTTTTGACAGCTAATCCCATAAAAGAATACCAGGACACATCATAACTGAACCCAAGGACCCAGCACTCCTCCTTTACTATTACACAAGTGGTTATGTAGCTTGTCAGGATGAACTACAAAAGTGGACGAGCAGATCTACTGATCTTCTCGGTCATAGTACTGCAAATTTAGCAATTGAATGAATGAAATACTTGGGCTGGAGTTCCACTTTAAATGACCCATAGGGATCTGCTGAGACACACGTGCCTGTGAAGCAATGATCTGCAAGTTCCTGAGCAGGCAGGACAAGCAGCTGTGTTGTAGATACCTGCACTCCTCCAGACTCCCTGGTGGGTTGGTGGTGTGATGTGGATCAATAGATCAATGGACAGCAAGACGGCAACAGACTCTATTACCCCCTGTCCAATCCAATGATTGTGCCGTGTCTGTTTGGCAGATTCTCTTTAAATATTTACTCTACGTCACATGTGTCAAACAAAAGGCCTGCGGGCCGAATCCAGCCCTCGAGGTCATGTCATGTGGCCCTCACACCTCTCCTGCGCATACCTCCTAAAATTTTGAGATGGGAATGAGGGACACCTACTAGCAAATGTATGTAGGCACAGGACACACCCCCTGCCACACCCTCTTAAAGGAGAATTAACAAAAAAAAAGGTTAAATAATTCCACAAGGGCTTTTTTTTACCACTACTATTCCTTTATATTGGCTTTTAAAATATACAAATGCAGCAAATTAGAAATCAGATGAAAAGTTTAGCACCGGGAAACACTTTTTGAAAGATAAAAAGTGCATTTTATATACAACTATATAGATCAGACCAAAATGAGGGACAAATGAGGGGGAAAGAGGGACAGAGGGACATTGCTCTAAATCAGGGACAGTCCCTCGAAATCAGGGACAGTTGGGAGCTATGCCTGCAGCTGCAGCACTCCCCTCATCTCCACCACCCCTTGTTTCAACAGTCGGCAGCAGAGAGGAGGACACAACGCCTCCTTCAGATCCTGCTCCTCTCTGTGGCGGTTGCAGCACCCCCTCGTCTCCACCTCCTCTGGCCTCAGCATTCAGAAGACTCCAGACCTCCTCTGGTCCTCCTCCAGACCCTGCACTTTCTGCTTCCCAGCTCTGCCCCCCACTGTGATGTAAGGAAGGGTGGGACACCCTTAAATTATGATGGTGGGGGGGGGGGGGGGGGGAGAGGCTCTTGACATCTAAGTGGGGATGGTGCTCTGGACAATCTTACAGATAAAACCGGCCCTTTGTGGGTGACCATAATGCCCAGGATGAAATTGAGTTTGACGCCCCTGCTCTATATAAAGAATAAAGAAATCACTCAGTAATAGACTTTAAGTGCATTGCTTTACAAAATGTAATTATTGTTTTAAAGTTTTAGCAATTTGGGTAGTTCCTTTTTTTTTTTGTAATGCCCTCGTCTTATCTAATGTCACCAGATGCCCGGCCACCTAGTGACAGAAGAGAGAAGTGCAGCAATTCCAGAATTAGGGTGAAATCAATTGACCTATCAATTGGCCAAGGCAACTATCACTTGGCAAATAAATTTACTAGCAACCTTGCCTAAACATCAGTGTGCTACAGGTAATTTTTCCCTTCTCACCTCATATGTACCTGCAGTACAGCTTGATTGGCTCAGAGATCTAACCCTCCCTCTCCCAGTCGGTGTACTGCTGTGCAGAAGCCACACCTCCATTACTGTAGCCTGTAGACATGCAGCGTTTGGGATACAAAAAAACGCCCCTTCAATGGGATCACCTGCTTTTTATAAAATATTTTTTCATTTTTCTAGTCTTAACGCCGATTACAACATCATCACAATGGGTTAAGATGCCTGTAAAAGGTGCAATGGGGATGGGGAAAAGTGTCATATAATAATAATAAAGGGGAAAACCACCTCTAATTCCCTGTGGCCCGTAGACATAGGCCTGTTGTGGCGATTCTTAGCCAGCACATCTCCTCCCAGCTGTACTTTATTGGGGACAGCAAAAGAGTCAGGGACCCCCCAGAACAGGCCCCCCCCCATCATCACTGAAATGTCTGTCCCTACCCAAGGCCTAAGGAGGAAGATATGTAACGGGAAGGCTTAAATGATTTGTCTATACAGGAGAGAGTTTCCAGGAACAGTACGAGACGACTGATGATCACAACAAAAAGAAGAGAAGGAAGATGGAGCTCTGGGGAATACTTGGGAGGAAGAGCTGAATTGATGGAGGGTAAAACATTTACACACAGCAATTTGGAAAACGGAGAAACAGCAGCCACAGCATTAGGTTTCTATACATGGGAGATGGCCGCATTTATGTCCAGCGTAGCCACATCCAGCCACGCTCTGAGAGAGGCTTCTCAATGTGCAAATAGAATCCAACAATTCTATTAAATAATATATGATATTGAGCAGTCTTTCTTGAACAGGGTTCCGTGGTTTTGTCAGAGGTGGCGAGGGGTTCCTTGAGCAGTGAGCATGTTCTTCTGACTCTCAGATAAGTAAACGCTCACACCATTGATTCTATAGGTATCCGTGAGGGAAGCATTCTTCCCACTGACCACCGCTATAAAGTGCATTCTTCCCACTGACCACCAGTATAAAGAGCATTCTTCCCACTGACCACCAGTATAAAGAGCATTCTTCCCACTGACCACCAGTATAAAGAGCTTTCTTCCCACTGACCACCAGTATAAAGAGCTTTCTTCCCACTGACCACCAGTATAAAGAGCATTCTTCCCACTGACCACCAGTATAAAGAGCATTCTCCCAACTGACCACCACTACAAAGAGCATTCTTCCCACCGACCACCAGTATAAAGAGCATTCTCCAAATTGACCACCAGTATAAAGAGCATTCTTCCCACTGACCACCAGTATAAAGAGCATTCTCCAAATTGACCACCAGTATAAAGAGCATTCTTCCCACTGACCACCACTATAAAGAGCATTCTCCCAACTGACCACCACTACAAAGAGCATTCTTCCCACTGACCACCACTATAAAGAGCATTCTTCCCACCGACCACCAGTATAAAGAGCATTCTCCCAACTGACCACCAGTATAAAGCGCATTCTCCCAAATGACCACCAGTATAAAGAGCATTCTTCCCGCTGACCACCTGTATAAAGAGCATTCTCCCAACTGATCACCACTACAAAGAGCAATCTTCCCACTGACCACCAGTATACAGAGCATTCTTCCAACTGACCACCACTACAAAGAGCAATCTTCCCGCTGACCACCAGTATAAAGAGCATTCTCCCAACTTACCACCACTATAAAGAGCATTCTTCCCGCTGACCACCAGTATAAAGAGCATTCTCCAAATTGACCACCAGTATAAAGAGCATTCTTCCCACTGACCACCACTACAAAGAGCATTCTTCCCACTGACCACCACTATAAAGAGCATTCTCCCAACTGTCCATCACTATAAAGAGCATTCTCCCAATTGACTACCACTATAAAGAGCATGCTTCCCACTGACCACCAATGTAAGGAGCATTTTTCCCACTGACCACCAGTATTAGGAGCATTCTTCCCACTGATCACCACTATAAAGAGCATTCTTCCCACTGACCACCAATGTAAGGAGCATTCTCCCAATTGACCATCAGTATAAAGCCGCATACACACGATCAGACTTTGTACAAACTTTTCTGTGGATTTTTGTACAAAGGGTGTCGGCCACGAGCTTGTATTGCATACGCACGGCAGGACTTTTTTAGCCAACTTCCACCAAATCAGGTGTTTTTTTTTGCTCTTTACCGCCACCTTTGGTCAACTTTTGTATTGTTGTCTAAACTTTTGCATTGGTTCTGAGCATGCGTGTTTGTACTTTGTACAAAAGTCCTATGGTTTTCTGTACACATGATCAGACTTTGCTCCATTGGACGTTTGTTGCCAGAAAGTTTGTCCATTCGCATAGCCATCAAAAGTCAGATGAAAACCGAAAAAGTTTGTCCGATGGAGCGTACATACGGTTGGCTGTTGCTCCAAAACAGCTAATTTGCATGTTTGTTGTCAAAAAGTCCGATTGTGTGTACGGGCCTTAAGGAGGATTTTTCCCACTGACCAACAATGTAAGGTGCATTCATCCCACTGACCACCAATGTAAGGAGCATTCTTCTTACTGACCACCAATGTAAAGAGCATTCTTCTCACTGACCACCAATGTAAGGAGAATTCTTCCCACTGACCACCAATGCAAGGAACATTCTTCCCACTGACCACCAATGTAAGATGCATTCTTCCCACTGACCACCTATGTAAGGAGCATTCTTCTCACTGACCACCAATGTAAAGAGCATTCTTCTCACTGACCACCAATGTAAGGAGCATTCTTCCCACTGACCACCAAAGTAAGGGGCATTCTTCCCACTGACCACTAATGTAAGGAGCATTCTTCCCACTGATCACCAATGTAAGATGCATTCTTCCCACTGACCACCAATGTAAGGAGCATTCTTCCCACTGACCACCAATGTAAGGAGCATTCTTCCCACTGACCACCAAAGTAAGGGGCATTCTTCCCACTGACCACTAATGTAAGGAACATTCTTCCCACTGATCACCAATGTAAGATGCATTCTTCCCACTGACCACCAATGTAAGGAGCATTCTTCCCACTGACCACCAATGTAAGGAGCATTCTTCCTACTGATCACCAATGTAAGGGGCATTCATCCCACCAACCACCAGAAGAAAGGGACATTCTTCCCACCGACCACTGGTCTAGGGTAGCCCGTTTCCCACTTACCACAAGTGGAAAGGATCAATTTACTAAAGAGGAAGTAAACCCTGATGGGTTTACTTCCTCTTTTTTTCCCTGCAAAGGTAAAGCATAATGGACTACTATGCATCGCATAGTAGCTCATTATGTGTCACTTACCTGACACAGGAGCCAGCGAAGTCGCCGCTGTCCCCTGTAGTCCGCCGCATCCATGTTGCTTGTGGCG
Organism: Lithobates pipiens; assembly: GCF_037356315.1. NCBI lineage: Eukaryota > Metazoa > Chordata > Amphibia > Anura > Ranidae > Lithobates > Lithobates pipiens. The sequence goes on along the minus strand of NW_027507784.1, from coordinate 87,834,779 downwards.
TCTCGCAGCTCCGACCAATCACAGCGGCGCAACCGCGATGACGTCACTCCCGCGCATGCGCACGGGAGTCGCGCCTCGCAGCTTCGCCGCTGTCATACGGCGAAGCCGCGATGACGTCACTCCCGCGCATGCGCACGGGAGTCGACAAATTTGGCAAATCCATTCTTGGATTTGCCGCATTTAGTGCGCATGCGCGCCGCTGTCTACGGCGCATGCGCCGTAGACAGCGGTGCCCATTTTCGGGCAAATATCTCCTAAACCATATAGGTTTAGGAGATATTGCTTGGACCTACAGGTAAGCCTTAATCTAGGCTTACCTATAGGTCCAAGTTGTTTGGAAGGGTTTACTTCCTCTTAAAGACCAATGTAAGGGAAAAATGTTTTTTTTACTTTGTGTGTTTCTTTTCTGGTTATTATTATTACTATTTATTTGATTTGCTTATTTTTATATATTTTTTGGAGCAGTCCTGGGTTTCAAGTATATCTCAAATCACTATTTCTCTTAGTGTCGGTTCACAGAGGGGCGGTTTCGCCCGACTCACATCCGACTCTGAAGCTGCCCCATACAGCGTGACTTCAGCGCGGCTTTGCAAAACGACTTCTGTATAGAAGTCAGTGCATTGCATGAATCTATCAATGGTCGCTGCCGCCACCCCCTATTCAGCCGTCCGGCCCCTTTTCGAGATGCTGGGCGCCTGAATTACAGCGGCGGGGGTATTTTTGAAGCACCTGATTAGAGCCATAGGCTCTAATAGGCTTCATAAAAGGTGAACTCGTGGCGCAGAGCATTGCGCTACAAGCCCACCCAGGTGTGTTAGCAAAGCAAATGAATATTTGCTTTGCTAACACCGAACCGCCTCTCAGCCAATGAGAGAGTGCAGGTCTAATACCCTTCACCTGATTGGCTGAAGGCACAGATATCCCTATTGAGCGGAATGTGGAGGAGACGTACAGGAACTATGGAGGATACAGGAGCCGTCGCCTGCCCATCCCACAGCTCACTGCCTTCACCCGGATGGGGTAAGTGCCGGTCTGATGGCGGCGAGCGAGGGTGAGGGGGGTCACAATGGCTGCATATTATGGGCACAGAAGCTGCATATGGTGGGCACAAAAGCTGCATATAATTGGCACAGAAGCTACATATCATAAGCACAGAAGCTGCATATGATGGACACAGAAGCTGCATATGGTGGGCACAGAGACTGCATATGATGGGCACAGAAGCTGCATATGATGGGCACAGAAGCTGCATATGGTGGGCACAGAAGCTGCATATGGTGGGCACACAAGCTGCATATGGTGGGCACAGAAGCTGCATATGGTGGGCACAGAAGCTGCATATGGTGGGCACAGAAGCTGGATATGGTGGGCACAGAAGCTGCATATGGTGGGCACAGAGGCTGCATAAGATGGGCACAGAGGCTACATATGGTGGGCACAGAAGCTGTATGTGATGGGCACAGAGGCTGCATATGATGGGCACAGAAGCTGCATATGGTGGGCACAGAAGCTGCATATGGTGGGCACAGAAGATGCATATGGTGGGCACAGAGGCTGAATATGATGGGCACATAAGCTGTATATGATGGGTACAGAGGCTGCATATGATGGGCACAGAGGCTGCATATGATGGGCACAGTGGCTGCATATGGTGGGCACAGTGGCTGCATTTTATGGGCACAGTGGCTGCAATTGATGGCACAGTGAGGCTACAATTGATGTTTTTTTTCAGTGTTTTTCAGAATCTTTCAGTTTGTTTGCGCCCCCCAAAATTTTGAGCACCAGCTGCCACTGCATAGTATACATTGAGATAAAAAAAAAAACTCTTTATGGCTAGGACATCGCCATAACAGCTGACATCTATGCATGTCGAGAACTCACGCAAAACCATGTGATTTCCTGACACAAACAGAACTGTGCTGCGCTTTAGCATCAGCACATCTGAAAACGCACGCCATGCGCTTCAGTGTGGTGCATTTTTAGAAACAAGTCAGGACTTCTTTTTTTTCCGCGTTCGTCGCACGTAAGTGAAGCCCACCGAAATGAATAGGCTGCCCGACACGTGATGCACGCACGCTAGGTTGCTCCTGTAGGTGTGAACCAAGCCCAAGTTGAATGTGTGTATTCATGACAATCAAACATTAGATGCAGGCATCAGAGATATAACAAGCAATATATTCAGCTTTTATTCCTTGTAACCCTGTATGGAAAATCCGCTCAGCGGTCCAGAAAAATGCAGTTTTGACAACCTCACCAAAGATGCTCGTCAGTGGTCCAGCGGAAGAAGAAAAAAAAAAAAAGCATTGCAAACCTGTTCTAAGCCATGCTCTTCTTTCAGTCTCTCCTCCCTTGTTCGCTCCCATGTCTGCGCCCTCCCCTTCTCTCTCCATCCCCCATCCCTCCCCCTGGCTCGCAAACCATTGTATTCCTGACTTGGCTCCTGCTTTGGGAGCGGCAGCAACACAGATAGTGGCTACTGAGATTTGGCATCCATCGGCCGGTCTGCCTAGATCCTCTTATCCGCCTTGTGCCACTACATCCCTTTGTCCCTTCCATTGGACAATCCTAGATGCCCAGCACTGGCTTGCTCTCGGCTGCATCAGGAGCCAAGGAAGTATAGCAAAGCTTGGTCCGGGGGTCCCCTTCTTCTCTTGTCACCCCCCCACCGTTCACAGACATGAAGAAGAGTTGGATCAAAAGACGCTCTCAGGTAAGGGAGGAGAGATGGGAGGGAGATGGATGGATAGAGGAGGGGACTGGTAGTGATGGGACAGACATGGCATTAGAGAATAGGTAGGGTACCAAGGGGATTGCCAGGCCAAGTGGTTTTATAGAAGGCTAAAGTGAGTATTTTATAGAGTCATCAGAACCCCCCCACCCAATAGCGGTAGAGCACATTGCTCCAATCTACACACAATCCTTACGACATTACAATCTGACGCCACCAATCACGCTCCTATTACAGAGTCAACTGATACAAAACCGATTTAATGACACAGCTTTGGATGTTCCATCTGAGATCCTCCAGCCAAGCTGGTCCTGCACTTCTTGTAGCCAACGTAGATAATGGAAGCAGATTCATTAGCACAGTCTGTACACCCTGCACAGAAATGCTGTACGCATGGCAGATGCCTCTTATATAATACTCTTATCGCCGGCAATGTGCTTAGGCTCAAACAAATCTCTCATACCGTACAACTACAGCTGGGCACTTGCCATACACTGACTCCGAAATCCAACAAATTCTCTAAATTGAATTCACCGATTTATTTAATAAAAACTCCCCCTGATTTAAAAAAACTTCCCTGAATTCAGAATCCTAGCATTGAGTTAAGGGTTACCGATACTTGGGTTACAAGCCAACTAGGCCTAAGACTGGGAAAAAGTCCCCCACGTGTGCTAAGCTCAACTTGTTCATTTTTCCAAAGACTGATCAGATCGGCTTTGGTTGTAGGTCAGTGGTCTCCAAACCGCAGCCCTTTGCTTGCTTTTATCCGGCCCTCTGGGCATTATCCCCCCCTATTACTGACATAGGGGAAGATTTACTAAAATTGGAGCACTCAGAATCTGGTGCAGCTGTGCATGGTGGCCAATCAGCTTCTAATTTCAGCGTGTTCAATTAAGCTTTGACAATAAAACGTGGAAGCTGATTGGTTTTTATGTAGAGCTTCCCCAGATTTTGCACTCTTCCATTTTTAGTAAATCTCCCCCCCATAGTTCCTGCCACTGACACCAACAATGGGGCACAATTCTTCCCATTGACACTATGATGGGGCACTAATCCTTCCACCAACACCAATGATGGGCACTGTTCCTCCCATTGACACCAATAATGGGGCACTAATCCTCCCACTAACACCACTGATGGGGCACTATTCCTCCCATTAACACCACTGTTGGGGCACTATTCCTCCCACTGACACCCATGATAGGGCACTATTCCTCCCATTGACAGCAATGATGGGGCACTAATCCTCCCACTAACACCACTGATGGGGCACTATTCCTCCCATTTACACCAATGATGGGGCACTATTCCTCCCATTGACACCAATGATGGGGCACTATTCCTCCCATTGACACCAATGATGGGGCACTATTCCTCCCATTGACACCAATGATGGGGCACTAATCCTCCCACTGATACCAACAATGGGGCACTAATCCTCCCACTAACACCACTGATGGGGCACTATTCCTCCCATTGACACCAATGATGGGGCACTATTCCTCCCACTGACACCAATGATGGGGCACTATTCCTCCCACTGACACCAATGATGGGGCACTAATCCTCCCATTGATACCAATGAAGGGGCTCTTTTACTCCCCCTAATACCATTTATGGAGCGTTGTTTACTCCCACTGATAAAAGGACATTTTCTACTCCAACTGGCCACACTGTGCCCCTCTAAAGTTTGAAGGGCAGTAAACTGGCCCTTTGTTTAGAAAGTTTAGAGACCCCTGATGTAGGTCAACCTTTTGAGCTTCATGGAGCCCTTGAAAATGTTCAGGTCTTGAGGAACCCATGCTAAAGATGACCAAACCCGCAGCTCATGGTAGATTAGTATGATCAGTAAATTGAAGAAAGCTTTAAATAAAAGAATATAGAGTAAGACATAACTAGCGTATTTGACACCCACATACTGTATATAATAAAGCAGTATTAAACCTAAAAAACAAAAATGTATTATATTTGAGCTTATCGAGTCTTAGATGTGGTGGCTACATTACTTTTCTTTTTTACCTTTATTTTCATCTGGTGACCCTGCCAGTAAGTCTGTTATTTTTCAACTTCCTTTAACAGAACAAACCGTCCAGAAAATGTGGCAGTTAGAGTGTTGAGATAAACCATTTCCCACTGACAGGGGTGCTTACAATGATCAGCTTTTATTTATTTATGAAAAATCTTTATCCTAATAGGGGGAAAAACTGTTCCTGTGACTTTTTGAAAGTGTTAGTTGGAGTCTGGTTTCATTTTGTTAGTCAAGTCCATCTAAATGTTCTAGTCTAACATTTCCCTCCCCCCAGACTGATAACGCTGCTGTCCAAGGCTGTTTCCATTTCTCCACCACCCAAAGTGGAGACACCCTAGGACAGAAAGTGTGTTAATGGCAGGATCATCATCTGAAAAATAACAAAAAAAAAAAGACTAATACAGCCACCACATCTAGTGATTGGTAAGCTGCAATATAATATTTTTTTGGTTTTTGGTTTGAGTGCCACTTTAATATACATGAGTGTCAAATATGATAGGAATGTAATAATCTTTATTCTTTTATTTAAAACTTTCTACGGCTCCCTGATCATCCTAACATATCATAAACTGTAGCTTTGATCAGCTTTAGCTGGGGTTCCCCAGGACCTGAAAATGTTTTCAGGGTTTTCTCCGAGTTGAAAAGGTTGAGAAATGTTGATCTACGCTCATTCTGATCTTTGGGGAAATTGACAAGTAGACATTTTTGGGTTTAATATCACTTATAACTGGTAATCTGTCCTTAACCCTTTCATGACTAAGCCTATTTTTGGAATTTGGTGTTTACAAGTTAAAATCCATATTTTTTGCTAGAAAATTACTTGGAACCCCCAAACATTATATATATTTTTTTAGCAGAGGCTCTAGAGAATAAAACGGCGATTGTTGCAATATTTTATGTCACACGGTATTTGCGCAGTGGTGTTTTAAACGCAACTTTTTGGGAAAAGGGACACTTTCATGAATAAAAAAAAAACAAAACAGTAAAATTAGCCCAATTTTTTTGCGAAATGTGAAAGATAATGTTACGCCGAGTAAATAGATACCAAACATGTCACACTTTATAATTGCGCGCACTTGTAGATTGACGACAAAGTACGGTACCTAAAAATCTCAATAGGCGACGCTTTAAAAAATTTTTACGGTTACCAGGTTAGCGTTACAGAGGAGGTCTACTGCTAGAATTATTGCTCTCGCTCTGACGATCGCGGCGATACCTCACATGTGTGATTTGAACACCGTTTACATACGCGGGCGCGACTTCCGTATGCGTTTTCTTTGCTTCGCGAGCTCGCGGGGACGGCGGGCGCTTTGAAATTTTTTTTTTTTTTTTTTATTTTTTTTTATTTATTTTTAAATGACTAAATTGTTAAAAAAAAAAAAAAAAAAATTTGATCACTTTTATTGCTGTCACAAGGAATGTAAACATCCCTTGTGACAGTAATAGGTGGTGACAGGTACTCTTTATGGAGGGATCGGGGGTCTAAAAGACCCCCCACCCCTCCTTTACACTTCAATGTATTCAGATCGCCGAAAACGGCGATTCTGAATACCGGATATTTTTTTAAAACCGGCGCCATTGGCAGCCGAGTAAACGGGAAGTGACGTCATGACGTCGCTTCCGTGTTTACGATGAGGAGACTGGAACGAAGCCGATTACGGCTTCGTTCCAGTTCCTCCCCAGCAGCCAGAGCCGACGGATCGCAAATCGGTGCTCCCGATCGAGCGGGAGCACCGGTAACAGCGGCGAGAGGCGGCAGGAGGGGGGGACGTCCCCTCCCGCTCCTCCGGCATAACAGCCGAGCGGCTTTTAGCCGCATCGGTTGTTATGCCTGGATAGCCAATCGCCTGCTGTAAAAAACGGTACCGGGATGATGCCTGCAGGTGCGGGCATCATCCCGGTATAACCCTCGGAAGCCGAGTACGCAGATGTGCGTACGCTCGGCGGGAAAGGGTTAAAATAGTATGTTGGGAAGATGCAACAATGTACATTTTTGGCTTGCGTTTTCTTAGATGTAAAGATACATTGTAGCCTCTATAAGAACATTTCTCATCCTTTTCAACACAGAGGAACCCTTGAAATAGTTCTCCGGTCTCGAGGAACCCCTGCTGAAAATTAGAAGTCTACAACTCATGATACATTAGTGTGATGGTCAGTGGGAAGAACGGTCCTTACACTTGTGGTCATTGGGAAGAATTAACTCATTACAGATAACTAAAAAGATCAATGTAGTTAGTTGGAAATTATCTGAAAGGCAGAAACTGCCCAATGCTGAAGGAACTCCTAGCAACCTTGGGAGGAACCCTGGATGAGAATCACTGCTCTATAAGAACATTTCTCATCCTTTTTAATATGGAGGAACCTTTGAAATATCTTTCAGGTCTCAGGGAACCCCAGCTAATAATGATTATATCTACAGCTGACTGTACATTAGCAGGAGCAGTATGTTGTGAAAGCAGATCTGACACCCAGGGCTGCTCTATACAACAAAAGAATGTTCAGTAATATTTTTGAAATGAACAAATGGTGACGTCATCTTATATTGGTGGTTAGTGTGGAAGTACCCACTTCCCTTCCATTGGTGGTCCATGTGGTAGTAGCCCCTTCCAATGGTCCTCAGTGTAGAAGTGCCTCCTTCCATTGGTGGTCCATGAGGTAGTAGCCCCTTCCAATGGTGCTCAGTGTAGAAGTGCCTCCTTCCATTGGTGGTCCATGTGGTAGTAGCCTCTTCCAATGGTGCTCAGTGTAGAAGTGCCTCCTTCCATTGGTGGTCCATGTGGAAGTAGCCCCTTCCAATGGTGGCCAGTGTTGAAGTACCCCCTTCAATTGGTGGTCAGGTTGGAAGTGTCCCCTTTTATTGGAAGTCAGTGTGGATGCACCTCCTTCCATTGGCAGTCAATGTGGAAGTAAGTACCTCCTTCCATTGGTGGTCAGTGTGGAAGCTTCCCCTTCCATTGCTGGTCAGTGTGGAATTTTCCCCTTCCATTGGTGCTCAGTGTAGAAGTGCCTCCTTCCATTGGTGGTCCATGTGGAAGTAGCCCCTTCCAATGGTGGCCAGTGTTGAAGTGCCCCCTTCAATTGGTGGTCAGGTTGAAAGTACCTCCTTCCATTGGTGGTCAGTGTGGAAGTACCTCCTTCCATTGGTGGTCAGTGTGGAAGTACCTCCTTTCATTGGTGGTCAGTATGGAAGTGCCCCATTTTATTGGAAGTCAGTGTGGATGCACCTCCTTCCATTGGCAGTCAATGTGGAAGTAAGTACCTCCTTCCATTGGTGGTCAGTGTGGAAGCTTCCCCTTCCATTGCTGGTCAGTGTGGAAGTTTCCCCTTCCATTGGTGGTCAGTGTGGAAGTGCCCCTTACATTTGTGGTCAGTGTGGAAGTACCACCCTCCATTGGTGGTCAGTGTGGAAGTACCTCCTTTCATTGGTGGTCAGTGTGGAAGTACCTCCTTTCATTGGTGGTCAGTGTGGAAGTACCCCCTTCCATTGGTGGTCAGGGTGGAAGCATGTCATTCCATTGGTAGTTAGTGTGGTCAGGGTAAGTGGGAGATCAATAAACAAAGTGTTCTTGGACTAGTGCCCATGCTGAGCGGGCAACCTCCTGTATTCAGTAAGTAGCAGAGCAGCTGCTTGACATGAGACACGGAAGCTTGTGGCAATCACAGGGATCCCACAGGTATGGAATTCTAAAAAATTCCATGCTTGGAATTCAGCAGTAATTATTTTTAGCCAATGGAAAGCTAGTTTCTGGTAATTGAGCAATTTTGGTGTTTATCGCACATTTTCCTCATTGCCATTGAAGTCTGATGTGGCTTAAAATGCTTTTAGCTTAGGGAGATTCACCTTCTCTATTTGTCCTGTTTACCATTATCACCAAGACTGAAAAGAGATCTAAAATTTTGGGTTGTCACCAGAACAGGAATGGAGGGGAAATCTTCCAATGGGGTTCCCTCACTTTGGAGGGATTTCCTCTCACTTCCTCATCTTGGCTATGAGGCAGGAAGTGAAGGGAAATCTCCCCAATAGAACACAGATAGCAACTTACCTTCCCTTACTCTAAAATTAAAAAAGAAAGAAAGATAAAGTTTTGCCTTTAGTTCTATTTTCTGCATGATCTAAAGTTTAATTCAGAGAATTAAACTCCGACTGTATACTTGCTTTGGTCTCTGAAGAGAGATCACATTGAGATCACTCTTCAGACAACATTTGACAGGTGGGGAGGAGTCATTGTATCACCTTCCCACTGCCTGCTTTAACCTCTTAAACCTTCAAACACGTGCACCTGAATGGGTCATGCCTGGCGGGTGCTACCCCCCACCAAAAAACAACAGGGGGGTATAAGTTTTGCTGCGGCATGTGTACACCCCTGGCTGATGCCTCTACAGCTAAAGGGGGTATCGGTTGGGGGGGGGGGGTAAAAGCATGGCTGGGTTTTACCACCCCTCAACTGTGTGATTGAGCCCTTAGAGATTTAAAGTGTGACTAAAGTTTAATAAATTGCTGAGAGGTGATGTTTCCTGGTAGAAGACACTTTGCATGCCTTTGATTTTGTGTACACTGCCTGCAGCTCATATACAGTACAGTGCACATTCAATGCCTACCATCTATAAGACCTCATGACTAAGCCCTGGAGGGGGAAGTGAAACGCGTTGGGTGTGGCTGGGCTGGAGTCCAGGCTGAGGTTGCCACTGTTACATGCATGTGCGGCTACAGGGATCCTTTTCTTTTGTACAAATCATCTATAAGGCCTCACGCACACAGGACATTTTTAATGCTGCTCTTGGGGACGTCTGTTGTTTTTAATTTTTTCTGCATCTAAACGCCCCTGCATGTAAGACTGATCAGTGGCAGCTGGTGCTGAATTTTCAATGGGGGGCGGCCCCCCTAGCCACCCCCTCCAGCCAGCCAGCCAACAAAACAACCCCAATCACTTAATATGCAATCGGGCAGACTCTTGCACTGGTAGATCTGAAGGAGATTATACAATCAGATTGTAACATGTGTGGGGAGCTTAAAGTGTTTGTTTCCCTCCCAGTACTTCATATTCCTGATACAGTATGTGCCTGCTGTACCATGTTTCCTCTTCTCTTTGTATTTCTTCCTTTGTGTGAAATACCTGGTGTCCCTGCCATTCCCTCTGCTTTCCTATTAAAAACTGACCACACTAAGCAGGAGAGCACATCGTGGTCAGTTCTCTAGCAATGCTAGGAACTCAGCCTGTCCCCATTTCTGATCAGAACCTGATGCGTTCCCGATCGTGCGACTGCTGTGACAGCCAATCACAACTTTCACACGATCAGAAACTCCACCTCTTGACATTAAGATGCATTTAAACGGTGGCTGGGAGACATCAGGGGTTAGCCAACCAGAGCTTTTTACTTGGTCCCAGTGGTGGCTGGTGCTGTATATTTGGGGGGCCACACTACCACACTACCACTCAACACCCCCACCTCAGTCATTCGATCAGTCGTCCCAGTCCTGCACTTACCCCATCTAGGTCACGGCAGCTTCGGCTCCTTCCTGCGGCTCTTCCTCCTCGGCGCCTTCACCCTGCTTCTCCGGATTAACGGCGGCTTCCTTCTAGACGACTTCCCTCCTCCTTCCCTCGGCAGCCAATAGGATCGCTTCTCCTCTTGGCCAATCGGGTCTTAACATCCACTTCTTGATTGGGTGGGAGGAGAATCAGGAAGACAATAGCGAATATTAATTTGTTATTGTCACACAACTGGGTGGGCTCGGGGCACAGTGCTCTGAGCCCAGAGCCCACCCTTTCTTGAAGCCAATTAGTGCCTCTGGCTCTAATCATGTGCTTAAAAAAAAAAAAAAACCCCATTGAAATCCATGCATCTGGCGCCCTGCATGTAGATTAGGGGCCGGGTGCATGAATGGGGGGGCACCCCTGCGCCCCATATGGACAGGTCACCACTGCTTGGTACTATGTTGGAATAAATTTATATCTGGATGTTCACCCCTCAGAGTGGCATTTCAATCTCTGGTTAATTAAGGGCGCATTCACACAGGATTGGCTCTCTGATGAGCAATCTCCATTCAGGACGCTCTTCAGAGACCATTAACAGGAGGTGAAGAGGCATTGTAATTCCTCCTCCTCACCACCTGCTTTAACCCCTTGAAGCCTGTACTAGTGCGCAGCAATCACATGCATTGCATGTGGTTGCGGGGCAGTTTCAGAGTAGCCCTATTCACTTCAATGGGTCACATTCCGCAGGTACTACCAAACGAAGGCAACAGGGGGTATAATTCCTGCCCTGTCCGCAAAGCATTGCAGCCGAGGCATGTGTCTAAAGGGAGAACCATTGGGGGGCTGGTAAAACTGTGGCTCAACTGCAGGGTTTTACCACCCCCAACCACTAGTGTGAACAAGTCCTAAATTACAGACCATAGATTATGGAAATCTTTGGATGTAGAGATGCTGCCAACCCAGAATCCAAATACCCCATCCAAACACCCCTGCAGCTGCTATTCCAATAGGATAACCTTAGAATTCCAGCGCTAGCCTTCCATTTTTTTTCCATAATGTTTCCGTAATGAGCAATTAGGATGTGCATTACAGCGAGAGCCGCCGCCGCTCCCCGGGCTACATCTCCGCCTTAACTGCTTGTTGACATTTATCACGTTAGGATCATATTGATTTCTGAAAGCTGCGAATGAGCCGTCTGTCAATAAGTGGTTAAATCCTTCAGTTATAAAGAGATTGAGGGCTCATTTACAGCTCGGCCTCCTGTGCATTGCGTGAAATAAAAAAATATACATTCTAGTAAAAAAAAAAAAAAATCATAAAAAAAATCATATATATATATATATATATATATATATATATATATATATATATATATATTCTAGTAAAAAAAATTATATATACATATTATATATATATATATATATATATATATATATATATATATATTCTAGTAAAAAATATATATGTATACATAATATATATATATACAGTGGTGTGAAAAAGTGTTTGCCCCCTTCCTCATTTCCTGTTCCTTTGTATGTTTGTCACACTTAAGTGTTTCGGAACATCAAACCAATTTAAACAATAGTCAAGGACAACACAAGTAAACACAAAATGCAATTTGTAAATGAAGGTGTTTATTATTAAAGGTGAAGAAAAATCCAAACCATCATGGCCCTGTGTGAAAAAGTGATTGCCCCCCTTGTTAAAACATACTATAACTGTGGTTGTCCACACCTGAGTTCAATTTCTCTAGCCACACCCAGGCCTGATTATTGCCACACCTGTTCACAATCAAGGCATCACTTAAATAGGAGCTGCTTGACACAGTAAGGTCCACCAGAAGATCCTTAAAAGCTACACATCATGCCGAGACCCAAAGAAATTCAGGAACAATTGAGAAAGAAAGTAATTGAGATCTATCAGTCTGGAAAGGGTTATAAAGCCATTTCCAAAGCTTTGGGAATCCAGCGAACCACAGTGAGAGCCATTATCCACAAATGGCGAAGACATGGAACAGTGGTGAACCTTCCCAGGAGTGGCCGGCCGCCCAAAATTACCCCAAGAGCGCAGCGACGACTCATCCAAGAGGTCACAAAAGACCCCACAACAACGTCCAAGGAACTGCAGGCCTCACTTGCCTCAGTTAAGGTCAGCGTTCATGCCTCCACCATCAGGAAAAGACTGGGCAAAAATGGCCTGCATGGCAGAGTTCCAAGGAGAAAACCACTGCTGAGCAAAAAGAACATCAAAGCTCGTCTCAATTTCTCCACAACACATCTTGATGATCCCCAAGACTTTTGGGACAACATTCTGTGGACCGATGAGACAAAAGTGGAACTCTTTGGAAGGTGTGTGTCCAAGTATATCTGGCGTAGAAGGAACACTGCATTTCATAAAAAGAACATTATACCAACAGTAAAATATGGTGGTGGTAGTGTGATGGTCTGGGGCTGTTTTGCTGCTTCAGGACCTGGAAGACTTGCCGTGATAAAAGGAACTATGAATTCTGCTGTCTACCAAGAGATCCTGAAGGAGAATGTCCGACCATCTGTTCGTGTACTCAAGCTGAAACGAACTTGGGTTCTGCAGCAGGACAATGATCCTAAACACACCAGCGAGTCCACCACCGAATGGCTGAAGAAAAACAAAATGAAGACTTTGGAGTGGCCTAGCCAAAGCCCTGACCCGAATCCTATTGAGATGTTGTGGTATGACCTTAAAAAGGCCGTTCATGCTCGAAAACCCTCTAATGTAACTGAATTAGGACAATTCTGCAAAGATGAGTGGGCCAAAATTCCTCCAGGACGCTGTAAAAACCTCATTGCACGTTATCGCAAACGCTTGGTTGCAGTTGTTGCTGCTAAGGGTGGCCCAACCAGTTATTAGGTTTAGGGGGCAATCACTTTTTCACACAGGGCCATGATGGTTTGGATTTTTTTTCACTTTTAATAATAAACACCTTCATTTACAAATTGCATTTTGTGTTTACTTGTGTTGTCCTTGACTATTGTTTAAATTGGTTTGATGTTCCGAAACACTTAAGTGTGACAAACATGCAAAGGAACAGGAAATGAGGAAGGGGGCAAACACTTTTTCACACCACTGTATATATATATATATATATATATATATATATATATTATGTATATATAAAAAATTTTACTAGAATATATATATATATATATATATATATAATTTTTTTGTTTACTAGAATGTATATATATATATATTATTTATTTATATAAAAAAAAATAAAAAATATATATATATATATTCTAGTGAAGCCATCCTTGTAAATGGCCATCACTAAAGATATTCACATGGAGCTGGAACTGTTCATCTATTTTCCATCGTACAAATATCATCACAGGGTTCAAGTGATTGTTAACGAACACCAGTGGTGGCTGGTGCTCAATTTTCTTGGGGGGGGGCGGCCTCCCCTGCCAGACAGCCAACCAACCAACCACTCCACACCCTTCCCCCAGCGCTCCCTCACCACCCCCCCCCACCCGCCGCTTGATCGTTGCATCGCTTGCCATGTCGCCCGCCAGCCCCTACAGTTACCCAAGTGACAGCTTCCTCCGTGTCTCTTCCCGAGTTCAGACGGTCGCTTCTTATCCCATCCAATCAGGACTTGGGACCCGCGGCCAATCGTGTCTCGGGACCCGCTTCCTGATTGGCCAGGAGGAGAATCGGGAAGGCAATAGTGAATATTAATTTGCTAATGTCACACAACTGGATGGGCTCAGGGTGCAATGCTCTGCACCCCGAGCCTGCCCTTTTTTGAAGCCAATTAGAGCGTCTGGCTCTAATCATGTGCTTCAAAAAATAAAAAATAAACATTGGAATCCATGCATCCGGTGCCCTGCATGTAGATTAGGGGCCGGGCGAATGGATTGGGTGGGCGGCGCCCCTGCATGAAGCGGCCGCCATTGACAAACATGATATGCTTACCTGCTCTGTGTAATAGTTTGACAGAGCAGCCCGGATCCTCCTCTTCAGGGGTCCCCTGCCGGTGCTGCTGGCTCCTCCCCCCCAGCCAAGTGTCCCCCATAGCAAGCCACTTGCTATTGGGGTACGTGCACTAGCTCACTCCTGAGTCGGCTCTGTGTGTCCACAGACACGCACAGTGCAGCTCGGCCCCACTTACTGCTGTTTGTTACTGGCTTTGACCGACAGCAGCAGTAGCCAATGGCTCCTGCTGGTGTCTCTGATCCTATGAGGAGGGAGAGAGAGCCGTGTTGCTGCTCTCGAGCACAGCTCTGGATCGAGATTGGGCTCAGGTAAATATAATTGGGGGGGGGGGGGGTCTGTATCCTCCTAGTGAGTGAATTGTATAGCGCTACCTATGCAAACTGAATCGCCTCAGGGCGCTTTCTTGCCACCAGAGTCCATCTGCGGCTTTGCGTGGTCCTTTTACCCCGTAAGATCCTGACACGCTTACAAACACATACAACATTGACATACACATATTAAGGCCAATTTTTAGACAAGGTCTAATTAACCTACCAGCATGTCTTTGGAGTGTGGGAGGAAATTGGAGTACCCGGAGGAAACCCACACAGGCACAGGGAGAACATGCAAACTCCAGGCAGATGGTGTCGTGGTCAGGATTTGAACCAGCGACCCTATTGCTGCTAGGTGAAAGTGCTAACCACTACACCACCTAGGTACCTTTGATTAAAGGAGGGGCATTTCAGGATGAAGAATGGGGGGCCGGTAAATACGTTCCTTACTTTTGCGAATGAACACAGTGAGCAATCGGTATCGATCACTACTGTGTCCATTCTTCGCTGAATCATAGTAAACTGTTTACTGTGCTTCAGTATTTGAATGAACAGGAAGCCTCAGAGCACTTCCTATTTATGCATCTTTGCAGCTGAGGCTTTTTACTGGCCCTATCCTTTCCTGAATGAACACAGTGAGCGATCGTTACCGATTGCTCCTGTGTTCATTCATCACTGAAGCATAGTAAACCCTTTACTATGCTTCAGCTTGTGAATGAACAGGAAGCCTCAGAGCGCTTCCTATTCATGCATCTTTTGCAGTTGAGAACTTTTACTGGCCCTATCCTTTCCTGAATGAATGCAGTGAGCCATTGTTACCGATCTCTCCTGTGTCCATTCACAGTAAAAGTAAAAAAAAAAAATATATATATATATATATATATATATATATATATATATATATATATGTCAGGATCTTTGTATATATATATATATATATAAACAATTATATAAACAATTAGAAATTTTTTTTTTTTTTTAAAGTGTAAAATAAAAGTAAAAACATAAAATTAAATAAAAAAATATAAAAATAAATAAATAAATAATAAATAATAATAAATATAAATATAAAAATAAAATTTGATAATTTAATAAAAATGTAAAAAAAGGTAAATTAAAAATAAATAAAAAAAAATATATAAAAAGCTTCCTATTCATGCATTTTTTGCAGCTGAGGCTTTTTACTGGCCCTATCCTTACCTGAATGAACGCAGGGAGTGATCGTTACCGATTGCTCCTGTGTCCATTCATCCCTGAAGCATAGTAAACCCTTTACAATGCTTCAGTTTCTGGATGAACAGGAAGCCTCAGAGCGCTTCCTATTCATGCATCTTTTGCAGTTGAGAACTTTTACTGGCCCTATCCTTTCCTGAATGAATGCAGTGAGCCATCGTTACCGATCTCTCCTGTGTCCATTCACAGTAAAAGTAAAAAAAAATAAAAAATTATATATATATATATATATATATATATATATATATATATATATATATATACATATATATATATATATATAAACAATTAGAGCGCTTCCTATTCATGCATCACATGCAGCTGAGGCTGTAGAGAAAGGAGCTGGTGAATCTATGTTCTCAGTCCCTTTCTCTGTCTTAAAACCTTGATATTTCACCAAAGCCCCCCAACAGGGCAGTTAAAAAATGTAAAAAAATAAATAAATAAATAAAGTAAAAAAAACTAAATACAAATTTATATATATATATATATATATATATATATATATAAATAAATTTAGAAAAATTCAAAAAAAAGTGTAAAACAAGTAAATAAAAAAGTAAATAAGTAAAGTAAAGTAAATAAAAAGATATATAAAAATTAATTTAGAAAAATTCTAAAATTTTTTTTTACAAAAATTCTAAAAAAAGTAAATAAAATCTAAAATAAAAAATATATAAAAAAATTAGAAAAAAATAATTAAAAATTTAAAATTTATGTAAAAAAAAAAGTAAATTAAAAAAAATAATAAAAAAGTATAAAAAAATTAATAAATACAAATAAAAAAAAAAAGTAAATATAAAATAAAAAATAAACAATATATAAAAAAAATGTAGATTAAAAGAAATAAATAAAAATTCTAAAAAAATGTATGGGGCCCCGTGAGTTCTAACAGCAGCCCTGCCAGGGGGACTTATAGATAACCAAAACTGGCCAGCAGTTCTTGGAAAAGTCTATAGGTAACATCCATCGCAGATAAGACATACATTACAGGCAAATCTTCTTGCGCACAAAACATAATGCCATTATTTTTCCCAGACACACTCAGTGATTTTGGGGTCAAGTGGAAGACACAGACAGATGATTGCACACTTTTGTATACGGCGTCAGCCGCTCGTTGTAGAACGACACAAGCGACTGTTTAATTTGACAAGGAGAGAGCGAATAATACCCGCAGGGCAAAGCGTCCTGGCAGGCTAATGGTTAATGGAATGATGCTTGTGGTTTCTATACATTACAGTGGCGGGGGGGGGGGGGGGGGGGGGGATGAGAGTGTGAGAGGCACCCCTGTGGTTTGTGATCCATACTAATGAGACATGTGTAAGGCCAGCTAATGCCTTCGCCTGCCTGTCAGAGGAACGAGTCCTGTGAGCGCTGAGGTCATTATACTGTTCCTGTGTGACAATATCGATCATAGGTAGTCATATGGTGGCCATACACGCTTATATAAGTGATCTGGTACTTTTCACTGATCTCTACCGATATAAAGAATTGATTTATAGTCAACAACCCATTTGATCGATAAAACACACACAGTCCATTGATAGCTGGAAGATTCAATTATAAGTTATTGATATAAACTGTAGGTAAGCAAACATTTTATTTTTACAGTCCATTCCAAGAATTAAATTGTCACACGTTGTACAAATAAAATAACACCTTTCAGGGATTTCAGTAATGTTCAGCATTACAGCCAAAAAACATTTTATATTTTTTGTGGTAGGCCCGGTTCACACTGGTGCGACATGCCGACCGACTTGTCGCATCACAAATCGCACCCCATTAAGTGCAATGGAACCGTTCTAATAGGAGCAACTTGAGTCGCTCTGACTTAGAAGAAAGTTCCTGCACTACTTTTGGTCTACTTCTACTACTTTTGGTCCAATTTCGGCACCACTTGCATTGACTTCTGTTAAAAAAGTCATATGCAAGTCAGTGTGAAGTGTGAACCAGGCCTTAAAGTAAACGATATTGTCAAAAGTATTGGGACACCTGCCTTTACACGCTCATGAACTTTAGGCCCTTGTACACACATTCGGACATTCCGATGGAAAACGTCCGATCGGACCGCGTTGTCGGATTATCCGACTGTGTGTGGGCTCCATCGGACTGTCTCCGTCGGAATATCCGACCGACAAAGTTTTAGAGCTGGGCTATACATGATCCGATCGCACTTTGTCCGATCGTTTGTAGAAAATTCCGATCGGACAAAGTGCCACGCATGTTCAGATCAAATTACGAGACCAAAGCTATTGGCTAGTAGCCTCAACGTAGTCCCGTCATAACGAAATAACGTCATTACGTTCTGAACGATCCGATTGTCCGACAACTTTGTCCGACCGTGTGTATGCAACACCAGTTTCGGACAAAATCCGTCGGATAAAATCTGATGGATTTGGTTGTCAGAATATCCGACCGTGTGTACAAGGGCTAACGGCATCCCAGTCTTAGTCCGTAGGGTTCAATATTGAGTTGACCCACCCTTTGCAGCTATAACGGCTTCTGTTAAAGTGATAAAGATAAAAAGATTTTTTTATTTTTTTTTAAATAACAAACATATCATACTTACCTCCATTGTGCAGCTCACTTTGCACAGAATGGCCCCCGATCCTCGATTTCTGGGGTCCCCCGGCGGCTCCTCCCCACATTAGATATTCCTCTAGACGAAGCTCTCTTCCAGGGGGGGTTACCTTGCGCGTGCGCTCCCAAGTTTAGCATTTGCGTCCATAGACACGAATGCCAGACTTAGCCCCGCCCCCTGCGTCACTGGATTTGATTGACAGCAAGGGGAGTCAATGGCTGTGCTGCTATCAATCTATCCAATCAAGTGCCGAGAACCCCGGGCAGAGGTACAGCCCGTCCTCGCCATTGGAAATTCCAGGACTCAGGAAAGTAAAAGTTGACTGACAGAAGTTTACAACCCCTTTAACTCTTTTTGGAAAGGCTGTTCACAAGGTTTAGGAGTGTGTCTATGGGAATGTTTGACCATTCTTCCAGAAGCTCATATGTGAGGTCAGGCACTGATGTTGGAAGAGAAATTCTGGCTCGCAGTCTTGGCTCTAATTCATTACAAAGGTGTTCTATTGGTTTGAGGTCAGGACTCTGTGCAGGCCAGTCAAGTTCCTCCACCACAAACTCACTCATCCATCTCTTTATGGACCTTGCTTTGTGCACTGGTGCGCAGTCATGTTAGAACAGGAAGGGGCCATCCCCAAACTGTTCCCACAAAGTTGGGAGCATGAAATTGTCCAAAATGTCTTGGTATGTTGACGCCTTAAGAGTTCTCTTCACTGGAACTAGGGGGCCAAACCCAACCCCTGAAAAACAACCCCACACCATAATTCCCCCCCCCCCCCCTCCACCAAATGATTTGGACCAGTGCACAAAGCAAGGTCCATAAAGACATGGATGAGCGAGTTTCAGGTGGAGGAACTTGACTGGCCTACACAGAGTCCTGACCTCAACCCGATAGAACACCTTTGGGATGAATTAGAGCGGAGACTGCAAGGCCAAGTCTTCTCATCTAAGAGCACTCAAATGCACCTTGCCAACGGACATGCATTGCAGCACAGTGCAACTGGTGGCAACACGTACATTTTGCATTGTGCCAGGCTGAACCAAATTAGGTCAAATAACTTTTTATTCAGACAAATACCAAGGGTATAAACATCGAACCAATTTAACTAGGCAATTAAGGTCATACCTGGAGTTCAGTTTCAAACAAATATGATTAGCTTAAAAAGTGTGTATGGCTGTGGTCAGCTCAAATAATTCTATTTTTTTATTTAAATTCTGCACCGAGGGATAAGAGGAGAGAGGCCGGCACTAATGAGTCCTCCTGTGCGGTTTGGAGGTAAAGTCTTCTGTGATGCTCCAGTTACCTTCTAATTACCTAATTAACCTACTTTGGTGCGCCAATAGAAAGTTGTTGGCAATACGATGCTGGAACTCAGATCCATGGGGACGGTAGATGTTTCAGAATCGGAACACCTCTCTATTCCCACTTCACTGAGGACACTTACAGCCATTTCTTGTGTCCTTCACAGTCCTGTCTCTTCTTTGTGATCCTGGAGGTCAGTGGTATAATAATGCCGCGTACACACGATCGGACTTTTTGACATCAAAGGTCCGATGGAACGATTCCGGCGGACCATCCGATCGTGTGTGGACTGCAGCGGACTTTTGATTTGCAAAAATCCGACAGACTTTAGAAATGGGACATGTTTCAAATTTTTCCGCTGGAACTCCGCCGGACCCAGTTCCTACTGAGAAATCCGCTCGTGTGCATGCTAGTCCAACGGAAGAAAAACGACGCGAAGGCAGCTATTGGCTACTGGCTATGAACTTCCTTTTTCT
The DNA here is from genome assembly GCF_037356315.1 of Lithobates pipiens. Taxonomy (NCBI): domain Eukaryota; kingdom Metazoa; phylum Chordata; class Amphibia; order Anura; family Ranidae; genus Lithobates; species Lithobates pipiens. The sequence goes on along the minus strand of NW_027507784.1, from coordinate 87,814,667 downwards.
AGTCTGGTTGTACGTCATCACGTTCGAATCCGTCGGACTTTGGTGTGATTGTGTGTGGCCAAGTCCGTTCATTCGGAAAGTCAATCAGAACTTCATCAGAACTCCGCCGAAAGTCCGTCGGACCTAGTCCCTCGAAAAGTCCAGTCGTGTGTACGCGAAGGCCATTAGAAATGTGTCAGTAAAGCAATTCTAAGTCCCAAACCTCCACTGCCGCCCAGTGACGGGGCTGACAGCTGGAATAACTGGCTCTGTAATTGTAATGCTGTATCCTTTCTGTACACCAACCATCCCAAATGTATATTTGGTCACTAAGGAATGATCTGCGTGGTTTTACTCCCTACACCCTAAGGCCCCTTTCACACGGGACGGATCAGTAATGATCCGCCCCGTGATGATCCGCTTGCTCAGCGGGGATCACTCCGTTGTCCCCGCTGAGCCGGCGGCGGACAGGGCGGTCTTGGGCACACTGTGCAGGGACCGCCCTGTCAGCTCTCCGTTCTCCTCTATGGGGGATCGGATGAGCACGGACCGTCTGTCCGTGTTCATCCGATCCGCTCTGCAGATGGATAGAAAAATAGGATTTTCCTCCGTCTGCAGAATTGGACAATTGCGGAGGCGGACAATAGCAGGATGAACATCCGCAAACACCCGCTATCTTATAGGGATGCATGTATGTCCGTATTTCATCCGCAAAAGGATGGATGAAATACGGACATACTGTCCGCATGTGTGAAAGAGGCCTAAAATGTAAGCCTGGCCTAGTTGAATGACATTTCATTTGCTTAAGGACTGTTCACCGTAAGCAACTGCCATGAGTTTTTCTTCATAAAATACAGTTTTCACCTTTTCTCCATAGTTATTTTGCACATCACTGTATGTTTAGGGTCGTTGTAGTGCTGGAAGGTGAACCTCCGCCCCAGTCTCGAACAGGTTTTCCTCTTAGCCCTTGTACACACAGTCGGACATTCCGACAACAAAATCCGTCGGATTTTGTCCGACGGATTTTGTCCGAAATTTGTGTTGCATACACACGGCCGGACAAAGTTGTCGGAAAAATCCGATCGTACGTAATGTGATGACGTTATTTTGTTAAGACGGGACTACGTTCAGGCTAGTAGCCAATAGCTTTGGTCTAGGAATTTGATCTGAGCATGCGTGGCACTTTGTCCAATCGGAATTCTCTACACACAATCGGACAAAGTCCGATCGGATCATGTTGTCGGAAAGTTTTAGAGCCCAGCTCTAAAACTTTGTCTGTCGGATATTCCGACGGAAACAGTCCGATGGAGCCCACAAACTGTCGGATTATCCGACAACACTTTTTCCGTCCAAATGTCCGACTGTGTGTACAAGGGCTAAGATTGTCCTGTATTTGGCTTCTTCCATCTTCCCATCAACTCTGACCAGCTTCCCTGTCCCTGCTGAAGAAAAGCTTCACTACAACATGATGCTGCCACCACCATGTTTCACGGTGGGTATGGTGTGTTCAGGGTGATGTGCAGTGTTCGTTTTCCGCCACACATAGCGTTTTGTTTTTGGGCCAAAGGTAACATTTTGGTCTCACCTGACCAGAGCACCTTCTTCCACATGTTTGCTGTGTCCCCCACATGGTTTCTCACAAACTGCAAACGGGACTTCTTATGGCTTTTTTCACCAATGTCTTTCTTCTTGCCACTCTTCCATAAAAGTCAGATTTGTGGAGAGCACGACTAATAGTTGTCCTGTGGACAGATTCTCCTACCTGAGCTGTGGATCTCTGCAGCTCCTCCAGAGTTACCATGGGCCTCTTGGCTGCTTCTCTGATGAATGCTCTCCTTGCCCGGCCTGTCAGTTTGATGGATTGAACAGAGCTCTGTGAGATGTTCAAAACTTGGGATTTTTTTTATAACCTAACCCTGCTTTATACTTCTCCACAACTTTTTCGTTGCTTCACAACACTAGAGACACCAAACTGTGGTCACGTAAATGCGTTTCACACACAAGCATCTTGTGCTTAATCAGCAATGATTAAGCACAAGATGTATGTGTGTGAAACGCGTCCAAAGCATGCACTGTGAGGAAGAGCAGTAAAGCGTGACCATAGTACTGATCGGCTCCCCTCACACTCTGTCAGTGTGAGGCAAGGAGAGCCGATAACCGGCATTTCCTTGTTTACATGTGATCACGTATGGCCGCTCTTATGTATAACTATTGGAACGATGTTAAAACATTGACACTCATTGATAAGATTATTTACCATCCATTGGACTAACCTCATATATATATATTAGATAACTGCAGCTGAACGCAACTGCACAGAAACGCACAGAAACACAGGTAATTGCACTGTACAAATGCAGCTGAGCACTGTGCCTGGAGTCTTGAATTTCTCAGAAAAAAATAAACATGCTAAACTGTGGCAGAACAGCCGTCCGTGTGAAAGGGGCCTTAAAATAGCAAAAATGTAAAAATATTGGGGGTTATTTACTAAAGGCAAATCCACTTTGTGTTACAAGTGCAAACTACAAGTGCAAAGTGCACTTGAAATAGCACTGAAAGTGCACTTGGAAATGCAGTTGCTGTAGATCCGAGGGGGACATGCAAGTAAAATAAAAAAACAGCATTTTAGCTTGCACACAATTAGATAATAAAATCAGCAGAGCTTCCCCTCATTTCAGATCTACCCCTCAGATTTACAGCGACTGCACTTCCAAGTGCACTTGTAGTGTGAAAAGGATTTGCCTTTCGTAAATAACCCCCATTGTGTTTTTTTTTTCAAACTTGTCGCTCTTCTTTTGTTTATAGCGCAAAAAATAAAAAGCATAGAGGTGATCAAATACCACCAAAAGAAAGCTCTATTGGTGGGGAAAAAATGATAAAAATGTCATTTGAGTACAGTGTAGCATGACCGTGCAATTGTCATTCAAAGTGCGACAGCGCTGAAAGCTGATAATTGGCCTGGGCAGGAAAGGGGTGAAAATGGCCGGTATTGAAGTGGTTAAGGTTTTATTGCTGGAAATGCATGTAATTACGTTAATAAAGACAACGTTGCATGTTTAAGATACCAATTTGGCAAAGCAAATTGTCTCCGTTACAATAAAAACAAGCTTACATTACCAGTTCATTAATTACCAATTAAGGGACTATTGGAAATCCATGCTGTTTAGCATTCACACCCCACTCTCTCATTTTACTGAACAAAGATGAAGCTTTGTTTAAGCGAAGGGCTCCGCAGGCGCGTTTCACGTCTCCTCTATGTGAAGGAGAAGGGATGGAAAATAGATGTCACAGACTGCGCGTCACATGGCCGCGTCACAGACAATGATCCCATAGGATCTGTTTAAATTCAATATCCATAGACGGCGTGACTCAGCAGCCAGCCCAGAAAGCATGCCTCTGCCTCCTTGTTCGCTGCTTCTCACCGCCGTCACTACCCATCCCCACTGTGCTAAAAACTGGAGGTGGGGAACGGCTAAACCTTAATCACCGTTACTCCACGCTATCCGGCGGACGTCTGATCGCCATTACTCCACGCTAGCTGGAAGACGTTTTCACTGTATAAGCTACGCAAGCATCGGCAAGATCAAAGATAAGGATATAAATAATAAAATGTGCTGCGTACGAAGCCCTGTAATGCGGCCCACATGGTTACAGATCTGTCGGCGATTGCAGGGGATGATCTGAGCGTGGAATTTCCACCCAAATGTTAGTACATGTATGGCCCGGATAGAGATAGTTCAGTAGATTATAAATCCAGTCAATAGTTCATTAACCGCTTCAACATCCAGGGGCGCTTTCACCCCCTTCCTGCCCAGGCCAATTTTCAGCTTTCAGCGCTGTGACCGCTGTCACACTTTCAATGACAATTGCGCGGTCATGTAACGCTGCACCCAAATTAAATCTATTTTTACTCAAATAGAGCTTTCTTTTGGTGGTTTTTAATCCCCGCTGGGTTTTTATTTATTTTTTTGCAAAAAATCAAAAAGTCCAAAAATATTTTTTAAAAATTGTTTTTCTGTCAACCTTTTTTGTAAGTAAGTAATTTTTCTCCTTCACTGATGTGCACTGATAGGCTGCGCTGATGGGCACTGATGAGGTGGCATTTATAAGCACTGATAGGCACTGATGAGGTGGCATTGATAGGCACTGATGAGCACTGATAGGCTGCGCTGATGGGCACTGATGAGGTGGCATTTCTAGGCACTGAGACAGGACTGAAGGGCACTGATGAGGTGGTACTAATATGCAGCACTGATGAGCACTGATAGGCGGAACTTATGGGCAATGATAGGCAGCATGGATATGTGGCACTGATGATCAGGCACTGAAACCCAGCACTAACTTGCATCACTGATGGGCACAAATTAGCATCACAAATAGGCACAGATTGGCATCACTAATGGGCACTGTTGGGGCTGCACTGATAATCAGGGCACTGATGAATGGTGCCCTGACTATCTGTGCTGGTCTAGGAAAAGCCGCTGATCGGCTCGCCTCACATTCTGCCAGTGTGAGGCAAGGAGAGCCGATAACCGGCATTTCCTTGTTAACATGTGATCAGCTGTGATTGGACACAGCTGACCACATGGATAAAGATCCGTGGCATCGGTTCTTTATCGAGAACGAGGTTGCACCGTGCCCCCCCCCCCCCCAGAGCGCATGAGCGCAGTGAAATGGGGGCCATGTCTAATGACAACGTCCCAGAGCAAGAGAACATCAAGCATCTGCCTGCCATATAGACAAATGGTGGCAGGCGGGAGGTGGTTAAAAAGATTTATCAGGACCATTTCTAGACCCTGGCATCCAGGGTCACATGCGCCAGGTCTTTTATGGAGTGTTCTGTAGACACGTGCAACTCGTTTCACTACAAATTGAAATTCTGACATTTTTGTTATTGAGATTCATCCAAATCTCCAAATCACAATAGTAATGAATTTCAACGAACCCGAAATTAATTATAAACAACAAATTCATGCGTATTCATTTGTTTCATTCAGATGATATGATGCAATTGTTTATTATTATTATACATGATTGATATAGCGCAAGCAGTTTGCGCAGATCTTTACAACGTTAGGGCAAACAGTACAGTTACAATGCAATTCAGTACAAGAGGAATCAGAGAGACCTGCTCCTTAGAGCTTACAATCTAAAAAGGGGGGTCAAGTGATACAAAAGGTAATAGCTGTGGGGGATGAGCTGATGAAGAAAATGAAAGTACAGTTGTTAGGTGGAGGGAGGATGGGCTTCACTGAAGAGAAAAGTTTCAGGGATGGCCTAAGGCAGCGATAATGAACCTTGACACCCCAGATGTTTTGGAACTACATTTCCCATGATGCCCAATGCGCTCTGCAGTGTAGCTGAGCATCATGGGAAATGTAGTTCCAAAACATCTGAGGTGCCAAGGTTCTCCATCACTGGCCTAAGGCTTCATGTACACGGGACGTTTCTCAACCTCTGCTGAACGCTGGAACATCACAGCTAGTAATCCACGTTTAGAAAACGTGTGCTTAGCAGTGTTTACAAGCTGCGTTTGCGTTCAGAAGCGTTTACTAAAGATTACCTCGGGAGACCCTCCCAAACGATTAGAAAGAACTAAAAACAAGTATTTATGAACTATTTCAGCCATTCTGTGAGAGAACGGTGTGAGTAGTAGCTGAGAAAGCCGCGTGCTTGTAGCTAGATGTTATTTTTTGGTTGGTTGGTTAATATGGTTCCCATGATGAGCGTGTGTGAGGAAATCCTCCTAATGTTGCTTTTGCTGAGGCTCCAAAGATGTAGAAAATTACGTGAGAGGACCAGAGTTCATCGCTATTGGACAGATCCATTAGACATGGGCGCAGTCAAAAAAATAGTTTTGTTTCATTCCATATGAAAAAAATTGGTATTTCGGAATTCGTGTACAAAATTTAATTCGGATTTGTAAAAAATAAGAATTTGTAAACTTTTCGTTAAAAAAACAAAAGTTGGCTATGATGAATATATCATTATGAGGGGTTCCCACCATCCCTGTGCTGTGCTGACTTCCTGGGTTTTTAACTTTTAGGTTTGTTAACTTTTCGTAACAATTATGAATGTTCGTTATGATGAATTTATTTACCTGCTGTGTGCCCATTATGAGGGGTGCCCACCATCCCTGTGCTGAGTTCCCAGGTCTGTACACCTGTCCATTATGAGGGGCGCCCACCATCCCTGTGCTGAGTTCCCGGGTCTGAGTGTACACCCGCTGTGCCCATTATGAGGGTTGCCCACCATCCCTGTGCTGTGCTGATTTCCTCTGATTGGTGAACAAAACACCAGTCACAATTCTGTTAATTTGGATCCAAAATTAGTTAACGAAATTTCGTATTTTGTATGAAATTCGTAAGCATAGAAATTCCCCATAGGGTTCCCACCATCTCTGTGCTGACTTCCTGGGGTTTTAACTTTTTGGTTCGTTAACTTTTCGTAACAATTACAAATTTTCGTTATGATGAATTTATCATTATGAGGGGTTCCCACCATCTCTGTGCTGTGCTGACTTCCTGGGTTTTCAACTTTTAGGTTCATTAACTTTTCGTAACAATTACGAATTTTCGTTATGAATTTGGAACGGAATTCGTATGCATAAAAATTCGTATTTTTGGATTAATGCAAATATACAAATTTCCGGATGGCTCAATGCATCTCCACAGGATACTTTCCAATATGTATGTTCAACTGCATAATTACCCAGAGATTTGGTTTAAATTTTACACATATGCCAATTGCTACCTCAAGTTACACACATGTCAATTGCTACCTTAAGTTACACACATGTCAATTGCTACCTTAAGTTACACACATGTCAATTGCTACCTCAAGTTCTCTTGGAAAAGGTTAGACCCTGTCTAGTTCTCATGGACACCAGCATGAGGAAAAGCATGCCACCAGAGGAACGTCTTTTGGCGACTCTCAACTTCAGTGTCAAGTAATAAACGTTGTGTATTGCACAGCATAATTAGCTGATGAGGGGAATATCACATGGAATATCAGGCTTGCAGGCAGCGATAATTGAGTTTTTGGTATGTTTTTAGCATTTTCCAGGTTCAAAAGTAATAAATAAAATGTTTCCCTCTAAAAACGCTTCTAGACGAAAACGTGCTTAAACGCGGGTAGCTGCGTTTAGCCGCAATTGGCGCTTGAAATGCCTCTAAACAGAGCTTCTGAACGCATTTTTTCGGGTTCCAAAAAGAGCCTCTAAACTCAACTGCCTAGAAACAACTATAAACAGCCCTGTGTACATGTGCTGATAAGATAACAGAGGAGAATTCAGGAGCAGTTGAAAAAAATGCCCAACTGCTCCTAAACGTCCATTTACCAGCAGCAGTGTACATGAGGCCTAAAAGTGGATAGAGTTGGAGATAGTCGAACAGATTGAGGTAGGGAATTCTAAAGGATGGGAGACTCTTGGGAGAAGTCCTGGATGTGAGTATGGGAGGAGGTGAGGATAGAGATAGAGAGCAGGAGGTCTTGGGAGGAACGAAGAGAACGATTTTCTGCCTTTTGTTAACCAATTAAGCCCCGGACCAATTTGCAGCCAAAGGACCAAGCCCCTTTTTGCGATTCGGCACTGCGTAGCTTTAACTGACAATTGCGCGGCCGTGTGACGTGGCTCCCAAACAAAATCCTTTTTTTCCCACAAATAGAGCTTTCTTTTGGTGGTATTTGATCACCTCTGTGGTTTTTATTTTTTGCGCTATAAACAAAAATAAAGCGACAATTTTGAAAAAAAATCAATATTTTTTACTTTTTGCTATAATAAATATCCCCCAAAAATATATAAAACATTTTTTTTCCTCAGTTTAGACCGATATATATTCTTCTACATATTTTTGGTGAAAAAAAATCGCAATTAGAGATTATTGATTGGTTTGCGCAAACGTTATAGCATTTACAAAATAGGGGATAGTTTTATAGCATTTTTATTAATATATATTTTTTTACTAGTAATGGTGGGGATCAGCGACATTTTGGGCGGACACATCGGACATTTTTGACACATTTTTGGGACCATTGTCATTTATACAGCAATCAGTGCTATTTAAATGCACTGATTCCTGTTTAAATGACACTGGCAGTGAAGGAGTTAACCACTAGGGGGCAGTGTAGTGTTATGTATGACGTTATGTGTTTTTTTTATTGTAGGGGGGCGGGGCCTGGCATGTGATGTCACTGATCGTCTTTCCCTATAAAAGGGAAGAGACAATCGGTGACAGCCACAGTAGGAAGCACGGGGAGAGGTTTGTTTACACAGACCTCTCCTTGTTCTTCAGCTCTGTGACCCGATCGCGGGACACCGGCAGCAATCGGGTCCGCTGGTCCTGCGGACACGGTCACGGAGCTCAGGACCGGGTCGGCAGGGCGCGCCGCCAGCAGCGCTCTCCCAACCCACGGCTGGGCACTTAAAAAGCAACATACAGGTACGTGATTGTGCCCAGCCGTGCCATTCTGTCGACGTATATGTGGAGGAGGCGGTCCTTAAGTGGTTCATGGTGTGGCATCCGAAATAACATAACAACATAATGAATGTTCCAAATTGATTTGAGTCCATTTGTTTTTATTTTAGTGAGCGTATAGTAAATATTCTAAAGAGAAGTTTCTTGTATTTTGAATTTGAGAGACCATTCGTTTAATGTGAACTAAGATGGTTCCTACTTATTGTGTTTGTGTTGGATGGAGGTGGATCCATCAGAATCTCTGAATCATAATATAACAAATGTATCCAAAATTCATTTAATTTCATTTGTTACTTTTGGTTGGACGCAACTCCAGTTGATAGTGTCCAATCAGCCTAACAAAAGAATCCGAAATTAAACGGAACACATTTTTCTGTTGTACGCATCTGGGTTGCCTTTGAGATATGCAGATAATAGATTCTATACAGTTTTGAAAAGATATTTCATTTATTTATTGTTATTCCATCTATTACTTATTTTGTCATTATAATGTATCATTTTGGTTTTTAAACTAATTCATATTTGTTCAGTGAAAAAGATTATATTAGTTTTAGTTGTGATCCTAAGGGCCGGTTCACACTGCAGGCGATGCGAGGCGACACCGACTTGCCTTGCCGCGACCTGCCGCGACCTCAGCGGCAACTTGCAGATGACTTCTGTATAGAAGTCAATGCAAGTCGCCCCCAGGTCGCCCAGAAGTAGTACAGGAACCTTTTTTCTGAGTCGGAGCGACTCGAGTCGCTCCTCTCAGAACGGTTCCATTGTACAGAACGGGGGCGACTTGCGAGAGCGCGGCGAGGCGAGTCGTGTCGTGTCGCCTCGCATCGCCCGCAGTGTGAACCGGCTCTTAGTGGTCATCATAGAACCCTACCAACCCATCACCCATTTGAATGTGTGCGCAGAGGTGCCCCAAGTCTATGAGGATCATAGATAGGTAGGTAGCGTGCCTTGAAAAAGTATTTACACCCCTTGAATTTTCCCACATTTTGTCATGCTACAACCAAAAATGTAATGCATTTTATTGGAATGAATACGCTTTGATCTAAACCATTCCATTGTAGCTCTGACTGTATGTTTGGGGTCGTTGCCCCGCTGGAAGGTGAACCTCCACCCCAGGCTCACGTTTTTTGCAGGCTCTAATGCCCCATACACACGATTGGACTTTCCGGCAGACTTGGTCTGGCAGACCGGAATCCGTCGGACAATTCAATCGTGTGTGGGCTCCGTCTGAGTCCGACAGACCTAAAAATAAAACATGTTTTAAATCTTCCCGCCTGAAGTCCGCCAGACCCAGTTCCTATCGGGAAGCCCGTTCGTTTGTATGCTGGTCCAATGGACCAAATACGACGCAAGGGCAGCTACAGCACCTGCCCTTGAGAATGTTTCCAGAGCGATCCTATCGCGCTGGTTCTCGGCTGCAGCATACTGTATATCTCGCGCCCCCTTCCGCAAAGCACCCACCCCCCATGTTGAGGGCATGCGACCTGGTACGGTTCAGGAGGGGGGGGCACTCGCCCGTCACCACCCCCTTTGCTGACCAGCCGGGCTGCGTGCTCGGATAAGGGTCTGCTATGGACTTTGGGGGGACCCCCATGCCATTTTTTCGGCATAGGGGGTTCCCCTTAAAATCCATATTAGGCGACGGGGTTCGCAGGGTGTCAATCTCGCCGATGAAAGCTGCCAGATTGACTTCCCTTTCTAGTTCCGTCGTACCTGAAGTCACGTTCTGAATTAATGGACTTTGGTCCGTGTGTGGGCAAGTTCGTTCATTCTGAAAGTCTGTCGGAACTCTGCCGAAAGTCCGTCGGGAAGTCCGTCAGACCTAGTCTGCCGGAAAGTCCGTTAGTGTGTGCGCAAGTCTGTTCGTCTGGAAAGTCCGTCGGACCTACGCCAAAAGTCCGTCGGACCTAGTCTGCTGGAAAGTCTGATCATGTGTACGTGCATTACAGGTTTTCTTCTAAGATTTCTTTGTATTTGGGTCCATCCATATTCCCATTAATTCTGACCGGCTTCCCTGTCCCTGCTGAAGAAAAGCATCTCCACAACATGATGCTGCCAACACCATGTTTATTATCTGTCTTCTTGCCACTCTTCCATAAAGGTCAGATTTGTCAAGAGCACGACTAAGCCCTTGTACACACGATCGGAGATTCCGACGGAATGTGTCCGATCGGAGCGTTTTGTCGGATATTCCGACTGTGTGTGGTCTGCATCGGACTGTTTCCGTCGGAATATCCGTCGGACCAACTTTTCCAACTTGACGGTAAAATTTTCTGACAACATGATCCGATCGGACATACTCCGATCATGTGAAGAGAATTCCAATCGGACAAAGTGCCACACATGCTCAGATCAAATTCCTACATCAAAGCTATTAGCTACTAGCCTGAACATAGTCCCATCGTAACGAAATTACGTCATCACGTTCTGAAAGATCGGATTTTCCAACAACTTTGTCCGACCGTGTGTATGCAACAGTTTCGGACAAGATCCGTCGGATTTGGTTGTCGGAATCTCCGACCGTGTGTACAAGGGCTAATAGTTGTCCTGTGGACAGATTCTCCCACCTGAGCTGTGGATCTCTGCAGCTCCTCCAGAGTTACCATGGGCCTCTTGGCTGCTTCTCTGATTAATGCTCTCCTTACCCGGCCTGTCAGTTTAGGTAAACGGCCATGTCTTGTTAGGTTTGCAATTGTGCCATACTCTTTCCATTTTTGGATGATGGATTGAACAGAGCTCTGTGAGATTTTTAAAGCTTGGGATATTTTTTTACAACCTGATCCTGCTTTAAACTTCTCCCCAACCTGTCTGGTGTGTTTTTTGCCCATCATGATGCTATTTGTTCACTAAGGTTCTCAAATAAACCTCTGAGGGCTTTACAGAACATCTGTATTTATACTGAGATTAAATTACACACAGATGGACTCTATTTACTTATTAGGTGACTTCTGAAGGCAATTAGTTCTATTAGATTTTAGTTAGGGAGTATAAGAGTAAAGGTGGCTGAATACAAATGCATGCCACACTTCTCACATAGTTTCATAGTTAGTTAGGTTGAATAAAGACACCAGTCCATCCAGTTCAACCTGAGTGAGTGTCTACAATTGTCCCTATCCCTGTACATTGATCACTCATGTTGGTCCCTACCCTCAAGGAGCCCACAATCCAAGGTCCCCATTCATATACTAGGGGCCAATTTTGGACAGAAGCCAATTAACCTACCAGCATGTCTTTGGATTGTGGGAGAAAACCCACACATGCAAACTCCAGGCAGGGTTGTGGTTGGTATTTGAACTAGCGACGCTTCTTACTGCTAGGTGAGAGTGCTACCCACTACATCACTGGGCTGCCCCATATTTATTTGTAAAACATTTTGGAAACAATGTATCATTTTCCTTCCACTTCACAATTATGTGCCACTTTGTGTTGGTCTAAAATCCCAATAAAATAATAAATAAATACATTTATGTTTTTGATTGTAACATGAGAAAATGTGGAGAATTTCAAGGGGTATGAATACTTTTTCAAGGCTCTGTGGATAGATGAAGCGATCATGTTTTTTTTTCTAGATCCTGTCACCCAGGGGACATGTCTTCTACTGAATGCCTAAGGTCTCCTTTGAGATATGGAGATAATACATTCTATGCATTACACAGTTTTGAAAAGTTATATATTTTTTTTAATCTATTAATTATTTTTTTTCATTATAATGTATTGATGGTTTTAAACCAATTCATTTTTGTTCGGTTAAAAAGATTATATTATTCATAGATTTGATACAAAGTGGTCATCATGCTATCCTACAAGGCCATCAACATTTTAATCTGTCTGCCCAGAGTTGCCCCTAGGCTGTTACGATCCTAGAAATGCCCCTGAGACAGATAGACAGACAGTACAAAAGACAAGAGATTGTGATCGGAGGTAGGTCGGGAATGACAGGAAAAAGCAACCGGTTCTTTATTTAAAAAAAAAAAACAGATAAACAAAAATAACTTTCTTCAGCCCAAAGCCAGTTAACAGAACAAGTTAACAGGCTCACCGCCAATCAGTTTGTCCAGGACTGGGGTTAGGGTTCCTCCATGATAAGTGTGCCAGACAGGCCAAAAGGGGGGTCACCATCCAGCAACTCAGTTTCACGCTTTAACCCGGCTTCACAATAACCCCCACTCTGAAGTCGAACCCCAAGCGCAACTTTGTTGCGACTTGCATGTAGAGTCACCACCTCATCCCTTTAAACACCTTTGAATTACACAGGTTCTGAGGCTGATTTAATGCAGATAAGGCACCAAGTGAGTTTTATTACCACCTTAATCAGCCACAGAACCTGTGTAATTCATATTTGTTCGGGTTTAAAGGGATGAGGTGGCAACCCTACTTGCATCAACAGAAAAAGACTTGTAAATCCCATTATATTGTCCACTGCCAGGAAAAGAGTGTAACCCCTTGTACACACACACGGTCGGAGATTCCGACAACCAAATCCATCGGATTAATTCTGGAAGAGGTCCAGAAGTGGTGTTGCATACACACGGTCGGACAAAGTTGTCGGAAAATCTGATTGTACATAACGTGATGACGTTATTTCGTTACGATGGGACTACGTTCAGGTTAGTAGCCAATAGCTTTGGTCTAGGAATTTGATCTGAGCATGCGTGGCACTTTGTCCATCGGAGTAGGCTACACATGATAGGAGTATGTCCGATAGGAGCATTTTGTAGGAAAATTTTACCGGCAAGTTGGTTACGACGGAAACAGTCCGATTGGAGACCACACACAGTCGGAATATCCGACAAAACGGTCCGATAGGACACATTCTGTCGGAATCTCCGACCGTGTGTACAAGGGCTTATACTGTATGTGGATGCAACAGCTGAAACCCCAACTTCACAGTCATCTCTATCAGCACTCACTACCTGTCTGGAGGAGATAAATGGATGGATGGAGCACAACTTTCTTCAACTAAACAGTTCCAAACTGAAGTCATCTTGATTGGCACTCCTTACCAGACCAAATGCTCATCCATAACCACCATCACCTTTTCTGGTTCTAACATCCCTTTCTCATCAATAGTCACAAATCTTGGTGTAAAAATGGACTCCCAACTTACTTTTGATTCTCATATAAATCACCTATGCAAGACTTCTTTTTACCACCTTCGTAACATCTCTAAACTCCCATTCTCTCCCTCTCAGATGCCGAAAAGCTGGTTCATGCTTTTGTCTCCTCCAGCCTGGACTACCGTAACGCACTTCTCATTGGGATTCCTAGAAAGAGTCTGCAGAGGCTTCAGTACATCCAAAACTCTGCAGCAAGGATCCCGATGAGAATGCGGAAACATGCGCACATTACCCCATTCTTCACTCACTCCACTGACTTCCTGTGTCCGCCAGGATTGAGTACAAGGTTTCCCTCCGCACACACCAGTGTATCCATGGACATGGCCCTCCCTACCTCAAAGAGCTTCTCAAACCACAAAACACAACACGTCCCCTTCGCTCCATTCACTCAGACCTTCTTCATATACCCAGAACTAGACTCAGGACAATGGGAGATGGGGCCTTTTGTGCAGCTGCCCCGCGCCTGTGCAATGCCCTACCTGACACCTTGAGGGCTCCTCAATCTACTGACTGTTTTAAAATAGGTCTTAAGACATTTCTTTTTAGCAAAGCTTTTTGTTCCTTTTAGATGTTTGTTTCATCGTATAAATTGCTAAATTTTCTTTTTTGTTTTTAACCTGTAGCACTTTGAGATCTTTTGATGAAAAGGGCACTATAAATAAAATGTATTATTATTATTATTGTAGCATGTTACAGTTTACACAGCGCTGACAGCGGGTGCATGGAAATAGTTCATTTGGTCCAGCTTAAAGTGATTTAAATAACAAACATGTCATACTTACCTCCACTGTGCAGCTTGTTTTGCACAGAGTAGCCCCGAACATCCTCTTCTGGGGTCCCCCAGGCAGCTTTCGTGGCTCCTCCCCACATCAGATAACTCCCTAGGAGAAGCGCTCTCCCGAGGGGGGTACCTTGCGGGCACGTTCCCGAGTCCAGCATTTGCATAGACACGAATGCCGCACTCGGCCTATGCATTAAGGTGAAAAAACACCAGGCAGTGATCGACCCTCCCTTACTATTTCATGCGTTTACTATTTCATGAAATGTATTTCTTTTTGCACTTTATCAACAATTTCTCTTTTAAAAAAAGTTATTTTTGATATTTTAACTCTGTTCACATTATTCCCACCCACTCTTAATTTTTGAGCACCTCTAGAGTGCGTTTATTTATTTGAATTGAGCACTTGGCACTTTTGATATAACTTTTTTTGTTTTTATTATTGGATTTATATTTTAAGATTAGGCATCTATATATATATTTTTGCACCAATAATTTGTGCAATTAGCTATCCATTTACCAGCCTTTGAGGGCTAGTTCCTTTAAAGAGCAGCACAACACCAATCTATTTCCAGATTGACCCTCCAGCCCCCCCCGTTTTACTTACCTGAGCCCCCTATTTCTTTTGGCGCTCTCCCTCTCTCCACGAGGCCCCAGGTCTTGTTTGGATTTGATTGACAGCAGCGGGAGCCAATGGCTGCACTGCTATCAATCTATCCAATCAAGAGCCGGGACCATGTGGAGAGAGGGAGAGTTACAAAAGAATTACGGGGCTCGGGTAAGTAAAACGGGGGGGGAGGGGGGCTGGGGGGCCGGTCACTGCCCAGTGTTTTTTCCCCTTAATGCATAGGATGCATTAAGGTGAAAAAAACACAAGGGTTTACAACCCCTTTAAAGTGAAATGAAAACAGAAGTAAGGCTTTAAGGGCTCACTCGCACCATAAAAGTACGCCCAAATGTGCACTTTTTTTGCGCGTTCCCATATGATGTACTTTTCAGCAGCCCATTAACTTCAGTGAATTGTCCAATGCGCTGGAATACAGAAAAAAAGCCAGGCACGATTTTTAATCACTTACCCTCTGCAATACGCCTATACACAGTGGCAGTTTGAGCCTATTTCTGACATTTGTTGCTCACAAGTTAAAATACATATTTTTTGCTAGAAAATTACTTAGAACCCCCCAAACATTATATATATATTTTTAGAGATCCTAGAGATTAAAATGGAAATCGTTGCAATATTTTATGTCACACGGTATTTGCACAGCGGTGAAAAAGGCATTTTCATCAATTTAAAAAAAAACAGTAAAGTTAGCCCAATTTTTTTGTATAACGTGAAAGATGATGTTACGCCGAGTAAATAAATACCTAACATGTCACTCTTTGAAATTGCACACACTGGTAGAATGGCGACAAAGTACGGTACCTAAAAATCTCCATAGGCGACGCTTTAAAAAATTTTTTTTTTTACGAAGTTAGAGTTACAGAGGAGGTCTTTTGATTTAATGTTCTCACTCTGACGATTGCGGCAATACAACACATGTGTGATTTGAACACGACTTACGGCGTATGCATTTTCTTTGCTGCGCAAGCACGCGGGGATGGGGGGAGCTCTAAAAAATGTTATAGTTTTTTTCTTATTTATTTATTTTTTACATTGTCCCTTTAAAGAAAAATAATAATAATTTTATCACTTTTATAGCTGTCACAAGGAATGTAAACTTCCCCCGTGACAGTAATAGGTGGTGACGGGTACTCTTTATGGAGGGATCGGGGGGATCTAAAAGACCACAAATCCCTCCTTTTCACTTAAAAGTATTCAGATCACCAAAATTGATGATTCTGAATACTGTAATTATTTTTTTTTAAATCAGCGCCAACCTCACTTCGGTTTACTTGGCTGCCAATGGCGTCGATTTAAAAATAATTTTACATCGGAGACCCGATCGACACCAAATCCAGCTTTGTTCGGGTCTCAACCTAGGTGGCAGACGTGCTGGCTGGTGGCTCGGGTCTCCCGGTGGGATGGGGGGCCTGGGAAGAGCGGCAGAAGTTGGCGGGGCGGGGGGGGGGGGGAACGTCCCCTCTCGCTCCTTTAGGATAACAACCGATTGGCTTTTAGCAGCATCGGTTGTTATCAATAAAAAGCCGACCACCTGCCCTAAAAAAACGGTACTAGGGTGATCCCGGTTTAACCCCTTCAAGCCATGAATGCAAATTTGCTTACGGTCGGCATGAAGGGGGGGGGGGGGGGGTTAACCGCTTGCCGACCATATAACATATAACATATATGCAACAGCAAGGCAGCTCTCCTGTGCCAGATCACGTACTAGGTCTGTGATCCGGCACTTCCAGGTAGGGGGCACACACACGCGTGCCGCAGGTGACCCGGCTGTGATTAAACACAGCGGGTGCCGGCCAATGAATTGCCGCCGGCATCCGTTGATTGTCGGGCATTCACACAGGACGGAGCCCTGCCTATGTAAACAACAGAGAACCCTGTCCTGTCAGCGGGGAGGGAAAGCAGAGAATAAAATCGAAATTGCGATAGTTGCGCGTTATTATGCAAAAATACGGTAATTGGAAATGAACTAATAATAATAAACCTTAAATTGCTGCAGCTGTCACTAATGTGCTCCCACAGATAACAGTATAAGAAATGAAAGTGTGGCAGCGCTCCAATGGTAAAAACTATAAAGATATATGAAAAACAACAGCTGACTGTGCAATAAGTGTGTAATAATTATATGCAATAAAAAGTCCAAATAATAAAGTGAAAAGATTCTTCAACTGATGTATGAAAACTTATTTTTGTTCAAAGAAACTCCATATCCAGAGTGTTCCCACCACCACATGCAATGCTTGCTCACCTCCTTTACACCACCCTGCAAGGGGTCAAACACGCCTTGCACTTTGTGCAAAAACTCCCTCCAAGTGATCCTCAGTGATCTTTGATGGCTCCAGGAATAGACAGCGATCTATGGCTGGTATATATTCCATCCACTGTGCTGCTTCAAACCATAATCCACATTTGTGACCAGTAGATTCAGAAAAACATAGGGAAAAAAAAGAAAAGAGTGCCTCCTATAGTGCGGTATCCGAGGGATTAGAAATTAAACTTCTCCACCCCAGCTAGCAATAAACTCACATTTATTTAACCACTTCCCACCCGGACACTGCATATGTACGGCCGGGTGGGTGCTCTCTCCTTCTGAGTGGACGTTCAGGAACGTCCCTTAGAAGGAGGGGGATCGTGCACGCGCGTGCGCGCGCAGCGGCGAGATCCCAATGCGCTCGTGTCACCCGGACACGGCGCATCTTAGAGGGCTCTGTGATTGGCTCTACTAATCACATGACAGCCATGTCCAATCACAGCCATCATGTGATATAAACAAACAGCCGGTTGCTAGGCGATCGGCTCTACTCTCCTCACACGGAAGTTGTCGGTGAGAAGAGGAGAGCGGATCGCTGCAGCTGGCTGGTGATCAGTGAGTATGTGCTGTTTTTTACAGCTTTTTACTCACTGATCACCAACCTAGTGTCACCACAGTGTATAAAACACACATGTCCCCACAATGTAAAATACCCAGTGAACACAAGTAAACACACATTCCCCCAAAACACCCCCTATATATAACAGTAAAATCACATGTCCCAATGATTATTTGCACACATATGTCCGTGATCACCTGCGCACATCTGTACATGATCATATGAGTATATATGTGTGTGATCACACAAACCAATTATTATACACTTAATAGGATTTTTTTTACCAGAAACATAGCAGAATACATTCTGGCTTAAATTTATGACAAAATTTGATTTTATTGGATTTCTTTGAAAATAGAATAAAGAAAATATAGTTTTTTTTTTAAATTTTCGCTCTTTTTCTCGCTTATATCACAAAAAATAAAAAACGGAGTTGTGAATAAATACCACTAAAATAAAGCTCTATTCGTGCGAACAAAATGATAAAAATTTAATTTGGGTACATACAGCGTAGCATGACTGCACAATTCTTACTGAAAGTGCGAGAGCGCTGAAAGCTGAAAATTGGTCTGGGAAGGAAGGGGGCAAAAGTGCCCGGTATTGATGTGGTTAAAAAAAATTAAAAGCATTGATAATGGAATCAGAACAGTCTCACTCAGTTGCGATAAAAGTCCTCCGCCAGGCTCCGCCTCTACTAGTTTTTGTCACCTCCCACGTGGCTTCATCTGGAGGAATGGCTGAGATCGCTGTTCCTGAATACTAGGAAGAGCAGATCTCTCTCTACTCCCCTGACAGGATGGTGGCTCTGTGTGTTTACATTGACAGATCTCCGTTCTGGCTCTCTGACATCGAGACTGCCACCCACGCTCTTCGGCACCGGCATCACGCTGCGGGTTGCGTGCCCTCCTGTAGTTCTTAAAGCAGACAAGGTACACCAACGGCAGTTGGCACAGCCGTGCCAACCTGTCGCTGTATAATGACAGCGGCTGGTCAGCAAGCAGTTAAATGTTTTTTTCTATCACTTTGAATGCTATCACAAGGAATGTAAACCAAAAGTGGCAGAATTGGCCCGGTCTAATGCCTTGTACACACGGACATTCTGACCACAAAATCCGTCGGATTTTTTCAGATGGATTTTGTCCTAAACTGGTGTTGCATACACACGGTCGGACAAAGTTGTCGGAAAATCCAATCGTTCGGAACATGATGACGCTCATTTGTTACGACGGGACTACATCGAGGCTAGTAGCCAATAGCTTTGGTCTCGTAATTTGATCTGAGCATGCGTGGCACTATGTCCGATCGGAATTCTCTACAAATGATCGGAAAAAGTCCGATGGGTTTTTTTGTTGTCGGAAAATTTGAGATACTGCTCTCAAATTTTTTCTGTCGGAATTTCTGACGGAAAAGTCCAATAGAGCCCACACACAATCGGATTTTCCGACAATATAATCCGATTGGACCTTTTCCGTCAGAATTTTCAGACCGTGTGTATAAGGCATTAAAGTGCTGCCGGTACCATGTGTTTTGGTGGTCACGAATGCACCTTCATTTGCTAGATGCATGGGGGTGCGTCACCCCTTTTCCCACACCATAAGTGACGTGAACAAACCCTAGGAGAAAAAATGTCAGCACTGAAAGTTAATGTATGGACACTTATGCCGCATACACACGAGCGGTTTTTCCAGCAGAATTCCGCTCAAGCTTGGCTTGCATGTCACACAAAAGTTCACTGAACTTTCGACCGTCAAGAACACAGTGACGTACCGAGAAAATGAAGTTTAATGCTTCCGAGCATGCGTCAAATTGTTTGCGAGCATGCGTAGGAATTTTGCGCGTCAGAATCACTACAGACGTTCAGAATTTTTTCCGAGCGAAAAATTGAGAACCTGCTCTCAATCTTTTCCATGCTGGAATTCCGCCAGCAAAAGTCAGATGGAGCGCACACACTATATCACCAGATGCATAGCTCCCAACTGTCCCTGATTTCGAGGGACTGTCCCTGATTTGGAGCAATGTCCCTCTGTCCCTCTTTCCTCCTCATTTTATAAAATGCACTATTTATCTTTCAAAAAGTGTTTCCCAGTGCTAAACCTTTCATCCAAATTCTAAATTGTCAATTTTAAAGCCAATATAAAGGAATATTAGTGGTAAAAAAGTAAACTTGTGGATTTATTTACCCTTTTTTGGGGGTTATGTCCCCTTTATGGGGCGTGACGGGGGGGCGTGTCCTATGCCTACATACGTTTTCTAGTAGGTGTCCCTCATTCCCATCTCACAATATCGTGAGGTATGCCAGATATTACAAAACAAGTCGGTAAGTAAAATCATTCCTCACCAAATTAAGTTTGGGTGACTCGGCCATCGGCAATCTCTCTACCGACAACATAATTAACTCCAGCAACAGCTGGAAATAAAAATGTTTTTCCAAGATCTGAGATAGTATTTATCTTGAAGACTTTTTTAATGGACACCCGCCATCTATATACAATGTGAGCAATCGATCGTTCAAGCCGCCCTGGTATAAACCGTTGGGATGAAGTCTATTACTGCTCCGAGATTTAGCTCTATCAATTTCACGCTTCAGGGATCTGGCTATCTCATAGAGAACGAATCGACCGCACTAAATATTGGTTTACCACGCCGATTGTCTCTCCTCGCTGTATGGACGCAACGGGGCAGTTTTAATGCGCACAGACAATCGCCGCTTTTATTTAATAAGACGGAGAAATGAGTAGTCATCGGCGGCAACCCACTGCGACCAATCGCATATCAACTTTCAGCAGTTCAGTGTTAACAAATTACCAAAAGTCTGCTTCTGATTGATGATTTGGACATTGCAGGTTCTTTCTCTCCGACATCACAGAAAACCTCACGGTGTCCGTTTTAAGGGAAATGCGACACAAAATGCAATCACTGTGATCCGTTGAATACAATTTATAAAATGAATAAAAATAGAAACGGAAGCAACAATGATATCAGATGGTTGATTTTGTAGCAGCAATTAACCCTTTCGCTGCCTTTTTTTTTTTTTTGCACATACGTTTAAAAAATAATTTTAGCCCTGAAGATTACTTAAACCTTTCTCCAAATATAGTATCTTTTTATTTTTATTTTTTTAAAGCAGAGACCCTAGAGAATAAAATCATGGTAGTTTCAATTCTTTTTATCACACCATATTAGTGCAATGATTTATCAAGTGTTTGGTAAAGTAAAAAAAAGATGAGGTTGCAGTAAATAGATACCCAACATGTCATGGTTGTAAAGGCTGAAGGTTTTTTACCTTCATGCATTGTAAAGAACCTCCTATGTGCAGTTGCCCCTCCCCCCCCCCCCCAAGCCCCCACTAATACTTACCTGAGCCCGATCTTCCTCCAGCGCTGTGCACAGGAGCCTCAGCTCTCCCAGGTCTCTCCCTCCTCATTGGCTTCTGCTACTGTCAATCCCAACCAGTGAGCCAATGAGGAGAGAGAAGGGGCTGGGGCCATCCATGCTCTGCGTATGTGTGAACGGAGCAGCGCATCGGGAGCGAGCTTGCTATGGGGGCATTTGGGAGGAGGAAGAAGCCAGGAGCCAAGAAGAGGAGGATCGGGGCTGCTCTGTGCAAAACGACTGCACAGAGCAGGTAATTATATCATGTTTGTTATTTATCTTTTTTTAGGCTCGTCAAAAGTGTGATCTACCCCATTTCGGGAGTATTATCTTGGTGATGTACATGGACTGTTAAATAAAGGGGGTGGAAGGATGAAATAAAGGAAGGGGGAAAGAAGGGGTGCCGCCATATGTCTTGTGTTTGCCGGGATCTGGGTAAGCAGTCTCGCTTCTGCCCCTATGTAATATTTGCATATTGCTTGATTCATATGTTGTTTTATATATTGTTTTCCCTGTATGCGATCAATTACATCATTATTGATCATGCGCTAATCAAATTGCAGATATCTTCCTGATGAAGCAGCTCAGTCCGCAAAACTAGTTGAGATGTTATCCGTGATCAACTATCCCACTGTGATCTTCCCCATTTGGGGAGTATTATCTTGCTGATATACATGGACCCTTCAACCCATGTTTTTAATTTGCAACTGATTTTTCTGTCTTGTGTTATGTATTAATAAACTTTTGAATTATTTTATATAATTGTCTATACAATGGAGTCTACCTTCATTGCATTGTACCAAGATAGATTTGCCCCCTTTCTTTTGGTGAAACCTGGCTGGGGACCAGGTTCCCAACCCCTTTATTTCTAAATTCTTGGATGATGGTACAACCCTTGTTATCTCTTTTTTGTTTATTCGGTAATACTGATTGTAGAGGCTACCCATTTTCTCTGCATTGCCCTTAAAGCAGCCCGGTCAAATTAGTGGGCTGGCAAAGTAACACAATGTCCTAAAAAAAATTGTCATGGACTATTTTTTGCCAACACAGTGCACCACAATTGTTAGTGCGTTACCCTGCGGTGTGGTACCCTGCAACACATGTACTGTACATTGGAACTGCGTTGACTTATTTGCATTGACAAAATGAAGGTCACTGTTATTGCATGTATAACACATCGCAGCAGAACAGCGTGTTTCATCCCTGAATCCCATAGCATACCTCCCAACTTTTTGAGATGGAAATGAGGGACACCTATCAGCAAAAGTATGCAGGCATAGGACACACCCCCTTGCCATGCCCCGTTAAAGGAGAATTGTACAAAAAAAAAAAACAAGATTGGTTAAACCCACAAGTGCTTTTTTCTACCACTTCTATTCCTTTATATTGACTTTTGGAATTTACAAATGCAGCAATTTAGAAATCAGATGAAAGGTTTAGGGCTGGAAAACACTTTTTGATACTTAAAAGTGCATTTTATATACATCTATATGGATAAGACCAAAATGAGGGACAAATGAGGGCGAAAGAGGGACAGAGGGACATTGCTCCAAATCAGGGACAGTCCCTCCAAATCAGGGACAGTTGGGAGCTATGTCATATCTCTGACATCCTCGGCCATTGGCGCATTATGGTGGCTGTAGGATGCCCGCAGTCAGTGGCAGTTAGGCTGACAGATCTGCAGCCACCGACAGATCCCTCTCTCTGCTAATTGTAATGAGCTGATTCACTTCAATCCATTAGAATGTGTAAGCAGCGAATCCTCCCAACTGTGCAAACCCAATCTGTGCTTTTCATGCCTTCTCTGCTTTTTTTTCCCCTTCTGGTCTGCAATAAGCAGCGGAGTGTTTCCACACATTGCAGGGAGCGCGGCGTACCGGGGGAACACAGCCCAACTGTGAAAGTAAACACAATGTATGGATCGATGCAGCTAACACCCCTCCGCATTTGGAAGAACAGGGGAATCGTTTTTAAACAAACGTACAGCACTCTGTATAGGTTCACTTAACCACTTGCTTACTGGGAACCTAAATCCCCCTCCTCCTGCCCAGGACAATTTTCAGCTTTCAGCGCTGAGGCACTTTGAATGACAATTGTGCGGTCATGCTACAGTGTACCCAAATTACATTTTTATCATTTTTTTCCCACAAATAGAACTCTCTTTTGGTGTTATTTGATCAGCTTTGGGTTTTTTATTTTTTGTTAAAAAAAAAATTAAAAAGACCAAAATGAAAAAAAAAAAAAAAAACTTTTTATATTTCGTTAATAAATTTTGCAAACAGGTCATTTTTCTCCTTCATTGATGCACACTGATGAGGCTACACTGATGGGCACTTATAGGCTGTACTGATGGACAGTGATTACATGGCACTGGTGGGCACTGATAGGCAGCACTGCTGGGCACTGATGAGGTGACACTGGTGGGTACTGATAGGTGGCATTGGTGGGCACTGAGAGGTGGCATTGATGGGCGGCACTGAAGGGCATTGATAGGGGGCACTGAAGGGCACTAACAGGTGGCAGTGATAGGTGGCACTGATGTGTGGCAGTGATGGACACTGATGGGTGGCAGTGATCGGCACTGGTAGGTGACACTGATAGGCAGCACTGCTAGGTGCAACTGATGAGGTACTGATTGGCACCACTGGTGGGCATTGATAGGTGGCACAAGTGAGCATTGATAGGTGGCACTGATTGCTGGTGCTTATGTACTGGTGGGCACTGATTCGTGGCACTATGGACACTGATTCATGCCACTG
The DNA here is from genome assembly GCF_037356315.1 of Lithobates pipiens. Taxonomy (NCBI): domain Eukaryota; kingdom Metazoa; phylum Chordata; class Amphibia; order Anura; family Ranidae; genus Lithobates; species Lithobates pipiens. The sequence goes on along the minus strand of NW_027507784.1, from coordinate 87,790,693 downwards.
GCAGGCGGTACTGGTAGGCACATATGAGGCGGCTTTGCCTCTTCCTCTTTTGGGACTGATGTCCCTTCAACAGAAGCCGGTGATCGGCTTTTTTTTCTTCTCACACTGTCAACATGAGAAGAAAAAAACAATCAAATACCGATTTTCTGTTTACATCACGTGATCAGCTGTCATTGGTAAGGGGCCACGATCGACCCCTTACTCTGATCTGTGATCACCCGAGTCTCATTGACTCAGGCGATCACAGCACGTGCTGCATGCCCCCTTCGGGGGGGGGGGGCGTGGTGAGCTTTCAAAGAGGAGGATGTCTATTGGCGGCCTCCTGGCGAAGCAGATCCGCACTGTAGCCGTCATTCGTCTATAGCGCGGATCTGAAGGGGTTAAAGTGGTTGTAAACCCTTCCATATACCCAGTGTAGTGACTGGCCTCAGGTGATACACAGAGATAAAAACAAACCCTCCTTTGTTGAAGCTTTCAAAGCACCATTCAGCTCTAGTTTGTAAATGTTGAACACATATCCTAATGGACGTGCTGATTGGCACTTTATAAAAAAGCTGCTAGCAGGCTTCAGCACTTCTTGAAGCTTGTTGAAAGCAACTGAAGCCTGCTAGCAGCTTGCTAATAGTGGCCATCAGCATTCCCATTAGGATCTGTGTTCATTGTTTACAAACTGGAGCTAAATGGTACTGTAAAACCTTCAACAAAGTTTGCTGAAAGCTCTGAAAATGCTTTGTCAAAGCTTGCTGTTCACACTGCGCTTATACAAGCTGAAGCTGCGGTGAAATAAGTCAAAGAGACATACTGTAAATATGTAGAGGCTGCAGTATATCCTCCAACCTGAAGGTGGCACTGTGCTGTTTCTTCAGGTTGGTAGGTGTTTCGTCAGATTAGACGACCCGTCAGATTTTGTAAAGAAAGTAATGTTCCCTCGCCGCCATCTTGGTACACCCGCACTCTGCCACACAAATGCCCCGTACACACGAGCAGAATTTCCGTCTGAAAAATCTTGGATGGTACTTCTGACAGAATTCCGCTTAAGCTTGGCTTGCATACACACGGTCACACAAAAGTTCTCTGAACTTTCGACTGTCAAGAACGTGGTGATGTACAGCACTACAACGAGCCGAGAAAATGAATTTCAATCCATCCTAGAATGCGTCAAATTGTTTCCAAGCATGCGTAGAAATTTTGTGCGTCGGAATTGCTACAGATGATCGTCATTTTTCCATCTCAGAAAAATAGAGAACCTGCTCTCAGTCTTTTGCTGGCAGAAATTCCGCCAGCAAAAGTCCAATGGAGCATACACACGGTCGGATTTTCTGACCAAAATCTCTCATCCGACTTTTGCTGGCAGGATTTGGCGGCTTATGCCCTGATCGTGTGTACGGGGCATAAGCCTACAGTCTGAAGTCACCAAACGAACATATTTTTACACCCACCGAAATCTTGCATTTCACACTTATTTTTACCACTAAACTGAGCTTATATTGTGAAATTCAGTATTTGGAAGTCTGATTGGTTGGGAGCTATGGTCTTCCACTGGCAGCTGGATATCTACAAGGACTTTTTTGGGATTGCAGTGTAAGCGTGCTTTATCATAGATCCCTCCTAGGGAAATGCTCCTCTGGCATTCCGTGGTATGTAGGTGTCTGATATATTACTAATGCATTGTGCCTTGTGGATAAACAGCGCCCTCTTCTGCCTGAAGAAGTGTATGACTTGCAACATATGTGATGCCATTCCTGTAAACTGCCTTAAAGGGGAAGTAAACTCTGGTACACCCCCCCCCCCCCCAAAAAAAAAAAGACAACCTGCAAGACAAAAGCATAATGAGCTAGTATGCATAGCATTCTAGCTCATTTTGTATTACTTACCAGAGAACAAAGTGGTTCACGCAGTGGTTCACGTCTCCCCCTCCGGCCGCCGACATGTCATCCCGGAGTTACTTCCAGGTATCGCGGCTCCAGCGCTGCGATTGGCTGGAGCCGCAATGACATCACTCCCGTGTGTAACGGCACGCAGACTAATACAGCACGACATAGGTGCCATTGCGTCAGTTTGCTCTACTGTGCATGTGCCAATGTCATCGGCACATGCAGGGGACAGGGGATATCTCCTAAACCGTGCAGGTTTAGGAGATATCCTGGTTAGCTACAGGTAGGCCTTAATATAGGTTTACCTGTAGCATAAACTTTAAAAATAGGGTAACCTATTTAACCACCTCAATACAGTGCAGTTACACCCCCTTCTTGACCAGACCAATTTTCAGCTTTCAGTGCTCTCACAGTTTGAATGACAATTACTCAGTCATGCAACACTGTACCCATATGAAACTTGCGTCCTTTTTTCCACACAAATAGAGCTTTCTTTTAGTGGTATTTAATCACTAGTGAGTTTTTTATTTTTTGTGCTATAAATAAAATAAAACGTAAATTTTGTGAAAAAAATGCCCTTTTCTTTGTTTTTGTCATAAATTTTTGCTAATTAGTAACTTTTCTTCATACATTTTGGCCAAAATTTATACTGCTACATATCTTTGGTAAAAATAACCCACATTAGTATATATTATTCGGTCTTTGTGAAAGTTATAGAGTCTACAAACTATGGTGCCAATCGCTGAAAATTGATCACATCTGATACATCAGGTGTACCTCATTTCTTGAGACACTAACAAGTCAGGAAAGTACAAATACCCCCCAAATGACCCCTTTTTACAAAGTAGACATTCCAAGGTATTAAGTAAGTAGCATGGTGAGTTTTTTTAAGTTGTAATTTTTTCCCACAATTCTTTGCAAAATGAAGATTTTTTTTTTTTATTATTATTTTTTTTTTTTACAAAATTGTCATATTATCAGGTTATTTCTCACACACAACATATGCATACAACAAATTACACCCCAAAATACATTCTGCTACTCTTCCCGAGTACGGCAATACCACATGTGTGAGACTTTTACACAGCCTGGCCACATACAGAGCACCAACATTGATGTAGTACCTTCAGACGTTCTACGAGCAAAAATGACGCATCTCATTTCTCAACCACCTATTACACTTTTGAAGTCCCTGGAGTACCAGGACAATGGAATTGACCATAAAATTACCCCATTTTGGAAAGCAAACACCCCAACGTATAATCTGTGAGGCATAATGAGTCTTTTGAATGGTAAATTTTTTTCCAGAAGTTTTTGGAATATGTGGAAAAAAATTAAACGCATTTTTTTTACACAAAATTGTCAATTTATGAGATATTTCTAACACATAGCATGTATATAGCAAAAATTACAACCCAAAACACATTCTGCTACTCCTCCCGAGTATGGCGATACCACATGTGTAGGACTTTTACACAGCCTGACCACATACAGAGGCCCAACATTGAAGTAGTACGTTCAGGCATTCTAGGAGCATAAATGACACATCTCATTTCATTCCTACCTATCACACTTTTGAAGGTCCTGGACCACCAGGACAGTGAAATTACCCACAAAATGACCCCATTTTGGAAAGCAAACACCCCAACGTATATTCTATGAGACATGGGCTGCAAATCGGTACTCTGATGGCCTGGTGACAGGTACTCGGGTACTCTGATGACCTGGTGACAGGTACTCGGGTACTCTGATGGCCTGGTGACAGGTACTCGGGTACTCTGATGGCCTGGTGACAGGTACTCTGATGGCTTGGTGACTAGTATTTGGGTACTCTGAAGGGCAGTGACAGGTACTCATATGGACTGTGACAGGTACTCGGGTACTGAGATGAACTGTGACAGGTACTTAGATGAACTGTGACAGGTACTCGGGTACTCAGATGAACTGTGACAGGTACTCGGGTACTCAGATGAACTGTGACAGGTACTCGGGTACTCAGATGGACTGGGACAGGTACTCGGGTACTCTGATGGGCTGTGACAGGTACTCGGGTACTCTGATGGGCTGTGACAGCTACTCAGGTACTCTGATGGGCTGTGACAGGTACTCGGGTACTTTGATGGGCTGTGACAGGTACTCGGGTACACTGTTGAACCGTGATAGATACTTGGGTACCATGATGGACTGTGACAGGTATTCGGGTACCCTGATGGACTGTGACAGGTACTCGGGTACTCTGATGGACTGTGACAGGTACTCAGGTACTCTGATGGACCGTGACAGGTACTCGGGTACCCTGATGTGCCGTGACAGGTACTCGGGTACTCTGATGGGCCGTGACAGGTACTCGGGTACTCTGAGGTGCCGGGACAGGTACTCGGGTACTCTGATGTGCCGTGACAGGTACTCGGGTACTCTGATGGGCTGGGACAGGTACTCGGGTACTCAGATGGACTGGGACAGGTACTCGGGTACTCTGATTGGCTATGACAGGTACTCAAATACTCTGATGGACTGTGACAGGTACTCTGATGGACTGTGATTGACAGGTACTATGAGGGGTGGTGACAGGTCCTCTTTATTGGGGGGGGCAATCCGTGTGATTGGTGTACACTAGGTGGTAACGAGCTGTTACGGCAATCTCCTCCTCACACACGATCGGTGTGTGAGGAGGAGAACAACCCGGTAACATCTCGTTACCGCGGTTTGTTTACATTTTAGTGATCGGCTGTGAAAGGATCACAGCCGATCACGTGGGTAAACAGCCGGCCAATGGCTGTTTACCAGCGTCGGTGATGAGCAGTGTTCCCGGGGAACACGCCACCACCGACGTGCACGCGCAGCGCGCTCGCGCGCATGCGCCGTGCACAGCCGGGGTGTGACCATCTGTGATTGGCCGTGACTTCATCACGGCTGATCACGTGGTAAACAGCCATAACCAATGGCTGTTCACCCCCTCCAGTGGCGAGCGGTGTCTCCGTGACACGCCGCCACCGAAGAAACAGGGATGCGCGCGCACGTCATTTGACGGCCGGCGGTCAGCATCTAGTTAAATGAGTTGTGAAGTCTCAGGGTTTTTCACCTTCATGCATTCTATGCAAGAAGGTGAAAAGCCTTCAGCATAGCTCCCAACTGTCCCTGATTTGGAGGGACTGGCCCTGATTTGGAGAAATGTCCCTCTGTCCCTCTTTCCCCCTCATTTGTCCCTCATTTTGGTCTGATCTCTATAGTTGTATATAAAATGCACTTTTTATCTTTCAAAAAGTTTTTCCCAGTGCTAAACCTTTCATCCAAATTCTAAATTGCTGCATTTGTAAATTTTAAAAGCCAATATAAAGGAATAGTAGTGGTAAAAAAAAAAAAAAGCACTTGTGGATTTGATTACCTTTTTTTCAGTTAAGTCTCCTTTAAGGGGGTGTGGCAGGAGGCGTGTCCTATGCCTACATATTTTTGCTAGTAGGTGTCCCTCATTCCCATTTGAAAATGTGGGGAGGTGTGCCTTCGGTGCTGCAGCTGCCCCCCTAGAGCCCCCCTTTTTCTTACCTGAACGTGGTCGTTCCAGAGACAAGCCCAGCAGCTCCAGACGCTGTCTCGGGTCCTCATTGGATAGCTTGAAAGCAGCGGGAGCCATTAATTCAGCCAGTAATTCTATATATGGCACATGGACGAACCATGTCTCAGGGTCTGATGAGGAAGTGACAGCTGCTGCAGCTTACCTCTCAGACACTGAGACAAGACCGGTATACCGCGGCTAGGGTGGGACAAATTTAGATGGGGGCGCACAATTTTAGTCTTGCCTAGGGCAGCACAGAACCAAAATACACCACCGGCTACAGGCATCATCCAGATTTTTTTTCAGCCAGCCATTCCCTACCGTGTAAAAGCCATGCCAGCAGCTGTTTAGCCTGTTGATTACTTTTACAGGTGGTGGGAGAGGATGGTGCCAATTTACCATAGAGCTGGCCGAGGACCACATGGTCCCAAGCCATCTCTATGACCCTCAGAGGCCAGAAGCGTTGTCAAGACGTCACTGGCAGATGTGAACACTGCTATTTTTTATTTTTTTTTGTAGAAAAGTCTGAGACCGATTTTATTTTATTTATTTATTTTATCTCAGGCTTTTTCAGCATAGAGGAGAGATGTGGGGACTTACAGGCCCCAGATCTCTCCAGATCGGTCATGCCCTATTCCTATTACAATTTATGTTTACATTCGTTGTAATAGGATAAAAAGTGATAAAAAAATTAAAGGAAAGTGTAAAAAAAAAAAAAAAAAAAAAATGAAATCAACAAAAAGAAAAGTTTAAGGCGCCCCCATCCCTTCGTGGTCACGCGCAAAAGTGAACGCATACGTAGGTCGCGTCCTGCATATGTAAACAGTATTCAGACACCACACATGTGAGGTATCGCTGTGATCGTTAGAGCAAGAGCAATAATTCTAGGACTAGACCTCCTCTGTAACGCTAAACTGATAACCTGTAAAAAAATTTGATTTTTAAGTAGCTTGGCGCCATTCCATTTACAGTGTTAAAGCATTACATGTTAGGTATCCATTTGCTCATCGTAACATCATCTTTCACATTTTACAAAAGAATTGGGGTAACTATTGTGTTTTGTTTTTTTTATTCATTAAAGTGTATTTTTTAAAAATACGTTCAATGCGTTTGAAAAATTGCTGTGTAAATACCGTGTGACATAAAAAATTGCACCGATCGCCATTTTATTCCCTAGGGTCTTTCCTAATATATATATATATATATATATATATATATATATATATATATATATATATATATATATTTTTTTTTTTTTTTTTCTAGCAAAAAAATAATGATTTATACATATAGGAGAGAAATGCCAGAATTGGCCTCGGTGCCAAGTGCTTAAGCTGTGAACTGATGACCTGCCAACCCCTGACCACATCATACTTTATTGTCAAGCAATCATGTTGCAATCCCTGATAGGAAGTGAATCACTCAATACATCATTATAGACCTGTATCCTAATCACGGGTCTTTTCATGTAGACTGCAATGTTGATGATTTCAATACTTGTGTTCTGCGCAACTAAAAGAATTTATGCAATTGGTAGCTCTCTTGTGTTCTCCTGCACACAGCTGCACTGCAGGCAACTCATAAAATATTCAATGCACTAATATGTCATAAGGTTTTATTAGGCAGGCCAGGTTTGCACGTGCACAGAGGGTGGTGTGATTTCTGCATTCCGCTGAAGTACAATAGGCTTTGTTGTTGTGGACTTTTATAAGTATAGGACAGAGGCTTCCAAGGGCCGGATGTGACCTTTTGTTTGCTTTTATTCACTCCTTAGGGCATTTTTCCTCCACTGTTGCTGACTTAGTTCCTGCCACCAACACCAACAATGGGGCACTATTGCTCCCATTGACACCAATGATGGGGCACCGTTCCTCCCACTGACACCAATGATGGGGCACTATTCCTCCCATTGACACCAATGATGGGGCACTATTCCTCCCATTGACACCAAATGATGGGGCACTACTCCTCCCATTGACACCAATGATGGGGCACTATTTTTTCCAGTGACACCAATGATGGGGCACTTTTCCTCCCATTGACACCAATGATGGGGCATTATTCCTCCCATTGACACCAATGATGGGGCACTAATCCTCCCATTGACACCAATGACGGGGCACTATTACTCCCACTGACACCAATGATGGGGCACCATTCCTCCCACTGACACCAATTATGGGGCACGATTCCTCCCACTGATACCAATGATAAGGCACTATTTTTCCCACTGATACCAATAATGGGGCACTATTCCTCCCATTGATACCAATAATGGGGCACTATTCCTCCCATTGATACCAATCGTGGAGCATTGTTTACTCCCACTGACGTAAGAAAATTTTCTTATCCCACTGGCCACAGTGTGGTACCCCTGAATAAATAAATACATTAAATGAACAAAAAAAAGAAAAATTGTTTAAAGCGCCCCCATCCCTTCGTGCTTGCACACAAAAGTGAACGCATACGTAGGTCAGGTCCTGCATATGTAAACAGTGTTCAAACCACACACGTGAGGTATCCCTGCGATCGTTAGAGCAATAGAGCAATAATTCTAGACCTCCTCTGTAACTCTAAACTTCCCCCCTTTGTTGCCTTGGCTGTGCGTTTTGGGTCATTGTCATGCTGGAATACACATCCACGACCCATTTTTGATGCCTTGGCTCAGGGGAGGAGAGTCTCACCCAAGATTTGAGAGTACATGGCCACGTTCATCGTCCCTTTGATGCAATGAAGTTGTCCTGTCCCCTTAGCAGAAAAACACCCCCAAAGCATAATGTTTCCACCTCCATATTTGACGGTGGGGATGGTGTTCTTCCTCCAAACACAGCTAGTTGAGTTGATGCCAAAGAGCTCGATTTTGATGTCATCTGACCACTACACTTTCACCCAGTTCTCCTCTAAATCATTCAGATGTTCATTAGCAAACTTCTGACGTGCCTGTACATGTACTTTCTTGAGCGGGACTTTGTGGGCGCTGCAGAATCTTAGTCCTTCACGGCGTAGTGTGTTACCAATGGTTTTATTGGTGACTATGGTCCCAGCTGCCTTGAGATCATTGACAAAATGTAGTTCTGGGCTGATTCCTCACCATTCTCATGATCATTAAAACTCCACGAGGTGAGATCTTGCATGGAGCCCCTGACCAAGGGAGATGGACAGTTATTTTGTGTTTCTACCATTGGCAAATAATCTAACCAACTGTTGTCACCCTTTCAACAAGCTGCTTGGTGATGGTCTTGTAGCCCATTCCAGTCTTGTGTAGGTCTACAATCTTGTCCCTGACATCCTTGGACAGCTCTTTGATCTTGGCCATGGTGGAGAGATTGGAATCTGATTGATTGACTGCTTCTGTGGACAGGTGTCTTTTATACAGGTAACAAGCTGTGATTAGGAGCACTCCCTTTAAGAGTGCTCCTAATTTCAGCTCGTTACCTGCATCGAAGACACCTGGGAGCCAGAAATCTTTCTGATTGATAATGCATCTTTCTGGATATTTTTGTTCTCACTGTTAAAATAAACCTACCATTAAAATTATAGACTGATCACTTCTTTGCCAGTGGTGATCAAAAACTTTTTTCCCTCACTGTACCTGAACCCTCATTCTATCCAGCACTGTGCACGTCTGTAGTTCTTCTCTCCCCTCTGTTCCAGGTCTCACTGGCTTTGCTGGGGCACCAAGAGCCATTGGCTGTAAATCAAAGCAAACGACTGTGTCAATGGATGCAGCAGCGGGGCTCGGGAGTGAGCATGCATGAGGGCTTCCCATGGGGACACTGGGCAGAGGGGAGGAGCGGAGAACTGGCGGGGGACCCAAAAAGAGGAGCTTCAGGGCCGCTCTGTGCAATTCCATTGCACAAAGCAGGTAAGTATAGAGATGTTTGTTATTTAAATCCTTTACAACCACTCTAAGTTTTATGCTGGCTACATACGATGCCAATGTCCAATATAAACAATGGGGATTAATTAAAACTGGGGCGTGCAAAAGCTGGTGCAGCTCTGCATAGAAACCAATCAGCTTCCAGGTTTTATTGTCAAAGCTTAATTGAACAAGCTGAAGTTAGAAGCTGATTGGCTACAATGCACAGCTGTACCAGATTCTGCAGTTTTAATGTATTCCCACCAATGGTTCCCATCAGAGAATTGTATCATTCAGTGCCGGTTCACACTGATGTGGTGCGGAATTTGCAGCAAATTCTGTTCGGCTTCTGCACAGCATCAAAATCACATCCTGTTTATGCGAACCGCTGCAGGTGTATATGTTAAAGACACACCGAAATTGGTCCGCAAAATGCAGTGCGATTTGCAGAATTGGATCGCATGGGTGTTAACATCCATGTGATTAGATTCCGGTGTGGCAAAAACAAGGATCCTGCACAATTTTGGTGCAGATACAGTGCGATTTGAGCCATACAGAAGGAATGGTTCAAATGGCACCACTGAAGAATCGCATGTGTTTGGAGCAGGAATGCCGCGTGATTCCTGTTTAAAATTGCATGCGGTTCCTGCACTGCATGAGTGTGAACCAGGACTCATAAACATTATTATTATAAACATATTGTAGTAAAAAGCTGATTTTTTAAAGTAAAGCTAGAATCTTGTATCAAATGATTGCTTATGAGCAAAAGATCAGCTGATAAAATGTATGGTCGATGGATTTGGTCATCCCTCTACATATGGAAGACATCAGTAAGATTCCAGAAAGAGGGGCTGCAGAGCGATGTGAAATAGCTTTCTAATGTTTCATGGGATGCTGATCTAACAGCCAGCCAGGTAATTGTCTGATCTGCTGGCTGTGAAGACGGGCTGGCGGCCAGCTTGGATGAGAGAAGTTGGGTCACAGAGCCCTTACATCATTGTCTGTCTAATTCTTTAAACTGTGATGCCCCTGTAGACCGCGATCACCTTATTATAATTCTGTTTCCCAGTCGGAGAGTGAGAGCATTGTCCTAATAATGTGACTGAGATCAAATCTGACCTCTGGCCTTCCCTTCAGTCTTGCACAGTTGTACCAGCTCCTCTCCTGTACTGAAGTCGCTTTTTCTGATTTCACTGCACACTGTGGGCTTCCTACAATGTGCAATTTATAGAGCAGCAGATATATCTTCCCTCATTTGCTGGCTGGAAGATGTCCAGCATCATGTAGTCCTTTCATCTCCAGCCTTACTGACATTGGGCTACCCCTTTCATTCATTGGATTTCAGTTGTTTCAATCATGGGAACTTAGCATTGCATGTGAGTGTTAGGCTCCATTCACACTTGTCTCACTTTTCATGCACTTTTGGACATCAAAGTTGCATGCCAAGTCGTTCCCCATGTTTTCCAATGCTACCCATTCATATATGTGCGACTTAAAGTTGCAGCGACTAGTTCATGCACTTCTTTGGTCTGACTTTCATGCAACTTGAGTGCCAAAGACTTCAATGTTGACCTTCAAAAGTAGCATGAAAGTCATACTTGAATGTTATACAATGCAACAGTTGTCCATTATCACTGGTCAAAGCCAAAGTCGCATTCAAATCAATCCCATTCAAAGTTGCGTCAAAGTTGCATTCCTAAGTCAGCACAACTTTGGAGTCGTACAAGTGTGAGGGCTCCATTCACACCTATGCATGTTACTTTTGAGAGTTTCTGCAGTGCTTTTTGCATTTTTTTTTTAACCGCAAATTGGCAATGATTTGCATTCATTATGCTTCTTTTATGCAAATCAAAAATCATTTAAAAACATTTTAAAAAAGCACTACATGCTTTTCTGCAGCTTCTCCACTGAAGTCTATTGAACCAAAAAAGCAGCATTTTGTGTTTAAAAAAGTCACTGACCCTTTCTAAAAACGCAGAGGCACAAAAATGCTTTGATGTGACTGTGTTCCATAGGAGCCCGTGTTAAAAATAATGTCCTGCGTCTCTGCAAAAAGCATGAAAAAATGCATTGGTGTAAATGGAGCCTTAGCCCCCATTCACATTGGAGTGGCTTGTCCTGCGATTTTCACAGGTCAAATTGCATGGCAAGTTGTAGCCTATTGACGATGTTTCGTCACATATGCCCATCACATTTGGCTACACGCCGAACTGCGCATGCGCGACGCCGCCATATGCATTCCACCCGAGTCCCAGATTCAAGCCCCACCATCCAAGTGGACATAGAGTTAGACTTTAATAATGCCGCACAAAGCAAGGCCGTGCCCGAAGCGCGGCGAGCGGCCCTGTGCTGGTACGCATATGGCAGTGTTGCACATGCGCACTCCAGCGGGTAGAAAAATATGAAGGGTAGCCGAATGTGACGTGACACCAGCAATCACACTGTTCAAACTGGTGCGACGTGGACTTTGCAGTGCCGCACTGATTTGCACAAGTACCGTGTTTCCCCGATAGTAAGACACCCCCGATTGTAAGACATATCGGGAGTTTCAGAGGGGTCGGCTAATATAAGCCGTACCCCGAAAGTAAGACATATGTCTTACTTTCGGGGAAACACGGGGGTATTGCCGCCTCCCTCTCATCTAGCTGCGCGCCGCCTCCTGCCCACGTCCGCACCGCCCCCCTCTCCATACGTCGCCGCGTCTGCCATTTCCCTCTGATCTTAATGAGCGCCGCCTCCTGCCCACGCCTGAGCCGCCCCCCTCTCCATACGTCACCGCGCCGTCCCCTGCACTTGTCACTGCCGCCTCCTGCTTAAAATACGGTAATGCACACAGTATTAATCATACATCAGTAAAACATACACACTGGCATACTGGGGTATCATCTGCTGTATGTAACCCAGTGGGTATCAGCAGGTGTCACACTGGATTAAATACAGCAGGTGGTACTGTATCACACATAAATCTGTTTTATCTTCCAGTATTCCACTGTTCGTTCTTACCATTTTTCATTGTTTTACATGTTATGCAATGTTGTAACAAGACATTCTTGGCACTTCCTTTTATAAAACTGTTTTGTGGTGAATACAATACTGTTCAGGTTGTTAATAAATGTTAATTTTATGGTTAAAACAAAAAATTCGACAATTTTTTTCCAATATAAGACATACCCCGAAAGTAAGACATAGTGGGGCTTTTGGGGATAAAAAGAAAGTAAGACACTGTCTTACTTTCGGGGAAACACGGTAGTTCCTGCACTACTTTTGGTGATTTTGGGTGTGACTTGCCTAGATATCTGTGTATAAAGCCACACAGATGTCTTCCAATTTGCACCCGAAGTTGCACTGACATGCGGCTTTGAAGGTTAAAGAGACGCAGTGCTGTATCGCAAAAATGGCCTGGTCATTAAGGGGGTAGATACTTCCGGGGGCCAAAGTGGTTAAACCAAGGAAAGCTAAAATTTAAACAGATTAAACTTCCATTTAAAGTATAAAGGAGCCCTCATCTTGTAAAACAACCCATTTGGTGTAAAATAGAAATAAATGGCAAAATATTTGTGTATACATATAAAAACATTATAAATACCCCCCTTTTTATAAGAGATACCCTGTGTTCCAAGCTGCATAAGAACCCAGAGAGCAAGGGGAAGTAACACAGCAGTAAACTGGTCTTCCCAGTCAATGGCAGTGCAGGGGGGGGCATATCAGCACAAGTCTAATCATTGGAGAAGAGCAGGCTGAGTTCCCAGCACAACTATAAAACTGACCACCATGTGCTCTTATGCCTAGTGTGGTAATTTTTTTAATAGTAAAGTAGGGGGATTGGCAGAACACTGGTGATTTCACACAAAGGAAGCTATACAAAGAGAACAGGAGACTTTCTCATACAAGTACAGCATGGTACGGCAGTCACACATATCAGGATTATAAAACTTGGGGTGACATATTCTTTAAATAAAGCCAAACAGCTAAAGCAAAAAAAACGATTGAAGTGAATATATGTGATGCGCAATGGCCACTGAAATACCGGTAGTTCTGCTTCTCCATTCATGTAATTTAAAGTCCTTGCTACACTGTTTAGCTAAGGGGTGACACCATTGCTCAGAGCCACATTTCTGCAGCTCCTGTGTTATCTTCCTTTATCCAGCCTGCCCATTGGACAGTCAATAAGCATTCTCTTCTGTAAACTGCATAGGAAGTTGTCCCTTAGTTAGGGATAACTAAGAGGAGTCACAAGAATCTCTGTAGCTATGGTCACTTGGCTAAAATTATATCCCTCTCTCTTGTTTAGTGTTGGGTAAATTTGAAAATACCTTTTCATATTAAAGCCTTCCACATCCAATAGCAATCAACAGAAACATCTGTAAAAACACCCTTGTGAGGACCCTTGTATTACAGGTAGCCAGCCAATTGGAGAACAATGTTCATTTTATTAGTGTATAACATAAAAACATAACCAACACGTTTTCAGGGGTTGGAGTTACCCTTCTTCAGAGCTTTAGTAACATTAGAGCTGTTAAGCATAGGCACTGCAGTCTGTGTCCTGATATGACAACAGTGTTCTGGAGTGTCTGTCATGTCTGTAGTGGCCAATACTTCAGAACACCATTATCATATTAGGACGCAGATTCACCAACATATTTTATGCTACCAAAACCCTGAGGAAGGGGAAGCCCCATTTACCTGAAACTTGTTGGCTTTGTTTTATGTCATACACTGTTACCGTAATTCTTGTTTATCAACCAGGTAGAGTTTCCAACATTTTCTGTTGATGCATGGTGTTCCACGCCTAGCTTCACAATATTCACATGCTTGAAGGACCCACTCCAAGGACCCTCCACTAGTCAAGCCATCACAGACCAACCAACCCATTAGATCATTTGGACATGGGCATGCAGTCCATGGTCCATGCAGTGTCATGGTATGAAAACAGTGTTCTGGAGTGTCTGTCATGCCTGTAGTGGCAAACACGTCAGAACATTCCAGTGCTCACGGCCAACATATCTAATGCTACCAAATCTCGGAAGAAGGGGAAGCCCCATCTACCCAAAACACGCCGTCTATGTTTTACATCATACATACGGCCAACATATCTAACACTACCAAATCTCTGAAGAAGGGGAAGCCCCATCTACCCGAAACACGCTGTCTATGTTTTACATCATACATACGGACAACATATCTAACACTACCAAATCTCTGAAGAAGGGGAAGCCCCATCTACCTGAAACACGCTGTCTATGTTTTACATCATACATACGGCCAACATATCTAACACTACCAAATCTCGGAAGAAGGGGAAGCCCCATCTACCTGAAACATGCTGTCTATGTTTTAGATAATACACTATTAAGGTAATTATTGTTCTTCAAGTAGGTAGAGTTTCAAATATTTTCTATTGACACACAATGTGTCTCACCTACCTTCACAATCTTCACACACTTGAAGGGCCCACTCCAAGGACCTTCTATTATTCAAGCCATCAGACTTACCCATACATTAGATCTGTTAGATATGGGCACTGAGGTCTGTGTCCTGATATGACAACAGTTTCCTGGAGTGTCTATCATGTCTGTAGTGGCCAACACTTCAGAAAACCATTGACATATTAGGACACAGATTCACCAACATATCTTACGGTACCGAAATTGCAGAAGCCCCATTTACCTGAAACACATTGGCTATGTTTTACGTCATACACTACTACTGTAGTCATTGTTCTTCAACCAGGTAGAGTTTCAAACATTTTCTATTGATGCACGCCTACCTTCACAATCTTCACATGCTTGAAGGGCCCACTCCAAGGATCCTCCACTAGTCAAGCCGTCACAGACCAACTCACCCATTAGATCTGTCCGACATGGGCATGCAGTCTGTATCCTGGTATGAAAACAATGTTCTGGAGTGTCTGCCATGCCTGTAGTGAAAACACATCAGAAAACTCTGGATACAGATTCCAGTAGTGTCCACGACCAACATGTCTAACACTACCGAAACCCTGAAGAAAGGGAAGCCCCGTTTACCTGAAACTTGTTGACTATTTTTTACATCATACACTATTAAGGTAATGATTGTTCTTCAACCAGGTCAGGTTTCGAAGACTTTCTATTAACACGCAGTGTTCCTCACCTATTTCCACAATTTTAACATTCTGAAGGACCAACTCCAAGGACCTACCATGAGTCAAGCCATCACAGACCTTCCCACCACTGACAAGCTCTAGTGCTACCTCACATTTATCCTAAAAGGTGACAGGTTCCATTTGATCTGTTACCGTTATTCTCATCTAACATTTTCTTGCCATGTTAAAACTCCGGTAGAACTCTTAATAGCATCATTCCATCACCGGCAAGTCTTCTAGGCCTAGGCACCAGAGACCCATAACTACCACACAAGTAATAGGAAATCTTGTCAGGCTAAAGCTACCCCCCACCACTTATGTAGGGGGGGGGGATCATTACTTCTTGTTTTTCCACATTACTGTATAGCGCTCTGAAGACCTTTATTAATAGTGACAGGGTCAGCGGCCGTTGCCATGACAACAGAACAAGAATTCCTACTGGAGCCATTATTAATTGATGCGATGTAAATCTCTTAGGGACCTGTGGTTATACAGCAGTTGGGAAGACAGCACAGCTGGGGTCAGCGAAGGGTTGCCCGGTACGTTCAATGCACCTTGTTCTGCCGTTAACGCCGATGCTTCTCTTTCTTCTCTGTAGAAATCAGGACATTCCCGGAGGGTCTTCGGACGCTTTACTCATGGTGCGTTGCTTTACCATTATCCTCATGTGTCCTTTTCAACCCTAAAATGACACAAGCCCCCAACATCATCTTTCATTGCCTGTGGTGTTCATTTTTTTTTTTCTGTGCATGTAAAAAATAAATGTTTTGTAAGATAAAGAGAGCCGAGAGTTGGAAGATGCAGAAAAGCCACTGGTAACATTCACAGACAGTTGAAGTGAACCTGTATCAGGGCAGACCAGGTAAGGCAGTGTTATTATACAATTACCGGCAATGTACCGGCACAGTGCATACCCTTCACTCAGCACCATGTACCTCGAGAGTGCAGCAAAAAATAACCCCAACCTGGGAGACGTGAGCTCAGGGTTCATAGAGTGATGCCTGTACCCTACAACCCCCTTTAACCCTAATACCCTCCCTGTAACCCCAACACTAACCCTCCCTGTAACCCCAACACTAACCCTCCCTGTAACCCCAACACTAACCTTCCCTGTACCCCAACACTAACCCTCCTTGTAACCCCAACACTAACCCTCCCTGTAACCCCAACACTAACCTTCCCTGTACCCCAACACTAACCCTTCCTGTAACCCTAACAATAAACCTCCCTGTACCCCAACACTAACCCTCCCTGTAACCCCAACACTAACCCTCCCTTTAACCCCAACAGTAAACCTCCCTGTACCCCAACACTAACCCTCCCTGTAACCCCAACACTAACCCTCCCTGTAACCCCAACACTAACCCTCCCTGTAACCCCAACACTAACCTTCCCTGTACCCCAACATTAACCCTTCCTGTAACCCTAACAATAAACCTCCCTGTACCCAAACACTAACCCTCCCTGTAACCCCAACACCAACCCTCCCTGTAACCCTAACACTAACCCTTCCTTTAACCCCAACACTAACCCTCCCTGTAACCCCAACAATAAACCTCCCTGTACCCCAACACTAATCCTCCCTGTAACCCCAACACTAACCCTCCCTGTATCCCCAACACCAATCCTCTAACTAATCCTAATACTAAACCTCCCTGTACTCCTCACATTAACTCTCCCTGTAAACCCAACACTAACCTCCCTGTAACCCTAACATTAACCCTCCCTGTAACCCCAACACCAATCCTCCAAGTAAACCCAACACTTACCCTCCCTGTACCCCTAACATTAACCTTCCCTGTAACCCTAACACGTATGTCATTCTCAGCTGTCATTTCCGGCACAATCCCAGACCTAGCCATGTGTGTGTCATTCTCGACTCTCATTTCCCGCACAATCCCGGACCCAGCCACGTGTGTGTCATTCTATGCTCTCATTTCCCACACAATCCCAGACCCAGCCATGTGTGTGTCATTCTCGACTCTCATTTCCCATACAATCCCAGACCCAGCCACGTGTGTGTCATTCTATGCTCTCATTTCCCACACAATCCCAGACCCAGCCACATGTGTGTCATTCTCGGCTCTCATTTCCCGCACAATCCCAGACTCAGTCACATGTGTCGTTCTCTGTTCTCATTTCCCGCACAATCCCAGACCCAGCCACGTATATCATTCATTGCTCTCATTATCTGCATAATCCCAGACCCAGCCACTTGTGTGTCATTCTCGACTCTCATTTCCCCGACAATCCCAGACCCAGTCACGTGTGTGTCATTCTCGACTCTCATTTCCCTGACAATCCCAGACCCAGTCACGTGTGTGTCATTGTCGGCTCTCATTTTCCGCACAATCCCAGACCCAGCCACGTGTGTGTCATTCTCTGCTCTCATTTTCAGCACAATCCCAAACCCAGCCACGTTTGTCATTGTCTGATCTCATTTCCCGGCCAATTCCATACCCAGCCACGTGTGTGTCATTGTTGGCTCTCATTTCCCGCACAATCCCAGACCCAGCCATGTGTATCCATTCTTTTCTCTTATTTCCTGCATAATCCCAGACCCAGCCACGTGTATCATTCTTTTCTATGGTTTCCTGCACAGTCCCAGACCCAGCCATGTGTATCATTCTCAGCTCTACTTTCCCACACAATCCCAGACCCAGCCATGTGTGTCAATCTCTGCTCTCATTTCCCGCAAAATCCCAGACCCAGCCACGTGTTTATTAATATCTGGTCAATGTAATAACCGTACAATCGATTCCACCGGAGGAGACTCAATAGAAAATGATCCTCGTCTCCCGAGAATGCAAACAAGAACAAAACGCATAATTGAAAAATGTGTCAATAAATTCTCCAAAGGAAAAAAAAAGAAATGTTTGTGAATGTTACCAGCTGAGCTTTTATGTAACAACAAAGCAGACTTTACATTTCTCCTCCTGTGGGCTTCCAATTAAAGAGCGAGCCTTCCCAAAATTAATATTTCTGTTTTTTTAGATGCCAAGGACCGAGGCATCCAGCCGCTGTCTGTCCAGTTTCAGCTTTTTAGTGTGCGCTTCCTTGAGCTCCATTGAAGGCAGCTGTCAAAGTCTATGAAGGTGCTGAAATATGCTGCAGCGGCTGGATGGGGCTGACCGAACGTTGTATCGAGTGATACTCACGTTCACGCAAACACGAATACCACTGGTTACAACATTCAGTCCCTTCCAGCCACAGCATATCTCACCCATCATAGAGGTTTACAGGCTGCAGGAAACGGGACTGGAGGCTGGACCTCAACTCAAAGGCCGGGATTGGAACCACAGCAGCAAGACAACCCGTGTGTAAGAGGCCCAAGAGTTCTTATCCAAGTATAGCGCCCTGGGGTTTAGTCAGGGATGTTCCTCACAGATCTACTTGCCAGGAGTAGTTACTGTACTAATCCAGGCTTTCTAAACCTTTTAACCCTTGAGGGACCCCAAAAATAATTTTCAGGTCGCAAGGAATCCTTACTAATACCAATTCATCAGGGGACAATAGGAACAATGCCCATTATACTGGTGGTCCATAGGAAGAATGTTCCCCTTAAAGTGGTGTTCAGAATGACACCCTTAAATACAGCTAAAACTATATTTTGTAATGCTGCTGGCTTTTCTAAGTGATGGTGAACCTTGAACTCTGTAGGTACCATCAAAAAGGTGGTTCATCGGCCACAGCTCAAGGAACCCTTAGAAACCTCTGGAGGAACCCACTGAACCCTGGTTGAGAATGGCTGCCTTAGTCAATTGTTAGAGATCCATTGATTTCTCCCTAAGTTTGACCTTGTTGTACTTTTCGGTGGCTGGGTACTTGGTGGTACTAGATATGAGAAGGACAACCCAAGGTCAGGTTATGGGTATATGGGGTATCTCAGACAATGGGCAAGGGTTTTCTGCAGTCCCTTGGCTTGCTGGGAGAACCTATGTATTCAGGTGAGGTCAGGTGATCTATGTTCTGTGCCACCCAGACGGCTGTCTGCATGGGCATGTGTCGTGTGCCCCGGGCTGCTAGGCCAGAGATTGGGCCTATCCGGGGGGGGGGGGGGCATCTGGCTGCCAGGCTGTCTGAGGGTCTAACCAGAAGTAAGAGAGCAGCGTAGGGTTGGAATTGCGGCTTGCAGTCCAACCAGAAGTGACGGTTCTGCCAGCCGGAGAACCTGTCAGTGGTCGGAGGTAGAAGGGAAGCTGTCGCCACAAAGAGACCAACCACCTTTAGCAGGGATCATAGTGAATAACTGAAGCAAGTACCGGAGCAGCATTCTCACCTAACGGGCACGGTGGAGAATCTGGAAACTTCAGGCAGTGATGAAGTCAGGGACCCAACCAGCGGAGGTGACACTTGCAGAGCAGCCTTGTGTGTCAAGCCAGGGACCCAGCTGGTCAGCAGGGGTGAAGCTTGATGAGTATCTGGAGTGCCAAGCCAGGGACCCAGCAGAGAAGCGAGGATGACACTTGAGGGAGATACCACCGCAGACCTTGCAGAATAGACTAGAAAAGAATAGAATAGAAAAGAATAGAATAAACAAATAAAAGAATCTAATAAAAAAAAATAGAATAAAAAAAATGAATAAAAAGAAAAACAATAGAATAGAATATATTAGAATCCCAAAATTCAAGTAGAATCAATTTGAACTTGAATAGAATAGAAAAGAATAGATTTGAATAGGAAGATGGTTATATTAATTTCCATTCTATTCTATTCTTTTGTTTTTTTCTATATTATTGTATTATTTTCTATTCTATTCTACTCTATTATTTCAAATTCAAATTGATTCTGTTTGAATTTTGAAAAATGGTTATATTATTTATTTTCTATTCTATTTTTTAATTTTTTTTATTGTTTTCTATTCTATTCGAATCTCAGAAGATGGTTATAATCTTTCTATTTTATTCTATTCTTTTTTTATTCTATTCTATTATATTATTTTCCATTCTATTATGTTCTTCTATTTTCTATCCTATTTTGTTCTGTTTTACTCTATGATATTATATTATTTTATTTTCTGTTATTTCCTTTTCTATTCTATCCTATTTTTTTCTATGCTATTCCTTTATTTTCTATTCTATTTTATTCTCTTTGGAAATTGGAAAACTTTTCGAATTCGAAAACTATTTGAAAACTTTTCAAATCGATCCTAATTCGAAAAATTTTAATCAATTAGAAAACGAATAAACAAATTAAACAAATGAAACAAATTTAACTAAACAAATTTATGTAAATAAGGAAACAAAACAAATTTTTTCATTCTGCACATGTCTGGCCCTGTTCAAGTGGGATACTTTATGGACTAGTTTACACTTGCTTCAATAGAAGGCTTCAGACACACTTTGTTAAAGCTCTCTGAACACCAGTCAAAGCCCCTGTCACTAAATAAAATGGTTAGCTTACATTCCTGTTTACACCTGCTTTTGCTTGGTGCTTCGATGAGGCTTCGAAGGGGCTTTGGTGGGGTTTCGATGAGGCTTCAGTGGGGCTTCGATGAGGCTTCAGTGGGGCTTCGATGACGTTTCGGTGTGGCTTCAATGGGGCTTTGATGGGGCTTCAAAGAGGTTTCGGGGGGGCTTTGGTGGGGCTTCAATGAGGCTTCGGTGGGGCTTCGATGAGACTTTGGTGGGGCTTCAATGAGGCTTCGGTGGGGCTTCATAGGGCTTTGGTGGGGCTCAATGGGGCTTTGGTGGGGCTTTGGTGGGGCTTCGTGGGACTTTGGTGGGGCTTCGTTGAGGCTTTGGTGGGGCTTTGATGAGGCTTAGGTGGGGCTTTGGTGGGGCTTTGATGGAGCATTGATGAGGCTTCTATGAAGCTTCGATGGGGCTTCGTGGGACTTTGGTGGGGCTTCGTTGAGGCTTTGGTGGGGCTTTGATGAGGCTTAGGTGGGGCTTAGGTGGGGCTTTGATGGAGCATTGATGAGGCTTCTATGAAGCTTCGATGGGGCTTCAGTGGGGCTTTGGGGGGCTTTGATGAGGCTTCGATGGGGTTTCGATGAGGCTTCGATGGGGCTTCAGTGGGACTTCAATGAGGCTTCGAAGACGCTTCAGTGAGGCTTCAATGAAGTTTCGGTGGGACTTCAATGGGGCTTTGGTGGGGCTTCAAAGAGGCTTCAGTGGGGCTTTGAAGGAGCTTCAAAGAGGCTTCGGTGGGGTTTCATGGGGATTTGGTGGGGGTTCGATGAGGCTTCGGTGGGGCTTCGATGGGGCTTTGGTGGGACTTCAATGAGGCTTCGGTGGGGCTTTGTGGGGCTTCGATGAGGCTTCGGTGGGGCTTCGTGGGGCTTTGATGGGGCTTCAGTGGTGCTTCGATGAGGCTTCGATGAGGCTTCAGTGGGGCTTCAGCGGGGCTTCAATGAGGCTTCAATGGGGTTTCGATGAGGCTTCGATGGGGCTTCAGTGGGGCTTCGATGAGGCTTCAAGCTTTGCCATAAACGTCTATCAAGGCTTTGAAGACGCTATAAAGCACCACTAAAGCTATATGGGGTAAAATTTTTGAAGCGAAGCCGAAGCAAAGCAAAGCAAAGAAAAAGCTAACTGTAGGACTGTAGGACTGTAAGCTAACCATTTTATTTAGTGACAGCGTTCAGAGAGCTTTGACAAAGCCTGTCCAAAGCCTTGTTAAAGTGGTTGTAAACTCTTATAACACACTTTGACCTACAGGTAAGCCTAGATTAAGGCTTACCTGTAGGTCCAAGAAATATCTCCTAAACCTACATGGTTTAGGAGATATTTGCCGAAAGACAGGCACTGAGTGCGCCGCGGTCAACTGCGATAGTGACGTCATCGCGGCTTCGCCGAATGTGTCAGGTGAGTGACACATAATGGACTACTATGCGATGCATAGTAGTCCATTATGCTTTACCTTTGCAGGGAATGAAAGAGGAAGTAAACCCATCAGAGTTTACTTCCTCTTTAAGGCTGAAGCAGGTGTAAATGAGCCCTAAATTATGTAAAGTAAATTAATTTACAAAGGACCAAGTATACAGGCCTACCCCTCTACTTTACAGCCTCATGTTTATTGCCTTATTACAGATACATTTTATGTGCCCAAGGTGCCAAACCTAAGGAGGTCAATTCACCTCTTCCCCCCACCCCTGCTATTCGTGGCTCACACGGGATTTGTATACATCTCTTCATAGCGTCACATACTGTCACCATAAGCGCTCGGTCTGGGGGACAGAATCTTAAAAAAAAACAAAATATTGGCAGACAAAATAAGGTCACATATCACCATGGTTACCTCAGCCTGACTGAGTACGACGAGCCCGTCTTATCTACATACTGCGATCTGAAATCTGGCATTTTTGGGTTTATTTCGTTGATGAAAATTGCCTTATTTCACCCGCAGCCAGACACGGTCCAGATACTATAACACGCAGTCATTAGACGGGAAAATACCTTCTTTTTTTAATGAATGGCCCTGAATGCCAAGTCTTTTTTTTTTTCCAGGCTAATTGGTTTTTCATGATGAAAATAAAATTAAGGGCCAAATCCCCGAAGCTTTGTGAGATCGATTAAGCCGTTTATTCTATATAAATGGACTTATTCACTAATGAATTCTAACGCTTCAGTGCTGATGAAGTGACTAGTAACCATAGCAACCAGACAGAATCCGCTCTGCTGAAGTCAGGCCTGTACAAGCTGGTTTCTAACCGGTTGCTATGGGTTACTGCGTCTGCCTGTTATCCCCATGCCGTAAAATGGGCCTTCCTTTGTAGTGTTGGGCACTTTCATTGGACCGAGGAGGGTCAAAAGATGGGCAGGGCCTTATTCACAATTCACAAAATCAAGGCCTAGGTAACAACAATAAAATCACACTAGACTAGGACACTTTCTGCACGTGGCAGGTAAAAACAGGCACTGCGTTAAGGCGTCTTGCACATGGGCGCCTGAGCCCAAGCAACGTCATTTCCAATGCATTTCATTGGCCCAGGTGGCCCAGGTGCTGCATACAGCTGCCCATGGATATGAACATACTCAGGTATATACTGATGCTCACTTTTAGGCTTTATTCATGCGGGTGCTGAGGCCCATATACTGTGAGAACAGTTTTTTTTTTTTTTTTTTCACGTGTCAATAGCTGGCAGGTGCTTTCCTCTTGGCAGCAGCGTTTTGTCAGAAAAAATGCTTGACACGTAGACTAGAAAAGCATTTAAATGCATCTAGGTGCATTAAGGCATGTAATTTCTGTCTATCTCCTGTAATATATCTGCAGTCTCTGATCAACTCCTGTATTATGTCTGAAGTATCTGACCATATCATGTATCATGTCTGCAGTCTCTGATCATCTCAAGTATCATGTCTGCAGTCTCGGATCATCTCCTGTAATACTTTTGCAGTCCAGTCTCTGACCATGTACAGTAATATGTCTGCAGTCTCTGACCAAGTCCTGTATCATGTCTACAGTCTCTGGCCATCTCCTGTAATATGTCTGCAGTCTCTGACCAAGTCCTGTAACATGTCTGCAGCATCTGTCCATCTCATTTATCATGTCAACAGTCTCTGACCAACTCCAGTAATATGTCTGCAGTCTCTGACTATCTCATGTATCATGTCTGCAGCATCTGACCATCTCATGTATCATGTCTACAGTCTCTGACCATCTCCTGTATCATGTCTGCAGTCTCCGACCAAGTCCTGTAACATGTCTGCAGCATCTGAACATCTCATGTATCATGTCTGCAGTCTCTGACCATCAGGCATGTACTGGCCATCGGGACTACCGGGAGATTCCCGGTGGGCCGATGGCTCAGTGGGCCGGTTTCAGTGACAGCCTAGCCAAATGAATGGCTGCGCTACTCGCACAGCCATTCATTTGAGCACCGCTGTACTTCCGAGAACAGCGCGGCGCACTTCGGCTCTTTCCGCCCCCACTCGGCGCTCTCATAACACATCTTCGGCCACCTCCGGCCCACAGTCGTCCTTTTCCGCCACCGCTCGGCTTCCCCCGCCCTGCTCCTCTCCGACAGCGAACAAAACTCGGCTATCTCCGGCGGCCCCCGCGGTAACGGACGCTGTGAGTTTAAATGAGCCGGGGGCCGCCATGAGAGCAGCCGACAGGCAGAGAAGTCCCCGGAGCAGACGAGGGAGCCTGGAGGATGGCGGTGCTGCAGGAACCCATCCAGGTAACCGGCCGGCCCATTGAATACTGTATATAGCACATGGCTGTATATATATATATATATATATATATATATATATATATATATATATATATATATATATATATAGCTGTATACAGAATATGGCTGTGTGTATGTGTATATATATATATATACATAGCAAAGGATGTGGTCCTAAATAAAATAACATAAAAAATTCATTTGGTGAAAATAATGGTTAAAATAATATGCAAAATCCAACATAGCTAAAAGTTCACCAAAACTGTCAATTAATATTAAAATGTGCATAAAAATATTTTCAGCAAAAAAATCATATATAAAAATGCTTATAATTAAAAACCCCCCTTTTTTGCACTCTTTTTGCACTTTAATACCAAGGACATAGTTTGGATAAAATGGTTTTAATTATAAGCATCGTTTATATACGAATTTTTTGCTGAAATTTTTTTTATGCACATTTCAATATTAATTGACACGTTTGATGTACTTTTAGCTATGTTGGATTTTTTGTATTATTTGAATCATTATTTGCACCAAATGGATTTTTTTTATGTTATTTTGGTTAGCATCACATCCTTTGCTATATATTCAATTTATCTGTGGCTTTGTGTAAGGCCCCTTTCACACATGCGGATGATATGTCCGTATTTCATCCATCCGTTTGCAGATGAAATACGGGTATACATTCATCCCTATGGGATAGCGGGTGTCTGCGGATGAACATCCGCAGACACCAGATTTCATCCGCCTCCGCAACAGTCTGCACAGCGGATCGGATGAACATGGACAGACGGTCCGTGCGCATCCGATCCCCATAGAGGAGAGCAGAGATCTGACAGGGCGGTCCCTGCACAGTGTGCGGAGACCGCCCTGTCCGCAGCCAGCTCAGCGGGGACAACGGAGCGATCCCCGCTGAGCGAGCGGATCATCACGGGGCGGATCAATACTGATCCGTCCTGTGTGAAAGGGGCTTAAACCTGTTTGATGTTGGCAGCTTCTCATTACTGCGGTTGATCAAAAATAGGTGTGCGCATTAGTTGTTTATTTTAAAATATATAATGCAGAGCCAGACTTCGGGCAGGTGACAGGGGGACACCAGGGGGTGGGGGGGCTGGAAAATAAAAGATCACCAGCAGTGTGCTGTCGGCTTCTGAGTTTGCATACTCCTGCTATGTGTCTAGCCGGGCCGTGATGACGTCACTCTCGTGCAAGTGCGCACTATACTGTTTTTGTGTGTGTTTGCAAAATTGGAGTGGGCCGGTCTGGATGAAGTCCAGGGCCAAATTTTTGTCCCAGTCCAGCCCTGCTGACCATCTCCTGTAATACGTCTGCAGTCTCTGACCATCTCCTGCAATATGCCTGCAGTCTCTAACGAAGTCCTATAACATATCTACAGTCTCTTACCAACTCCAGTAATATGTCTGCAGTCTCTGACTATCTCATGTATCATGTCTGCAGTCTCTGACCATCTCCTGTAACATGTGTGAAGTCTCTGACCATCTCATTCAATATGTCTGCGGTCTCTGACCTACTCCTGTAATATGTCTGCAGTCTCTAACCAAGCCATGTATCATGTCTTCAGTGTCTGACCATCTCATGTATCATGTCTGCAATCTCTGATCAACTCCTGCAATATGTCTGCAGTCTCTGACCATCTTCGGTAGTATGTCTGCAGTCTCTGACCATCTCCTGTATCATATCTGCAGCCTTTGATAGTCTCCTGTAGCATTACATATACTGAATACAATGTGCAGCCCGTTGCTGATGTCAGGGGCCACAGTTGAGGCCCCTTATTTCTCCTTAGTTGACCACCAGTGCTCTAGGTCACCACTTCTATTAGTACTCCCTCAATACAGAATCTTCCTCTAAAGGTCTCTGGGCATAGTTACCAACATTATGGTCCCTCTCCTGGGACACTGTTACCCCGGGGCCCATGGTCCACATTTCGCTTGCCCATTTTCTGGTTGGGTGCACTCAAATCACACCCAAATTACAGGTTCACTCTGCCCAAACCTTACCTCTAAATATACAGGGGGCACTTGTGGCCCCGATCCCTGCAATTATTGCCTTTTTTTAGTTAAAGCGTATGTGTAGAAGCTCAACAAATCTTAGTACTGTGATCCCGGGACATGGCCTGGGACACATCATTGGTGGGACAGAGGGCCAAGACGGCGGTCTAGTCCTGGCAGATCCGGGACAGACGGCATGTATGTATAGAGTGGCACATCTATAGCACATGACAATCCAAACAGACAAGAAAACAGGTGCATGCTGTCAATGGAAAAATATTATGTCATCCATTAAAATTATTTGCGTCCTCATCTAAGAACAAGCACTTGCATCTATTTTGCATAAATACATGGAGACGCCGGCTGTAATTTTAGAGGAATATGCATTCGCTGGTGACCTCTAGGGGTCATATTCAGGAATAGCAATCTTCCAGCATGGCACAGAGCTGAATACCAATTGTGGCCATGCCTGGAATGCTTGAAGAGTCTGTAATGTCTGTGTGCCCAGTATGATGTGTGTGAGTGGATCTGTATGTCCCTGTATATTTCTGCTTCTTGTGCTCTTACTAACAGTTTGTGATGTGTCTCTTTCTCTCGCTGCCCCTATGGAAGCGAAGTATTCCGCTCCTGCAGGAAACATAGCTATGGTACGTAGCCAGCTTTTACCGTTACTCCCGCTACTTGTGCATGTTTCACCGACTTTGTTCAGCAGTCGAATACATTGAACATTCTTATTTATGGCAATAAATGTAGCAAATGTGATTTCATGATTGCTGCCTACAGCATATAATGTTCACAAAAGTTGTGTACTTCTATCTAAAGGTTAATTCCATCTTCTTGACCAGGGGTCTCCAATTGTTCTAAACAAGGGGCCAGTTTACTGTCCTCCAGACTTTACGGGGGGAACTATGGGTAGAAATTATCCTGGTGTCAGTGGGTGTCAGTGGGATTAAACAATACATTGGCATTAGGGGGATGAGTATATTGCTGGTGTCAGTTTGAGAAATAGTGCCCCATCACTGGCGTCAGTGGGAGGAATAGTGCCCCATCATTGGTGTCAGTGGGAGGAATAGTGCCCCATCATTGGTGTCAGTGGGAGGAATAGTGCCCCATCATTGGTGTCAGTGGGAGGAATAGTGCCCCATCATTGGTGTCAGTGGGAGGAATAGTGCCCCATCATTGGTGTCAGTTTGAGAAATAGTGCCCCATCATTGGTGTCAGTGGGAGGATTAGTGCCCCATCATTGGCGTCAGTGGGAGGAATAGTTCCCTATTGCTGGTGTCACAAGGAGAGATAGTGCCCCATCATTGGTGTCATTGGGAGGAATAGTGCCCCATCATTGGTGTCAGTGGAAGGAATAGTGCCCAATCATTGGTGTCAATGCGAGAAATAGTGCCCCATCATTAGCGGCAGTGTGAGGAATAGCACCCCATCATTGGTGTCAGTGGGAGAAATAGTGCCCCATCATTGGTGTCAGTGAGTGGAATAGTGCCCCATTATTGGTGTCAGTGGGAGGATTAGTGCCCCATCATTGGTGTCAGTGGGAGGGTTAGTGCCCCATCATTGGCGCCAGTGGAGGAATAGTGCCCTATTGCGGGTGTCAGTAGGAGAAATAGTGCCCCATCATTGGTGTCATTGGGAGCAATAGTGCCCTATCATTGGTGTCAGTGCAAGAAATAGTGCCACATCATTGGCGTCAGTGGGAGGAATAGTGCCCCATCATTGGTCTCAGTTTGAGGAATAGTGCCCCATCATTGGTGTCAGTGGGAGGAATAGTGCCCCATTGTTGATGTCAGTGGGAGGATTAGTGCCCCATCATTGGCGCCAGTGGAGGAATAGTGCCCTATTGCTGGTGTCAGTAGGAGAAATGGTGCCCCATCATTGGTGTCATTGGGAGCAATAGTGCCCTATCATTGGTGTCAGTGGGAGGAATAGTGCCCCATTGTTGATGTCAGTGGGAAGAATAGTGCCCCATCATTGGTCTCAGTTTGAGGAATAGTGCCCCATCATTGGTGTCAGTGGGAGGAATAGTCCCCCATTGCTGGTGTCAGTGGGATGAATAGTCCCCCATCATTGATGTCAATGGAAGGAATAGTGTCTTGTATCAGTAGAAGGAAAAGTGGCCAAAGGGCCGGAAAAAGGGCAAGCAAAGGGTCGCATCTGGCCCTCGGGCCGCAGTTTGGAGACGCCTATTCTTGACCATGTTTGATATTTATGGTATAACATAAAACATGGTCACATTCCGCAGTCCCCCCGCCTTCAAACCCCCCCCCCCCCCACACACACACACTTGAATTGCGGGCAGTGTTGCCAAGCCAACCTGCCAGATTGAAATTCACTGACACGACACCCAAAAATTTACTGGCACAGCCAAGTTTTTGCTGCCATTTCCAAAAGTTATGAAAATGACAGTTTTAAGGCTGGATTCACACCTATGCAGTTTTAGTGCTTTTTGCATTTTGCAGATTTGCACTGCAATCCATTTATCATGGTTTCCTATGGAACACAATCTGTAGTGCAAATCTGCAAAATGCAAAAAGCACTAAAAATGCATAGGTGTGAATCCAGCCTTAGGCCTGGTTCACACCTATGCATGTTACAGTTTGCATATTCCAGATGCATTTTGCATTTTTTTAAGACATTATTTTGATCCATTGAAGTCTATGGAACCAAAAAACAGAAAAAAAGTTCCTGGCTCTTTCCATAAAATGCACAGATGTGAACACGACCCATAGGAATCCATGTTAAATGAACTGTAGTGTGATTCTGCAAAACAAACAAAATGCACAAAAAAATGCCTAGATGTGAACCAGGCCTGAAGGTACAGTGGTGTGAAAAAGTGTTTGCCCCCTTCCTCATTTCCTGTTCCTTTGCATGTTTGTCACACTTAAGTGTTTCGGAACATCAAACCAATTTAAACAATAGTCAAGGACAACACAAGTAAACACAAAATGCAATTTGTAAATGAAGGTGTTTATTATTAAAGGTGAAAAAAAATCCAAACCATCATGGCCCTGTGTGAAAAAGTGATTGCCCCCCTTGTTAAAACATACTATAAGGGTCCTTTCACACGGGGCGGATCAGTTCTGATCCGCCCCGTGGATGTCCGTTTGCTCAGCGGGGATCACTCCGCCGATCCCCGCTGAGCAGAGAGATGACAGGTCTGTCTCTGCACACTGCGCAGGGACGGACCTGTCACAGCGCCGCTCTCCCCTATGGGAGATCGGATGACGACGGACCGCAGTGCCCGTCGTCATCCGATCCGCAGACGGATGGAAAAATAGCTTTTTCCTCCGTCACACTTTTTCGGATCGGAGCGGGTCGGATGTCAGCGGACATGTCACCGCTGACATCCGACGCTCCATAGAGCTCTATGGAGCACCCGTTCAGGTCCGCCTGAAAAACTGACAGGCGGGCCTGAACGGCACGTCGGTGTGAAAGAGGCCTAACTGTGGTTGTCCACACCTGAGTTCAATTTCTCTAGCCACACCCAGGCCTGATTATTGCCACACCTGTTCACAATCAAGGCATCACTTAAATAGGAGCTGCTTGACACAGTAAGGTCCACCAGAAGATCCTTAAAAGCTACACATCATGCCGAGACCCAAAGAAATTCAGGAACAATTGAGAAAGAAAGTAATTGAGATCTATCAGTCTGGAAAGGGTTATAAAGCCATTTCCAAAGCTTTGGGAATCCAGCGAACCACAGTGAGAGCCATTATCCACAAATGGCGAAGACATGGAACAGTGGTGAACCTTCCCAGGAGTGGCCGGCCGCCCAAAATTACCCCAAGAGCGCAGCGACGACTCATCCAAGAGGTCACAAAAGACCCCACAACAACGTCCAAGGAACTGCAGGCCTCACTTGCCTCAGTTAAGGTCAGCGTTCATGCCTCCACCATCAGGAAAAGACTGGGCAAAAATGGCCTGCATGGCAGAGTTCCAAGGAGAAAACCACTGCTGAGCAAAAAGAACATCAAAGCTCGTCTCAATTTCTCCACAACACATCTTGATGATCCCCAAGACTTTTGGGACAACATTCTGTGGACCGATGAGACAAAAGTGGAACTCTTTGGAAGGTGTGTGTCCAAGTATATCTGGCGTAGAAGGAACACTGCATTTCATAAAAAGAACATTATACCAACAGTAAAATATGGTGGTGGTAGTGTGATGGTCTGGGGCTGTTTTGCTGCTTCAGGACCTGGAAGACTTGCCGTGATAAAAGGAACTATGAATTCTGCTGTCTACCAAGAGATCCTGAAGGAGAATGTCCGACCATCTGTTCGTGTACTCAAGCTGAAACAAACTTGGGTTCTGCAGCAGGACAATGATCCTAAACACACCAGCAAGTCCACCACCGAATGGCTGAAGAAAAACAAAATGAAGACTTTGGAGTGGCCTAGCCAAAGTCCTGACCTGAATCCTATTGAGATGTTGTGGTATGACCTTAAAAAGGCTGTTCATGCTCGAAAACCCTCTAATGTAACTGAATTAGGACAATTCTGTAAAGATGAGTGGGCCAAAATTCCTCCAGGACGCTGTAAAAGCCTCATTGAACGTTATCGCAAACGCTTGGTTGCAGTTGTTGCTGCTAAGGGTGGCCCAACCAGTTATTAGGTTTAGGGGGCAATCACTTTTTCACACAGGGCCATGATGGTTTGGATTTTTTTTCACCTTTAATAATAAACACCTTCATTTACAAATTGCATTTTGTGTTTACTTGTGTTGTCCTTGACTATTGTTTAAATTGGTTTGATGTTCCGAAACACTTAAGTGTGAAAAACATGCAAAGAAACAGGAAATGAGGAAGGGGGCAAACACTTTTTCACACCACTGTAGATATTAAGGCAAGAACACGTGGTGCAGCTCTGCATAGAAACCAATCAGCTTCCAGGTTTTATTGCTAAAACTTAATTGAACAAGCCGAAGTTAGAAGCTGATTGGCTACCATGCACAGCTGCACCAGATTCTGAGTGCTCCAGTTTTAGTAAATCTCCTGTGATTCCTTTTTATCACTACCTATAATTGCAAGACTGCTTCTTATCTGCCCTGACGAAGGAAGTCTAATCCTACAAAACATGTGTGCACTATATTGCAAGAAAATCTGGGGTTGATTTACTAAAGGCAAATAGTCTGTGCACTCTGCAAGTGCAGTTGCTCCAGAGCTTTGTAAATGAGGTAAATATTCATTTTGCAAAGAATACCCAATCACATGCAAGGAAAAAAACAAAAAAAAAAAAAAAAACAGCATTTTTGCTTGCACACGATTGAATGATACAAAATCAAGAATTTGGCCTGAGTGTGGTATACAAACTTAGTTCTACAACCCCTGGAAAAATTTATGGAATCGCCACTCTTGGAAAATGTTCATTCAATTGTTTAATTATATAAAAAACTAAAACTAATTACAGGCATGCCTCAAAACTATTTTCATGTATCATTACTGTCTGAGTCTCAGTTGGGGAAAATCCAACCCACTATCTTGTCATAGTGACCATTGCCAATGGGCAAAAAGTGAAGGTAAATGTTATGATTGTCACTAAGACAGAAGGTGAGCGTTACAACTGTCCAAGATGGCACTTCCCTTTTACTTTGGGGAGATTTTCAGTCACTTCCTATCAAAGTTTCTGGAACAAGCAGTAGAAGAAAATGACCTAATGGGGACACAAATCAAATTGGAATTCTTATTGGTTGCTATCAGCTGTTGCACTTCCTTTTTTGAGCTAAAAAAAGGTCAACAATTATTTTTTGTATCATCAAATTCTGGGCACCTGATGTAAGTAACCAACCTAAAGGACAATTACACTTGAATATGTTATATTAACCACTTGCCGCCCGCCCTATTACAAATTGACAGCGGCAAAGTGGTTTCATTATCCTAACCGGACGTCATATGACGTGATTAGGATTATGAGCATCTCGGCGATCGTTGTTGCGGGGTGTCAGTCTGACACCCGGCAACTACGATCTCGGTAAAGAGTCTCCGACGGAGACTCTTTACCATGTGATCAGCCGTGTCCAATCACGGCTGATCACAGTGTAAATGGGAAGAGCCGGTGATCGGCTTTCCCTCACTCGCGTCTGTCAGACGCGAGTAGAGGAGAGCCGATCGGCTCTCCTCTATCTATTATCAGCACAGCCCCCCCGAGGATGCCCACACTGGACCACCAGGGACACCACTAGACCACCAGGGAAAAGGTAATAAAAATCCATAATCCTCCCTAGACCACCAGGGTGCCAGTCAACACAATGGGTGCCAATCAGTGCCCATAATGGATGCCAATCAGTGGCCACAATGGGCATCACTGATTGGCATGCATTATTGTTTGGCACTGATTGGCATCCATTACTATAACACCGATGCCGCCTATGAGTGCCCACCTGTGCCGTCTGAGTGCCCACCTGTGCCGCCTATGAGTGCCCACCTGTGCCGCCTATCCATGCCCACCTGTGCCGCCTATCCATGCCCACCTGTGCCGCCTATCCATGCCCACCTGTGCCGCCTATCCATGCCCACCTGTGCCGCCTATCCATGCCCACCTGTGCCGCCTATCTATGCCCACCTGTGCCGCCTATCCATGCCCACCTGTGCCGCCTATCCATGCCCACCTGTGCCGCCTATCCATGCCCATCCGTGCCGCCCATCCGTGCCGCCCATCTGTGCCAGCTATCAGTGCCAATTTGTGCCACCTATCAGTGTCCGTCCGTGTCGCCCATCCGTGTCGCCCATCAGTGCCGCCTATCAGTGCTACTTCATTGGTGCCACATTGGTGCCCATCAGTGCCACCTTATCAGTGCCCATCAGTGTAGCCCCCATCAGTGCCCATCAGTGAAGGAGAAAACGTACTTATTTACAAAGTTTTGAAACTGAAACAAAAAAAAACATTTTTTTTTTCAAAATTTTCGGTATTTTTTTATTTGTAGCGCAAAAAATAAAAACCGTAGAGGTGATCAAATACCACCAAAAGAAAGCTCTATTGGTGGGAAAAAAATGATAAAAATTTCATTTGGGTACAGTGTAGCATGACCGCGCAATTGTCATTCAAAGTGCGACAGCGCTGAAAGCTCAAAATTGGTCTGGGCAGGAAGGTGTTTAAGTGCCCTGTATTGAAGTGGTTAAAAGATCCACCGCTCCAAGTAAACCTGTTCAGGTATCCCCCTGTACAATGACAAGGATTGGACACAATTTCTTAGCAAAGTTAAAGTCGAGGGCCACCCTAAAAAAATATAAAAAAAAAAAACCATTTGAAAAAAAAAAAATTTACTCATCAGAAACCTCTGTTGCTAGGCAGTCTTCCTAATCTGCCTCTTCCTATTCCACGACGCTGTTTCTTCAATTCTTCCTCCTCGGCGAGCGACCATAACGGGGCCATTCACAATGCGCCGCGAGGCTCGCGCATGTGCAGTAGGAAACGGGGGTAGGAAACGGGCAGTGAAGCGGCAAGGTTCCACTGCCTGTTTCCCTTAGTGAGGATGGCGGTGCTGGGACAAGATATGAGGGACAGATCAGCCTCGGGGCGGCCGACATCGTGGGCTCGCTGGACAGGTAAGTGTCCTTATTAAAAGTCAGTGTTTGTAGCTGCTGATTTTTTTATTTTTATTTTTTAAATGGCTGGAACGCCCCTTTAAAGTGTGTCTGTAGTCAAAATTGAAAATCCTATACTCTATTCTGCATTTTATTTCAATTATTTCTAGCCTACTTCTATTAATCTGAGGCCGCGTACACACGGGCGGACTGTTCGCCCAACTTTGTTCGTCAAACAATCCGACAAACAGTTCGCTCAAAATTTGCATGAACGGACTTGACCACACACGATGAACGAACAGTCCGCTGAAAGCGTGCGCGATGACGTGAACGGCACGTTCGACGGGATGAGAAATACGACGTCCAATACACTGCAATGCAACCTTCACCGTGTAAATCCTTTCTGAGCATGCGCAAAACTTAGTTTGTCGAACAAGCCTACACACGAGCGGACTGTCCGCTGAAACCAAGTTTCAGCGGACTGTCTTACGGAAATTCCGAAAAACTTTGTTCGTCAGACTGTCCGCTGAAGCCCACACACGAGCGGACTGTCCGCTGAAACACTGTTCAGCGGACAAAGTTGGGCGAACAGTCCGCCCGTGTGTACGCGGCCTTATTGACCTTGAAGTTTGTAAACCTACTTTGTGAAGTTTCGCACACATTTACTTCCTTGAATTCTGTGACCCGTAGTCACTCTGCCCTGTGAGTAGCACTGCTGTGCCACACATTTCACAGATCCTGCCTTCCGCATAGCTCCAAACTGTCCCTGATTTCGAGGGACTGTCCCTGATTTGGAACAATGTCCCTCTGTCCCTCATTCCTCCTCATTAGTCCCTCATTTTGGTCTGCTCTTTATAGATGTGTATAAAATGCACTTTTTATCTATAAAAAAAGTGTTTTCCAGTGCTAAACCTTTCATCTGATTTCTAATTTGCTGCATTTGAAAATTCCAAAAGCCCATATAAAGGAATAGTAGGGTTAAAAAAAAACACTTGTGGGTTCAACCAATCTTGTTTTTTTTGTGCAATGCTCCTTTTAAGGGGCGTGGCAAGGGGTGTGTCCTATGCCTGCATACATTTGCTGATGGGTGTCCCTGATTCCCATCTCAAAAAGTTTGGAGGTATGCTTCTGATCTACAGAGAAGCTGAGAGGAGGAGTTTCAGGAGGTGCGGTCAGTACAGGAATCACTGCTTGCAGACAGCAAGGTACCATGGGATATGTAGTCCTCTGAAATTGAGGAGAAGCTGCAAAGCATGCTGGGAATCCAGGAACTTGTGGAAAGACAGACAGCAGACAGACAGCACTCACAACACAAAAGGAGATTTTTTTAAAAAGTAATCTCATATTGGATTGTCAAATATAACTATTATTTGTATTGTTATTACAATGCTGGAGTGGATGCTGTGACCATTGATCACCTTTAAATTTATTTTTCTGCAGACTCTGAGCCAGGGGAGGAGGACACAGGAGGACCCCAGCTACAGCGGACAATTCGGGCTCCAAACAACACACCCTTGGGCACCCCTTCAGGTAACACTCAGATCACAAATTAGCCAACACAACTTTCAACAATGTACTCAGATGGTACTCCAGCCAAAACTTTTTTTGTTAGTCTTGGACAGAGTGGGGAAGCGTTTGAACCTCCTATTAGTTTTCCTTACTGTTGTCTGTGTACTTATTAATGCTCAAATTCTGTCTCAAAATACCCCCATCATTAAGAAGAGGAAGTGAGAGGAATTTTCCAAATGGGGGCCTACAACAATAAAACCCTGGCAGATGTTCTAAGGCAGAGGTTTTTTTAAATTTGTATTACAGACCCCCAGTGGATGGCCCAAAATGTCCTCAAACCACTTTCACGAGACTTATCCCAAAATCATTATCGTCACTAGGTATGAAGATAGGATTCACCGCTACCATGGGTTTGAAACAAATCCTGCAGGATTGAGATTCGGGGTCCATGTGAATTTATGTGCGAAATCAAAATTGTTTAAACAATAATGCCCTCCATGGCTTTTAAAAAATGCCCAGCAGGCTTATATATTTTTAAGGTTGATAGAACCTTTTTTAAGTTTGAGGTGCTAAAAACTGACCCTTTGGTATGTACGTGTGGGTGGTGCAGCAGAAAACACTCAAGACCAGATGCAGGAAACAGAACTGTATTGACCAGGAAGTCGGCGCAGCGTTGCGCTAATCACAGGCAGTGAGACATTGCCCTGATGCGCGGCTGCAGAGATCGGGAAATGTCTCACTGCCTGTGATTAGCGCAGCGCTGCGCCAACTGGCGGGCTCTGCACGTGGGGTGTGCGAACACGCCGGAGCTCATTCTTAGCTGACAGTTACAATCATGACTAATATGGGCAGAGGCATGATGGGACTTGTAGTTCCGCAACAGCTGGAGGGCCGCCAGTTTTAGACCCCTGCCCTAGAGGGACAGAATGCGGCCTAGCCAGCTTAAACCCATGTGGGGAGGCTTCCAGGAAGGATAGAATGTCCTTGCACTTTCCCTACTCTTCTGGAACCTCTCCCAGATGCTAAGCACTGTGCCTGACATATGGATGACCTGTCCTGACTCTATCCACATGCAAAATGCACGCCAAGCCCAGGAGCCAGGGTCTTAGATTCTACCTGACCCGAGATGCCTGCCAGAGTTACATGGAGCACACTCATCCAATTGAATAGCTACCACCTGTGTCTCAGGACACCATAGAGAAACCAAATTCTTCTTGACTACCTCTCCTCTGCAGTGCCACTGCAGTTGAGCACCATGTGCAGTGGAGAAAGAAGACCTCACCTGCCTGCATACATGTAGCAAGGTCCCAGGCCTCCTTCAGTCTAATGAGATCCTTCAGGGCCAGAGATAGCTGACATCCTTCTGTATGTAGTGGGTTGTGAGGCATGGTGGGTGCAAAGCAGTTAGATTCATTGTGCGCCGGACACTTCTTAAATGCAAAAGAGATTTTATTTCTCTTAACAGAACTTTGGGAGAGAGGGTTAGGGCCCGGACACCCTTAGTTAGTTGCAAGATTAATTGGCAGACTCTGAGACTTCAACAGGAGAACAGCCATGCAGGAAAAGGCATCCAGCAAGACGCTACATATGCATGTGTAGAAATGCTGTCTCCTATGGCAACAGTCTTTAACAGTTCCAAACACAATGTGTAAAAAAACAACCGGCAGGATACAGCGCACCAAAGAAACTTATAATATGGTAAAACATGAAAGTCATTTATTAAATGGTGGATAAAAAAAACAATGACAAAGACATCCGATCCCTCCTGGGATCTTAAAAGCAAAAATCAGTCAGTTACAGAGTCACAATGTAAATTAGCAAGTTTTTAGTGTACCACAAATACTGTAGCTACTGACTTTTAATACATGGACACTTATCTATCCGCAATGGGGGCCCCCAGCTGATCTTCAGATTGGCTGTCAGGAGCTGCCGCCGCCATCACCACTAAGGGAAACCGGCAGTGCAGCTTTTCAGGTTAACAGACGGTTCCCTACTGCGCATGTGAAAATTGCGCTGCTTTCTAATTGGCCCGGCAGCAAGGGAAAGCGGGGGGGGGGGGGGCGAACTTCCGAGGGATGGCACTCCCGGAATTGAGGACAAGGACCTGTCAAAAACAGGTACCCGTTCCGCCCCTCCCCCCTGAAATGTGCCAGAGGGGGGGGGGGAGGAAACAAATGAGCGGAAGTTCCACTTTTTGTGTGGAACTCCGCTTTAAGAACCAGGCCTTTTTCTGACATTTGTTGTTTACAAGTAAAAATCTGGATTTTTTGCTAGAAAATTACTTAGAACCCCCAAATATTATTTTCCTATCAGAGACCCCAGAGAATAAAATGGCAGTCAATGCAATTTTTTTATGTCCCATCGTTTTTGCACAGCAGTTTTTCAAACGCAATATTTTTGTAAAAAATACACTTTAATGAACAAAAAAAAATGAATATGTACACCAATTTTTTTTGTATAATATGATGTTACGCTGAGTAAATGTATACCTAAGATGTCATGCTTTAAAATTGCACGCGTTCATGGAATGGCGCCAAACTACGGTACCTAAAAATCTCCATAGGCGATGTATTTTTTACAGGTTAACACTTTAGAGTTACAGAGAAGTAATAGAATTATTGCTCTCACTCTGATGTTCGCAGCGATACCTCACATGTGTGGTGCAAACACCGTTTACATATGTGGGTGTGACCTACTTATGCGCTCACTACTGTGCGCGAGCATGGGGAGGTGCCCGCTTTAAACATTTTTTTATTACTTTATTTAACTTTTACACTGTCCCTTTATCCAAAAAATGTTTTGATCGCTTTTATTGCTATTGCAAACAATTTAAACATCCCTTGCGATAACAATACAGCATGCACAGGTCCTCTTTATGGAGAGATCTAGGGTCTAAAAGACCCCACATCTCTTCTTTACCCTTAAAAGCAAAAGATCAAAGGAAAAAAAAAACATGTTTACATGGCCCGAGATCCAGAAGTGACGTCGCTCCGGTCCTCCAAGGGCATAGGGATGAGTGGTGGTCATCTTGCCATCGCTTATCTCTATGCCAAGACTCTGCCAGAGCCGGATGG
This sequence comes from Lithobates pipiens, assembly GCF_037356315.1. Classification (NCBI taxonomy): domain Eukaryota; kingdom Metazoa; phylum Chordata; class Amphibia; order Anura; family Ranidae; genus Lithobates; species Lithobates pipiens. Next base: position 87,752,045 of record NW_027507784.1, on the reverse strand, counting down.
TTCCTGGGCTCAGCGATCGGTAACCACAGGGAAGCGGTGGGAGGGAGGGAGGAGGGGGTCACCTCTACCGCAGCTTCTAAAAGTGATCCTGCTGTGAATCTGCCGCAGGGACCACTTTTATCTGAAAGACTGGTGCCTAAGGGAAAATAAAATAACGGGGCTATGGCATCTAGCTGCACCGGTATTTAACATCAAAGTAATGATGTATTTTCCCTGTTAGGCAGTCGGCAAGTGGATAATATCAGACACAAGACTTGTCAGAAATTGATTTGGTTGCCATACTTGTTGAAACACCCCTGAAATGCGTTGACTTCTTCATGTGATCTGCTACCTGACCTTACAGTGTGATAAAATTGTGTCTGGACTATTAATTTGTGGTGTGACTCAGATCCACGGTTTTAGCACTGCAAAATAGGGAAATTGTGGGAATCCTCTGGTGTTTATAAGCCGCCAACCCTGTAACCAGGCAATCAGCGGCAAGAGGAATGTAGAGGGAGGTGAGGCGTGCATTGGGCAAGGTCTGGGAGCCCGAGACAGGGGCTTGATTAGCAAAAGAGCCATCTTTTTGCTAGTAGTGGTTTTGGATGGCTTGGCGCCAGGGAGAGGCACCCTGTCTGACATTGTAGCTATCCTTACATGGCACCTAGGAAGAGTACAGTGGAACTTTGGTTTACAAGTAACACGGTTAACAAGCGTTTTGAAAGACGACCAACTTTTGTTTTTAAATTCCGACTCGGTTTGCGAGTGTTGTCTCGCAAAACGAGCAGAATTTAAGCTAATCGGGTGTGCAGTACCACATTTGACCAGAGGTGCTGAGGCGCCGGTGACACTCGGAATGGTTCGGAGCCATTCGGAAATACTCGGAAATACTCCGTTCCCGAGCCTTTCTGAGTTCAGCTGAGCTGTGCCCGAGTATTTTCGAGGCTCTCTGGCGCCCTCCCACCTCTGGCCACATGCGGTATTGCATGCAGTAGAAGTCAATGCGGAACAAATTATTTTCGTTTCCATTGACTTCTATGGGGAAACTCGCTTTGATATGCGTGTGCTTTGGATTACAAGCATTCCCCTGGAATGGATTATGCTCCTAATCCAAGGTTCCACTGTACTACATGCACTTGGTCCCATCGGAAGCTGAATACTGTAAAATAAAAGTGATACTTTTTCTTTAACCTCGATCCCGACCCCTTACCACGTGATCAGCTGTCAGCCAATGACAGCTGATCATTTTCCTCCTCGCGCTGTCAGGAGAAAAAAAAAGCCGATCACTGGTGGCCGTGATCGGGACATCAGTCCCGATCACGGCCAGCGTATAAGTGCCCACCTGCCTCCTGCCAGTAACCCCCAGATGATTAATAAAGTGCCACACAGCAGTGCCACCCATCAGTGCCCATAGTGCCACCCAGCAGTGCCATACATCAGTACCCACAGTGCCATACATCAGTGCCCACAGTGCCACCTATCAGTGCCCACAATCTGCCTCAAAAACATTGCTGCACCTCAGTGCCACATATCCGTGCCCATCAGTGTCATCTACCAGTGCCCATTAGTGCCCAGCAGTGCCACCTATCAGAGCCACCTATCAGTGCCACCTATCAGTGCCCATCAGTCCCATCTATCAGTGGTACCCATCAGTGCCCCTTAGTGCCACCCATCCGTGCCACCCATCCGTGCCACCCATCCGTGCCACCCATCAGTGCCACCTATCAGTGCCCATCTTTGCCCATCAGTGCCGCCTTATCTGTGCCCATCAGTACTGTCTTGTCTGTGCCTATCGGTGCCACCTTATCCGTGCCTTTTAGTGTCGCCTTAACTGTGCCTATCAGTGCCGCCTATCAGTGCCCACCAGTGCCGCCTATCAGTGCCCACCAGTGCCGCCTATCAGTGCCCACCAGTGCCGCCTCATCAGCGCATTTCAATGAAGGAGAAAAATGACCTGTTTGCAAAATTTTATAACAAACTATTAAACATGATTTTAAATTTTTTTTTATTTTGCATCTTTTTTTGTTTGTTTAGCAAAAAATAAAACTCCCAGCTGTAATTAAATACCACCAAAAGAAAGTTCTATTTGTGGGAATAAAATGATAAAAATTTCATTTGGGTACAGTGTTGTATGCCCGCGCAATTGTCATTCAAAGTGCATCAGCGCTGAAAGCTGAAAATTGGTCTGGGCAGGAGGGGGGTTTAAGTGCCCAGTAAGCAAGTGGTTAATAAATGTTATGAGGGTTGCTTGGTGCACTTCTGATGGCATCTATATATGAACCTGGAAATTTTAATATGAAGAAAATACACTCATCGGACACTTTATTAGGTATTTCCATTCAAATTCTTGGTAACACAAATTGCTAATCAGCTAATCACATGGCAGCAACATTTAGTGCACATGGCAGTGCATTTAGGCATCTAGATGTTGTGAAGACAACTTGCTGAAGTTCAAACTAAGCATCAGAATGGGAAAGAAAGGGAACTTAAGTGACTTTGGATGTGGCATGATTGTTGGTGCCAGACAGGCTGGTCTGAATGTTTAAAAAACTGCTGATCTACTGGGACTTTTTAAACATCTCTCGGGTTTACAGAGAATGGTCTAAAGAAGAGAAAATATTCAGTGAGCGGAAGTTGTGTGGAGGAAAATGCCTTGTTGATGTCAGAGGAGAATTGGCAGACTGGTTCCAGATGATAGAAAGCCAACAGTAACTCAAATAACCACTCGTTACACCCAAGGTATGCAGAATATCATCTCTGAATGCACAATACATCCAACCTTGAAGTAGATGGACTACAGCAGCAGAAGACCACACCGGGAGCCACTCCTGTCAGCTAAGAACAGGAAACTGAGGCTACAGTTTGCACAGGATCACCAAAATTGGAAAAACGTTGCTTGGTCTGATGAGTCTTGAATTCAGCTGCGACATTCAGATGGTCAGGTCAGAATTTGTTGTAAACAACATGAAAGCATGGATCCATCCTGCCTTGTATCACCGGTTCAGGCTGGTGGTGGTGTAATGGTGTGGGGGATATTTTCTTGGCACACTTTGGACCCCTTAGTACCAATTAAGCATCATTTAAACACCACGGCCTACCTGAGTATTGTTGCTGACCATGTCCATCCCTTTATGACTACAGTGTCCCCATCTTCGGATGGCTGCTTCCAGCAGGATAATTCACCATGTCACAAAGCTCCAATCATCTCACCACTGGACAATGAGGTCCCTGTCCTCCAATGGCCTCCACACTCACCACATCTCATCCAATGGAGCACCTTTGGGATGTGGTGGAACGGGAAATTGGCATCATGGATGTGCAGCCGACAAATCTGCGTGATGCTATCATGTCACTATGGACCAAAATCTCTGAGGAATGTTGAATCTATGTCACAAAGATGAAGGCAAAAGGGGGCCCAACCCGTTACTAGCAAGGTGTACCTAATACAGGCTTACCCCACTTTTAAGTACACAGTGGGGTTTATTTACTAAAGCTGGAAAGTGCAAAATCAGGCTCAATTATTCATAGAAACCAATGAGCTTCTTACCCCAGCTTGTTCAATTAACCTCCTGGCATCCGCGCTATAGCCGGAAGACAGCCGCAGCGCGGATGTGAATTTCCAGGAGGCTGTCATATGACGGCCTCCCCTGTGCACGCTCCCTGCGCGTGCTCTGCAGGGTGCGTGCGGAGCGTGCTGTGATCACAGAGTCACTGAGACTCGGGTGATCACCGATCCGAGTAAGGGGCCGGTCCCGGCCCCTTACCATGTGATCAGCTGTCAGCCAATGACAGCTGATCACATGATGTAAACAAAAGCTCGGTGATCGTTTTTCTTCTCCTCATGCTGACAGTGGAGGAGAAAAAAAAAGCTAATCACCGGTTTATCTTAAAGGGACATCGGTCCCGAAAAGGAAGAGGCAATTATGCCTCATTTATAGAGTAACAGTGCCCACAAGTGCCACCTATCAATGCCCACAAGTGCCACCTATCGATGCCCACAAGTGCCACCTATCGATGTAACCGTTCAGTGCCCATCACTGCCACCTATCAGTGCCCATCAGTGCTGCCTCAGCAGCATACATCAATGATGGAAAAAAATTACCAAAAAACAAAATAAAAATAAATAATAATTTTTTTAAATTCTGTCTTTTTACATTTAAAAAAATAAAAATAAAAATCGCAGAGGTGATCAAATACCACCAAAAGAAAGCTCTATTTGGGGGAAAAAAATGATAAAAATTTCATTTGGGTACAGTGTTGTATGACCGCGCAATTGTCATTCAAAATGTGACAGCGTTGAAAGCTGAAAATTGGTCTGGATAGGAGGGGGGTTTAAGTGCCCAGTAAGCAAGTGGTTAAGCTTTGGTAATAAAACCTGGAAGCTGATTGGTTTCTATGCAGAAGTGAGCCTGATTTTGCACTTTCCAGCTTTAGTAAATAAACCCCATTGTGTACTTAAAATTGGGGTATGCTTGTATAGTGGCCGGTGAGTGTATATCACCAAAGTGTTTACGTGACTTTCTATTGCCGCGTACACACGATCAGACTATCCGGCGGACTTAGTCTGGCGGACAAACCGCGGTAAAGTCCGCCGGACTGTCCGAACGAGTGGACCTGCCCACACACTGGATTTTTCCAGCGGACTAGGGGGGCTCCCGGATTCCGATACGCTCCGCCCGCAGACCCCGACAACCAACGGCCAGGGTTGTCGGGAAGAGGCCCTTGTCCTCATCAACATGGGGACAAGGTGCTTTGGGGTAAGGGGGCCGCGTGGCCCCCCTCCCCCAAAGCACCCCCATGTTGAGGGCATGTGGCCTGGTACTGCTCAGGAGGGGGGGGGGGGGGGCGCTCGCTCATCCCCACCCCTTTTCCAGACCGGCCGGGTTGCGTGCTCCGATAAGGGTCTGACTGATATGGACCTGGGAAGGACCCCCACGCCGTTTTTTCAGGGTAGGGCTTCCCCTTTAAGTCCATTCCAGGTGACGGGGCCAGCGATGTGTCAATCTCTCCGCCGTGGTCCTGGCTACCTGGAGCCGCGCTCAAAATGAATGGACTTTCCTCCATGTGTGGGCAAGTCCGTTCATTTCAAAAGTATGGCGGACTAGCACACAGACGACCGTATTGTGTCCGGCGGACAAATTTTGAGTCAAAACTACTTTCTAAGTCCGCCAGACTTTTGGGTAAAAAAAAGTCCGCCGGAGCCCACACACAGGCAGATTGTCCGGCGGACTCGAGCCCGCAGAATTTTCCACCGGATAGCTTGATCGTGTGTACGCGGCATATGTGTCACTCCGTATAACCAATCCGTGTTTTTCCTATAACCTCCAGCGAACCAGAACAGCAATCATACTTCTTTAGGAGATGTTTGACCGATTATAACAGGCATCAATGCACATAGCGAAAGAGTAAATGTAAATGATTTATAACCTGCAGAAGGCACAGGCGTAATGGAAGGAATCCTCAGTATTCCCCATTAATGTCCTCACAGCAGCAATTAAGGTAACACTACCAAGCAGGGTTTATATTCGTCTGACACTTATATCTGATCTGTTCTTATATTATACGGACAGGATAGAGTTGGTATTACTTATTTATATTCAAGTATAAGCTTAAAGATATCAAGCTAAAATGTCTGTTGTCTTACCCAAACACAGCGTACAACATAGGACTCTGGCAGAATACGTTCCCCCTTCCTCTTCCCCCTTCCCCACGCCATAAGCTCTTCCGAATAAAATCAATTTTTTGCAATAACCAAAGGCATTTGGAATGATCTGTTACGCAATTATCTCCCATCTAATGAAGGACGCTCTAAAGACTCGCTCATTAAGGACAGCAAAGCTCTGAAGGTCACATTTACCAAGAAGTCATACTTATGGGCTCCCTTTCCCGGCTCCCTGCTGCAGTGGCCCATGCTCTGACCTCTGGGCAGGGGACCCCCCTGTCTCCCGGATGGGGCAGCAAATCACGGCCAGGCCCTTGATTGAGAGGCTGTGTACACCTGCTCCATTGGGCTGCTGGTCTCTCTCTCCGGTAAGACAAGGACACAGGGATGGAGGATTTGTCCCTCCAAAGACTCTTTGAAGTCTCCGAACTCCAGAACCCAATCCGGGAGTTACCAGTCACAGGGAAAAACTGAAAAAACGTTTTTTTCCCACTCAGAACAGATATTCTAGAGCCCCTCAACCTGCATCCATGAGAACCCGTGAGAACCCTTTGTGACATTAAAGTGGCGTTCCGCTTAAAAAATAAATAACTAAAAGTCAGCAGCTACAAATACTGCAGCTGCTGACTTTTAATAATCGGACACTTACCTGTCCCAGGGTCCAGCGATGTGGAGGAACAAAGCCCCGCTTGTCTCCCCCTTCTCTCTGCAGCGCCGGCATTGTCACTGTGGGCGCCTGGCTGTGGCTTCACTGCTGGGCACGCACTGCGCATGCGTGAGCCGCATGGCGTCCCGTGACTGGCCGGGCAATTATCTGGGACCTGTGACGTTTCCCAGATGATTGCCGAGAGGAAGGGGGGAGAGGTGAACTTTCTTCCAGTGCCGCGGTGCCCCGGGAGGAAGTGGGAGATGGAACCCGCTAAAAAGGGGCTATGTTAGGGGGTCACCTACCCTTAACCACTTTCAGACCGGACCATTTTGCTGGTAAATGACCAGAGGTCTTTTTACACTTTGGCACTGCGCTGCTTTAACTGGTAATTGCGCGGTCATGCAATGTTGTACCCAAACAAAATTTGCGTCCTTTTCTTCCCACAAATAGAGCTTTCTTTTGATGGTATTTGATTGCCTCTGCGATTTTTATTTTTTGCGATATAAACGTAAAAAGACCGCAAATTTTGAAAAAAAATGATATTTTCTACTTTTTGTTATTAGAAAAATCCAATAAACTCAATTTTAGTCATACATTTAGGCCAAAATGTATTCAGCCACATGTCTTTGGTAAAAAAAAAGTCAATAATTGTATATTTATTGGTTTGCGCAAAAGTTGTCACATCTACAAACTAAGGTACGTTTTCTGGAATTTACGCAGCTTTTAGTTTACGACTGCCTATCTCATTTCTTGAGGTGCTAAAATGGCAGGGCAGTACAAAACCCCCCCAAATGACCCCATTTTGGAAAGTAGACCCCCTAAGGAAATTGATAAGAGGCATGTTGAGCCCATTGAATATTTTATTTTTTTGCCTCAAGCGATTGAATAATGACAAAAAAAAAATTTTTTTTTTTTTTTTACACAAAGTTGTCACTAAATGATATATTGCTCACACATGCTATGGGCGTATGTGAAATGACACCCCAAAATAAATTCTGCTGCTTCTCCTGAGTACGGGGATACCACATATGTGGGACTTTTTGGGAGCCTAGCCGCGTACGGGGCCCCGAAAACCAAGCACCGCCTTCAGGCTTTCTAAGGGCGTAAATTTTTGAGTTCACTTCTCACTACCTATTACAGTTTTGAAGGCCATAAAATGCCAAGATGGCACAAAACCCCCACAAATGACCCCATTTTAGAAAGTAGACACCCCAAGCTATTTGCTGAGAGGCATGTTGAGTTCATGGAATATTTTATATTTTGCCACAAGTTGCGGGAAAATTACAAACTTTTTTTTTTTTTTTTTTTTTTTAACAAAGTTGTCACTAAATGATATATTGCTCATGCATGCCATGGGCATATGTGAAATGACACCCCAAAATAAATTCTGCTGCTTCTCCTGAGTACGGGGATACCACATATGTGGGACTTTTTGGGAGCCTAGCCGCGTACGGGGCCCCGAAAACCAAGCACCGCCTTCAGGCTTTCTAAGGGCGTAAATTTTTGAGTTCACTTCTCACTACCTATTACAGTTTTGAAGGCCATAAAATGCCAAGATGGCACAAAACCCCCACAAATGACCCCATTTTAGAAAGTAGACACCCCAAGCTATTTGCTGAGAGGCATGTTGAGTTCATGGAATATTTTATATTTTGCCACAAGTTGCGGGAAAATTACAAACTTTTTTTTTTTTTTTTTTTTTTTTAACAAAGTTGTCACTAAATGATATATTGCTCATGCATGCCATGGGCATATGTGAAATGACACCCCAAAATAAATTCTGCTGCTTCTCCTGAGTACGGGGATACCACATATGTGGGACTTTTTGGGAGCCTAGCCGCGTACGGGGCCCCGAAAACCAAGCACCGCCTTCAGGCTTTCTAAGGGCGTTACAGTTTTGAAGGCCATAAAATGCCAAGATGGCACAAACCCCCCCAAATGACCCCATTTTGGAAAGTAGACACCCCTAAATTTAGGGGTACACTAGTGAGACTAGGTAATAAATGGCGGGTGCCCTGAAACTATAAAAAAAATAACTAACCAACCAGCGTCACCTGTAACAGTTATATGGTGATCACTGGTGAAAGGGTTAACTAGGGGGCAATTAGGGGGCTTTATGCGGTAGTATATGGGGGTCCCTGGCGCTATAAAAAGCTGCAGCGAACCTAAATACCTACCTGCCTAACTAGCGTCACCTGTGACACTAATACAGCGATCAGAAAAACGATCGCTTATTAGGCTGGGTTCACACTGGAGCGATGCGGGAACGCCACGAATGCGCGGCGGGTTCCCGCATCGCATGCCTCCCGGCGGCAGTTCACACTGCCCTATGCGAACTGCTGGGAGTGTCAGTGAAATGTTACTGACACCCCCAGATCAGTTCGCATATCGCAGTGCGATCTGCAAACTCGGATCGCATGGTGTGAACACCCATGCGATCCGATTCTGCTGCGGGCCAAAAAAAGGGTCCCGTGCGAATTTGCGGCGGGTGCGGCGAATGGCTGAACTCGAATCGCACAGAGATCGGATGTGATTTGCACTGCAGTGCGGTGCGAATCACATCCGTTCTCATAAACCGCTGCAATGTGAACCCAGCCTTAGTGACACTGGCGACGGGGGGGGGAATCACGGGGTTAAACCTTTATTGGGGGGGTTAGGGGGGTACCTTAGAACTAAAGGGGGCTAACCCTAACTGCCCTAACAGTTATTAGTCACAAATGACACCCGCCGGGTGATCAGGGGGTTAAACCTTTATTAGGTAATAAATGGCGGGTGCCCTGAAACTATAAAAAAATAACTAACCAACCAGCGTCACCTGTAACAGTTATATGGTGATCACTGGTGAAAGGGTTAACTAGGGGGCAATCAGAGGGCTTTATGCGGTAGTATATGGGGGTCCCTGGCGCTATAAAAAGCTGCGGCGAACCTAAATACCTACCTGCCTAACTAGCGTCACCTGTGACACTAATACGGTGATCAGAAAAATTATCGCTTATTAGGCTGGGTTCACACTGGAGCGATGCGGGAACGCACGAATCCGCGGCGGGTTCCCGCATCGCATGCCTCCCGGCGGCAGTTCACACTGCCCTATGCGAACTGCTGGGAGTGTCAGTGAAATGTTACTGACACCCCCAGATCAGTTCGCAGATCGCAGTGCGATCTGCAAACTCGGATCGCATGGTGTGAACACCCATGCGATCCGATTCTGCTGCGGGCCAAAAAAAGGGTCCTGTGCGAATTTGCGGCGGGTGCGGCGGGTGTGGCGGGTGCGGCGGGTGCGGCGAATGGCTGAACTCGAATCGCACAGAGATCGGATGTGATTTGCACTGCAGTGCGGTGCGAATCACATTCGTTCTCATAAACCGCTGCAATGTGAACCCAGCCTTAGTGACACTGGCGACGGGGGGTGATCACGGGGTTAAACCTTTATTGGGGGGGTTAGGGGGGTACATTAGAACTAAAGGGGGCTAACTCTAACTGCCCTAACAGTTATTACAGTCACAAATGACACCAATGCAAAAAAAAAAAAAAAAAAATGACATTGGTGTCACTGTGACTGGGGGGCAGGGGTAATTGGGGGGGTGATCGGGGGGTAAAGGGGGGGTGTGAGTGTGCCTGGCATGTTCTACTGTGTGTGTAGAGTGTTGGTGCAACTCACCGATCCGCTCTCCTCCGTGTCGGAACGGAAAATACCGACACGGAGGAGAGAATACATCACTTCCTCTCCTGTGTTTACATTACAGGAGAGGAAGTAATGTCACCGGGGATTTCTATTCGTCGGGAGCGATCGCGAGGGGGTGGCCATGAATGAATGGCCGCCCCCTCGTCCCGGATCGCTCCCGGACGAAAACCGACCGCCGCAGGCACCGGGCGGGGGCCCGATCGGGCCCCCGACCCGCGGGAGGCAAGGGACGTACATGTATGTCCTTATGCCTGCCCGTGTCATTGTACCGACGTACATCGGCTTGCGGCGGTCGGCAACTGGTTAAAGTGGAAGTTCTATTTTTGGGTGGAACTCCGCTTTAAAGTGTTATTAAACCCAGGACCCTGCATTCACTATATCTGGTCTCCCACTGTACACAGAGCATGTAAATGCAATAAATATAAACTGCTAAATACCTTTTCTCATCAGCCTTATACAGCAGTCTTGTGACTTCTATCAGTGTCTGGTTAAAGCTTGTTGTAGGAGTTTTCATTCTGCTCTGATTGTCCTATGAGGCTGCAGGACCCCTGGCCCTCTAACTGGACAGTGCTGATTGGCCCTGTGCTGATCACATGCATCTTCCCAAGAAAAAAAAAAATCTCTAGCAATACACACCAAACTGAGCATGTGTAGAGTTTTCCCCAAGGCTCTGTTCTATCAGGAGATGGTTTGGCGACTGGAAGAAAGGGGGGATCACACAGCCTTTTTACACAAAGGATTAACTCCTTTAGTTCCACCGTGAGTATAATAAGCATGCTTTACTTCATATACAGAACGATTTTACTTTTGTGGGCTTAGTAAAACTTTAACCCCTTTTTCCACCATGGCAAGGCACAGCACTGGCACAATAGCATACCTCCCAACTTTATGAGATGGGAACGAGGCATAGGACACACCCCTGTCATGCCCACTTAAAGGAGAATTATACAAAAAAAAACATTGGTTAAACCCACAAGGGATTTTTTTACCACTACTATTTCTTTATATTGGCGTTTGAAATGTACAAATGCAGCAATTTAGAAATCGGATGAAAGGTTTAGCGCTGGGAACACTTTTTTACAGATAAAAAGTGCATTTTATAGACAACTATATGGATCAGACAAAAAGGAGGGACAAATGAGGAGGAAAGAGGAACACTGTTCCAAATCAGGGACAGTCCCTCGAAATCTGAGACATTTAGGAGCTATGCAATAGATAGATTTTGTTGCTGCTATAGATTAACTGCCTATCAGTCTATATAGCAACTCCAAAATGGAACTTAAATATGCATTAAAAGAGATGTATGGGATTTTTTTTTTCTTTTTTGTTGAATCATAGTTACCTAGGTGCAGGGCCGCTGATCACACACCTGCCCTGTTATACTAGGCCTGGCCAGCGGGGGGCCCGAGCAGCTTTTAACTTCTAGCTAAAAAAAAAATGTAATAAATAAAAATAAGCTATATAACTATATTAACCCGCACCCACTTGATTACTAAGGTATATAAGGAATATATATTCATTTCCTGGGCCCCATCAGTTTACCAGAGGGGCCCAGGAGTTGAAAACAGAAGAGGGACTTTTTTTCCATTTTTGGGTGCAGGGATACAATTGCATGCTGTTCTCAGTATACCTGCACAAACTAAAGTTCTTTCTGCTCACTGTATGCCTCTTCGGCGGACGGATATTACTGTTATACGGCTCCCTTCATTCAGTAAGTGCTGCAGCCTGAGGGACTTATCACTGAGGGCTGAGACAGACAGAGCAGCAGGAGTAATCTGGACAACGGCAGTGGTACACAGGCAAGCAGTCCCCTGCACATACACACACACTGACAGGTCACACTATTGTATAATGTGCAGTCCCCAGACTCTGTGCTCATGGTAATTATCATTATGATGATCAGGGCACAGCAGGTGCTGTATGGCTCTGTCAGTGTAACATGGCTGTGTGGTGCTGACTTCCCTGATATATGGTTGTACTGTGTGTTACAGGCTATAACTCAGCACAGCCATAACACAGTCAGCACCACACAGTCATGTTACACTGACAGAGCCATACATCATGAGCACATAGTGAGCTGCTACTTTTACACATGTGATGGGGGAAGGGACAGTAAAAACACTAAGCCAAGCTGCATTTTTACCACTCCCTTTTGATAACCTTTCACCCAAGCTTTGCAATTAGGTCCTTTTTCATGCAGACCTGATTGAAAGCTTCATGTAGGTTTACAGGTATGAACTGACTTGTGTGCATTTAGATCCACCTTCCTCCGTGTCCATTCAGGTAGGAAAAAAATAAAAATTGAAAAAGAATATCCTTTTCTATTTTTCCAGACCTAAATGTGACAGATCAGAGGTAGCCTGATGTAAATGGACACAAGTCGGTGGTGTTTGGAGACACAAACTGAAAGGGCACAGATGTCAAAATACTGACATCTCTCCCATTCAGATGCAGTTATGATTGGTGGGGTGCTATAAATGTTACATGTTCCAGCTCCTGCCTCCAGACACCCCCCCCCCCCCCGACAGCGCGGAGGCAGGGGCGGGACGAGGGGTGGGATTGTGGGCGGAGCCAGGGTGGGGAAACCCAACAATTGTCCCTTGTCATAGGCTGCGCCTGCTCTGCGAGCGATATCTGCTCATCTCCCGATAGGGAATTTGGAAAAGCAGATTTACTTTCCTAATCCCCCACTCCTGGAGGCTCCTCTGCCCCGCTAGACAAATCCCTGCAACCTCTTTTCCCCTATTCTCCAACTATGCCACTTGGCAGACTGGATGTCTTTCTCTCTCTTGCCCGGCCCCCCTGTAGACCCCTCTATGCTGGGGGCTATAATGTGAAGGGGGTCTGAGGACACCAATGTAAAGGGGGACTGTGATGTAAAGGGGAGGGGACTGAGGTGTGAAGGGGAGCTGCGTTGTAAAGGGGAGGGAACTGCAATGTGAAGGGGGGGTTCTGATGTAAAGGGGAGGGGACTGTGATGTGAAGGGGGGCTGCGATGTAAAAGGGAGGGAACTGAGATGTGAAGAAGAGCTGCCTTGTAAAGGGGAGGGGACTGTGATGTGAAGGGGGTCTGCGATGTAAAGAGGAGGGGACTGTGATGTGAAGGGGGGCTGCGAAGTAAAGGGGAGGGGACTGTGGTGTAAAGGGAGGCTGTGATGTAAAGGGGAGTGGACTGTGGTGTAAAGGGAGGATGTGATGTAAAGGGGATGGGACTGTGGTCTAAAGGGGGGCTATGATGTAAAGGGGAGGGGACTGTGGTGTAAAGGGGGGCTGTGATGTAAAGGTGAGGGGACTGTGGTGTAAAGGGGGGCTGTGATGTAAAGGGGATGGGACTGTGGTCTAAAGGGGGGCTGTGATGTAAAGGGGAGGGGACTGTGGTGTAAAGGGGGGCTGTGATGTAAAGGGGAGGGAACTGTGGTGTAAAGGGGGGCTGTGGTGTAAAGCGGAGGGAACTGTGATGTAAAGGGTGGACTATGATGTAAAGGGGGACTGTAATTTAAAGGGGAGGGGACTGTGGTCTAAAGGGGGCTGTGATGTAAAGGGGAGGGGACTGTGGTCTAAAGGGGGCTGTGATGTAAAGGGGAGGGGACTGTGGTCTAAAGGGGGGCTGTAATGTAAAGGGGAGGGGACTGTGGTGTAAAGGGGGGATGTGATGTAAAGGGGAGGGGACTGTGGTGTAAAGGGGAGGGAACTGTGATGTAAAGGGTGGACTATGATGTAAAGGGGGACTGTAATGTAAAGGGGAGGGGACTGTGATGTAAAGGGGGGACTTGGGTGTAAAGGGAGGCTGTGATGTAAAGGGGAGGGGACTGTGGTCTAAAGGGGGCTGTGATGTAAAGGGGAGGGGACTGTGGTCTAAAGGGGGCTGTGATGTAAAGGGGAGGGGACTGTGGTGTAAAGGGGGCTGTGATGTAAAGGGGAGGGGACTGTGGTCTAAAGGGGGCTGTGATGTAAAGGGGAGGGGACTGTGGTGTAAAGGGGGGCTGTGATATAAAAAGGAGGGGACTGTGATGTAAAGGGGGGCTGTGATGTAAAGGTGAGGGGATTGTGATGCGAAGACGGAACTGAGATGTGAAGGGGGCCGTAATATAAAGGAGAGGGGACTGGGATGTGAATGAGCACTGTGATGTAAAGGGGTGGGGCCTGTGATGTCAGGAGGGGACTGTGATTCGAAGGGGGACTGTGATGTAAAGGGGAGGGAACTGTGACATAAAGGGGGGACTGTGACATAAAGGGGAGGGAACTGTGATGTGAAAGGGGTAGATCTGTGATATGAAGGGGTCTGTGATAAAAAGGAGGGGGGGAGGGGTGTTGTGATGTAAAAGATCTCGATCATTGCACAAGCATGCAATTCAGACCCCTAGAGGGGAATTTGCAGGCCTAAAAAAGGAATAAACCCTTGCAGTGCAGGTGCAGCCCCTCTGCCAGGGAGAATTTTTAACTTTGTGATTTAAGTGAACCCAGATATAGTCAACATACAGTTTCCACATTTTGTCATATTAAAACCAAAATTGTAAATGTGTTTTATTGGGATTTTATGTAATAGACCAGCACAAAGTGGCACATAATTGTGAAGTGAAAGGAAAATGATAAATGGCAATTACAGCTTTTTGGGGATGTCTCCACCAGCTTTGCACATCTAGAGAGGGACATTTTTGCCCATTCTTCTTTGCAAAATATCTCAAGCTCTGTCAGATTGGATGGAGAGCGTCTGTGAACAGCAAATTTCAAGTCTTACACAAATATGATTTGATGTAAACCATTCCATTGTAGCTCTGGCTGTATGTTTCGGGTCATTATCCTGCTGGAAGGTGAACTTCCATCCCAGTCTCAAGTCTTTTGCAGACTCTAAGGTTTTCTTTTAAGATTGCCTTGTATTTGGCTCCATCCATCTTCCCATCAACTCTGACCAGCTTCCCTGTCCCTGCTGAAGAAAAGCATCCCAACAACATGATGCTGCCACCATTATATAAATTATAGCAAAGAATCCAGTCCAAAAGCAATGTGCAAATCCAATACTACAGCAGCGCTTCTGTCATTCCAAAACATGAAACCTGACCGGCATTTAGACCCCTTTCACACTGCGCCGCCTAGGGCGTCAGCGGTAAAGCGGCGCTATTTTTAGCACCGTTTTACCGTTATTTTAGCGCCGCTATTCGGCCGCTAGCGGGAACGGTTTTAACCCCCCACTAGTGGCCCAAAAGGGATTAAAGCCACCCAAAAAACACCCCTGGAGCGGCATTTTGCCGGCGGTATCGCAGCGCTGCCCCATTGATTTCAATGGGGAGCAGGAGTGGAGGGGCGGTGAGTTAACAGCTCCTTTAACGCTCCAAAGAAGCTCCTGGCAGGACTTTTTCTTACGCTCTGCCAGAGCACCACTCCAGTGTGAAAGCCCTTGGGCTTTCACACTGGACTGCATGGAGCAGCTGTTTTAGGGTGTTTTCCAGGCGCTATTTTTAATGCTATAGCACCTTCAAAATTCCCTCAGTGTGAAAGGGGTCTTATGTATTTGACCATATAAGAAACAAAAGGATGGCACTTGGTGAATAAAATTCTGAAAGCAGACGGTGATCCTAGTAGATGTTATAAGCGTGCACCATACACCAAGATCCACACCACGTGAGTCACACTGCCCTAAGGGTCCAAACTCACCAGAAAGCAGTAAATCACAAGCTTTGAAACATTCAGAGGAAAGTCATCCAAAATATAGGGCTGGTTAGAGCTTTATCATCTCATTAGACACTCCTGGTTCAGGCACTTTATCTAAATAAGAGGTCAACATGTTCAAACACCAGTGTCAGCTTCATCTCTCTGTCTGTCCGGGATATTCTAATGCCCCGAACACACGATCTGACTTTACGACGGGAAATGTTGGATGTGAGCTTGTTGGCTGAAAGTCCGACTGCGTGTACGCTCCATCGAACATTTGTTGTTTGACTTTGCGCCAACAAATGTTGGCTAGCGGGTTCTCAAATTTTCTGCCAACAAAACTTTGTTGTCGGAAAGTCCGATCGTGTGTACACAAGTCCGTTACACAAAAGTCCACGCATGCTGGGAATGAAGTACGAGCCGGAGGCGCTCGGTCTTGTAAAACTAGCGTTCGTAATGGATATATCACATGACTATTGAACTTCCTTTTTTTCGGCTCGTCGTCACTACGTTCGTAATTGTTGGCCAACATTTGTGTGACCGTGTATATGCAAGACAAGTTGAAGCCAACAACCTTCGAACAAAATTCCATGGTTTTGTTGTCGGAAAGTCCGATCGCGTGTACGGGGCATTAAAGAATGTTAGAAGGATGAGAGCTCCAAGGGTACAATGCTGTTTGATGTGTGCACCGCATCGCAGATACACTTTGCTGATGGATGTGATTGCAGATGAGTTGAATGAGTAGCAATGTACCAAAATGGTGCACGTTGCAATTGCAAGGTGTGCTGGGCCATGATTGCACCATCACATTCAAAGTGGAAATAAATTGTATCTGAGCACCGCAAACTGAAAATGATATTTATTTTGTTTTAAATATTCAGACCATCCGTCCATGTCTCCATGCCTTCATTTGTTGATTTTGAAAAACACCCTTTAGCATTTTGAGTAAGGGCAGATGAAGATGACGTGGTGTCTTCTCGGGGGATTTGATGATATTCAACTGACTGCTAAAGCTAAATGATTCTTATGAATACTGCTCTATTACGCCAAGAAGACCATTGCATTATACTGGATACCTTCTGACCCCCTGTACATTGGTTTGTGGAAACGTTTAATCAATCAGAGCCTCCTACTTTATAAGCTAAATCATGAGGCGAAGGGGGTGTCTGGGGAAGTTTACTAGACTCTGGGGACCCTGGCTGGACACACAAGACAAGAGTGACTCTCTTCTACATTTAAGCCTCGTACACACCATCAGATTTTCCGACGGGAATTGTGTGATGACAGGCTGTTGGTGGAAAATCCGACCGTTTGTACGATCCAGCGGACAATTGTCAGATTTTCAGCGGCAAATGTTGGATGGCAGGCTTTAAAATTTTCCGCGGACAAATGTCTGTTGTTGGATTTTCAAAGCGTGTGTACACAAGTCCGCCACACAAAAGTCCAAAGTACAAACACACATGCTCGGAAGCAAGGATGAGCCGGAAGCGGTTGGTCTTGTAAACTAGAGTTCGTAATGGAGAATTAACATTCATGACGTGGCAAATTATGAAATGTCGAAATGCAGCGCACAATTCTCTTCTTCTTTAATGGGATAATAATGAAGCTGCTTTTCTGGTGATACTGATGGAGTTATTGCAAACTAATTTTCAAAGGCTTTTTTTTCTAGTGATATCAAGAATATTATTATTATGCTTTTTTTCATTTGTGCAAGTTACCACAACACCATTATCCCGTAGATTTTAAGATCAGAGATATAACTATGTTGGTGTCCCTTGTTAATTTTACATTATAATTTTTAAAATGTAACTGCCTACTCCCAAACTGGCCTGGGCATGTAGGGGGTTGAAAATGCCGGGTATTGAAGTGGTTAACTAAACAAATTTATGTAAATAACAAATCGAAACAAAACAATTTTTTTTCCGTTCTGCACAGATCTAGTATCTGCCTTCCTGTATGAGATACAAGCAGACAGACACTGAGAGGTCTGCAGGGGTCCTGCGTGGTACTCAGGATCTGCAATGCTTTCCAGGCTCCAAGTAATAAAAATAATAAATGTAAATTTTTTTACCTGCAAAATTATGTGCATTTACTTATTTTTTTCGTAGCCATAGACTGAGTATAGCCTCAAGTAAATAGTAGACACAATACACATAAAAGTACCATCATCCCAGTTAATAATTGTCAAGGAGTAAGGGTTCTAGGAATGCCGGGGCAGTTGCTGAAGCTGCTCCCTTTGTATCCACACCCAAAAATGTTTTGTTATATGGACTATCTCGGTACTTGGTAGAAAATACACAGAAAAAATTCTAAAAATTACAAAAAACTATACAGCAAAACATTCACAATAATAAAATCATATACACAGCAGTTTAACAAACTACCGACGGGTTACCCCGTGAGGTCTCTGTTGAAGAGGGGTGTAGGAAGATTTCCTCTACCGGTTTCGTGGCGAACCGCTTCTTCAGGAGGACAGTCTATAGGGTAAATAAGATGTTTACATATAATCAAATGACGATACAGCAGAAAATTTACAATAAGTCAAACAATTAGGGGATCACTCACAAAAAAGGAGGCAGTAGATCACAGGACCCATCGTTTCCCCCCCACGGCAGATGTGGGGGATTGTAAAGGACTCTTCAAATTTAAAAAAATTTTGATATCAGAATTATAATTAAGGCCAATTACTAATCAATTCACACCTAAAGAGTGATGTAATAATGAAAAATAATGAAGCAAATATAATATACCTTCCTACAGGGGTCAAAAAAGTGTGGGAACTCCCACCCAAGATCCACTCCCCCGCCCAAAAAAAAATGATACGCTCATATGCACGAACACTTCAAAAGTGGTATTTTTCATCCAATTTTCATATTGTCTGTATGAAGCTTAACGGTTAGTACATAAAAAAAAACAATCCTCAATAAAAAAAAATACGCTAATTCTCTGAATAATCAGCATTGATTCAATTGTGCTTCCATGCAAATGTGAACATCATGTTTTGATCTTTATTGAGGAATGTTGTTTTGTATATAGAGTGTTTATGTGGTGAGTTTACACTTTTCATTGAACAGAGTTTGGATAACACAGGGTTAAACGAAAAGGTCATAAATGAACTGCACATTATCTGGACAGAATGCTTGGGGAGATAGTGATGTGTTCCTGCTTAGGAGATGTATGTTACCTTGGGGGGCTGCAAACTCTGCAGGGGCTCCAACACACACTTGCTGCTATTCCAACCCTTCATATATTTCCACATAAACTTCCCTCCTGGCATTAGACTTTGCCAGGTATTGTGCCCAGCTTACCACCCCAAACTGATGTTCCTCCCTCAGCTCACCTCTCTCCCTGCATGTCCTGTGAGCAGAATAGCTCTGCTCCTCCTCTGGGTTCTCTCATCATATGGCACTGAAGATAGAGGAGGGGGGATTCAGCGGGACACACAGAGCAAGAGTGGGGGGGGGGGGTGAGGAGACAGAAAATCAGGAGGGGTCGGCGGGGAGGAGCGCATCACGAGAGGTCTGACTAAATACAATCTCTTAGCAGCAGGGACCTGATCTACCCGTCAGCTAGCTGTGATTGACAGGTAGATCGAAGCGGAAGCTGTCATGGGGCCCCCTACTGGCAATGCCTGAATGGTCAGTCCACCCTTGGTGCACTTACTATTGTGAGCTGTGTTGGCGGCTGCTAATGTAGCACCCGCCACACAGCTCGCATACTTCAAAGTCTTGCAGGACGCTGCTGATAATGGGAACTGAGTTCCTGTTTTGGAAAAAGTACAGGAACTCCGTTCCCATGCGTTCCCGCAGGACTTGAGCCCTGCCCTCCTATCTATTTACTAATGCATCCTAAAGATTCTAAAACGTAATGTTGATTGAGAGAGTTTAGTCCTGCTTTAGAATGCGGTAAAAGCATAGTAATACACCATTGTGTGAACAGGCCCTGACAGTAGGGTTGCCACTTTTTCTTCAAGCCAAACCCGAACACTTTAGTGGCGCACAGAATTTTTTATTTTTTTCGGCATAAACTACATGATAGTAACAGACCTGGGACACCTTTAGGCGCTCCAAAGAGAATAGTAATGCGGTGCATAGTGTACCCCTCACCCTCCTATCAGGCCCTGTTCTGAGCCACATTCCTGTCTGAATATTGTGTCCAGGTTTCAGGACTAAAACTCGGACCACATGATTCAAAACCCGAACTGTCCGGGTAAATCCCAAACAGGTGGCAACCCTACTTGACAGTTGCACTGCGGCAGCGTTCGCTAGGATAGCAATAGTAGCTCACTGATTTCTCTCACTTGTTGGAATTGCTTTTTTTTTTTATTTAAAATCCATCTTTCTTTTTTCTTTTAGGAGACTCAGATACACTGCTGGCTAGCTCGCTACACACCACTCCCAGCACGCTGACCGGACTGTCGCAGACGGATGAGTTCTCAGACTGGTCAGGCAGTCAACAGACAGTAGTAGAGAGGGACTCCAAGAATGCCAGGCAAGGCTTTGCTCAGGGGGTGGGGGCTCGCCACCTGGGGGTGGAGCCTCTTATCCCAGCCTCCAGCAACAATCATCCAGGCAGTGTCTGGGGGTCAGAGGTCAGCCTGTCAGGGTTCAGCGACCTGTATAGCAGCGCCTTCAGCCTCTACCGGGGCAGATCTTGTGCCATCCGGGTGTAAGTAAACCCAAGTGCTCTATGGGAGCGTCACCACCCTCTCTCCTTGCCATGATGGTCATATTCAGAGTCTTCTTTTCTTTTTTTTTGTTTACATTCAATTCATACTTTAATTTGGTTTACATTCAATTTATATTTAATTTATTTTTATTTTTTCAATTAGGTTCAATATTTTTTCCTGTTTAATTTGTGGTTCCCAGGCTGACCCTTTTCTCCCGTTTCTTTGCATGTTATGCTGTTTTTTTATGTTTTCATCCTTAGTTTTGTTGCGTGCATTCCATCGCATGTCCATTTTTGTAATTCTGTACCTAACCTGTTCACCTTGCTTTGGGATTGCAAATAACACTGAGAGATGACAACTTAAAGCTGAACTCCAGACATGCAGCTAATACACAGTTGCAATACATATTTTATCTAATCTTTATTTAATGTTTTCATCAGAACAAGTAAAAACACATAAAATGAAAAAATGGGAAAATGAAGTAAAATATAAAGCATAGAAAGAATCAGTACTCATCATCGTCTATAACTTTGAAAAACAATGTCAGTGAGCTACGTCATCGCTGTATAAAACCAGTGAAGTCCTCCTGTGTCCTGGACAATCAGTCCATTTGGACACAACCCCCCAGGGCCGTCTTTAAGGCAGGGCAAAAGGGGCAGCTGCCCAGGGCCCTGTCATTGTTGTGGGGCCCAAAGCAGCTGCCTCATACTTGCCAACTGGCCCAGTTTACATTCCCTTGTCCCTTGAAGTTTTAGTCCTGTGCTGCTACTAATGCTGCCCAGCTCTGCCCTATTGTTGTGTACAGATGACTCATCTGCAGACCTGTGTTTACATGTAAATACTGGCATTCATATGTAAATAGCAGTCACATGCATATGTAAATAGCTGAGGCCAACGGCATTGATATATAAATAAAGGCAGTATTCATAGGTATATCATGCCCCCCCTGCAGTGAGGAGAAGATGTGCTGTCACAACCAGTAGGCAGTATTACTGTACAGTAATCTCTAGCAGCCAATCAACAAGCAGAAATGTGCTGTAACCTCTAGCAACTAATCAGTGAGCCTTAAGGAGTGCTGTAACCTCTAGCAACCAGTCAGTAAGCAGTAATGATATGCTGTAACCTCTGGCAACCAATCGCAATTGCTGCCTGATCTGATACAGTAAACTGATTTTAAGTCTAGCTGCTATTTATTGTATGTCTCAGAGAAGGTGGAGAGCGAAATTGCATGGGGGGGGCCCTAAGAAATTTTTTGCCCAGGGTCCAATCAATATTAAAGACGGCCCTGCAACCCCCGTATTTTGAACTTAAATGTTAGAGGATTTTTAATTCTCTTCAGCCAGTCTTGTAATCACACGCTTTGCCCACAGTTTATGCAGGGTGCTGTGATGAATTGATGGGTGGCACCTGTAACGAAACGTCCCACACTCCACTTGAGTGCTTTTGTCATATACCTCTTCCTCCCAGACTGATTATAGATATCAGGTATTCCAACCACTGATAACACCAAACAAGGCAATACTCATTTGGTTGCTGAACATGGACTGAACTGATTTATTTGAGATCTCACACAAATATATACAGCAGGCTGACAATACAAACCGTAACCAGAAACCTAATTAATGGGTGCTGTGATGAACTGATGGGTGGCACCTGTAACGAAACGTCCCACACTCCACTTGAGTGCTTTCGTCTTATACCTCTTCCTCCCAGTCTGATTATAGATATCAGGTATTCCAACCACTGATAACAGCAATACACGTTTGGTTGCTGAACATGGACTGAACTGATTTATTTGAGATCTCACATAAATATATATAGCAGGCTGACAATACAAACTGTAACCAGAAACCTAATTAACATGAGCTAGTTATCTAATCATTTACCCAGACTAGGTGACTCAGAGATATGACCTTTCAGGGTAGACTTGCCGTCTCCTCGCTTACAACTTACAATACACATAAGTATAAACACATCCCCCAATAGTTTGCAAGGAGACAAAGGTGTGTTAATGAGCACAATAAACTATTGGGTGAAAGACCCGGGCTTTCCAGATCTCATTAATCAGCATTCCTTTCATTGACATCTGTCCATTGAGACCCAAGATGACAGAGACCATCATGGCCTCCTTAAAGCGGAGTTCCACCAAATTTTGTTGTCTTAAACGAAAGACCACCTCTCCACCCCTTGTTTTTGGATATTTAAAAAAATGTTTTACTTTCTAACTTACCTTTTTTGGAAGTACTGAAGGAGTTTATTCCACATTTTCACAGCTCTAATTGTGAAGAAGCCTTTCTGTATGCGAAGGCCATTTATTGTCATCTCAGTTGATCACTGACAGCTCGTTCTGACAGATTACACAGGGAGAACATCGCTCTAGTGGAGTAATTATCAGACCTTTGTGGCAGCCAGTACCTTCTCTTAATGCTCTCCATGTGGGATCTGAAGGACTGAGCTGTCAGTTTGACAGCTTGGGTGTGCAGGTGACAGCGCGGTAATGCAATGGCAGGAGAAGCTCTTGCCCCTGTAACACTGGGCCCTCCACCCTGCAACATTGGGCCCCAAGGCAAGTGCCTTTTCTGCTTTGACTCGGCCCTGTTACTTATTGTGTATGATTGTATGGATTGTTTGCTAATCTTTATTTAGAGCAGTGGTCTCCAAACTATGGCTCACGGGCTGGATGTGGCACTCTGCTTGCCTTCATCTGGCTCTTGGGTCACCATGTCATCCACTGACACCAATGATAAGGCACCATTCTTTCCACAGACACCAATGACAGGGCACCATTCCTCATACAGACACCAATAATGGGGCACCATTCTTCCCATAGACACCAATGATGGGTCACCATTCTTCCCAGAGACACCAATGACCGGGGACCATTCCTCCTACAGACACCAATGATGGGACATCCATTCTTCCCATAGACACCAATGACGGGGCACCATTTCTCCCACAGACACCAATGATGTGGCACCATTTTTCCCATAGACACCAATGATGGGACATCATTCCCCCCCACAGACACCAATGATGAGGCACCATTCCTTCCACAGACACCAATGATGGGGCACCATTCCTCCCACTGATACCATTGATGGGGCACCATTCTTCCCATAGACACCAAGGATGGGGCACCATTCTTCCCGTAAACATCAATGATGGGGCACCATTCCTCCCACAGGCACCAATGATGGAGCACTATACTTCCCAGAGACACCAATGATGGGGCACCATTCCTCCCACAGACACCAACAATGGGCACCATTCTTCCCACTGATACCAACAATCAGGCACTATTCCTTCCACTAAAACCAATGATGGCAAACTGTTTACTCTCACTGATACCAGGGCATTTTCTAACCCCACTGCCCACAGTCTGGACCATCTAAAGCCTCACGGGCAGTAAATTGGCCCTTTGGTCAGAAAGTTTGGAGCCTCCCAAAAGCAATACAAAGTCTGCCATTGCTGG
The DNA here is from genome assembly GCF_037356315.1 of Lithobates pipiens. Classification (NCBI taxonomy): domain Eukaryota; kingdom Metazoa; phylum Chordata; class Amphibia; order Anura; family Ranidae; genus Lithobates; species Lithobates pipiens. The sequence goes on along the minus strand of NW_027507784.1, from coordinate 87,728,283 downwards.
TCAACTTCTGAGTCTAAGGTTTTTCCCCAGTAAGGTGCCCTTTCTGCCCTTTTTTTAATCCCTGACTTCACAACTGAGCTAATACTCCAACAAATAGGTGAACACCAACGCCATTATATATATATTTTTTATGTTTTTCATGCATTTGTTTCATATATCTAAGCCCCTGTACACACGGTCGGATATTCAGACGGAAAAGATCCGATCGGACCATGTTGTCGGATAATCCGACCGTGTGTGGGCTACATTGGACTTTTTCCGTCGGAATGTCCGACCAACAAAGTTTGAGAGCTGGATATGAAATTTTCCGACAACATGATTGTTTGTAGAGAATTCCAATCGGACAAAGTGCCACGCATGCTCAGATCAAATTACAAGACCAAAGCTATTGGCTACTTGCCGCAACGTAGTCTCGTCATCACGTTCCGAACGATCGGATTTTCCGACAACTTTGTCCGACCGTGTGTATGCAACACCAGTTTCGGACAAAATCCGTCGGAAAAAATCAGACGGATTTTGTTGTCGGAATGTCCGACCGTGTGTACAAGGGCTTAGAGACTTGACTGGCTTATTTATAATCTCCATCAAACTATATGATACACTTGGCTTGGATAATACTATACTAATGTGTCATACAGCCACAATAAAAAACAATATTAATGGGAATTGCATTTATGCTTACATTTGAAATACACCAACTATCCATTGACTTCCATTAACTGATCTGCACTGTACAGGTCAATGTTAATTGGTTGCTATGACATACAATAGATGTACCTACAGATTAGAGCTGCACAATTAATCGTCAAGAATCGTTATCGTGATCTTGACTAAAGTGTTTCACAATTCTTTCTATGCAAAGAATTCTCTCTGCTCTTCTGAAGCCACATCCATCAAAAGAAAGGAAGAGAAAAACTGGGCAGCGTGCCCCAAACATTCAAAACAAAACAGAACAACAAAAACAAAACAAAAAAAAAAACATTCAAAGCAAAACATCAAAACATTCTTTATCAGTTGAACATAAGTATAAACATTGTAACAATTTGTCAATGAATTAGACTTTGTGTGTAAGTGAAAAAAAAAAAACACTTAAACACTAAACCTTTTTCTGACATTTTGGTGGTTTCAAGTTAAAATCATTTTTTTTTTTTTTTGCTAGAAAATTACTTGGAACCCCCAAATATTATATATAATTTTTTTAAGTAGACACCCTAGAGAATAAAATGGTGGTTTTTGCAATATTTTATGTCACACTGAATTTGTGCAGCGGTCTTTCAAATGCAATTTTTTTTTAAAAAAAATAACCAGTAAGGTTAGCCCATTTTGATTTTTTTTGTATAATGTGAAAGATTTTACGTCACGAGAATCGTGATCTTTTTACTCTAAGCAAAAAATTTGTGATTCTCATTTTGGCCAGAATTGTGCAGCTCTACTACAGATGCAATGTTAGTAAATAACTCTCAAATGCTGAAACTCCAGGGAAACAGCTAAATCCACAAATGAAATACACAAAAAAAGGGAGATGTATTTCAGTCAATCCATTTCTGAGATTTATACAGCTCCGCCACACAGACCTATCTAACTGCGAGGAGACCTGATTTTTCTCAGATGTAGTTCCGTAACACCTACAAGTTTCGTCCTTCTCCATCCTGTGACTGGACAGTAAAAGGGAAAGCAGCTAATGACTAATGAGCTCATCCTTCCATCACTCTGCCGTCCTATTTAATCACTTCAGTTCAGGGTTGCCAACCTCCCGCAGAATTTTTTTACTGACAAAACATGTAAAATTTACTTTTAGAGCTAATTTTCTTACTGGCAACCTGAGAAATGACAGAACTCCTATTGAAAACTAAAACAGTGAATATTTGAACAGTATAAACATGATATGGAAGCACTGACAATACCGATAACAAAGTCATTTGTTTGGTTTACACTTAAAAAGTCAACACAGCATGAAATGATCAGCCCCAGATATTTACTGGCAGTTGTAAAAAAAAAATCACAGATTTTTACAAACTGTCAGTAAATTTACTGGCGTCTGGCAACCCTGCTTCAGTTCCAGAAGGTTCTACCCCCTTCATGACCAAAGCATTGTTTTCTATTCAGCACTGCGCTACTTTAACTACTTCAGCCTCGTAAGGATTTGCCCTCTTAATGACCATTTTTTTTTTTTTTTGCGATACGGCACTGCGTCGCTTTAACTGAAAATTGTGCGATCGCATGACGCTGTACCCAACAAAATTGACGTCCTTTTTTTCCTACAAATAGAGCTTTCTTTTGGTGATATTTGATCACCTCTGCAGTTTTTATTTTTTTTGCGCAATAAACAAACAAAGAGCGACAATTTAAAAAAAAAAATTTTTTTTGTTTTTACTTTTTGCTATAATACATATCCAAAATATATATATATATATATATATATATATATAAAAAAAATGTGTATTCATTAGTTTAGGCCGATATGTATTCTTCTACATATTTTTGGTAAAAAAAAATATTTTTGGTAAAAAAAAATATTTTAATTTAAAAAAAATGTTATATTATATTGTTATATTAAAATATTATTTGAAAAAATATAATATATTGATTGGTTTGCGCAAAAGTTATAGCATCCACAAAATAGGGGATAGATTTATGGCATTTTTATTATTATTATTATTTTTTTACTAGTAATCCAAAAAATATATATATAAAAAACAAATGTATTCATTAGTTTATGACGATATGTATTCTTCTACATATTTTTGGTAAAAAAAAGAAATTTCATTTAAAAAAATTATTATATTATATTATTATATTAAAATATTATTTAAAAAAATATAATATATTGATTGGTTTGCGCAAAAGTTATAGCATCCACAAAATAGGGGATAGATTTATGGCATTTTTATTATTATTATTATTTTTTTACTAGTAATGGTGGCGATCTGCCATTTTTAGCGGGACTGCGACATTGCGGCGGACAGATCAGACACTTTTGACACTTTTTTAGGACCATTGATATTTATACAGCAATCAGGGCTATAAATAGCCACTGATTAATGTGTAAATGTCACTGGCAGCAAAGGGGTTACATAGAAGGTGAGGTTGAAAAAAGTCCATCAAGTCCATCCTATGTGTGTGATTATATGTCAGTATTACATTGTATATCCCTGTATGTTGCGGTCATTCAGGTGCTTATCTAATAGTTTCTTGAAACATCGATGCCCCTCGCTGAGACCACCGCCTGTGGTAGGGAATTCCACATCCTTGCCGCTCTTACAGTAAAGAACCCTCTACGTAGTTTAAGGTTAAACCTCTTTTGTTCTAATTTTAATGAGTTAATTTAATGAGTTAACACTAGGGGGCAATCAAAGGGGTTAAATGTGTTCCCTAGGTGTGTTCTAACTGTAGGGGGGGTGGACTGCCAGGGACATGACAGAGATCACTGTTCACGATCACTGGGAACAGTAGATCCCTGTCATGTCACCTGTCAGAACAAGGAATCACCTTGTTTACAATGGTAGTTCCCCGTTCTGCCTCTGTAATAGGCAAGCAGCTACGCGATTTGCGCAGGATGCAGGATTTACGTATAATGACAGAGACTGGTCGGCGGTTAACTGGTAATTGCGCGTCATGCAACACTGTATCCAAAAAAAAGTTATATTTTTTTTCCTGCAAATAGAGCTTTTTTTGGTGGTATTTGATCACCACTGGCTTTTTTTTATATACATGAAACAAGACCAAACATTTTGAAAAAAAAAAAAAAACAATTTTATATAAAATATTTTTTACTTTCTGCTATAAAACATATCCGATAAAAAAATATCTAAAAATCCAATTTTGTCATAAATTTTGTATTCTGCTATATGTCTTTGGTAAAATAAAAAAAATCCCAATAAGGGTATATTCATTTATTTATTTTTTTACACTAGTAATGGTGGCGATCAGCGACTTATAGTGGGATTGTGATGTACGGCGGACAATCTGACACTAACTGACACTGGGTGGGAACTAATTAAATGACACTGACTTTACCAGTGACACTAATGCCCTGTACGGTTGGACTTTCTGACGGAAAATGTGTGCTCTGATCTTGTCGGAAAATCCGATCGTGTGTGGGCTCCATCTGACTTTTTCCGACGGAACACAAAGTTTGAGAGCAGGATCTAAAATTTTCCGACAGCAAAACCCGATCGTTTAATTTCCGATCGTGTGTAGACAATTTCCAATGGACAAAGTGCCACGCATGCTCAGAATAAATCACGAGGCAAAAGCTATTGGCTACTGCCCTCTTTATAGTGCAGTCGTACGTGTTGTACGTCACCGCGTTCTAAACTATCGGATTTTCCGACAACTTTGTGCGACCGCGTGTATGCAAGACAAGTTTGGGCCAAAATCTGTCGGAAAACAGATTTTGTCGTCGGAATGTCCGACCGTGTGTACAGGGCATTATACAGTGATCAGTGCTAATACTATGCACTGTCACTGTACTAATGGCACTGGCTGGGAAGGGGGGTTAACATTTTGGGGCAATCAAAGGGTTACCTGTGTGCCTAACAAGTGTAATGTGTTTGCTGTGTGTGATGTTTTTACTAAGCAATGTGCCGGTTTTTCATTTTAATTCGGATTTTATTTTTAATCTGCCTGGAATTCAGCTTTAACACAGAGAAAATGTCAGGATAAGAATATGGGAGCTGCCGGCGTGTCTGACAATGCAAGCATTGGGTCTGTTATCCTCATCCTTAGTTCACTACATAGTGAGTCACAAAACAGCGCCAAAGGTATTAATGGAAAGATTGAGGGACTGAGTAAGAGAGCTGCTACTACTTTATCAGTGATACGCCAATAATATATTATGAAAGGGGGAGGGGCAGCGCAATCCTATGGTATCTCAACCCCACCTAGTTACACCCCAATAGCAAAACATCCACTTAAAGGGGTTGTAAAGGTTCAGGTTTAAAAAAAAAAAAAAAAAACATGCCATACTTACCTCCGCTGTCCAGTTGGTTATTCACAGAGTCGCCCCGATCCTCCTCTTTTGGGGTCCCTCGGCGGCACTCCTGGCTCCTCCTCTTCTCAAGTGTCCCGTCGGAGAAGCGCTCTCCTACGGGACACCCATGCGGGTGCGCTCCTGTGTCCTGCTGAGAGCAGCGGGAGCCAATGGCTGCGCTGCTATCAATCTATCCAATCAGGACATGAGACACTGGCCGGAGCTGGGGTGCTCGTTCCCGTCGCGGGAATTATGGGGCTCAGGTAAGTATAAGGGGGGCCGCATACTAGCTAATTTTGAATTGCTTACCTTACAACGAGGCATCGGCAGCTGATCCCGGTCACAGCCGAGGGAGCTGACGTTTCCCCTCGGCGCGTATTCCGGGTTCTCGGCTCCGGCCACAAACCCGGAATATGTGCCGAGGGGAAATGCCGTCACTCCACACACGCGCGCAGGAGACTTCTTTTCGGCAAGGACTACTGCTCCTGACTCCTCTCTCGAATGTGGCTCAATTATGCATGGGGTTTATATAGAGAAGAGGAAGGAAAAACCTCCATAGCATAAAAACATTTAAAATACAACAAACAATTAAAGCGGGAATCCGCCGTTTTTTTTTTTTTTAAAAGCCAGCAGCTACAAATACAGCAGCTGCTGACTTTTAAAATAAGGACACTTACCCGCCCAGCGCGCCCGCGATGTCGGCACCCGAAGCCGATCTCTCGATCGTCTCTCGGGTGCTGCCGCCGCCATCTTGGGTATGGGAATCAGGAAGTGGAGCGGAGTGTTTCCCAGCAGGCAGCGGGGGACTTTCAGAAAGGGGCGTAGATCTACGCCCCTTTCCGCAGAGAGCTATCCCGGAAGTGGGTGCAGTTACCTGGATTATCCAGGTAACTGCACCCGCCTCCCCCCTGAAAGGTGCCGATTGTGGGGCCGGAGGGGGGGAGGATTCCAATGAGCGGAAGGTCCAACCTGACACTAGGGAATAAGCGCTTCGTAATATTATTAGCCTCTGGCTGCAGTTAACAGGCCGCAAGTGCAAACCCAGCAAGCGTGATGATCCCAGCGTCCTAGCCCCGCTCTACTAGTTTCGTCATTTGACGTCCTCACGGAGCAGACAATTTTTTTAAGATTTGCACTTTATTGATGGTGGGGTTGAGATACCATAGGGTTGTGCTGCTCCTCCTCCTTTCATAGTGAGTTACAAGCCTGAAGAATGCTGGATGGGAGAACCAAGTTGACTGGCTGCATGCCTGGGGCTCAATGATTCACAAGGTAGTAAATCAAGGATAATAGATCCAGAGCTTGCACCTTAAAGAACAAGTCAGCAATGACAGCTCATGTATTTAATTCGCTGACGGGCTCTCTTTAAGATGAATATAAGGATTTATTTGGACTAAAATCGATTCTGATTCTTTCTTTTCCTTTGCAGTTTTTTACCAGAAGGGGGGCTGAGGCGAGGCAGCATCAATGGTGCCATTCCAGACTCCCCCCGGCCTCTTCAGAGTCCTAGAACTCCTATTCTACCTCCTCCTTCTCCCCGTCTAGGCCAAAGGCCATCTGCCAATCCTATACCAAGCAGCCGTGGCCAATCAACACCTCTCACACCCCGGAAGAAAACCCAGATGCCTTCGCAGTATCAAGACTCAGTGGCTGAGGAGTTTGAAGAGAAGGTTAAAAGGCCAAAGTCCTCAGCCGGCTCTCAGGTCAGTGGTCAAGAGTCTCGCCCTCAGACGCCAGTAAGTGAATCATCAGGAAGAGTATCCATCTTGAGGGCATCTCCAAAGCTGGTCCGTTCTGGCTCCAAAATATTTGATAAACTGCGTTGCCTTGAAGAGAGAAGAAAAAGCCTGGATCAAACAGACAGTCCCTTCCTTGTGCAGTCATGGTTGCCACTTCGTAAGGCAAGGTCTTTTGACCAACCAGGGGAAGATGGACTGGGCGCCGGCTTAGAGTCCTCCACCGAGGAGCTAAGAGATGACCTAAGAGATGGAGTAAGATCAGAAATTGGAGGTTACACCTTGAGGTGTCCCTCACTGAGATACAAGACATCTTCACTAGATGATAGGGGAGCCTTCTCAGGTCGAATAAGTGATATTGAGGCAAGATTCTCCCAAGAGCTCTCTAGAATCAAGCGAACTGTTTCTCAGCAACAATTAATCCGGTCATCACAGGACTTAACACGCAGCTCACAAACATCACTTTCTAGCCAAACTGCTCTGGATTCTGCTCCAACCCAAGTGCTTAAAGGCTCTAAGCCACCTGAAATTCAGGAACAAAAGCCAGCAACTACTACGGTCACTGCCCGGAAGCCTCTTGCACGAAGCTATGCCACCGCCAACCAAATATCACAAGATAAGGAACCTCGGGGAGTCAAAAGCCAGACAACTTCAGCTCCAGAAAAATCATCCAATGGTTCAGTTATTCACCATGAAGTAGTTAAGCAAACAGAAACCCGCCTGATGTCACAAGCACCTCCAAAAGTCAATATCATTGCTCCAAAACCAGTTTTGGCCCACGCGCAAACCCAAAAGCAGAATGCTACAGATTCCAAGCATGGGAGAGTTCCAGACCGAGGAAGTGAACCCCCACCACCCAGCACACATGCTCCACCAGCTCTGGAAATAGCACATAGAGGGATAGGGAGGGAAAAGGGAACTTTAAGTGCAGACAGAAGAGGAGATACAAGATACCTCCCATGGGCGGTACCACCAGAACCTACCAAAAGAAGCCAAGCCCCACAAGGGAAGGGTGGGGGGCAAACCAAAAAGCACAGCGACTCCCACACTAGTGGCAAAAGCAGCAAAACATCCAAAAGCAAAGGAAAGAGTCGAAGGCATAGGGTCATGTCACCAGAACTAGGTATGTTGACGGGGGTCAAATACAATATATAAAAGATTTCTGAGTGCTGCAGAATAATATTATAGGCAACTGAAATTCCGAACAAAACTGGAAACTAGTGTTGGGAGATATTGGGGGTCCTAAAAGATGACTGAAGATGGTGGGTGATTCAGTTCGGCAGCAACTGCTGAAAACTTGAGGCAAATCTAAATCCAATCAAATTTCTTAAAAGTTTTAACAAGTTGATATAATTTCAAAGTGTTAAATAAACAAAAAAAATACTAGGAACCTATTATTATATTGGATTTATATAGCACCAATAGTTTGCGCAGCGCTTTACAAAATGAGGGCAGACATTACAGTTAAGCCTCGTACACACGCTTAGATTTTCAGACGACCGAACGTCTGTTATTTGTGGCATGCTAGTCTCATGTCGAAAGTGAAGAGGTTACTCCCGATACGGAAATTTCCGTACGACAGAATACAACATGAGAAGTGATGTCATTATTATTATTATTATATAGCGCCGACAGTTTATGCAGCGCTTTACAACATTAGGGCAGACAGTACAATTACAATACAATTCAATACAGGGGGGAATCAGAGAGCTCTGCTCCTTAGAGCTTACAATCTAGGAGGGAGTTATACAAAGGGTAAAAGCTGTGGGGGATGAGCTAAAGGAGAAAATAGTGCAGTTGTTTGATGGAGGCAGGATAGGCTTCTCTGAAGAGGAAAGTTTTTAGGGATCGCCTAAAAGTGGATACATTTGGAGACATTCTGACAGATTGGGGTAGTGAGTTCCAGAGGATGGACGAGGCTCGGGAGAAGTCCTGGAGGCGGATATGGGAGGTGGTGATGAGGGAGCTAGAGAGCAGGAGATCTTGGGAGGAATGAAGAGGGCGATTAGGTTGGTATTTTGAGACTAGGCTAGTGATGTAGCTGGGGGCAGAGTTGTGGATGGCTTTGTAACTTAATGTTAGTATTTTAAATTTAATCCGTTGGGCAAGTGGTAGCCAATGGAGGGATTGGCAGAGAGGGGTAGCAGACACAGAGCGGTTTGTAAGGTGGATAAGTCTGGCAGCAGCATTCATGATGGACTGAAGGGGGGATAGTCTATTTAAAGGTAAGCCAATGAGGAGGGAGTTGCAGTAGTCAAGGCGAAAGATAACCAGGGAGTGAATCAGGAGCTTTGTGGTTTCCTTGGTTAGAAAGGGGCATAGCTTGAAGATGTTGCAGAGGTTGAGGCGGCAAGCTTTGGAAAGTGATTGGCTGTGGGGCCGAAAAGGAGAGTTCAGAGTCCAGGATAACACCTAGCACCCTGACATGTGGGGATGGGTGGATGGTTGTGCCATTACTCTTGACTAGGGATGAGCCGAACACCCCCCGGTTCGGTTCGCACCAGAACTTGCGAACGACCCCCGCGTTCGGTACGAACGTTAGAACCCCATTGAAGTCTATGGGACTCGAACGTTCGAATTGGAAAGTGCTAATTTTAACGGCTAATATGCAAGATAGTGTCCTAAAAAGGGTTTGGCGACCTGCCTCCTGCCTCAGGGGACATGGGTCACTGCAAAAAAAAGTTTTAAAAACTACCGTTTTGGTGGGAGCACTGATTTTAATGACGATTAAAGTGAAAAAAAAAAAGTGAAATATTCCTTTAAATATGGTGCCTGGTGGGTGTCTGTAGTATGCCTGTGAAGTGCCACGTGTTTCCCGTGTTTAGAACAGTCCCTGCACAAAATGACATTAAGCGGAAATAACACCATTTAAAACTGCTTGCGGTTTTAATGTTATATCTGGTTCCTGCAATATGGTTGAAAATCATTCAGAAAAATGGCATGGGTAGCCCTCCCTGCCCATTACCAGCCTATTTGGGTCTTGTACGCATATTAAGGGGAACCCTGTACCCATATTAAAAAAAAGAAATGCGTGTGGCCCCCAGGCCCTATATACTCAGAACAGCAGTATACAGGCGGTGCAAACAAGACTGGGACTGTGTAGGTTTGTTTACAAAAAGAAATTTATGGGGAAAAGATCAAAGGAATTCGTACATGGGACATCATAACCATGATTTGCCTTTAGGTCACCCCACAGAATGATGGACTGTCTTGATACCAGGTTTATATAAAAATTACAAATATTTATTATTGAGTATAAAAAACTTTTTTAGAAAAGGAGAAAGTTTGTACATACATAGAAAAATACATATTATGGCTATAACATAGACAACATTTGTTACGACAGTATTTTGTGTCCAATACGGTCTTTGGTTTCTCTACTAGTTTCGTGACTATTCTGTCGCTTCTTCAGGAGACCTTGTTTGTCTACAACGAAATTTATCACAAATTACTTGACAAAAAACAACAACGATTATTTAGAGATATTAGATGTATTTTTTACAATAGGTTAGAAAAAGGAGTAGTATAAACACGAAGCATGCAGCTCACCACCATGCAACTATCGAGAGGCACATGAAGTTCGGGTAGTCCCTACCAGGTCCGGTATTGACCACCCTTTGGGCGGGCACGGGAGGTTCAGCTACAAAACAGTAACATAGGATTTCAAATGATGAATGTGCAAAATGTAAGCTGCTTACATAACTTGAACATAGGTATTTTTCTCGTAATGTAGCTATAAACAATCACATACCGGTATAGCCAGAATTTTTAAAAGAAAGCAGCATAAGTAAGGGTGCAGCAATATAACAATTCCGATGGACGTTGAGGCTTAAGTACAGGTATCGTTATGCCGGGAAAACCCGGACGAATAGATCTAGTACAGAATGGACATTGTGCCTGATTCAGGAGGGAGATCCAAGTTGCTGTTCAGTTTGGTGTGAGTGTATCGTGCTGACCTAGTGAAGACATCAATTAGTCAGCTCGGTACACTTTTTCTATGACGAGATAATTTCAAAGTATAAGATATATAGGGGATCTATTACCAAAAAACAGCATACCTCCTGAAGCTTCTCAGTCCAAGCAGCGGTTTTAATGTGGAGACTTCCCGTCCTGTGTTTTGTCTGCTGTGAAGGAGCGCCATGCTGGCGCACCTTTAACCCCCAACCCGGCGGCGTCACAAGCGCGGCGCGGGTGCCGAGCTATGACGTCGCCGGGTCCGCCGCTCCTACTGCGCATGTGCCACAACGTGGTGATGCACGTCAGCCCTAATCACCAAGGAAACCCTCGGCGAATGATTGCTGAAGCGGACCCGATGCCGCCCATAAAATGGGGGCCTATCAGGGCCGCCGGAGAGGCGCATGCCCGCCCCTGGGAGTCTCCTCCCATACTCCATAGAGTGCCTCGCAACAGCACGGCCCCGAGCATCACATACTTCGCTTCATAATGTAATTCTAAGTTAATAAAGGAAATAGAACATAAACAAATTTATATAGCAGTTACATTGGCAGCATTTTATTGCATATTGTTTAAACATGCATTGTCTCACCAATACGTTCACTTAGTCTTGTCTTAGTCTGGGTCTTGTACGCATATTAAGGGGAACCCTGTACCCATATTAAAAAAAAGAAATGCGTGTGGCCCCCAGGCCCTATATACTCAGAACAGCAGTATACAGGCGGTGCAAACAAGTCAGGGACTGTGTAGGTTTGTTGTGTTAAGTTGAATCTGTTTGTAATTTTCAACTGGTACATTTTTAAAGTGTAGCTCCAGTCAAAAAAACTATTTTTAAGCTTTTTGGAAAACATAGGGAAGGGTTATCACCCCTGTATAATTTGTTTTGTCGTCCATCTTTTTTCATCTCACTTGCTGTTGTCTCCTTCCGTTTGCAAGTAGGAGATGTTTGTAAATTGGATGTTTGAAAGTAGGGGCCTGCCCTATATGCTCTGCAGAAATGGCGGAAGAAGGTGTTGGTTTTGCAACAACATTGTAAGCCCTCAAAGTGACTCTTGGTGGGCGCTGGAGCGCCCTGCTGTGAACGATTATATCAAGAATTGTAATTACATGCCATTGTTGAACAGTGGTAGAAAAATTGACCTTTGGTGGTTGTGGTGCTGGTGCCACAACACTATAAGTCCTCACAGTTACTCTGGGTGGGCACAGGAAGGGGCCCTCCTGTGAAATATTATATCAAGAATTGTAATTACATGTCCCTGTTAAACAGGGGCAGAAAAATTGGGCCTTAGGCACTGGTGCCATCACACTGCAACCTCTGCCATACACTCTAGTTTTATTGCAGGAATTAGCCCTGCTGCAAAGCATTGCATCAAAAATTGTACTTAAACGCCCCTGTTAAATAGGGGCAGAAAAATTGGGCCTTAGGCACTGGTGCCATCACACTGCAACCTCTGCCATACACTCTAGTTTTATTGCAGGAATTAGCCCTGCTGCAAAGCATTGCATCAAAAATTGTACTTAAACGCCCCTGTTAAACAGGGGCAGAAAAATTGGGCCTTAGGCACTGGTGCCATCACACTGCAACCTCTGCCATACACTCTAGTTTTTTGCAGGAATTAGCCCTGCTGCAAAGCATTGCATCAAAAATTGTACTTAAACGCCCCTGTTAAACAGGGGCAGAAAAATTGGGCCTTAGGCACTGGTGCCATCACACTGCAACCTCTGCCATACACTCTAGTTTTTTTGCAGGAATTAGCCCTGCTGCAAAGCATTGCATCAAAAATTGTACTTAAACGCCCCTGTTAAACAGGGGCAGAAAAATTGGGCTGCTGGCATCACCCAGAACCAAAAATGTTCTTCCAACATATCAGCGGAGGAGGAAGAGGATAGACAATCAACATAACAGGACAGTCACTCAGCATCAGCATAGGCAGTCTTGAAGGGATGTGGTATTTCAAAAAAAATTATTCGGTTACATCAGCTTCAGGTGCTTGGTAGCTGTGGGTGATCCAAGACTGATTCATCTTGATGAAGGTCAGTCGATCAACTGATTCGGTGGACAGGCGCACCCTGTGATCGGTAACGAAGCCACCAGCAGCACTGAAGGTGCGTTCCGAAAGAACGCTGGATGCAGGACAGGCCAGTAGCTCAATTGCATACTGTGCAAGCTCTGGCCAGTGATCCATCCTCAAGACCCAGTAAGCCAGAGGATTTTCAGTGGGAAAGGTGTCCAAGTCTGACCTTGCCCCTAGGTATTCCTGCACCATGTAAATTAGACGCTGGCGATGGGTGCTGGAACCAATCATACCTTGGGGCTGCGGACTAAAAAATTGTCTGAAAGCATCAGTCAGACGGCCACCTTCTCCACCGCTCCTTCTGACTGATGCCTCAGCAACACGTTGTCCAGGACCAGGAGTTTGTGACCTCCCAGTCTCTGGGAACGCGTTGTACAGAGCTTTCTGCAAGGCCTCCCGGAGATGTCTCATCCTCTGCTCCCTCTGCGATGGCAAGATAAGGTCGGCAACCTTACCCTTGTACCGTGGATCAAGGAGAGTGGCCAGCCAGTAATGGTCCCTCTCCTTGATCCGAAGAATACGAGGATCCTTCCGCAGGCTTTGCAGGATCAGGGAGGCCATGCAGTGTAGGTTAGCTGAGGCATTCGGTCCGGAGTCCTCTGGGTCACTAAGGACAACATGATCCGCAGCTACCTCCTCCCAGCCACGTACAAGTCCACGTGTTTCTTGGGACTGTAAATCATCCCTATAAGACTGCTGCTGCTGATGCTGAGTGCCAGCCTCCACCTCCATGCTGACACAATCATCCTCCTCCTCCTCTTCCTCCTCCTCACCCTCTTCCTGTGTGATGGGTGGCACAGCAGGAACACTGTCTGGATAAAGGGGGCCTTGAGAGGCAAGGAAGTCCTCCTCTTCCTGCCTCTGTTCTGCCTCAAGTGCCCTGTCCATTATTCCACGCAGCGTATGCTCCAAGAGGTGGACAAGAGGTATAGTGTCACTGATGCATGCACTGTCACTGCTCACCATCCTTGTGGCCTCCTCAAACGGTGACAGGACAGTGCATGCATCCCTGATCATGCCCCACTGGCGTGGTGAGAAAAAACCAAGCTCTCCTGACCCTGTCCTGGTGCCGTAGTCGCACAGGTACTCATTGATGGCCCTCTGCTGCGTGTGCAGCCGCTGCAGCATGGCCAATGTTGAGTTCCATGTGGTGGGCATGTCACATATAAGGCGGTTCTTGGGCAGGTTCAACTCCTTTTGGAGCTCAGCCAGCCGAGCACAGGCATTAAATGATCGGCGGAAATGCACACAGACTCTCCTGGCCTGTTTCAGGACATCCTGTAAGCCGGGGTACCTGCCCAAGAACCGCTGCACCACCAGGTTAAGGACGTGAGCTACACAGGGCACATGGGTCAGTTGTCCCTGTCGGAGGGCGGAGAGGAGGTTGGTGCCATTGTCGCAAACCACCATTCCTGGCTTAAGCTGGCGTGGCGTCAACCACCTCTCGGCCTGCCCCTGCAGAGCTGACAAAACATCCGCCCCAGTGTGGCTCCTGTCCCCCAAACAAACCAGCGCAAGCACGGCATGGCATCGTTTTGCCTGCATACTTGCGTAGCCCCTGCAACGCCTACGGAGCACCGCTGGTTCTGAGGACAGAGCACTGGAAGAGGCCATGGAGGAAGAAGAAGAGGAGGGGGTGGAGGAGAGAGGTGTGTCACAACCAATAGTAGCATTTTGGAGGCGTGGTGGCGGAACAACCTCCAATACTACTGCACCTTGTCCTGCATCCTTCCCAGCAGCCAGAAGAGTGACCCAATGGGCCGTGAAAGACAGGTAACGTCCCTGTCCATGCCTGCTGGACCATGAGTCAGCGGTAATATGCACCTTACCACTGACCGCCCTGTCCAGCGAGGCAAGGACATTGCCTTTCACATGCCGGTAGAGAGCCGGAATTGCCTTCCGTGAGAAAAAGTGGCGTTTGGGGACCTGCCACTGAGGAACCGCACATTGTACAAACTCACGGAAGGGGGCCGAGTCTACCAACTGAAAAGGCAGCAGTTGAAGTGCTAGCAATTTAGCCAAGCTAGCATTCAACCGCTGGGCATGTGGATGGCTGGGAGTAAATTTCTTCCGCCGGTCCAGCAGCTGGGGCAGGGACATTTGTCTGCTATAATCGGACGTGGATGTACCACTAGCAGAGTTCCCGGAAGCACTTGGCTGTGACACACCTAATTCTACACCTTCATTCCTCTCAGAGCAGGTTTCAGAGAGGACTGAAGGTCTAGTGGGGTTGGAGATGCCAGCTGATGAGGAGCAAGGAGAGGTCCGCTTTGTTCTTTGGTGTGGGTCTTTGAGGTATGCTTGCCAACGAGCTGCATGGCAGGTCAACATATGTCTGGTCAAGCATGTGGTGCCCAAGCGGCTGATGTTTTGGCCACGTGAGATACGCTTGAGACATATGTTGCAAATAGCAGCGGTGCGATCTGATGCACTCGTCTCAAAAAAGGCCCACACCAAAGAACTTTTAGAATAACGCGCAGAGGAAGCGCTCTGCGCAGAGGAAGCGCTCTGCGCAGGCGGAGCTCTGCGGTGTGATTCAGTCGGTGTGTTGCCCCTAAGCTGGCCCCCGGAGGGCATCCTGCCTCGTTGGACATGTGCCTCCTCCTCCTCCTCCTCCCTCCTTCCAGGCACCCACGTGGAGTCAGTGCCCTCATCATCCCCTCCCTCTTCATCGCTGTAGCAAACCTGGCAGTATGCTGCAGCTTGTGGAACATGACTGCCAGATTGCTGTCCTTCTTGAGCATCCCCTCTCTCTGTGCTCACGCTACTGCCTTCCTCTAGCTGAGTGTCATCATCAGAGCCCACCAAACACTGGGCATCCTCCTGGAGCATGTACCCAACACTGTGCTCAAAGAGTTCAGGAGACTCCTCAGGAGGACGTGGTGGGTCTAGGGAAGGAGTCACTGATGATGACATTGAGAGGAGGGACGACGATGTGTTGGCAGCTGCTTTTCTACTACCCTGAGACTGGGTGAGAGAGGATGAAGAGGGCTTGGTCATCCACTCTACCAAGTCGTTGGCATGTTGCGGTTCAACATGTCCAGCTGCAGAAAAGAAGGACAAGCATGTCCCATGGCCACGTGCTGATGACAATGCACCGCGTCCACGACCAGCACTGTTGTCTCTAGACACAGAGCCTGCTTGCCCTCTTTTATCGGCTCGCGCCTGTCTGCCTCTCCTTGCTGGCCTTCCAGACATGGTAATGGCCTGAAGGGAGTTGGGTAAAACAGTAGTTGGGTAGTTTATATTGTGCTGGAGGCACACAACACCCACTAACTCCTGCAGATGCCTTTTTTATAGAACAGCAGAGTTAAAGGGGTATATACAGATGTATACTGTGCTGTGCTGGAAGCACACACAACTTCCAATAACTCCAGCAGATGTCAATCGGGCCCAAATAGAGAACAGCTATGTAGGTGGATAATAGCGGTATGTACTGGGTACAGAGCAGGCACACAGCACGCACTATCTCCTGAGTGACACTACTGACTGCAAGCTCTATTGTTAAAGATGGACCACTAGCTATATAGGTGAGGTGAATATCACGGTGTATACTGCGGTCAGGGCACGCAGACAATAACAAGAAAACAGCAGAGTTAAAGGGGTATATACAGATGTATACTGTGCTGTGCTGGAAGCACACACAACTTCCAATAACTCCAGCAGATGCCAATCGGGCCCAAATAGAGAACAGCTATGTAGGTGGATAATAGCGGTATGTACTGGGTACAGAGCAGGCACACAGCACGCACTATCTCCTGAGTGACACTACTGACTGCAAGCTCTATTGTTAAAGATGGACCACTAGCTATATAGGTGAGGTGAATATCATGGTGTATACTGCGGTCAGGGCACGCAGACAATAACAAGAAAACAGCAGAGTTAAAGGGGTATATACAGATGTATACTGTGCTGTGCTGGAAGCACACACAACTTCCAATAACTCCAGCAGATGCCAATCGGGCCCAAATAGAGAACAGCTATGTAGGTGGATAATAGCGGTATGTACTGGGTACAGAGCAGGCACACAGCACGCACTATCTCCTGAGTGACACTACTGACTGCAAGCTCTATTGTTAAAGATGGACCACTAGCTATATAGGTGAGGTGAATATCACGGTGTATACTGCGGTCAGGGCACGCAGATAATAACCAGAAAACAGCAGAGTTAAAGGGGTATATACAGATGTATACTGTGCTGTGCTGGAGGCACACACAACTTCCAATAACTCCAGCAAATGACAATCGGGCTCAAATAGAGAACAGCTATGTAGGTGTATATAGTGGTATGTACTGGGTACAGAGCACGCAGACAGCACGCACTAACACTACTGACTGCAAGCTCTATTATTAAAGCTAGATCACTAGCTATATAGGTGAGGTGAATATAGTGGTGTATACTGCGGTCAGGGCACAGACAGTAACCACTACACAAGAGCAAAATAGTAAATCAGCCAAAAACGATTGGTGTGTAACTGTGTTGAAGGTACACAGAACACCCACTGCTTCAGATGCTAACAAACACTACACGAGGCCGCCTGAAAGGCGGCTTTATATAGTGTGGGGCGTGCACTACACAGTCTGAGCTATGATTGGCCACAGGCAGGATGCCTGTGGCCAACCATTGCTCTCCTCGCTACTGGCGCTGCGATTGGCCAAGCATGCGGGGTCACAATGCATGCTTGGCCAATCGTGAGACAGCAATGCATTGCGCCATCACAGTGCATTGTGGGCCACACGAATTTTGCCGCGAACGGCCCAAACGTTCGGAATTCGGCGAACGCACGAACGACCGATGTTCGAGTCGAACATGCGTTCGACTCGAACACGAAGCTCATCCCTACTCTTGACAGAGAAGTCAGGGGAAAGGGCGCATGGGGGCGGAAATATTATAAGTTCGGTTTTGGACAAGTTGAGTTTAAGGAGGTGTTGTGACATCCATACAGATATGTCTGTTAGTAATTTAGTGATGTGTGAGGAGACTGATGGAGTGAGTTGAGGGGTGGAGAGATAGATTTGAGTGTCGTCAGCGTAGAAATGATATTGAAAGCCATGAGAGGCTATCAGCTGACCCAGGGCAGAGGTGTAGACTGAAAATAAAAGAGGTCCAAGAACAGAACCTTGGGGAACCCCGACGGAGAAGGGAAGAGGAGTGGAGGAAGTAGAATTGTAAGTGACACTGAAGGTGCGTTGGGATAGGTAGGATGAGAGCCACTGAAGAGCACAGTCACGAGACCAAGGGAGTAAAGTTTTTTTTTTGAGGAGGGGGTGGTAAACCGTGTTAAAGGCAGATGAAAGATCCAGAAGTAGGAGTACAGAATAGTGTCCATTGGTTTTTGCAGTTAGTAAGTCATTTGTGAGTTTTAAAAGAGCAGTTTCTGTGCAGTGTTTATGGCGAAATCCAGATTGAAGGGGATCAAGGTTGTTATTCTTAATGAGGTGGTCACTCAGTTGGTTGTAAACCAGGCGTTCAAGGAGTTTAGAGGCAAAGGGGAGCAAGGAGATAGGGCTTGGGTTGTTAAGATTGGTAGGGTCCAAGGATGGCTTTTTAAGTATGGGGGTGACCAGTGCATGTTTTAGAGCAGCCATTCTCAACCAGGGTTCCATGGAACCCTGGGGTTCCTCCAGAGGTTGCTAGGGGTTCCTTGGGCTGTGGCTGATGAACCACCTATTTGATGGTGCCTACAGAGTTTAAGATTCAGCATCACTTAGCAAAGCCAGCAGCATGATACCAAATCTCTTTTTAGCTGTCTTTAAGGGTGGCATTCTGAACACCACTTTATGGGGGACATTCTTCCTATTGACCATCAATATAAGGAGCATTGTTCCTATTGAGCCCTGATGATTTGGTTTTAGTAAGGGTTCCTCGAGACATGAAAACTATTTTTGGGGTTCCTCTAGGGTTAAAAGGTTGACAAAGCCTGTTTTAGAACATTGGGGAAAATGCCAGAGGTGAGGGAGAGATTGAAGATGTGGGTTAAAGAGTGTAAGATAGATTCATAGGGAGACCGTTGTGTTTGAGAGGGAGTAGGGTCCAGGGGGCAGGTGGGCGTTAGAAAGAACCTTAGCAACTTCGTCTGCCGTAGCAGATTTGAATAAGGGGATTGTCAATTCTATTTGTTGATATGGGGTCTTAAAGCGGGACTGTACTGGGGAAAAAAATATTAAAAGCCAGCAGCTATAAATACTACAGCTGCTGACTTTTAATAAATGGACACTCACCTGTCCCAGGGTCCAGCGATGCCGGCAGCCGAGGCTGATTGATCGGTCAGCTGCTGCAGTCACCATTCTAGGTGAGGGAATCAGGAAGTGAAGCGAATCGGCTTCACTTCCAGCTTCCCTACTTCGCATGCGTGAGTCGCGCAGAGCAATAGGAATTCTTCGCACTGTCTCTGGGACCCGTGTGTGTCCCAGCAGACAGCGCGGCAGGACAGGAAGAGGCATAGACTCCCGTGGGAGTCTATGCCCGGAAGTGGGTGTAAATACCTGTCTTTGACAGGTATCTGCACCCCCCTCCCCCCTGAAAGGTGCCAATTGTGACACCGGAGAGGGGGAGGGTTCCGATCAGCGGAAGTTCCACTTTAGGGTGGAACCCCGCTTTAACTGAGGGAGATACCTGAGTGGAGATTTCATCACGGATTGTATCAATCTTGTTTTTGAAGTGATTAGCAATCTCCTGGGCAGTGAGTGAGTCGTTGGGTGGAGGCGGTGGAGGACGAAGTAGAGAGTTGAAGGTAGAGAAAAGTTTCCCGGAACTGGATGAGGCGTTAATAAGAGTTGTAAAATAGGTCTACTTGGCAGTGTGGAGGAAAGAATAGTATTTTTGGAGGGCAGATTTCTATTGGTTGAAGTCTTTGAGAGACTTAGTCTTGTGCCACAGACGCTCAAGAGTTTAGTGTCAACTGTTTGCCAGGGTTGTAAGGGTCGAGGTCTGATTCTGCATGTAGTGAGGGGAGAGAGCTTGTCCAGGGTGGAGAACGGGGATTTATTGTAGATGGAGGTGTCTTGCAGGACAGGGGAGAGATGTTGTCATAGAGGTGGTCAGTAGCAGAATAGAGGAGAGAACAGTTGAAGTTGTGAAAATTTCTAAGGGTGATGGTTAGACGATTGGAGGTAAAGGTGGTGGAAGACAGGGAGAGAGAGAAACTAATAAGGTGATCAGAGAGAGGAAAAGGATTGTTTGAGAAGTTGCATGGAGTGCATAGGTAGGAGAATACAAGATCAAGGGTGTTGCCATCAGAGTGAGTAGAAGCCTGTACCCATTGCTTCAGGTCAAATTAAGAGGTTAGACTAAGAAGTTTAGAAGTAGCAGGAGTGTTTGTATTAACAGGGATGTTGAAAACACCAAGAAGGATTGTGTCATGTGTTGAATAGTTTTGTATGTATTTTTTTGTTTCTGAGCATGCATAGTCTTGCTCTTATGATTTTTTTTGTATGAAAACCGTACTAATGAAATCAAAATTGGACGTTTAGTTCACATCTGACAAAAATTATATAGTCTGCACCGAAAACACCGTACTAACCATCCGAAAATCGTCAGACAGCTCGTCGTTCACTGGAACGCTGGACTGTGGAGGGGGTGGGAGCAGCTGATGGTCCAGGCTGTCAGCGGCTCACTGAGAGGCTGAGCAAGCTGCTGGTTCAGGCATCTGGGTGGATCCCGTCATTAAAGTCAGGATCTCTCCAGAACCTAGAACGGCTCAGTGACATCAGCCGATAGTGGGCTTTAGGTGCTGTTGACTGAATACAGGTCACAGGAGTGCTGAACGAAGTGCACTCCTATGAGACCAAGGAGAAGTACAGCCAAAAGCAGGGGCGGACTGACCATTCAGGCCCTCGGGCACTGCCCGAGGGCCCCATGCAACTAAGGGGCCCCATCAGGGTTGCCAACCTTATTAAAACCAGGGACAGTATGTAAAAATCTGTGTTTTTAAAAAAATCTCAAAGTTATAGCTGCCCCGCCTCTCCAGTACCTTTTCAGTGTGTGTGTATGTGTATTCTGTGTGTGTATATTGTGTGTCTTTGTGTGTATACTGTATGTGTGTGTGTGTGTGTATACTGTGTGGTCCCATATTCTATTGCCTGGCGGCCCCATAATCTCCTATTGCCTGCCGGCCCCATAATCTCCTGTTTCCCAGGGGCCCCATAATATTCTCCTATTGCTCGGGGGCCCCATGAGTTGTCAGTCCGCCCCTGGCCAAAAGACCTTTGCCTTACTTCTCTTCCAATACACTGAAATGTGTGTGCATTGGCCCTAATGTAAAAAATTTCACATTTACAGGATAAAAAAAATAATGCATTGTATTAACGGACAGAAAGAATATTTACAAAAACTCTATGGGGTCTATTTATAAAATATTTGTTGGATAAATGTCCCACACATTTGTGCAGGCTGGACAAATTTTCCCTGCATTTTCTGTAATAGATTGATTTGTTTGATCGTCCGCTCCATCTAGTGGCCAAAATGCAGTATAGTTTTCTGAAATACCTAATTTTAGCCGTGTAGCTGACGATCATAGGAATTCAGTTCTTACAGAACATGCAGGGATAATTTGTCCTGTCTACTCGAATGTGTGTTACATTCGTCCAACAAATGTTTTATAAATAGATCCTGATGCATGCCCTGTGAATTCGTTTCAATGTATATGTTTAATTAAACGTACCACGTTATTTCCACACTTTTCAGAGTCATCGGACGATTCCTATGTATCGGCTGAAGAAGATCCTGGAGAGCCCCCGGTATTTGAAATCCCCTTACAAAGTGCCCTGGTCAATGCCGGCTCAGAAGTTTTGTTAAAATGTATCATATCAGCCAATCCACCGGCAGAAGGTAAGAGATTAATAAAGGGCACATATTGTCATATAAGTGTTAGCCCTTGTACACACGCTTGAGAATTCTGACAACTAAATCTGTTGGATTTTGTCTGACGGATTTTGTCCGAAACTGTTGCATACACACGGTCGGACAAAGTTGTCGGAAAATCCGATTGTACATAACGTGATGACGTCATTTCGTTACGACAGGACTACGTTCAGGCTAGTAGCCAATAGCTTTGGTCTAGGAATTTGATCTGAGCATGCATTGCACTTTGTCCGTTGGAGTAGGCTACACATGATCGGAGTATGTCCGATCGGAGCATTTTGTCGGAAAATTTTACGGACAAGTTGGAAAACTTAGTCCGTCGGATACCCCGACGGAAACAGTCCGATGGAGACCACACACAGTCGGAATATCCAACAAAATGGTCCGATAGGACATATTCCGTCAGAATCTCCGACCGTGTGTACAAGGGCCTACACATTCATAGCAAAGACAATTATCACTCTGAAACAGCAATTATTATCATTTGCATCTTTGCTAAATTTTGATGGGGCACTGTGACTTGGTGGCATTATATTGATTTCTGTTTGGTGCATAATATGCTGCATAATCAAAAATATTATTTTTTCTCCTAAGAAAATGGGTGCAGGTACTCCCCCATCCCCAGAGTCACCCCTTGTCTCCACCCCCTACCCACCTCCAACCACCATCTCTTGTCTCCACCTCCAGGCACCATCCCTTGTCTCCACCCTCTACCCACCTCCAAGCACCATCCCATTTCTCTGCCCCCTACCCAGCTCCAAGCACCATCCCTTGTCTCCACCTCCAGGCACCATCCCTTGTCTCCACCCCCTACCCACCTCCAAGCACCATCCCCTTTCTCCACCCCCTACCCAACTCCAAGCACCATCCCTTGTCTCCACCTCCAGGCACCATCCCTTGTCTCCACCCCTACCCACCTCCAAGCACCATCCCCTTTCTCCACCCCCTACCCAACTCCAAGCACCATCCCTTGTCTCCACCTCCAGACACCATCCCTTGTCTCCACCCCCTACTCACCTCCAAGCACCATCCCTTGTCTCTGCCCCCTACCCACATCCAAGCCTCATCCCTTGTCTCTGCCCCCTACCCACCTTCAAGCACCATTCCTTGACCCCACCCCTTACCCACCTCCAAGCACCATCCCACGTCTCTGCCCCTGCCCACCTCCAAGCACCATCCCTTGTCTCTGCCCCCTACCCACCTCCAGGCACCATCCCTTGTCTCCACCTCTACTCACCTCCAAGCACCATCCCTTGTTCCGCTTTCTACATACCTCCAAGCACCATCCCTTGTCTCTGCCCCCTACCCACCTCCAAGCACCATCCCTTGTCTCCACCCCCTACCCACCTTCAAGTGCCATTCCTTGACTCCACCCCTTACCCACCTCCAAGCACCATACCTTGTCTCCTCCCCTACCCACCTCCAAGCACCATACCTTGTTTCTACCCCCTACCCACCTCCAAGCACCATCCCTTGTCTCTACCCCCTACCCACCTCGAAGGACCATCCCTTGTCTCCGCCCCCTACCCACCTCCAAGCACCATCCCTTGTCTCTGCCCCCTACCCACCTCCAAGCACCATCCCTTGTCCCCACCCCCTACCCACCCCGAAGGACCATCCCTTGTCTCTGCCCCCTACCCACCTCGAAGGACCATCCCTTGTCTCTGCCCCCTACCCACCTCGAAGGACCATCCCTTGTCTCCGCCCCTTCCCACCTCCAAGCATCATCCCTTGTCTCTGCCCCCTACCCACCTCCAAGCACCATCCCTTTATTATAGGCTTACCTGTAGGTACAAGTTAAAAAAAAGAGTTTAATACCACTTTAAGGACTGGTAAGCAGCAATATAATACATTTTATTTTTTTATTTTTTTTGCAGTGGTATGGAGAAAAGATCGAGCAGTACTTAAAAACAGTGTTACTCATCAGATCCGGGCAGAGGGCGAGAGGCATTCACTGCTAATACGCTGGGCGTTGCCTTCCGACTCTGGAATCTACACCGTGACGGCACGTAATGAAGTGGGCGAGGCCAGCAGCTGCGGAGCGCTGACGGTAAAACCAGGTAATTGCAGAGCAAGATGTTTTTATTACAAAATAATACACCTTATATATCAACAGGTGTAACAGCAATGCTGTCATAGACAATGTTTCCTTTATCCACTTGAAATCCAGAAGGTCTTACCCCCCTTCGTGACCAGGCCATATTTTACTATTCAGCACTACGCTACAGTGCTGCATGACCTCTACAATTGCGCAGTCATGCAACACTGTACCCAAATGAAATTTTTATCATTTTTTTTCACACAAATAGAGCTTTCTTTTGGTTGTATTTGATCACCACTGTTTTTGTTTTGTTTTTTGTTTTTATGTAAATGAGAAAAGACTGAAAATGTAAAAAAAAATAAAGAAAAAAGAAAAAGAAAATATATATATTTTCTAATTTCTGTTAGAAAACAAATCCAATAAAAAAAAATGCTGCCCAACTCTGCCCTATTGTTGTGTACAGAAGACTCACCTGCAGACCCTGTGTTTACATGTAAATACTGACATTAACAAGTAAATAGTGACGGCATTCATATGTAAATATAGGCAGACCGTCGGGATTCATATGTAAATAGAGGCGGTATTCATATGTATATCATGCCCCCCTGAGATCATATCCACCATCATCTATACTGAATGCTGCCCACTGGGGAGGTGAAGGGGCATGCTTGAAAGTCTGCACTGCCACTGAGCCCAGGAGTCCTAGGATCTCTAGGAGTTTAATGTCTATTAATGGGCCCCCTCATCTCCCCAGTCCATGGTGTGCAGGAAGTGAGGAGATGATGTGCTGTAACTGCTAGCAACCAATCAGTAAGCAGTAATGATGTGCAGTAACCTATAGCAACCAATCAATGAGCAGTATTGATGTACAGTAATCTCTAGCAACCAATCAACAAGCAGAAATTATGTGCTGTAACCTCTAGCTACCAGTCAGTGAGTGGTAATGATACGCTGTAACCTCTGGCAACTAAACGCAATTGCTGTCTGATCTGATGCAGTAAACTGATTTTGAGTCTTGCTATTTTTTTTATATGTCTCAAAGCAGGTGGAGAGCGAAACTGCATGGGGGGGGGCAAATTGCGCCCCGCAGCACCTCAACTCCTCCCCTCGTCGCTGTTTGCCGGTCCCCTGGCACTTACCCAATCGGGGATCATCGGGCAGGGGGACAGGCTGCGGTGGGCATCTTGCAGCGTCTTCCGTGTCCTCTTCTCTTCTGAGATAACGGCTGCTTCCGCTGACTGTCCCTTCCTCCTAGGCATCCAATCGGATCTCCTAACCTGTCAGCCAATTGGGAAATGGGTAACAGACCCACGCTTCCTGATTGGCAGAGAGGCGATTCAGTGTTAGAAAAGCAAATATTAATTTGCTTTTCTAAAACATCTGGGTGAGTTCCGAGTGCAATGCTCTGCATCACGAGTCCACTCTAATTGAAAACCTATGGCTCTAATCAGGTGCCTCAAAAGAACACCCCCGGCGCTGTAATTTAGGTGCCCAGCGTTAGGTGACAGCGGTGGCCATGGATAGATTCATGGTAACTCTGGAGGAGCTGCAGAGATCCACAACTCAGATGGGAGAATCTGTCCACAGGACAACTATTAGTCGTCTCTCCACATATCTGACCTTTATGGAGTGGCCAGAAGAAAGACATTGGTGAAAGAAAGTCATAAAAAGTCTTGTTTGCAGTTTGTGAGAAGCCATGTGGAGGACACAGCAAACATGTGGAAGAAGGTGCTCTGGTCAGATGAGACCAAAATTGTACTTTTTGGACTAAAAGCAAAACACTCCATGTGGCGGAAAACTAACACTGCACATCACCCTGAACACACCAGGGTGATCAAATTGGTCTGCATGGCTGTCGTCCCAGAAGGAAGCCTCTTCTAAAGATGATGCCCAAGGAAGCCCGCAAACAGTTTGCTGGAGACAAGCAGACCAAGTTAAACTTATTTGGTTCAGATGGTGTGAAGCGTGTGTGGCGGCAGCCAGGTGAGGAGTACAAAGACAAGTGTGTCTTGTCTACAGTCACGCATGGTGGCGGGAGTGTCATGGTCTGGGGCTGCATGAGTACTGCCGGCACTGGGGAGCTACAGTTCATTGAGGGAACCATGAATGCCAACATGTACTGTGACATACTGAAGCAGAGCATGATCCCCTCCCTTCAGAGACTGGGACACAGGGCAGTATTCCAACATGATAACGACCCCAAACACATCTCCAAGATGACCACTGACTTGATAAAGAAGCTGAGGGTAAAGGTGATGGACTGGCCAAGCATGTCTCCAGACCTAAACCCTATTGGGCATCTGTGGGGCATCCTCAAACGGAGGTGGAGGAGCGCAAGGTCTCCAACATCCACCAGCTCCGTGATGTCCTCATGGAGGAGGGGAAGAGGACTCCAGTGACAACCTGTGAAGCTCTGGTGAACTCCATGCCCAAGAGGGTTAAGGCAGTGCTGGAAAAAAATGGTGGCCGCACAAAATATTGACACTTTTGGCCCAATTTGGACATTTTCACTTAGGAGTGTACTCACTTTTGTTGTCAGCGGTTTAGACATTAATGGCTGTGTGTTGAGTTATTTTGAGGGGACAGCAAATTTACACTGTTATACAAGCTGTACACTCACTACTTTACATTGTAGAAAAGTATAATTTCTTCAGTGTTGTCACATGAAAAGATATAATAAAATATTTACAAAAATGTGAGTGCTTTCACACTGAGGCACTGCGCTGGCAGGGTGTCAAAAAAAAAGTCCTGCAAGCAGCTTCTTTGCAGCGCTTTTGGATCGGTGAATACACCGCTCCTAAAGTGCCCCTTCCCATTGAAATCAATGGGAAGCGCCTGCAAAACGCCTGAAAAGCGCTTTTGGCAGCATCGCCAAAGGGGTCAAAGAGAAAAAAGGATCTGAGACAGCCGACATCCACAGAAGATCTGCGGTTAGTTCTCCAAGATGTTTGGAACAACCTACCTGCCGAGTTCCTTCAAGAACTGTGTGCAAGTGTACCTAGAAGAACTGATGCTGTGTTGAAGGTAAAGGGCGGTCGCACCAAATATTGACTTGCTTGGGATTTCTCCTCTGTTCTTTAACTTTCCATTTTGTTAATTGATAAAAAAATAAACTATTAAAACTTCTATTTCTGAAAGCTTTCTTCATTTATTGCATTTTTCACACCCGCCTAAAGCTTTTGCCCAGTACTACATACATTGTAGACATGCGCGATTTGTACGAATCAAAAATTCGTACGAATTTCCGGAAATTCGTACATTCGTACAAATCCGAAATACAAATTTTTATACATACAAATTCCGTACAAAATACGAAATTTTGTTTACAAATTTCGGATCCTGCAAATTCGTAATTGTTACGAAAAGTTAACAAACCTAAAAGTTAAAAACCCGGGAACTCAGCACAGGGATGGTGGGAACCCCTCATAATGGGAACAGCAGGTGTACGGACCTGGGGACTCAGCACAGGGATGGTGAGAACCCTAAGGGGAATTTATATGCTCACGAATTTCATACGAAATACAGAATTTGGTTAACGAATTTCGGAATTTCAGATCAAAAATAACAGAATTGTGACTGGTGTTTTGTTCACCAATCAGAGGAAGTCAGCACTGCACAGGGATGGTGGGAACCCCTCATAATGGGCACAGCGGGTGTACACTCAGACCCGGGAACTTAGTACAGGGATGGTGGGAACTCCTCATAATGGGCACACAGTGGGTGTACAAACCTGGGAACTCAGCACAGGGATGGTGGGGACCCCTCATAATGATAAATTCATCATAACAAACATTCATAATTGTTCCGAAAAGTTAAATCTAAAAGTTAAAAGCCCAGGAAGAGAGCACAGCACAGGGATGGTGGGAACCCCTCATAATGATATATTCATCATAACGAAAATTTTTAATTGTTACGAAAAGTTAAGGAACCTAAAAGTTAAAAGCCCCAGGAACTCAGCACAGGGATTGTGGGAACCCTATGGGGAATTTCTATGCTCATGAATTTCACACAAAATACGAATTTCGGAATTTCAGATCCAAATTAACAGAATTGTGACTGGTGTTTTGTTCACCAATCAGAGGAAGTCAGCACAGCACAGGGATGGTGGGGACCCCTCATAATGATAAATTCATCATAACGAAAATTCGTAATTGTTACGAAAAGTTAACAAACCTAAAAGTTAAAAACCCAGGAAGTCAGCACAGCACAGGGATGGTGGGAACCCCTCATAATGATAAATTCATCATAACAAACTTTTGTTATTTTTATGAAAGTTAACAAACCTAAAAGTTAAAAACCCAGGAACTCAGCACAGGGATGGTGGGAACCCCTCATAATGGACACACAGCAGGTGCAAAAACTTGGGAACTCAGCACAGGGATGGTGGGAACCCTATGGGAATTTCTATGCTCATGAATTTCATACAAAATACGAAATTTGGTTAAGGAATTTCGTATCCAAATTAACAGAATTGTGACTGGTGTTTTGTTCACCAATCAGAGGAAGTCAGCACAGCACAGGGATAGTGGGAACCCCTCATAATGGGCACAGCGGGTGTACACTCAGACCCGGGAACTCAGCACAGGGATGGTGGGAACCCCTCATAATGATAAATTCGTCAAAACGAACTTTCGTTATTTTAACGAAAAGTTTACGAATTTCGTACACAAATTACCAAATACGATCATACGAAACAAATTTGTTGACGGCGCCCATGTCTAATACATTGCATATACAGTATATGTCGCATTGACGGGTAATTGCACCACATCATATACACTGCAGAGCAATGACTTACACGCGGATTACAGTTTCTATACTTATCAAGAGCATTTCATTCATGTCCTGCAAAGCCGGCGACTTAGCGTGCCAGTTATTTTGGACTTGTATCATAACTATATTCTCGTTAGCTCGGCCTTTTGCCCCCACAGGGATTCCAACTCTCAGGCTTGTCATTGCACAAGTCGCCTGTCATTGTTGGACGGCAATATATAACTTGGCTACTTCGGTGGCGCAACGGTTAAGAAACATGAGCACCTTGTGCCTCCATGAATAGTATTTATTGTGAGTCCTAAAGGGCACAGGCGGTGCAGGGTTTTTTTTTTTTTTGTGGGAAGGAGCCCTGGAGGATGTTGGGTGGTCGCACTCTGTTCCATTGACCGTATTGCTGCACTTTCCTCGCCCTCATCCCTCTCCGTCCCGTCTTCTCTACCTCTCTGTCCTGTTCTGTGTCTTCCTCGCTGTGTGCGCGTGCTGGTGAGTTTGTACTGGGGAGGGAGCGAGGAGGGCGAGAGTCTAAATACAGCAACAGATTGTACTGGAGGTGACCTCGTCATGTTCGGTCTCCCCTCCCTTGTCCCTTCCCTCTCTTCCCTCTGTGCTTTTTTCCTTTTTATGTGCATCTTTCTTCTTTCTCTGTACTCCCCTCCCTGCACTCTTCTTCTTTCAAGCTCCGCTCTTCCTCAGAAACCCGCTTTGCCCCTTTGCTTTCACTCTACCCCCTTTTACCGGCCCTTGCCATTTTGCTTGCCTGTGCCTTGCCTGCGGTGAAGGTTTGGTCTCATGCTCTCGTATACACCTGATTTCTAGACAAGAATGGTCCTGAGTGTCTATAGCTGTCACCCGGTAAGTTAATATGTGCCCGTCTGTGTCATTGTATGCCTCCTGTCTCTGTCTATCGCTATGTACTGCTAGCACAGGCTGCAGTGTCTTTTTTTGGCAGTTGGGATTGGTGCCAGTTCTTTGCGTGTTTGGGGGGGGGGGGGGGGCACGAGGAGGAAGAGGGAAGGGGGGGGATCTCTGGCCTGGAGCCATTTTTGGCATTAATGAAATTTGGATTTTTAACTTTCGACGTTCTTGCTATAATGGTGGAGAGCAGACGAGTTGTTACAGACCCACTGATGATAGTGAGGATGAGGAGCTCATAAACATTTTAAAGCGTACAGAATAACCAAACTTATATAAATAAAGCAGGGGCTCCAGCGTTTTCTAATGTGAATTGCTTTGCACAAAGGCCGGAGTGGACTTTGGGGTCTTAAAACCATGAGCAAAGTTTCATTTATAATAATTCATATTCATAATATTTAATATTTTAATTGCATTACCCGTATTTATTGGCGTATAACACGTACAGGCGTATAACACGCACAATCATTTTAAGAGGGAAGTTTCAGGAAAAAAAATTAAATAAGGAACTTTGAAGCAAAATAATGATCAGAGGCCATCAATGCAGCCTGATCAATGCCCATCTGCAGCCTCACAAGTGGCATCAATGCAGCTTCATCAGTCCACATCAATGCAGCCTCACCATTGCCATCAATGCAGCAGCCTCACCATTGGCATCAATGCAGCAGCCTCACCATTGCCATCAATGCAGCAGCCTCACCGTTGGCATCAATGCAGCATCCTCACCATTGCCATCAATGCAGCAGCCTCGCCATTGCCATCAATGCAGCAGCCTCGCCATTGCCATCAATGCAGCAGCCTCACCGTTGCCATCAATGCAGCATCCTCACTATTGCCATCAATGCAGCAGCCTCGCCATTGGCATCAATGCAGCAGCCTCACCATTGGCATCAATGCAGCAGCCTCACCATTGGCATCAATGCAGCATCCTTACCATTGGCATCAATGCAGCATCCTCACCGTTGCCATCAATGCAGCAGCCTCGCCATTGCTATCAATGCAGCAGCCTCACCATTGCTATCAGTGCAGCAGCCTCACCATTGCCATCAATGCAGCAGCCTCACCATTGCCCTCAGTGCAGCCTGATCGATGTCCAACTGTGGCCTAGAGGGGACAGTGAGGGGGGAGGGATCAGCGCCGACAGATTACATGCAGTGAGAATCTCCTATGATAGACAGAACAGTTGTCCAATGGCGGCTCAGGAGACGGGACTTCCTATTACAGATGCTGCCAAGTAAACAGGAGATTCTCACTGTATGTAATCTGACGGCGCTCATCCCGCCCCCTCCCTGTCCCCCCGGGGCAGCTTAAATTGAAGTATTGGTGTATAACACGCATCCGCTATTTTCACCCGATTTTCATGGTGAAAAGGTGTGTGTTATATGCCAATAAATACATTATTTAATTTATACAGTGATTTGAAAAAGTATTGATACTCCTTGAAATTTTCCACATTTTGTCATGTTAAAACCAAAAACGTAAATGTATTTATTCGGTGATTTTATGAGATAGACCAGTGATGGTGAACCTTGGCACCCCTGATGTTTTGAAACTACATTTTACATGATGCTCAACTACACTACAGAGTGCATGAGCATCATGGGAAATGTAGATCCAAAACAACTGGGGTGCCAAAGGTTTGCCATCACTGCTCTGGCTGTATGTTTAGAGTCGTTGTCCTGATGGAAGGTGAACCTCCACCCCAGTCTCAAGTCTTTTGCACACTCTAACAGGTTTTCTTCTAAGATTGCCCTGTATTTGTCTCCATCCATCTTCCCATCAACTCTGACCAGCTTCCCTGTCCCTGCTGAAAAAAAGCATCCCCACAACATGATGCTGTCACCACCATGTTTCACAGTGGATGGTGTGTTCAGGGTGATGTGCAGTTTTCGTTTTCTGCCACACATAGCGTTTTGCTTTTAGAACAAAAAGTTAAATTTGGGTCTCATCTGACCAGAGCACCTTCTTCCACATGTTTGCTGTGTCCCCCACATGGCTTCTCGCAAACTACAAATGGGACTTCTTATGGATTTCTTTCAACAATGTCTTTCTTCTTGCCACTCTTCCATAAAGGTCAGATTTGTGGAGAGCACGACTAATAGTTGTCCTGTGGACAGATTCTCCTACCTGAGCTGTGGATCTCTGCAGCTCCCCCAGAGTTACCATGGACCTCTTGGCTGCTTCTCTGATGAATGTTCTCCTTGCCCAGTCTGTCAGTTTAGGTGGACAGCCAAGGGCGGACTGACCATTCGGCCACTCGGGCACTGCCCGGGGGCACTAGGGGGCCCCATCAAGGTTGCCAGCCTCAGCAAAACCAGGGACAGTATGTAAAAATCTGTGTTTTATTTACATCTGTCTCTGAAATGTCCCTTTCCGACATCCTTTTGGTCTAAAAATCCCGAGATTATAGCTGCCCCACCTCTCCAGTATCTTCTCAGCCAATAGAAACATGTCTGTGTATACTGTGTGATTGTATACTATGTGTGTGTGTTTGTGTATACTGTGTGGCCCCATAATCTCTGATTGCCTGGGGGCCCCATAGCCCCATAATCTTCTATTGCCCGGTGGCCCCATAATCTTCTATTGCTCGGGGGCCCCATAAGTTGTCAGTCTGCCCCTGTGGACAGCCATGTCTTGGTAGGTTTGTAATTGTGCCATTCTCTTTCTATTTCCGATGTGGGATTGAACAGAGCTCTGTAAGATGTTCAAAGCTTGGGATATTTTTTTTTAGAACCTAACCCTGCTTTAAACTTCTCCACAACTTTATCCCTGACCTGTCTGGTGTGTTCCTTGGCCTTCATTGTGTTGTTTGTTCACTAAGGTTCTCTAACAAACCTCCAAGGGCTTCACAGAACAGCTGCATTTATACTGAGATTAAATTACACACAGGTGGACACTATTTACTAATTAGGTGACTTCTGAAGGCAATTGGTTCCACTAGATTTTAGTTAGGGGTATCAGAGTAAAGGGGGCTGAATACAAATGCACGCCACACTTTTCAGATACTTATTTTGTAAAAAAAAAAAAAATGAAAACCATTTATCATTTTCCTTCCACTTCACAATTATGTGCCACTTTGTGTTGGTCTATCACATACAATCCCAATAAAATACATTTACATTTTTGGTTTTAACATGACAAAATATGGAAAATGTCAAGGGGTATGAATACTTTTTCAAGGCACTGTAATCATATTTTTATTGAATTTTGCAGTACAGTTACAAAAAAAAAAAAAAAAAGTACTACTACTGTTACTTGTGACAGTCAGTCAAACCTATTGTGCTCCACCCATTACACAAATGTTTCCATAATATTACTAATCCTCAGGAAAGCCAGGTGAGACCCTTCACTCTCATGCACCACTTACCGGATGGAGTGTGACCCCCTAATAAGAGTGGTCAACAAGAGCTCTTTTTACAAAGCCAGTTCAGCTTCCCAGGCAGGTAGAAGGGTTCCCTTTAAGGATGGCAGCCAAATGGCTCCAGCAACCAAGGGCCGATGGTAGGCTTCAACTTGTAAGTGTAAGCCTACCACTGCCGCTGGTTTGCTGGAGCTGTTTGGCTGACATTCTTAACCACTACAATACCGGGCACTTTCGCCCCCTTCCTTCCCAGACCAATTTTCAGCTTTCAGCGCGGTCGTGCTACGCTGTACCCAAATGAAATTTTTATCATTTTGTTTGCACAAATAGAGATTTATTTTGGTGATATTTATTAACGACTTTTTTTATTTTTTGCGATATACGCGAAAAAAGAGTGGAAATTTGGGAAAAAAAAAGATATTTTCTTCTTTCTATTTTAAAAGAAATCCAATAAAATCGAATTTTGTCATAAATTTAAGCGAAAATTTATTCTGCTATGTGTTTTTGGTAAAAAAAAATTCCGTTAAGTGTATAATAATTGGTTTGTGTGATCACGGACAAATGTACGCAAATGATCATGTACAGATCTGCGCAGGTGATCACGGACATATGTGTGCAGATAATCATTGGGACATGTGATTTTAGCGGGACATATGTGGGTACCATGTGTTTTTATTTTTTGGGGACATGTGTGTTTTGGGGACATGTGTGTTTTGGGGACATTGTGTGGTGACATGTGTGTTTTGGGGACATTGTGTGGTGACATGTGTGTTTTGGGGACATGTGTGTTTTGGGGACATTGTGCGGGGTAAAGAACAGCTCATACTCACTGATCCAGCGATCCGCTCTCCTCTCCTCAGCAAGAACTTCCGAGTGAGGAAAGCCGATCGCCTAGCAACTGGCTGTTTGTTTACATCACATGACGGCTGTGATTGGACACAACCATCATGTGATCAGAAGGGCCAATCGCAGAGCCCTCCTGCCGATCCGAGATGCGCCATGTCCGGGTGACACGAGCGCATCGGGATCACGCCGCTGAATGTCCAGTCAAAAAGGAGAGAGCGCCCACCCGGCTGTATATATACATTGGCCGAGTGGGAAGAAGTTAAAGGAAACCCTTCTACCTGCCTGGGAAGCTGAAACTGGCTTTGTAAAAAGAGCGCACGTTGACCACTCCTATTAGGGGGTCACACTCCATCCGGTAAGCAGTGCATGAGAGTGAAGGGTCTCACCTGGTCTTCCTGAGGATTTCTATTTGCATCACCGTTGTGGGATCTCAAAGATTAAAGCCTCGTACACACAAGGTACGATTGTTGGCAGGGGAGTGGCTGTTGACAGACTGCTGTCCTAAAATCTTATTGTTAGTATGCTCCTTTTGACAATTGTTGTCTAATTTTCCGCCTACAAATGTTGGATGGCAGGCTAGTTAATTTTTGGCGGACAACGGTTTGACATCAGATTTTTGTATGGTCAGTACACAAATACGTCACACGAAAGTCAAAAGTACAAACACGCATGATCGGAATCGATGCTCACCAAACACGAAATTAGCAGAAGGGGCCCAAAGGGTGGCGCTCAAGAGCTGAAATTCCTCGTAGTACGTCATTACGTTCGTGTTTGTGTCAAGACAGTTGTGTACCGTTAGTAGGCAAGACAAGATCGCGGCACACGCCCCTTTTGACAAAAATCAGAAGCTTGATTGGCCAACAATCGTACCGTGTGTACGAGGCTCAATACTTTTGGTTTTATCCGGACTTTGTTTGACCATCCTTGTTTTTTTACTTCATGGACTAGTAGAGTTCAAACTATATACATTTTCATCACCTGAGCGCTGCACTATTATTTATCATGTATTGAGTGTTTCTATATCAGGACAGTGTACAGCAGCTAGATGTTTTGCTATTCTAGCGCAGATTTTCACCAGTTTTTATAATAATATTACTAAGGCAAATGCCTCAAACCAAGGGAGGCGATGATTAATGTCTTGCAAAACAATAAATGTGTTCAATATATAGACGATAAGTATCAAATATATATATTTTTTTAACTACCTCAATACCGGGCACTTACACCCCCTTCCTGCCCAAGCCAGTTTTTAGCTTTCAGCGCTGTCGCTATTTAAATAACAATTGTGCGGTCATACAACACTGTACCCAAACAGAATTATTATCATTTTGTTCCCACAAACAGAGCTTTCTTTTGGTGGTATTTGATCACCTCTGCAATTTTTATTTTTTGCTAAAGAAATTAAAAAAGTCCTAAAATAAAAAAATAAATAAAAAATGTATTTTGTTTATGTAATAAAATGTTGGAAACAAGTAAGTTTTTGATGGGTGGCACTGATATGCAGCACTGATGGGCATTGATAGGCTGCACTGATGGGCACTCATGGGTGGCACTGGTGGGCACTGATAGGCGACACTGATGGGCACTGAAAGACTGCACTGATGGGTACTTATGGGCAGCACTGATGGGCACTGATATGTGGCACCGATGGGCACTGATGTGCGGCACTGATAGATGGCATTAATGGCACTGGCAGGCATCGGGGATGGGCACTGATTGGCAGCTGCCTGGGTATTGACTGGCAGCTGCCTGAGCACTGATTGGCATTTCCCTGGTGGTCTAGGGTGGCAAACCTGGTGGTCCAGTGTGGTAGCATCCCTGGTGGTCCTGGGTGGACATCTGAGGGGGAGCTGCGCTGATAAACAATCAGCACAGACCCCCCCCCCCGTCAGGAGAGCAGCCAATCGGCTCTCCTCTACTCGTGTCTGTCAGACGAGAGTGAGGGAAAGCCGATTAAAGGCTCTTCCTGTTTACATCGTGATCAGCCGTGTCCAAACACATGGTAAAGAGCCTCCGTCAGAAGCTATTTATCGAGATCGGTGTATCGGCGTGTCAGACTGACACACCACACCACCGATCGCCGCGATGTGCGCCCCCCCCCCCCCCGGGCACGCAAGAGCGGTCGTTCTGGGAGGCCGTCATATGACATCCACCCAGAACGAGAGCCGTGCCGCCCAACCGTCATTTGACGACCGGCAGGTGGGAAGTGGTTAAATTATGATCACCAGAAACAGCGAACACAATAAAGTCCATAAACTCATAAATTCAATGTGAAAAAAATGAATGTTCATCATCACCCTTGAAAATTATCGAGGCACCCCATTCTAAAATGTAAAAAAATAAAATAAACAAATAGTTTTCCAAAATAAAGCAAAATCCATAATCTGGACACCCAACGTTGGTGATTTGTTCTTCCAAAGCAAATACTGTACACCTTTACACACTGGTACTGATTAGTATTCCAGAGAGGAGCAGGGGAGGGCAAAGGATGTTGTGCAGGTGCCGCCATGTCCTTCTTATGAACCAATGACATCACTGTTTTTTAGGAAACAGGCGGCTGGAAGGTTGTAATGGTGCACAATGAAAACTGGTGGCTTTGTGTATCTAAAGGGCAGGCTTCATCCACCCGCTGGCTTGTATACAATTTTTTGGACAATTTTAGGCATTTTGTCAAGGCACCTCTGAAGAAATCTGAAGGTGCCCCAGGGTGCCTAGGCACCCTGGTTGAAAAAGACTGCTTTAGACGAATGATGCGTGACCAGTGAACCCACCACTGGTATTCACATAGCCCCCAAGGGGTAGGACGGACTTTGTGCTGATGTCACCCACACCTGTCTGAAGCTAGCACCAGAGGCAAGCCACCTATAATTTGGGGTCTAACGATCTGGTAAAAGGCTGTGTGAAAAGCAGTGGTGGGTTCACTGGTCATGCATCATTGATTTAAAGGATATGATGGACTTTAAAGTGGAACTTCAGTCATTTTTTCAACTTTCCATCTATTAAATCTTCTGCCCTTGTTGTTGTTTTAACTTTGGATAGTAAAACATTTTTTTTTCTGTCAGTAAATACCTTATACAGCCCACTCCCTGTTTCTTGTCTGGTAAAAAGCCCAGGCTTATGACATCATGCACAGCTCTCTCTCACTCTCCAGAGAGTTTGCCAGGAAGGGAGGGGGTGAGTCATAAGAGGGCCAATGAGAGCTGCAGGGCTGGAGATGTGCCCCTGAGTGTCTGTCTAAATCCAGGAACTGAACAGGCAGCAGCTTCATCTGCCCACAGTTAAAATGGTTGCAGCCAGACTCAGTGGAGGGAAATTTCTGCAGCATATTTGGAAAGCACAGAATCCCAGTATATATAAAATAATATGCAAAGTGGTTGGAGGGAAGTTCAGAATGGCAAAAGTGTTTTAATGACAAATTATGTGAGCAGACTGCAGTTCCTCTTTAATTTGTTTTAACATTGAATTTATACGTTTATGGACTATTTACTTTATGTGGACTCTATTATCTTTACTGTTAACTGTTTTTGGTGATCATAATTTTCTTTAAAAAAAATATTTGATACGTAATGTAGATATATTGACACATTTATTTTTTTTGCACAATTTGGTAGTATTATGCACAGCGCAACAATATTAGGTTAATGTTATTTGCGCAATTTTTTTTTCTTTTTTTTTTTTTAGCACTTTCTATCTATTTACAATGATTAATGTCTGACACCTAGGTATTACGGATGCAGGGGGCCCTATACCAGGGGTCTCTAAACTATCTAAACAAAGGGCCAGTTCACCGTCCTTCAGATTTTAGGGGGATGGACTGTGGTCATTGGGAGTAGAAAAGGTCCCAAAATCAGTGGAACAAAGGTAATGCCCCATTGGGAGTAATTGTGCCCCATTAGTGGTGCCATTGGGAGAAATTGTGTTCCATCATTGGGGTCACTGGACCCCATTGTTGTTGTTACTGGGAGGAATTGTGCCCCATCATTGGGGTCACTGGGCCCCATTGTTGTTGTCACTGGGAGGAATTGTGCCCCATCATTGGGGTCACTGGGCCCCATTGTTGTTGCCACTGGGAGGAATTGTGCCCCATTATTGGGGTCACTGGGCCCCATTGTGCCTCTTCATTGGTGTCAGTGGGAGGAATAATGTCTCATTGTTGGTATTAGTGGATGAAACAGTCCCACAATGGCTGGATAAGAGCAAGCAAAGGGCCGCATCTGGCCCCCGGGCCACAGTTTGTAGACCAATGCTGTAGAAAAAGGTATAGATACACATCCATATCTACAGCAGAGAATGTTCCAGAGGTGAACTCAAATGAGACTTCAAGTGAGAGGAACTTTATAGTTGGGGGACACTTACACATCCAGCAGCTTCAGTTGTTTCATGGCTAGGTAAAGCACTGGCAAGGTTCTTTAGAACGGAGAACCTTCATTTAAGATTGTAGGATCGGTTTCCAGCCACGAAGACCAAATTTCATAAAATTTTGGTGAACATCCTCTGCTGTTATGTGAAGCCGTTTATCGAGGCAGAGCAGAATTTATCAGGGATTTCCATCTGTCCAGGGTCGAGGGGGTTGAGATTTCACCATTAGCAACGTTTGATCATAGCATCAGCCCCAGTATAATCAGTTAGGGCTAGGGATCACACTTGAGCTACAGCAGAATATGTTCTAGAGGTGAAATCAAATAAGTCAACAAGTGAGAGGAACTTTATAGTGAGGGGGGGTTGACCACTTGCATCTCCAGCAGTTGGAGTTGTTGCTTAGTTATGTCAGACATCAGCAAGGTTCTTAAAGTGGTTGTAAACCCTTACAACCAACTTTGACCTAGAGGTAAGCCTAGATTAAGGCTTACCTGTAGGTCCAAGAAATATCTCCTAAACCTACACGGTTTAGGAGATATTTGGCGAAAGACGGGCACCGCTGTCTACGGCGCATGCACCGTAGACAGCGGCGCGCAGGCGCACTGAGCGCACCGCGGTCAACGGCGATATGCCGCGAGTGGCGGCTCCCGTGCGCATGCGCGGGAGTGACGTCATCGTGGCTTCACCGAATGACAGCGGCGGAGCTGCGAGACCCACCGAGAAGATGGATGCGCCGGACTACAGGGGACAGCGGTGACTTCGCTGGCTCCTATGTCAGGTAAGTGACACATAATGGACTAGTATGCGATGCATAGTAGTCCATTATGATTTACCTTTGCAGGGAATCAAAGAGGAAGTAAACTCAACAGGGTTTACTTCCTCTTTAAGAGCACTATCCTGAGTTTCCAGCCACGAGGACCACATTTTTTTTTTTTTTTTAAGTTATATTTATTGACATTTCAAGATGTGAACAAAACACTACAAAGCCTATTGGGCATACCCAGGCTCAGTCACTACAACTACCAAACTAAGAGAGAAAAAAAAGGGCAAGGCATTACATATAACATGCATAACTACCTAAACCACTGTACGCTCAACCACTTGTGTAGAATATCCAAATCAATCTGCCGATTCTACATATACCCTACAAAGCTTACTTTAGATACTTATGAGATAAAGTGTACATTATAATTATATATTTGCATTCGCGTCCCCCCCCCCCCCCCCCCATGACTATTGACCGAGCAACCCAGGGGTGTTTATGAGATCAGAGATGCCACTTGGGCAAACGCGGTACTTAGTGGAACGATGCTAATCGTCC
This sequence comes from Lithobates pipiens, assembly GCF_037356315.1. Taxonomy (NCBI): domain Eukaryota; kingdom Metazoa; phylum Chordata; class Amphibia; order Anura; family Ranidae; genus Lithobates; species Lithobates pipiens. The sequence continues at coordinate 87,689,070 of NW_027507784.1, read as the reverse complement.
ATCGAGTCTGCATTAGTGGACAGAGAGTCTGTCCAAATATCCCATACTTTGTGGAATTTTTTAGCACAACCGCAGGACAGGTAGGTAGCTTTGTATAGTGGTAGAGCCGCATTCACTAACCTCTTCCAAAAATGTAATGAGGGTGCAGATGATGCCTTCCATCTGAGTACTATAGACTTATGGGCATAGTAAAGTAATAATCCTAGCAGGGTTCTGATTGCCCGGCGTGGGGCCAGGGGTTCCACAAGTCCCAGCAGACATACCTCTACAGACAGTGGTACAGGAACGGTGGTGACGGTCAGAATAGAATTGGTTACCTTAGCCCAAAAAATTTTGATCTGAGGACAGCTCCAAAATATGTGAATGAAGTCCGCTGAGGATGAGTTGCATCTCCGGCAGGAGGCGGGAATAGAAGGATACATTTTGTGCAGTCGCACGGGCGTGTAATATACCCTATTTACTATTTTAAATTGCACTAATGTATCTCTAGCTGATACTAGCTGTGAAAAGGGACACTCCCACCTTTCTTCCCAATCTTCAGTGTCTAGTGTGAGGAAGAGGACCCACATTTTTTTTAAATTGTCCAAACATCCTCTGCTGTTATATGTAGTTGTATACAGAGGGAGCACAGATATTATCAGGGATTTCCATTTGTCCAGAATCAGGGGTGAGAGGGGGGTGGGGTTAAGGTTTTACCATTAGCAAAGTTTGAAAATAGCAGCTTCAAAACGCTGACTATGCGCGTCCGACTTGTCTCACACCATTTTAGGACAAGTTTGCCTGAGTCTAAATCCCCAAAACAATAACAGGGTGTCAGGAAAGATGAAACAGACAGAGACAGAAGTACAATCAAATCACACTTGTTTATTAATAAAAATAAAAAGGTAAATAGAAAAAAGCGTAGTCAAGCATAGCCAGAGTCCAGTAGCCAGATCGGGTAGTCAGCCAGTCCAAAGTTCAGTAACTGGATGGGTAATCAGCCAGGCCAGAAGTCAGGGATCCAAGGAGAGCAACCGCAAGCAGGATAAGAAGCCAGGGGGGATGTCAGCAAGCCAGTTTTGAAACAAACAGCAGGAGATGGTTCCCTGTGATGTGACCAACGCGAAGGCAAATGAAAAAGTGAGCAGGAAGGCTTTAAATAGGCAGGTCAGACGAGCATCATCGGGAACAGCTGGTAACTGTGGAAAGAGAAGAGAGCTGGCAATTAGCCGACAGGTGAGCGGCCAGCCCAGAGGAGGAAGGGCTAAGTCAGCCCTGACACAGGGGCATTTGTAAAAAAAAATTTATAATGTGTGATATATCAGAAGGGCTTTTTATGTTTTTGCCATGCAATTTATTAAAGATTATCCAAATCAAGTATCTAAAAATCTTGTTCTTTTCCTTTGCAGCACCTGCCACTGATTCTCCTGCTCACCGCGGCACTCCTAAAGATGTTCTGAGTCCCATTACATCTGATGATGAGTATTTGAGCCCCCAGGAAGATTTAAGCGAGCCCGCCACACCCCAGCACGTAATGCCTGGCAAAGCCACTATGGTGACCTTCAAAGCCCCTCCCTCATTCAAGGTGAGAAAAGCATGGGAGCTTGTCTACCTGGCTGTCTAGATCAGCCTTTTTCAACCAGGTTGCCTTGAGGTTTCTTCAGGGGTGCCTTAACAAAATGCCTAAAAATTGCCTAAAAATTGTATACAAGCTGGCGTGTGAATGAAGCCTGCCTTTTAGTTAAACAAAGCCGCAGGTTTTCATTGTGCACCATTACAACCGTCTTGCTACCGGTGTCCTAACGACCATCATCGTTAGGACGCCGGCATGATGGCATCATCAGTTGATAAAGAGGATGTCAGTCACCTGCATAGCATCCTTGTTTGACCCTCTCCATCAGCGTTGGGGGTCACATTAGCTGAGTGATGGAGAAAAAACTGAGGGAGAAGATAAACATAGGAATACTATTCAGACCAGTTTGCAAAAGTGTATTTGCTTTGGAAGAATACTTGTAGATGTTGCTGCATTATGTAAATCTATTAGAATAGATTAAACTGCTCTAGATAATACCTATGTTTACTGCATTATACTGATGTGCCTTGAGAAGAGTGTAATACTCCATCAATAAAACCTTAGAATTACTGGTAAAAACTTAAAAAGTACACAGACATAGCTTAGGAAAGTACATTTATAATACTTACCATTTCTGCCTCCAATGCAGTTATTTTTTTTTTTATTTTTTTTTACATATTATAGTTTTGTTAAAATTTTCCACCATACATACAAAAAGTTTAAAATGGTACAGCATGGAAAAGAACAAAAGAGAGGAATACTACATCTGATATACATGATGACTATCATACAATGCAATGACAATTTGCTCGCCAAGAAATGTAAATGCATATGGCAGTGTTCGATGACTCTTAGCTAGAATGCCTGCATCTCTGTCTACAAGACAATATTAATGCCTTACCTGGGGGAGGGAATGGCAGGGTATTCAAGTCTTAATAATTGGGTAGACCTACTCAACCTACAAGGGCCAGATTACCATCCTTTAGACTCTGGGGGAGCCAAGATGTTAACAGTGGGAGTTAACAATACCTCGGACTTGGTGGTCAGTAAAAAAATTACATAGCGATTGTGGTCAGGTAGAGGAGGAATAGTACCCCATCATTGGTATTACTAGGATGAATAGTACCCCATTGTTTGTGTCAGCGGGAGGAATAGTGCCCCATTGTTGTTGTTAGTGGGAGACCTAGTGCCCCATTGTACACTGTTGGTGTCAGTGGGAGGAATAATGCTCTAGAGTTGGTGGCATTGGAAGGAATAGTGCCCCATTGTTGGTGTCAGTGTTAGGACTAGTGCCCCATTGTTCATTGTTGGTGCCAGTGGGAGGAATAATGCTCTAGTGTTGGTGTCAGTGGAAGGAATAGTGCCCCATTGTTCATTGCTGGTGTCAGTGGGAGGAATAATGCTCTAGTGTTTGTGTCAGTGGGAGAAATAGTGCCTCATTGTTGGTGTCAGTGTGTGGAATAGTGCCCCATTGTTGATTGTTGGTGTCAGTGGGAGGAATAATGCTCTATTGTTGGTGTCAGTGAAAGGAATGTTGCCCCACTGTTGGTGTCAGTGGAAGGAATAGTGCCCTATTGTTGATGTCAGCAGAAGGAATAGTGCTCCACTGTTGATGTAAGTGAGAGGAATAGTACCCCAATGTCGGTGTCAGTGGAAGGAATAGTGCCCCATTGGTGTCAGTGGAAGGAATGGTGCCTCATTGTTGTTGTTAGTGGAAGAAACAGTGCCTCATATCAGTGGGAAAAATAGTCCACCATGGGCCTGGTATAGGCAAGCAAAGGGTTGTATTCAGCCCATGGACCATAGTTTGGAGACCGCTGGTCTAAACCAACAGAAGGTCTGAAAGAAAGATTAGGAAAGGCAAGGAAAAGAGAAATGGTGGAAGAGCATAAAGAGGAGGAATTGAGAAAGAGGGGGATCCAATGTGCCCAGGAGGAAGAGAATAGAGGGTATCTATGGTAAAGTTGGGCCATGGACTGTTCCTTCCTTATAAAGGAATTAAGTTCTGAAGACAGGAGATTGGCCGCTCGGTATGGGTGCCATTCAGAGAATGCTTTGCATTTTCCGAATAAATGCAGAGCCATTTCTCCACCTCGTCCGAGAGAACTCTATTAATTTATTCAAAAAATACCAAACATTCTTGGAAAGGCGCCCATACCAAGCCAATCTCCTGTGTTCAGAATGCAGCAAGGCAGCCACTCGACGAGGGACCTTTGAAGCTTGTGGACATCACTGGAGCTGTGTCTACTGTGATTTCCTGCATCCAGGGGCATTGGGCAGGTATGGTATATACATAGGAGAACTGGAACAGGTGCAGTTGAGCTACTACCTCCTGTGTAATGACTGGTGAGCCTCAAGAACACGGCACTCAGCCTGGGAAGCCTCTGCAAACCTCCATGTATAATCCATACAAAAAAAGGAGAAAGGCTGGTGCCACAGAAGTCAACTAAAACCTGACTTCCATGGCACCAGCCTTTCTCTGTTCTTTTTTGCATGGTATATACATAATTATAATGGTCTAAGTTGGAACTATGTATAAAATATCCATACCTGGAATTCATGTTTGTTGTGCAGGTTTTCCTTTCCTTTGACCAATCTTGTTATTTTTATTTTTAGGTGGCACTGTCAGACCAGATGGTGTTTGAGGGCCAAGAAGTCATTCTGCGAGTACATGTAGAAGGGGAACCCAAACCTATGATTAGCTGGTGAGTGATATCTACACAGAAGCATGCGAACATTCTGTCTGCCTCCTAGTTCATTATGGGCTGGATGTAGAGCTGGGTTGTAGACTGTGATAGTCCTGTCTTGTATAGAACAGTATGTATGAACAGTTTAGTATTATTGGTATACAGAGTGGTGTTCATGTGTAGTAGGAATATTATCTCCTTCTTACACCCTATGGGGTTGATTTACTAAAGGTAAATAGCTAGTGCATGTTGCAAAGTGCAGTTGCTCCAGAGCTTAGTAAATTAGGTAAAGCTTCACTTTGCCAAGAATAACCAATCAAGGAAAATAAAAACCTGCATTTTTGCTTGCACATGATTGGATGATAGAAGTCGGCAGAGCTTCTGTTCATTTAATTAGCTGTGGAGCAGCTGTTCTTGCAGAGTAAAACTGCACTTTGCAAAGTGCACAGTCGATTTGCCTTTAGTAATTCAACCCTAGAGTGTTTAAAGAGGAACTGCGGTCTGCTCACATAATTTGTAATAAAAACACTTTTGCCGTTCTGAAGCTTCCCTCCAACCACTTTGCATATTATTTTATATATACTGTGATTCTGTACTTGCCAAATATGCTGCAGAAATCTACCTCCACTGAGTCTGGCTGCAGCCATTTTAACTGTTGGCAGCTGAAGCTGCTGCCTGTTCACTTCCTGGATTTACACAGAGGCACACCTCCAGCTCTGCAGCCCTGCAACTCTCATTGGCCCTCTTATGACTCACCCCACCCCCCCTTCCTGGCAAACACTCATGAGATTCAGAGCGAGAGTTGTGCATGATGTCATAAGCCTAGGCTAATAACCAGACAAGAAACAAGAAGTGGGCTGTATAAGGTATTTACTGGCAGAAAAAGAAGGTTTTACTATCCAAAGTTAAAACAACAACAAGGGCAGAAGATTTAATAGATGAGAAGTTGAAAAAATGACTGAAGGTCCGCTTTAATGTCTAAGCCCCTATACACACGGTCGGACATTCCGATGGAGAATGTCCAATCGGACCGTGTGTGGGCTCCATCAGACTTTTTCCATCAGAATGTCTGACCAACAAAATTTGAGAGCTGGATATAAAATTTTCCGACAACATGATCTGTGCTGGCTGTTAGTGTGTTATATTTTTCACAGCGCAGTATATTATTTTAATTTTTTAACTCTAAACTGGTAACCTGTAGACAAGTTAAACCATCGCCAATGTTTTAAACATCGCCAATGGAGATTTTTGAGTGCCAATGTTTGTCGCCATTCCTCGAGCGGACACAATTTTGAAGCATGACATGTTGGGCATCAATTTACTCGGTGTAGCATTATCCTTTACAATATAGAAAAATATTGGGCTAACTTTACTGCTGTCTTTTTTTTTTAAAGTGCGCTTGTAAGACAACTGCACAAATACGGTGTGACATAAAGTATTGCAACAACCACCATTTTGTTCTCTAAGGTGTCGGAAACAAACAAAATAATGTTTGGGGGCTCTAAGTAATTTTCTAGCAAAAAATTATCTTAACTTGTAAACAACAAATCTCAAAAAGAGGCCCGGTCCTTAACCACTTGGGATCCGCGCTATTGCCAAATGACGGCATTAGCGCGGACCTACTTTTCCGGGACTACGTCTATTGACGTCGTCCCGTGCACGAGCGACCTGCGCGCCCCCTAAGGGGCGCGCGCGGCGCGCTCTGTGATCGGCGAGTCCGCGAGACTCGCCTGCTCACAGATCCGAGCAAGGGGTCGATCCCGACCCCTTATCACGTGATCAGCTGTCAGCCAATGACAGCTGATCATGTGATAGAACGGAGCCGGTAATCGGCTATTATTCCTCCTCGCGCTGTCAGCGCGAGGAGAAAAAAAAAAGAGCCGATCACCGGCGGCCGTGATCGGGACATCAGTCCCGATCATGGCCAGCCCTGCTAGTGCCCACCTGCCCCCTGCCAGTGCCCACCTGCCCCACCTGCCCACCAACATTAATAAAATGTTAGTGCCACCCAGCAGTGCCCACAGTGCCACCCAGCAGTGCCACCCAGCAGTGCCACCCAGCAGTGCCCACAGTGCCACCCAGCAGTGCCCACAATCTGCCTCAACAAAGGTGCTGCACCCCAGTGCCACATATCCGTGCCCATCAGTGTCATCTACCAGTGCCCATCAGTGCTGCCAATCAGTGCCCAGCAGTGCCACCTATCAGAGCCACCTATCAGTGCCCATCAGTCCCATCTATCCGTGCCACCCATCCGTGCCACCCATCCGTGCCACCCATCCGTGCCACCCATCCGTGCCCATCTTTGCCCATCAGTGCCGCCTTATCTGTGCCTATTAGTGCCGCCTTAACTATGCCTATCAGTGCCCACCAGTACAGCCTATCAGTGCCCACCAGTGCAGCCTATCAGTGCCGCCTCATCAGCGCACTTCAATGAAGGAGAAAAATGACCCGTTTGCAAAATTTTATAACAAACTATTAAACATGACTTTTTTTTTTTTTTGCATCTTTTTTTGTTTGTTTAGCAAAAAATAAAACTCCGAGCTGTAATTAAATACCACCAAAAGAAAGCTCTATTTGTGGGAAAAAAAATGATAAAAATTTCATTTGGGTACAGTGTTGTATGCCTGCGCAATTGTCATTCAAAGTGCATCAGCGCTGAAAGCTGAAAATTGGTCTGGGACTGAGGGGGGTTTAAGTGCCCAGTAAGCAAGTGGTTAAAGAGGAAGTAAACCCTGGTGGGTTTCACTTTCTCTTTATTTCCCTGAAAAGGTAAAGCATAATGGGCTACTTATGCATCACATAGTAGTCCATTATGTGTCACTTACCTGAAACCAAAGCCTGCAATGTCACTGATGTCCCCACTAGCAGGGAGCGTCCATCTTCACCCCACTTCCTTCCGGGGCCCGCGAACTCCAGCTCTGTGACTGGCTGGAGTCGTGTGACGTCACTCCCGCGCATGCACGCAGGAGCCTCCAGTCACGGCATGACCCCTTTAGAGACGGCACGTTCTGCCCTTTCTAAAGTGCGCATGTTGCGCAGACATCGGCGCATGAGCCATAGTCACTTGCGCATGGCTTTTTTGTAAATAGCTCCTAAACTGTGGAGGTTTAGGAAATATTTCCAGCACCTACAGGTAAGCCTTAACCACTTCCCGACCAGCGCACGCCCAGGGCCGGATTAACATAGGGGCTATTGGAGCTGCAGCTCCAGGCCCCTTTCTCAAGATAGGCCCATTTGCCCAAAAAAAAAAAAAAAAAAAAAGATCGACTTCGAGGATTGTAGCTCGGCGATCAGGAGTCACAGAGACCCCATATTTGGTGGGTAGGTAGCTAAAGACCCACCCCAGCACTGGTTAAAATATGGGGCTGCTATCATCTATGGTTTCGGAGATACAGGGCTCCTTGCGCAGCCTGTCAGAAGCTACATACAGAGTGGCAGTATAGATACAAGCTGGAAGAACACTCTGCAGCAGACTGAGAGGATGAACTCACAGTGCTTATAATAATTATTTGTATATTACTTATGATAATTAACCCCTTGGCAACCAGGCCCATTCTGAGACTTCTCTCCTACATGTAAAAATCATCTTTTTTTATGCTAGAAAATTACTCAGAACCCTCAAGCATTATATATTGTTTTAGCCAACACTCTATGGAATAAAATGGTGGTATTTGCAACTTTTTATGTTGGAAAGAAACTGTTTCATTCATAAAAAAAACCCACTAAAGTTATCACGATTTTTTGTTGTGTATTAAGCCATGCTTTACATTTTTTTACAGGTTACATGTTTAGAGTTACAGAGGAGGTCTAGTGCTAGAATTATTGCTCTCGCTCTAATGATCTTGGCGTATGTAACCTGTGTGTATCTGGCTCTGATACTAACCAGTGCCTACCCAGGGACTGACTAGTATCTCTCCCCAGCCTGTCCCCACACACCCTCTCACCTGCTGCCCTGTGAATGGGGCAATCACTCCCGCAGTGTTATTGTGTTCTGCCAGTGAATACAATGATTAGTGTTGCTAACTATAGCTGGCAGCACTGATTGTTTTGGGGAAAACCTGACAGGCTGGTTGCACTCAAGTCGGTTAATAGGTTGACTTGTGTAAAACCAGCTAGCCCATACATAGATCGACTATGGCTGGTCTCTGCTTAATTGGTGTAATTTCAATCCATGTCTGGCCCGCTTAACCACTACGCAGTCCCTAAACATCCTTCCACAAACCTTTACATTTTTCCTTCCCAGATTACTTCATCCTCCTCTCCTATATATAGTGCACACTGTCATACTCTCCACACTTCTCTCCTATACATAGTGCCCACTGTCATACTCTCCACACTTCTCTCCTGTACATATTGCTCACTGTCATACCCTCCACACTTCTCTCCTATACATAACGCCCGCTGTCATATCCTACACTCTCCTCACCTGTACATAGTGCCCGCTGTCATACACTTCTCTCCTGTACATAGTGTCCACTGTCGTACCCTTCACACTCCTCTCATATACAGTGCCCACCGACATACCCTCCATACTCCTCTCCTATACATAGTGCCCACCGCCATACCCTCCATACTCCTCTCCTATAAATAGTGCCCACCGCTATACCCTCCATACTCCTCTCCTGTACATACTACTCACTGTCATACCCTCCACACTCCTCTCCTATACATAGTGCCCACTGTCATACCTCCAACACTTCTATCCTATACATAGTGCCCACTGCCATACCTCCAACACTTCTCTCCTATACATAGTGCCCACTGTCATACCCTCCACGCTCCTCTCCTGTACATACTACTCACTATCATACCCTCCATACTCCTCTCATATACATAGTGCCCACTGTCATACCTCCAACACTTCTCTCCTATACATAGTGCCCACTGCCATACCTCCAACACTTCTCTCCTATACATAGTGCCCACTGTCATGCCCTCCACACTCCTCTCCTGTACATACTACTCACTATCATACCCTCCATACTCCTCTCATATACATAGTGCCCACTGTCATACCTCCACCACTTCTCTCCTACTATACATAGTGCCCACTGTCATACCTCCAACACTTCTCTCCTATACATAGTGCCCACTGCCATACCTCCAACACTTCTCTCCTATACATAGTGCCCACTGTCATGCCCTCCACACTCCTCTCCTGTACATACTACTCACTATCATACCCTCCATACTCCTCTCATATACATAGTGCCCACTGTCATACCTCCAACACTTCTCTCCTACTATACATAGTGCCCACTGTCATACCCTCCACTCCTGTACATACTACTAACTTTCATACCCTCCATACTCCTCTCCTAAACATAGTGCCCACCGTCATACCCTCCCTCCACACTCCTCTCCTGTAATTACTGCTTACTGTCCTACTCTCCTGTACATAGTGCCCACTGTCATACCCTCCACACTCTTCTCTTATACATAGTGCCCAATTTCATACCTCTGCTGTGCATACTGCCCACTGTCTTACCCTTCACACTCCTCTCCTGTACATAGTGCCTTCTGCCATACCCTCTGCACTTCTCTCATGTACATAGGGCCCACTGTTAGACCCTCCACATTCCTCTCCCTCACCTGCACATACTTCCCACTTTTATACCATCCACACTCCTCCCCTATGCCTCTTACCCACAAAAACTGTTCTTTAAAATTATATGTTAAAATGATATGTTAAAATTATATGTTCCTCAATGTTACCAGCTCTAGAATGGGCCCTTTTGTCAGTTCAACTAAAGGAAATCTCACAGTCCTCATATTTGTTCTGCCCCATTATTAGTACTTATTTTATTTTGTAATTACTATTGTGATGTATAGAGGAACACAGGGGATGTCAGCTACTCTAAATATAGCACTTGTAAAAAAGCGTCCCTAAAATATATTTGAAATGTTGACAACCATGTACTTAGGCACTGCCCAAGGGCCACGGGGTCAGTAGGGGCCCCATGAGAGGCTCCGGTGATAGTAAAGCGGTAGTAAACTTTTCTAACATTACTACTTTTTAGAGGCCCTTGGGGAGGTTATACAATAATATACAAGTGTGCCCAGCATATTAGCACATTAGGGTACACTTAAATTGTCAGACTGAGCCCTCCAGTGCTGTGCTGTGATCAGTCTGGCGGGGCCCGGGCACTTCCATCTTCACCCGGTCTTCCTTCTGGGTTCGGTGCCTTCCGTCATTTGCCTTGGCCAGGCTGCGTTGATGTCATTCCCTCTTTCTCCCATCCCCCCTTTCTCTCTTATCCTCCCTCCCTTACCGCTCACACCTCTTCCATCCCCTTTCTCTCTCTCTCTTCCTCCCTCTCTCTCTTTAATTTAATTTGTTATAACAAAAAATAGTTTGCATTTTTATTTATTTATTGTTTATAAAAGGCCCCATCAAAATCCTCAGCACCAGGCCCACGATGTTCTTAATCTGGCCCTGCGCACGCCGATATACATTGGCAGAATGGTGCTGGTGGGCAAAAGGGCATACAGGTATGTCCCCTTTAACAAGCGGTGCTGCTGGCGCGTGCGTGCCATGTTCTCCGTGACCACGGGTCTTGCGGACTCTATGTTCACCAGGTGCCCACGATCGTGTCACGGAGAGGTAGAACAGGGAGATGTTTTTGTAAACAAAACATTTCCCCGTTCTACCTTGTGACAGGACAGAGATCACTGCTCTCTGTCATCGAGAGTAGTGATCACTGTTATGTGTGTTGTAGCCCCTCCCCCCTCACAGTTAGAATCACGCCCTAGGACACACTTAACCCCTTCATTGCCCCCTAGTGGTAAACCCTTTCACTGCCAGTGTCATTTACACAGTAATCAATGCATCAATTGTCACTGTATAAATGACAGTGGTCTCAAAATAGTGTAAAAAATGTCCAATGTGTCCACCATAATGTCGCAGTCCCGATAAAAATTGCAGATCGCCGCCATTACTAATAAAAAAAATAATAATGAAAAAAAAAATGCCATAAAACTATCCCCTGTATTGTAAACTCTTTACCAAAAATACGTAGAAGAATACATATCGGCCTAAACTGAGGAAAAAATCGTTTTTTTATATGTTTTTGGGGGATATTTATTAGAGCAAAAAGTAAAAAATATTGCGTTTTTTTTTTTTTTCAAAATTGACGCTATTTTTTTATTCATGTTCAAATACCATTTAAAAAAAATAATTTTGTTTTGAGAGCCACGTTGCATGACTGCACAATTGTATGACTGCACAATTGTCAGTTAAAGCGACGCAGCACCGAATCTGGTCAGGAAGGGGGTAAATCCTTCCGGGGCTGAAGTGGTTAATACAGGCTTACCTGTAGGTAAAAGTGGTTATATAGGGTGTACAAACACTTTAAGTGGTTAACATGTTTGTTTAAAAGAATGTTGGGAAAAAAACAGTGCTCCCCTTCAAACAATATCCTGCTTTTTAGATTAGGCTGGAACACTTTGGTTTTTGCTCTCCTCTGAGAAATATAATAGATGGCTTGTTCTATCCTTCCAGGTTAAAGAATAAGCAGCAGCTGAAAGCAGGCACCAAATGTCACGTGGTCGAGGAGGAAAGCGGGATCTTTGCACTGCACATCTCTGGGACCGATAAGCGGGACTCCGGATTCTATACCTGTAAAGCAATAAATGAGTACGGGACTAAGCAATGTGAAGCCAAGGTGGAAGTACGAGGTAAGGTTCCCGAAAAGTGTTGGTGAACAGATATGTCTAAATGATGTTCTGATCTCTAATAAATGAATTGATTCAGAGTTCTAGTGAAAGTACAAGACTGGCACTTTACAATAAGCAAATCATGTCACTGTACTGATATCAGAAAGCCCGGCTGTGAAAGTCAGAATCCAATTTTGGTGGCAAGAAGATGTAGTGTTTTACAAATGCGATGAGGCAAAAAAAGATCTTACCAGGGGGTGGGGATGGGTTTTGTTCCAGTTTGTTTTATTGCTGTCTTATTGTTACAACACAACTTGCGTCAGAAAAATCCACTGATTACAGGGAACCAATCCGCCAAAATAGGAATATTGGACCTGCTAATGTCAACGTGTACTTAAGCCAGAAATTTTAAGAAAAACTACACTTGTGGTGTGTCCTCCCTGAACTGGAAGAGTTAAAGAAGTATTCCAGGTATGGATATTTTTACATAGTTACAATGGTCCAGCTTGGACCAATGTAACTATGCGTATACCATAACTCTGGTGTCAGATCACTGAAATGGGGCTACGCACTAGAGTGATTTACAGCTTCTGGATGAATCCCACAGGTATGGTATATACATAGATAACTTGGTCCAAGCTGGATTAATGTAACTATATAAAAATAGCCATATCTGGAATTCATCCTTAAATGCTCATTATGTCTAGGGGTAGAGGAATAAACTTTACTACTTTCCTCACCCTTTGCACCTCCGGATGCCTGTTACATAGTTACATACACTATATTACTAAAAGTTTTGGGACGCCTGCCTTTACACACACATGAACTTTAATGGCATCCCAGTCAGTCCCGTAGGGTTCAATATTGAGTTGGCCCACCCTTTGCAGCTATAACAGCTTCAACTCTTCTGGGAAGGCCACGCGTCTTCTTGAGGGACCTGAGACTGAATAGTTTCCTCCCTATGCTAGAATCCCCATTAAGATATTTGTACATCACTATCATATCTCCTCTTAGGCATCTCTTCTCCAGGGAGAATACATTTAATGATTGTAAATGTTCCTCATAACTGAGATCCTCCAGACCCCTTATTAGTTTCATTGCTCCTCTCTGGACTCTCTCCAGTTTCATCACAGTCCTTCAGAGGACTGGAGACCAGAACTGGACGGCATACTCAAGGTGTGGCCAAACCAGAGTTTTGTAAAGTGGTAGCCCTTGGGTACCCCACTTATAACTGCTGACCATTCAGGAGATACACTATTTATCACCACCATCTGGATCGCCCATGTAACCAGTTTTCCCTCCAGGTACATATACTATTGTCAATGCCAACACACCTCAATTTGCAGATTAAGCGTTTATGGGGGAGAGTGTCAAATGCTTAGGCAAAGTCTAGATACACCACATCCACCGGCTTTCCTTTATCCAGATTACAGCTCACTACCTCATAGAATGTTAATAGGTTTGTCTTGCAAGTACAATCTTTCTTAAATCCATGCTGGTTACCAATAATGATCCTACTCTTAGCTGCAAAATCCTGGACATGGTCTCTTATCATCCCCTCCAATAGTTTGCAAACTATTGATGTAAGGCTGACTGGCTTGTAGTTTCCAGGTATATAACTTGGCCCATTCTTGAATATTGGTACCACATTAGCTTTATGCCAATCCGCTGGTACCAGTCCAGTCAGTATGCTTTTCTTAAAGATTGAGAATAATGGTCTAGCACAGAACTGGCCTGTGCTGTCTAAGCACCCCTTATCATTGACCCCTTCCCTTTTCTCCGATATTCCTGGCTGTGGACGGACCCTCTCCATCTTCTTGCACAATGCAAGACTGTTGGTCCTACATTGAACATAATGACACCAAAATCCAACCGCCATCCTGAGTGCCAAAAAGAAGAGGCTTCAGGGGACCAGTTGGACAGCATGAAGGAAGCCTGTTGGGCCGACTAATAAGGTAAATATTACAGCTTATTCTTCTACCCCTTGGACTTAATGACAATTCAACCTTTTCAGTTCAGGGAAGTCCTGCTGTAGGAGAATTTTTTTTATGCTTCCCATTTTGGGTCTTTAAAAAGTTCAGAGGCTGTCATCCCCATCCTTACTTACTAACTGGGAGCAAGTTATGTGGGTCAGGCGTTCCTACTTTACTGACTGCATACTAGTTGTGGATCACAGGGACACTGTGTAGTGAAGGATTGGTATGACAGACCTGAACTTGCGCTTTAAATTTAGCAGTGGCAGGTACTATATTTTTAGTCAGTCTGAAATATCATGTTGGGTGGACTGGTCCTTTTCCTTTTAACCATCCCGTTACAAACATTTCTCAAAAGGTGCACATTTTTTATGGATTATTATTGGTTTACATTTGATCAGGTGGAACATTGTTGAAACTGTGTGTTTTTGATATAGTAGTGCATTTTTAAATCAGATTATGTCATTGCTAAAAGAGATTCTATTTTTAATTTTGAGCCTCTGTTTTTTTTGTGTGTTTCAATGCTCCAGCAATTATATTTACTTGATTAAAGTAGAATTCCAAAAAAATCCTGCCCAATAGGTACACAGACAGCAAAAAAAGATAGATATTTGAATCCTTCTTCTCTCTAGCCAAAAAAAACCCAAAATGTTTTTCCCGCACTTCTTTAAGTATCCTTTAGCTTATTCAAACAACAGTCAAACTGTGCTCAACAGTCAACAGTGCTCACTACGTCCCACATCCAATGGAATGGCAATAAATCAGATGATGCTTCTCTCCTCGAGCGGGGAAACTCCAAAACACTACAAAGAAAAAAAAGGAGGGCAAAAACGCCTAGTGCATTACCTTCAACGCCATATCCAATTTGGTGGATACCCAATATCTGTGGTTGGAAAGCTGATGCATTTCGGGAGATAAGCCCCCTTCCTCAGAGCTGATCCAACTTGCTACAATGACATGGTTCTTATAACAGTGTGACACAGAGACCCAACCCCCCCCCCCCCCCCCCCCCACCGGCTCCACTGGGCAGGGCCATAATGCCACTGCATATATAAATCATGTGAAGCACCCCTTATCAATAACTCCTTCCCAGTGACATCTGGACAGATTGCAAAATCAGCTGTCACTGGGAAGGGGTTAATAACAAGGGGTGTTTCACATGATTTGTATATGCAACAGTGGCGGCCCGTCCACAAGGGGCACAGGGGCGCCAGCCCCCTAATCCATGTGCCAGGCTCCTAATCTACAAGCAGGCTGCCGAACGCATGGATTCCAATGGGGATTTTTTATTTGGTTAGAGCCTGAGGCTCTAATTGGCTTCAAAAAAGGGTGGGCTCGTGGGGACCCCCCCCCCAACCGAAAAATGGAGCACCAGCCACCACTGATATGCAGTGGCATTAAGGCTCCACCCAGTGAAGCCTGTGGGGGGAGGGGTCTCTGTGTCCCACTGGTATAAGAACCATGTCACTGTAGCAAGTTGGAATAGCTCGGAGGAAGGGGGCTTGTCTGCCGAAATGCATCAGCTTTCCAACCACAGATATTGGGTATCCACCACATTGGAGTTGTGTTTTGATGGGCTTTTACATCATCTTATGTTTGTGAGTATGTTTGTTGGCTTTTTAATACATTGGATATTGTGTTGAAGTTAAGACACTAGGTGTTTGCGACCCTTTTTCTTTTTTGTAATGCTTTAACTTATCTAGGCTCATTTAATGATACATCCATGGAGAGCGTTTGGGTCTTCATTCTTTGAACTTTCGGTTTATTCAATAAAACTGTGCAAAAAAATCGTTTTTGACATCAAGTGCCAATATCCAACTCAACCACCTAATCTCTGCAAGCTGTAGTTTGGTTGTTGTAGGATTCCACATTTCACACATTGAGGAGCATTGACCAATGCAATTGAGTCTTACAGAGGTTGTAAACTCTTTAACCTCCCTGGCGGTATGATCATGCTAGATTTTTGCGTCTCAAAACGGTACATTGTTTTGCATAGAAATTTGGTGTTTTATATTGTAGGCCTGTAATTCTTAGACCCCTTTCACACCAGGGCAGTTTGCAGGCGCTATAGCGTTAGAAATAGCGCCTACAATCCGCCCTAAAAAAGCTGCACCATTGTCTGTAGTGTGAAAGCCTGAGGGCTTTCACACTACAGCGGTGCGCTGGCAGGACATCAGGGAAAAGTCCTGCCAGCAGCTTCTTTGGAGCGGTGAAGGAGCGGTGTGTTTATCGCTCCTCCACCGCTGCTCCTCATTGAAATCAATGGGGCAGCACTGTAATACCACCGGCAAAACGCCGCTATTGCGGCGTATGGCTGGCGGTTTTAACCCTTTCTCAGCCGCTAGCGGGGGTAAAAGCGCCCTGCTAGCGGCCGAAATGCTCCGCAAATCCGGCGGTAAAACGCCGCTAAAAATAGGTGTGGTGTGAAGGAATAACTCACTTAAATCTGTCCAAACAAGAGTCTAGTAGACATCCCGGGTATGCTAAGGTTTGAAACACGAAATCATAAAATTATAATATAATAAATAACTATAAATAATTATCAAAAATAATAATATACATAATAATAAAATTATTCAATAATGTAATCAAATCAAAAACACAGAAATGTGCTGAGTTGCAGAATTGTCACTGTCATTACTTTCAGTGTTTGATGATGAATTTCCCTACAAATCAATCGCTCAATTCTGCAAGTGATTCTAATTTATTATCTGTGTTTTCTAGTTGGTCTAAAACCGCTTTTGATGTAAAGGGACACTTTTTGGTTGCTATGGACAATCTCCAGTTTCCAGGCAGAAAGAACAGTATATATAATATAGAACTGCATGCAGGGCATTGGACAAAGCACTAGGAACAAAAGGGATGTGAAATGATTTGATACAGTAATGTAATCTGTAAGATTATAGTGTATTGTATGCGTTATGTTTTTTGCACTTTTTGAATTTGCCGCTGGGTTCCTCCCCCATGTGTCGCGATGCTTGCAGGGGACGGAGCCCGGCACACAGACACGGACACAGCCTGCAAACACAGCGGGAGGACATCGCAGGATCCTGAAGACAAGGTAAGTAACTTTGCCTGGATCCTGGGATGCGATCCCGAGTGTGGCTCGGGGTTACCTCTTTTTTACTAGTTTTGGATAGATCAAGGAAGGGTAAAAACACCTGTCCGCTGTCTGTGTCCCCGATTGGGATAGTCACCCTCTTTTATTATCCTGATTGATAGCAAGACTAAAAGAAAACCCAAAATTGTAGAGTTGTGAGTGGAGCAGGTGAGTGGAAATCTCCCAATGCTGACATCTGTTCAGGTGACAAATAAAATGGGAACTTCCCTCATTCTGCAAAGATTATCTTTAATTTCCTGTTACATCTTCGGAACAGGAAGTAGAGAGAAATCTACCCAACAGGACAAATGCAGCAAAAAAAGAAAAATACATTCTATCCAAAACTTAGAACTTTTTTTTTTTTGACTATGCATACACTTCAGTCTTTGTGTCTGTTATGCGATCAAAGCAACAGTTTGAGTTTTGCCCAATTGTGCAACTAAATAGTATTTGTTTTCCTAGTTTCTCTTTTCTCACAATTTTGAGCAGTTATTATGGATCAAAACGGAGTTCCACCCAAAAATTGAACTTTCGCTTTAAGGGAAAGTGACCCCTGACATGTCACATTTGGCACGTCATTTTTTTTGAGGGGAGTGGAAACCCTCTTTTTAAAGGGTTCCGGCTCCCACTTCCTCCCGGCGCACAACGGCTCCAGAAGCAAGTTAACCTCTCCCTCTCGGCAATCATCTGGGACACATCACAGGTCCTAGACGATTGCCCAGCCAGTCAGGGCATGCCGTGCAGCTCGCTCATGAACAGTGCGTGCCCGGCTGTGAAGCCACAGCCGGGCGTCCACAGTGACAATGCCGACGCCACAGAGAGGAGGGGGAGACGAGTGGGTCATCGCTGGACCCTGGGACAGGTGAGTGTCTGATTATTAAAAGTTAGCAGCTGTAGTATTTGTAGCTGCTGACGTTAAATTTTCTTTTTTTAAGTGGAACTCCGCTTTGAATTCAACTGCCACAGAACTTAAAGTGGAAGTTCAGCCTAAGACTAAAATCTCTAAATCTACTTGTAGCTGCAATCTAAGACTAACCAACATACCTTTTCTGAAGCCACTCCGGTCCCATGCTGAGCTGTTAGGCGGGTGCAGAAGAAGCAGCTGACAACGGGAGCCCCATAGTAACTCTATGGGTGACGTCACTTCCCAGGCATTTCCCAGCCGTTGTCAGTTCTCTCCTGCACACATCATCCGCCGCTGGAGACCTGACCGGAGCGGCTTCAGAAAAGGTATGTACAGTGATTTTTGCTTTACAGGGCTAGATAGGTTAGTCCAGTGGTCATCAACCCTGTCCTCAGGGCCCACTAAGGCTGGATTCACACCTATGCAGTTTTAGTGCATTTTGCAGATTTGCATTACAGTCCATTTAACATTGTTTTCTATGGGAAACGTTCTGTAGTGCAAATCTGCAAAATGTAAAAAGCACTAAAAATGTGCAGGTGTGAATCCAGCCTAACAGGCCAGGTTTGCAAGATAACTGAAATACATCACAGGTGATAGCATTTGCTGCTCAGTGATTGCAGTATTCTAATCTGCATCTCCCCAAGGTAATACATAAAACCTGGCCTGTTAGTGGGCCCTGAGGACAGGATTGATGACCACTGGGTTAGTCTTAAGCCCCATACACACTATCAGATTTTCTGCTGATTTTTTTCCTTCAGATTTACCGAAACCATGTAGAGCAAGGGCCTGTCTGATTGCATACACATTGGAACTCCTAAGGTTTGACCTCATATTATATGGTTTTGGTAAATCTGAAGTAAAAAATCAGCAGAAACCCCGATAGTGTGTATGGGGCTTAAGATTGTGGGTGCAAGTAGATTGGAAGATTTTTGTTTTAGGCTAAACTTCCACTTTAAGAGTACTAAATGCCCATTTTCATAGTGACTAATTTATTAAATAATCCTTAAAAAAAAATCTGTCCGGGAATTACATGTAAAATAAAGAAGCAACAGATTAACAACCTCAAATAAAGACTTTTTTTTCATAAATATATATCCCATTGAATCCTTTTTTGCACTGCCATATTGAAAAGTCAACATTTTTGCTCTGAATTCTTCTTTTAAAGCTGAAGTTGGTGGGGGAAGGAAAAAATACTCTTTTGCAGGTCTCGTCCCCCCTCTTTAACTCCATGGGCTAAGTGCTCGTTTATGTCCAGGGTACTAGTGACAATGACATTTTCTTACCTAATTCCTCACTTTTCCAGCAGTTGGCGCTGTTCACTTGTCCCTGAGTGGGTTGTGTCCTCATATACAGCCCACAGCTACTGGTCCTGCATTGACGTCAGAACTTGACCCAACTAAGACTGAAAGTATAGGGTGGGCTGCTGCCCGAATGCTGCACGCGCCCCCGCACGTGCAACATCACTTCCGGGTCCCTGTTGACAGTTTCCCCGGCCATCAAAACCTCACTAGATTCAGTGGAGACAAGAGGAGACATGCCGGGTGTTATAGACCCGGCATGTCTCATTAAAGAGTACCGGTCACCAAAAAATCATCACATAGGGGACTTTTTGCCCCCCTATGTGATGGAAAAAAATAGTTGAGGAAAAAATTTTAAAAAATGTAAGTTACATCCAAACACATGAAATCCCCCCCCCCCCCCCCCCAAAAAAAAATTTTTTAGGACCCCCATCACACTTACATATACACACGCGGTGGAGCGCCTATGCCTGAAAACATTGACTGTGATACTCATGTTACATATTGATGCACACGTCGGAATGAAAGCAATAATTCTAGCACCAGACCTCCTTTGTAATGCTAAACTGATGGCCTATAGGGGGCTTTTAAACCATTGCCTATAAACCATATCAGGTAGTGAAGGTTGTCGACACTTCACAGGCGCACGCAAATTTTAAGTTTGCCATGTTGGGTATCTATTTACTCAGTGCAACCTCAGCTTTTATATTTTACCAAAAGATTGGGTAATTTATTGCAATTTTGTGCCCCTAAAATTAACTTTTAATGTGTATTTTACTGAAAGGGTTGTGTTTCCTAGACCTTTGGAGTAATATAGTGTCAGAAAAAAATTGGAGCTACCGCTATTTTATTCTCTAGGATATCTGCTCTCAGGAAAATATATAATGTTTGGGGGTTTTATGTATTCTTCAGGCCTAAAATTATTTTTTAAATGTGTGCAAAAAACTGTCTGTGAAAGGATTAAAGGATAAGTTTACCTACGGAAAAAATGTTACATGTTCTGCCTGGAAGCTTTGCTAGCCCTTGTACACACGGTCGGAGATTCCGACGGAATGTGTCCTATCGGACCGTTTTGTCGGATATTCCGACTGTGTGTGGTCTGCATCGGACTGTTTCCGTCTGAGTATCCGACAGACCAACTTTTCCAACTTGCCGGTAAAATTTTCCGACAAAATGCTCCTATCGGACATACTTGGATCATGTGTAGCCTACTCCGACGGACAAAGTGCCACGCATGCTCATCAAATTCCTAGACCAAAGCTATTGGCTACTAGCCTGAACGTAGTCCCGTCGTAACGAAATAACGCCATCACGTTATGTACAATCAGATTTTCCGACAACTTTGTCCGACCGTGTGTATGCAACAGTTTCGGACAAAATCCAACGGATTTGGTTGTCAGAATGTCCGACCGTGTGTACAAGGGCTTAGTTTAAAAAAAATGGCTCCGAACGTTTCTAGCTGGCTCCTAGATTCGAAGCAAATTTGTCAAGCCCTGGAGTAAAGGATAAGGTAAGTAAACATGCTGATCACTGGTAGTACCCTAGACATAAACGTGCATATAGGCCTTGCGGGACAGGGGGAGCCCTC
This sequence comes from Lithobates pipiens, assembly GCF_037356315.1. Lineage (NCBI taxonomy): Eukaryota > Metazoa > Chordata > Amphibia > Anura > Ranidae > Lithobates > Lithobates pipiens. The sequence continues at coordinate 87,668,312 of NW_027507784.1, read as the reverse complement.
ACTGAAAGGGAGCTTTTTATTTGTCCCTGCAACTTCAGCTTTAATATTCATTGGGGGTTATTTACTAAAGACAAATCCACGTTGCACTGAAAGTGCACTTGGAAGTAAAGTCGCTGTAGATCCGAGGGGGACATGCAAGGAAAATAAAAAAACAGCATTTTAGCTTGCACATGATTGGATGATAATATCAGCAGAGCTTCCACTCATTTCAGATCTACCCCTTAGATTTAGAGCGACTGCACTTCCAAGTGCACTTGCTGTGCAAAGTGGATTTTCCTTTCGTAAATAACCCCCAATGCGTTTTAAAAAAATGAAAAAATGCAAATAATAATAATGGCTGCTCTTTTATTTTTTTTATCTGGGATCTAAAAGTGTCAGTTGTGTAAACGTTTAGTCCTATGGAGTTAGCAGTTAGCCTGGATCCTATGTTTGCCTGAGCTGCAGGTTCCTTATTATGGAACAGAAGTCATGTTGTGCCTGCCACATACCGCTGAGTTGTTTGGTTTATGCGTTCAATTTTATCCCTGCTGCAGGCCAGGGTACTTATGTCCTCTTCCGAGACGATACCCTGGTTTCATATTTTGCACATTGCGTGGCTCTTGGGTTTAGGACTCGGTGACAGTTACATTCTGTCACTTTCTCCTCCGCATATGATATTACTGCATGCTACCCTAAGCTAAGACCTTTCCCGGTATCTGCATGGCACCATTCTCCAAGAGCAATCGGCTGCATGCTTAGCTTCCATCTTCAGATATATAAAACTATTGGGAAGAGATGACAGGGACCTGGGCTGTGCAGACTGAAGCCTGAAAAACAGCTACTGGCCGCAAACTGCTTTCTGTAAAATAGAGATAAGCAGCATGTTATGTACAGCCTGCAGGCTCATACCAGTGTGCCATTCCAGAAAATTTAATCTGAAATTTCTGTTCCGGGTCACAGCCAAAAAACAACATGATAGGACCATAAATACTAAAATACAGGTGTCCTTGAGGGCCAAGATAGAAGATGGCAAATTGCAAGCTATTCAAAAGAGTTGGACAAAATAGGAAAATCAGTTTAAACCCTTTATGACCACCTAACACATATCACACTTTAATGGCCACACACCGCACATACGCGTCTCTGGTTGGCCGATGTTTCTGTGCTGCGTGCTTCCAGTCCCAACACACTGAGATGTGAAAGACAGTTCTTGGTCCCCGTTAATAATCAGTGGTCACATGATCACCCAATCTCCCCCTGGGGTTCAGAACTCTTTACAGCTGGGTTCACACTAGAGCACGGAGGGGCTCACAGCAGGGGGTTCGGTGCGTCTTCATTCACCTGTTCAGGTCAAATTTCAGCCCGAATTTTTGGCTGAATTCAGACCTGAAACAGACCAAAAGACGCATCAGGACTCCTTTGCAATTCACACCGGAGATGCTTCAGAGATGTGTGAACCGATTCCATAGAGAGCCGGTCACAATCTCCTGCTATGTGACTTCCATGCAGGGAAACCCAGCCAAGAAGAATGCTGGGGTGGATGGGAGGGGTTAAAGGGTTATATATAGTTTACTTTAAGTGCCATTTCACACTGGAATGTGCAGTGCATTCCTTTGAGGTGCAATGGGATGCGATTGTCAGCCCATTCATTTGAATCACAACAGATTCCCCCTTTCACATCAGAGGTCCCCCATCATGTCAGAGGTCCCTCTATTACATCCGTGCCCCCCCCCCCCCCCCCAGACACACACACACACACACACACACACACACACACACACACACATCAAAGTCCTGCTTTTACACCAGAGGTCCCCTGATCATATTAGGGTCCGTGTTTCACATCAGAGGCTCCCCCATCACATCAGAGGACCCCCGTCACATCAGAGGTCCCCCATCATGTCAGAGGTCCCTCTATTACATCCGTGCCCCCCCCCCCCCCAGACACACACACACACACACACACACACACACACATCAAAGTCCTGCTTTTACACCAGAGGTCCCCTGATCATATTAGGGTCCGTGTTTCACATCAGAGGCTCCCCCATCACATCAGAGGACCCCCGTCACATCAGAGGTTCCCCCTTCTCATCAGAGGACCCCCATCACATCAGAGGCTCCACTATCACATCAGAGGCTCCCCCTTCTCATCAGAGGCTCACCCTTCTCATCAGAGGCTCCCCCATCACATCAGAGGCTCCCCCTTCTCATGAGAGGACCCCCTTCACATCAGAGGCTCCCCCTTCACATCAGAGGACCCCCTTCACATCAAAAGTCCATCATGTCAGGGATCCTTGATCACATCAGAGACCCCCTTCACATCAGAGGCCCCACCTTCACATCGGAGACCCCCCTATACATCAGAGGCTCCTCCATCACATCAGAGGCTGCCCCATGATATCAGAGGACCCCCTTCACATTAGAGGAACCCTTCACATCAAAGGTCCCCCATCATGTCAGAGATCCCCCCATCATATCAGAGGTCCCTCTTCACATTAGAAGCCCCCTTCACATCAGAGGCTCCCCCATCACATCAGGGGCTCCCCCTTCTCATGAGAGGCTCCCCCTTCACATCAGAGGCTCCCCCTTCACATCAGAGGCTCCCCCTTCACATCAGAGGACCCCCTTCACATCCATCATGTCAGGGATCCCTTGATCACATCAGAGACCCCCCTTCACATGAGAGGCCCCCCCTTCACATCGGAGACCCCCCTATACATCAGAGGCTCCTCCATCACATCAGAGGCTGCCCCATGATATCAGAGGACCCCCTTCACATTAGAGGCACCCTTCACATCAAAGGTCCCCCATCATGTCAGAGATCCCCCCATCATATCAGAGGTCCCTCTTCACATTAGAAGCCCCCCTTCACATCAGAGGCTCCCCCATCACATCAGAAGACCCCCTTCACGTCAGAGGCTCCCCCTTCACATCAGAGGCTCCCCCTCACATTAGAGGACCCTCTTCACATCAAAATTCCATCATGTTTTTATAATTTTATTATTATTTTTATAATTTTATTATTATTATTATTTTTTTACTATTTTTTTAAGAGCTTTGGTGATATATCAGGGGTCTAAACTGGGGGAATTTGCACCACACTGGGTGATTAGAGTATGCCCAGGCACACCTGGCACACCCTGCACGCATGTTTGTGGTTGTCACGTTTTTTAATACTTCAATATTGGGATGTGGTACCGCTGTGCAATAGACTAGAGACCAAGTATAGGAACAGGCTACAATTATTAGAATAAATGCACAAATGCATATTCTAGCCATTAGCAGCGGCGGCTGGTGCTCAAAATTTTTGTAGGGGCACAAACAGACTGAAAAATACTGAACCCACCCCCATCAATTGCAACCGCACTGTGCCCATCAAATGCAGCCCCTGTATCCATCAAATGCAGCCCCTGTGCCCATCAAACTAACCCACTGTGCCCATCATACGCAGAAACTTGTGGCCATCATACGCAGCCACTTGTGCCCCATCAAATGCAGCCACTTGTGCCCCATCAAATGCAGCCACTTGTGCCCCATCAAATGCCGCCACTTGTGCCCCATCAAATGCAGCCACTTGTGCCCCATCAAATGCAGCCACTTGTGCCCCATCGAATGCAGCCACTTGTGCCCCATCAAATGCAGCCACTTGTGCCCCATCAAATGCAGCCACTTGTGCCCCATCAAATGCTGCCACTTGTGCCCCATCAAATGCTGCCACTTGTGCCCCATCAAATGGAGCCACTTGTGCTCATCAAATGGAGCCACTTGTGCCCATCAAATTCAGCCAGGCTCCACTGTCACTTCACTAACCACCCTATCTTGAAGCCTATTAGAGCCTCTGGCTCTAAACACGTGCTTCAAAATACACACCCCCCGCCTATCCCCACCATAGTATTTCATGTGTCCGGCGTCCTGAAAGGGGCCACGCACATGAATAGGGAGGGCAGCGGAGGTGTCGGGGGGGGGGGGGGCAGTGCCTCTGCGCCCACAATACATACACTTTTAAAAGTCATATGCTTGTAAACCCAAGTAGGTGCCAAAATTTGAATTCTTTTTATACTGGCTTTTTCTACCAGCTCCTACATAGTTAGGAGTATTTTAATACAATTGTGTGTAATGTTCTTAGTTATTTCTCCAAGATAACATGCTATCAGTGTGAGTCCTAAATAAAGAGTGTAATACAAGGGTCGATCTCAGACTCACAAATCATCAAGAGAATATTACTTTGGGCGCTAGAATTTTTTTTTTAGACTATTGCACACCTATTTTTAGAACTGGCAAGGCCTCAATGTATAAATACTCCACAGTACAAACTACTATAATATACACTAAATTGTGGACGCAGGCACGGCCTTCAGCAGGCCTCAAAGAAAATCTTACCTGCCTTTGCTCGCTGTCTGGCTGTTATGGCCACCCCCTGGCTTCTATACTTCCCCAACCAACACAGATCAAATAAGCTAGTAAAAACTTCTGACTTTTCTCTTTCATGAACGGCATACTTGTTGGCTTGTTAGGTATTAAAGACAGAGTGTTAGCATAATTGATGAAGTGCTCTAAACCCAAGAACAAAAATGTAATATATTGCAGCTTAGCATTCCTTTGATGTGGCCGCTACATTGATTTTCTTTTGTCAAGCTTTTTATAACCTGGTGATCCTGCCAAAAACACAGTTCCTGTCCTAGGGCAACAATGCTTACTCACTGTACTGTGTCTATAGGGGAGCAGCTTTGTTACCCCAGAAAGGGGTCGAATTGCTAAACTGGAGAGTGCAAATTCTACTGCAGCTGTGCATAGAAACCAATCAGCTTCCAGGTTTTTTTTTTTGTCAAAGCTTAGTTGAACAAGTGAAGTTAGAAGCTGATTGGCTACCATGCACAGCTGCACCAGATTTTGCACTCTCCAGTTTCACTCCAATTGCACTCCAAAGGGGTTTACTTCCTCTTTGATTCCCTGCAAAGGTAAAGCATAATGGACTACTATGCATCGCATAGTCATCCATTATGTGTCACTTACCTGACACGGGAGCCAGCGAAGTCACCGCTGTCCCCTGTAGTCCGGAGCATCCATCTTCTCGGTGGGTCTCGCTGCTCCACTGCTGTCATTCAACGAAGCCGCGAGGACGTCACTCCTGCGCATGCACACGGGAGCCGCCACTCGTGGCATATCGCCGTTGACAGCGGCGCGCTCAGTGCGCCTGCGCGCCGCTGTCTACAGCGCATGCACTATAGACAGCGGTGCCTGTCTTTCGGCAAATATCTTCTAAACCCTGTAGGTTTAGGAGATATTTCTTGGACCTACAAGTAAGTCTTAATCTAGGCTTACCTGTAGGTCAAAGTGGTTTGTAAGGGTTTACAACCACTTTAAGTAAATCAACCCCAAAGTGCGTTAGGACACTGTTAAGCTCCCTGATGGTATTCCCGAGTGTGGCTCGGGGTGAATTTTCAGCACCAAAAGCGGTAACCCCGAGTTCGCAGGATCCAGGCATAGTTACCGTGTCCCCAGGATCCTGCGATGTCTCCCCGTTTCTCCGATGTCTCCCCGTGTCTGCGAGCCGCGTCTCTGCTCGATCTATCACAGTGCCGAGCTCCGTTCCCTGCGAGCGTTGTGACGCACGGGGATGGAGCACGACGCCAAATTGAAAAAGTTAAAAACACATACCACATACAGCACACTGTAATTTTACAGATTACATTACTGTATCACATTATTTCACATCCCTTTTGTCCCTAGTGCTTTGTAAAGTGCCCTGCATGCAGTTTTATATTATATATACTTTCTTCCTGGAAACTGGAGATTGTCCATAGCAACCAAAAAGTGTCCCTTTACATCAAAAGTGATTTTAGACCAGCTAGAAAACAGCGATAGTAAATTAGAATCACTCGCAGAATTGAGCGATAGCGATTTGTGGGGAAATTCATCATCAAACACTAAATCTAATGACAGCGACAATTCTGCAACTGAGCAAATTTCTGTGTTTTTGATTTCATTTCATTATTGAATAATTTTTATTATTATTTGTTATAATTATTTATAGCTAATTATTATATTATAATTTATGATTTTGCGTTTCAAACTTTATCATACCCGGGATGTCTACTAGACTCTGGTTTGAACAGATTTGAGTGTGTTATTCCTAAGAATTACAGGCCTACAATATAAAATGCCAAATATCCATGCAAAACATTGTACGGCTTTCAGCATGAAAATTCTGACATAATCATACCGCCAGGAAGGTTAATAATAATTTACGTTTTACAATTTCTGATTCAAATTCTTGCATATGTCCATCTATGACTAATTCTCTTTAAGGTAATCATGCAATTCCTTATCGAGTTATCTTGAATACAATGCTCACTGTACAGGTTACACTGGTTCATTTTCCAACATGCTTTTGAAGACTGTATTGCAATCATTTTCTGAACAGATTATTTTTCATACTGGTGATGATAATTGACTAGTGATGATTAATTTACCATCTGGGTTTGATGTTTTGCCATTTGAACTATATGATGCCATGTATGTGAATATTTGCAAATATCTGTGAATGAATCAATAAGTTCTTGTCACCTCCTAACGTCTATGCAATGTCACTGACCTGCTGATGAAGAGAGCATGCCTTGCACTGGCTTTGCATTATACTCATGTATGCCGATTGTTGTCCGTATGCATAACAACACTTTTTTTCTACTTGTGTATTTGCTTGATCTATGATATTGCAACAGATATGTCAACTTTTAAAATGTCGATTCCTTCAGAGCCATGCTATCAGGCCTTCAAGATCACCTGTAAGCAATGGTAGAGCCCTGAGATTTCTGAACCAACTTTTGGCCTCTCGATTCACAAGGTGCTAGTGTAACAATAAGACCAATGTTGGCTATGGGGCATGTTGGCTATGGGGCATGTTGGCTATGGGTACTGTTTTTCAATATAAATCTTTTACATTAACCTTATCCAATTCAGCAATGCTAATAGTAATTGGTCACATTAAACTGGACTTGTTCTTTAAATTTGAAGATTTTTTGTAGCTTCTCCAAGCCACTTCTAGTAGGCCTTCAAGATCACCTGTAAGCAGTGGTAGAGCCATGAAGTTTCTGAACCTACATTTGTCCTCTCAATTCACAAGGTGCTAGTGTAAAGATAAGAGCAATGTTAGCTATGGGGTATGCAGGTTATGGGTACTGTTTTCAATATAAGTATTTTCCCTTAACTTTATCCAATTTAACAAAGCTAGTAGTAGTTGACCACATTCAAATGGACTTATCCTGTCATTTTGAAGACGTTTCATAGCTTCTCCAAGCCACTTATTCAGTTCTATCAGGCATTCAAGATCACCTGTAAGCAGTGGTGGAGCTATGAGGTTTCTGAACCAACATTTGGCCCCTCTGTTCACAAGATGCTAGAGTAAAGATAAGAGTAATGTTAGCTATGGGGCATGTTGGTTATAGGTACTCTTTTCAAAATAAATCTTTTACCCCTTTAATATAATCATGACCCTTATCCCGTTGAACAAGGCTAGTAGTAGTTGGTCACATTCAACTGGACTTGTTCTGTAATATTGAAGACATTTCATAGCTTCTCCAAGCCACTTTTTCAGTTCTAGTGAGTCTCAGGAAGATGCTCCAGTATTTATATCCACACAGGTTGCACATAATGTAGTTAACCAAATAAGGATATAGTATTGTTCTTTATTGAGTAAATTATGTAAAAATTAAAATAGGAAAGGATCGCCCCTACTTTCGACCAGCCCAGGTAAATTAATGATAAGGAAAGGCCTCAGCCTGCATGTCCCCACCAAGCCAAACACGCTGATGCATTTCCCCCCGGTGGCTGGGGCAAAGTGCATCAGGGAGTTTGGGTTAGTGGGGACATGTAGGCTGAAGCCATTCCTTATCGCTTATTAACCTGGGCTGGCTGGGAGTAGTGGTGATCCTTTCCTATTTACACTTACTAGCCCTCTGGATTGGTATCAGGACAAGCATGCAACCCCTGCTCTGGGACACATGAATATGCTTTCACCTCTAGTTTGAGCTTTGCCAAAAGCAATATAACAGGTTGAAGTCATATTATAGTTAAATAATGACCAATACACTCCTTCATCAGTCCGCTGACAAAGTCCAGCTTACCCAGTTGACCCAAACCCAGATCAGGCAATTTTCACAAATGCACAGGTACTTGTGAATCCAGGTAAAATTTTGGTTCAGGCAGCTGTAGACTTCATATTTTTCAAAGCAGGTGTGATACTAAAATAAAGAGGTACCTAAAAGTCTTGCTATGGGTGACCTTTTACGTTTTCCAGATTATTACCAAATTGCCATTCTAAGGCAATTCCAACCAGAAAACATATTTTTTTTTGGGTTATGGATGAGCAGGAAAGATAACTTGGATCATATTTTTGTTGATGCGTCCCTGTTGGTGAGAGAAGATCCAGGATAGGAAGTGACAGGTAGCAATTAAAACCCAACAGCGGTTCCAAGTTTTGCCCGTTCTACCCAAAATTCTAAGAAATTTTTTTTTGCAGGGTCAAACTCATAATCCACAATAGCAACAGTTTGTTTGTAGTTCTGCTTTAAAAGTTGACATAGCTGCACTGGTTTACTTGCTTTGCCCACCCCGGCATCGCTTGCTGTTTTCCCTGTGCTGTGAATGGCTTGCTTGCCCATGCGCTGACTGCAGTTTCTGTCTGTATACAGGGAAAGTCAGATAATCTCCTGTCACTAACAAACTAACACAGGAGTCAAGCTGCTGCCCCTGAAAATCGGACTGTGCCAAGATGACAGAGCCCTGGCCCAGCTGCACCAGGGGGAGGCATAGGAGCAGGATAGTCCTCCTCATGCAGCTTTGATGGAACAGCAAAGAATGGAGGAGGGCTCCTTGTGTCACTGACACTCACCCTGGGAGGCTGCTGACTAACAGACTGCACTAAATGGCATCCCCATATCTCCAGCCACTAACGATAAAAACCTTCCTCTGCTCAGACACCTCTGGCTTTTGATGCAATCTTACACATTGAGTGACATTCTTCCCTCAGATAATGTTTCGGCACAACGTTCTTGATAGCTAGACCCATCAGGTTGAAGGCCTGCACCTAAGTCACGCAGTATTCTGCCCTATTAGAGCTAGACCCATCAGGTCGAAGACCTGAACCGCAGTGATAGCTTGACCCATCAGGTCGAAGACCTGCACCTCAGTGGACTTTCTGAAAGTAGGAATATTCTGCCCAAACAGAGTTAGTCCCATCAAGTCAAAGACCTGCACGCAGTGTACCTTCATGAAGTAGGAATTGTCTGCCCTATCAGAATAAGGCAATACATGTTCTCCTCTTTCAGTGTTCCTTTACAGCTAGGCCTGCTGGAACCTGTATTCTACAGACTATGAGGCTCCCTTTGTGCTGCTCTTCTCCACTTCACTAAGCATTGGTTTTAACTGGCCACCTAAAATAATAGAAATGATTAAAACCCTTTCAGGTTTTTCTTTCTTTTTTGTCTTTGCCCAGTTGGGGGGGATTTAAGCTTCACTTTTTGTTCTATTGACAAAACAGGAAGTCAGAAGAAATCCCCCCAGAGTAAGGAAATACCCTCTCCCCTCTGGAAAGATTTGACCTCACCGCCTGTCCTAGTGACAACTTAGAATTTGTAGAATTACTTTAGCCCCAACGACAATGGTAAAAAAAGAGAGAGCGTGAATCCTCTAGTGGGACACAGAGTAGTAAAAACCTCTTACCACCAAAAATAGTACACTTTAATGTCTAAAAGTTTAAAATTATTTTATACCCCTTGTTCTGTGCAGCTTTTATTAAATTAATACCCGCTAATCCTACTTTGAAGGTACTTTTTCGGGTTCTTCCTGTTATTGGATGATGACTGTCTCCCAGTTCTGCTCCAATGTTGTCACCCTGTTACAACTGCCCATAGTGTTGACTATATGTGGCCATGTGTTGACATGGCCCCCCGGTGTCACTATCAGGTACCAGAACAATGATTTGCAGTGCAGGTAGAAAGGAAGCGGCTTGAATGTTAAACTTCACATTTGATAGAACTGTAGCAGGTCTCCACTGTTTTGATGTTGGAAGAGTAATGCCACGTACACACGATCGGAATTTCCAACAACAAATGTTCGATGTGAGCTTGTTGTCGGAAATTCCGACCGTGCGTAGGCTCCATCGGACATTTGCTGTCGGAATTTCCGACAACAAATGTTTGAGAGCTGGTTTTGTTGTCGGAAATTCCGAGCATGTGTACACAATTCCGACGCACAAAAGTAAACGCTTGGAATCAAGCAGAAGAGCCGCACTGGCTATTGAACTTCATTTTTTCTGGGCTCGTCGTACGTGTTGTACATCACCACGTTCTTGGCGATCAGAATTTCCAACAATATTTGTGCGACCATGTGTACGCAAGACAAGTTTGAGCCAACGTCTGTTGGAAAAAAATCCACAGTTTTGTTGTCAGAATGTCCAATCATCTGTATAACAGTGACTTAAAGAGGAAGTAAACCCCGATGAGTTTACTTCCCCTTTGATTCCCTGCAAAGGTAAAGCATAATGGACTACTATGCATCGCATAGTAGTCCATTAGGTGTCACTTACCTGACACAAGAGCCAGTGAAGTCACCGCTGTCCCCTGTAGTCCGGCGCATCCATCTTCTCGGTGGCTCTCGCTGCTCCGCCGCTGTCATTCGGCAAAGCTGTGATGATGTCACTCCTACGCATGCGCATGGGAGCCGCCACAAGCGGCATATCGCCGTTGACGCCTGCGTGCGCCGTAGACAGCGGTGCCTGTCTTTCGGCAAATATCTCCTAAACTGTGTAGGTTTAGGAGTTATTTCTTGGACCTACAGGTAAGCCTTAATCTAGGCTTACCTGTAGGTCAAAGTGTGTTTTAAGGGTTTACAACCACTTTAATGAATGGATGCTATGACATTAGGTCATGTAACCTGAAACTACAGTGGTGTTCATGTTTACCCTTTTGAGGTATTCATGTGCCTAATGTTGAGCAAGAAGGGCTTCTTACCCACCTTCTTGTGCCCTAAAAAGGAGATGAGGTAACATTTTAAAGGGGGCTTTCAGATACTACCATGGTGGCCCCCCCCCTATTTTAATAACGGAGAGACCAGATATCTCCCCCTTATTAAAATAGGGGGGGTAAGAGTTGATAATGTACCCCCTTCTAAGGTAATGAGTACAGGGGTACATTATCAACTCTTACTCATTCCCGCAAAGAGTTAAATGTAAAAAAAAAAAAATTATTATTTATTAAACACAAACCCATACTGACCAGCTTTTAAAAGCATCTATTACGGTTTACAGCAACGTATCTGTCAATTGTAATGTCCAGCAAGGTAATCCTCATCAATTATGATGACCCATTGCCTGTTGATCTGAACATGCTGCACTTGTTAAATGAGAGATTGCTGGCTGTCATTTATAATTCATCCAAATTTGCTGAATGACATCAACCAGGACTCCCAGGGGTATTACCGCAGCTAGGATTCTGACATTTAGATGAGAGAGTGTGATGTGTACACCCCACCCAAATGATGTCACTATTAACTTCAATGGTGTCCGAATTCGGGTTCAGGGTTGTTGACAATTTTCAAAACTGCAATCGGATCAAACACAAGGAGCAACACTATTATCTTAGCATATGATCATTCTAATATCCCTTACTAGGGATTTAAAACTGCCCTAAATTTTGAGTTTAGGTTTATTGAGGCAAACACAGATAAATATTTTAGGTGTCTAGGAGATTAGCTAATTCATATATTATCCATCCTTCAAGCTTCCAAAAAGTCTTGAATGGTTATATTTAAAAACATTTTTGCCACTAGAAGCCATAAAAAACTTTATTATTTATCCCAGAGTTTAAACATTTAAACATTAGCTTCATTCAAGATATATGATACTAATTCCGCGTACACACGACTGGACTTTTCAACATCAAAAGTCCGACAGAACGATTCCGGCGGACCATTCGATCGTGTGTGGGCTGCAGCGGACTTTTGATTTGCAAAAATCCGTCAGACTTTAGAAATGGAACATGTTTCAAACTTTTCAGCCGGAAACTCCGCCGGACCTAGTTCCTACCGAGAAATCCGTGTGTATGCTAGTCCGAGGGACAAAAACCGACGCGAGGGCAGCTATTGGCTACTGGCTATGAAGTTCCTTATTCTAGTCCGGTCGTACGTCATCACGTTCGAATCCGTCGGACTTTGGTGTGATTGTGTGTGGCCAAGTCCGTTCATTCAGAAAGTCCGTCAGAACTCCGCCAAAAGTCAGTCGGAAAGACCGTCCGACCTAGTCCCTCGAAAAGTCCGGTCGTGTGTACGCGGCATAAGATGATGCAATCCTTTGGATCATGGCTGGTCACATGTACCTACACTTCTTTACCCCTCTAAGCTGAAGGTTCATCTAAAAAATAATGAGCAAACACCCTTTTCAGCTCAGTAGAAGGGAGCTTTTTCAGAAGATATTCTGTTTAAGATAGTCCCACTTTGAAGAATAAGTAAACTGTTAACATACCTTAGGACTGTTCGTGCATTATTATTGTGGGCTTCCAACTTTAAGGTACCAGTTTAAGGAAGACCCTTTTCTGTTTCAGTATGTTGTGTACCAAGCCAGCTCCATAAAGGCATCGTTTGACAAGGTTGGTGTGCAGGAACTCGAGTGGCCTGCACAGAGCCCTGATCTCCATCCTACTGAACATTTTTGGGATAAACTAAAATGCTGATTGTGAGATAGGGCTTCTCACCCAACATTAGTATCCAACCTCACAAATGCACTTTTGGAGGTTAAGGGTGCAAAGATGGTGGGGGAGTAACTCCATATTAGTTAATTTAGTTTTGGAATGGGATGTCCAACAAGCTTATATTGCGTGATAATCCATGTCCACAAACACTTGGTCATATAGTGTATATTTAGGCAAATCAAGCAAGTCTGCCATGAAGGGACATCAAAATAACGATGGCATGTTAAAACATGCCATCGTTATCTTGATGTCCCTTGATAGCTCTACTGGTATCCTCAGTATTTTGCCAAGTGCGTTTCCCTGTGGTCTACAGTTGTCTTTGAGCACGGAAAAAAAGCATCCCCTGTCAACCCTTCTAGACATGACTGCACACAGCCTGCAATTTCCTACAGGATTAAGCTAGAAGCATGCACACTGGGGGGATGCTGGGTGTGATTCTCTCACTTCACAAGGGAACAGCAAAAGTAGCTTGTCCTTCTCCCTCTCCTCTGAAGATGTTATTCTGTTTCCATGCTCATCTTCCAGCATCAGACAGCTGAAACTACCAGGTCCTCCAGGTATTTACCACACATTTTTACTAACAATGCAAGCCAGTATAAACAGTATTATATGTATATGGCCCATTCAGGGAGAGAACATAATGTCCTGATTGCTTTATTTCCACATATTAAATTTCCCCTAATAAAAGAAAATAATAATATTTCATAACATCTTGAAATAGGTCACACGGTGTTGTGATTCTATTTTCCTACCTATTTTTGTCAATTGTGACAGCATGGTAGGGGTTGCCTATCTACGTGACTGAGGCTGCCAGATTAGCAGCTTTAAAAGTGAACCTCTATAAAATTAACACTCTGGAACAGTTTGCTTTTTTAAAGGTCAGCTACACCCAAAACAAATTTCTCAGTATTCACTGCGCAGTACGTCAAGCCCCCCCAACTTCTCCTGTTTCTCCAAGACTCGACTAGATGGTAACAGTTGCTCCCGGATGGCAGTAATCTGTAAAGTCCAGCAGGCAGATCTTGGGCACTCATGACCAAAGATTTAGTAATGAGTTGACCTGTTTTCACATAACATTGACATTTTTTAACTAATAGATTTAGAGAGGTGGTGACATCTAAATGGGGTGAATCATGCCATCTCCTCAAAAGTAGAATTACAGGTTTTTACTACTGTTTGTGTCCCCTTTGGAAAAATGTCCCCCTAGTTTACCGTTCCGGTGATCACTGGCACTAGGACTACAATAAAATCGAAATCCCCCCCCCCCCCCCAAGTGGTGAGAAAGCAGTAAAGGCCAGACTGAGGTTTTAACCTTGCCCAACTCTACACAGGAGTTCCACTGACTTCACTTTAATAAACCGATATCCTGGCAAGGGTGTTTTGGAATGTCTCTTCCAATAACCAGTCTGAAGAAGGGGCCAATGTCCACTTTAAATCTCGACATATATATCCACTTAGATATTGGGATAAAATATACAAATATTTGAGAGATCTATCAGTCTGTGTACGTAGCTCTTTTATGGTGGTGTGTATCAGGGCAGGCAGCACTTACTTAGACAATCCATATCAACTACATTTGGTTGTTGCAAGTTTGGGTCACCCACCTCCAAGAAGGAGATTTTTTGGCTGATGATCTAAATAAGGCAGGGAGCTGTAGGGTTACTAAACTCTAAATACTGTTGACATTGCCTAACTTAATAAGCCCATTATTTTTCAAATTTAAGGGTGTGCATTGAGGGCATTCAAAGTGAATTGGCTGCTTAATTGCAGCACAAACAATATGGGCATTACCCTTCAATAAACTGTGGAGAAGTGTATGGGCCCCACAATCGGTGGCAGCTTTATGGAAACAATATCATCTGAATGTAAATTGTTTCCGTATTATATTTGTAGCCATTAAAGCCCTTGCTTCTACCATGGTTCCCTTTAGGGTGGACTCTAAAAAATAAAATCTTGAAGACCCCAATCTGTGACACAATAATAAACAGCAGCAATATATTTGTATAAATAATAAAAATATTAATAATTATCCAACATCACTGACAAATTAGACATTCCACAATTGAGATAGATCTGATAGCAACTAAGGTTGGGTAGATCATCAAAATAATAGAGAGTGACAACTAACAAAGACTTGTACGTTGATACATTCACTTCCTGCACCAAGCAGTAGGCGTTCTACCAAATTCTATATGATGGAGCCTTATGATTATAAAATTTAACACAGATTTATTTCTGAGCCTTACCAGTGGAGAGTTCTTTAAATACAGGGTTTATACAGGAAAACATACACTTTACGAGACCTCCATCCAGGCTCTCTCATTGCCTTCCATGCACATTTCCATGTTGAAATCGGACACACATTAGGATACATGCAGGCAGACAATAGAACATCTCATTGAGTTCTGAACCTGAGGCCATCCCCGCAACATTTTTTCTTTTCCAGCTGATATGAGACTTTGTTTAAACGCTATAATTTTATTTTTATTTGTAGTCCCAATCCAATAAAATCTTGTTTTTGGAACAGCGGTGTGTTTGCTGTCATTACTAATACTCTGCTCTGTATTTATCCCCAAATTTGAGCAAAATTCCCTGTAGTTTTGTTATCTGTCTTTTTTGTCTCTTGTTACCTATCAATCATCACATCAATTTCTGGACTTCCCTAGACGAAGTTGCTTTGGGAAGTCCCGTGTTTTTAATGTGTTGTCTTTTATGTGATGCATTTTAGTGTTGTTCCCGGGCCCACAAGCAAAAATGAAAGGACAACTCTATGTAAACCTTATTTGTGAGGCAGGTAGTGATGGGTTGCCATTACAAGCTGACTTCTCAAAGGACAAGTTTACTTTTATACAAAAACCCACTAGTCCACCCTACGGAGGTTCTAATCTAATTTCACGTCAAAAAGCAAATATTTCCAGCTCACTTTCCTGCTAGCCTGCAACAAAACCGAAATTGACCCTGTCTAACAGTTCACATTAAAATCAAAGGGTTTAGTCGCAAACATATGTGTAAGCTGCAGTGGCCATGTCAAGGTACCCCAGTGTATTGTGGTCAGAACTCTATAATTTTGAGCGTGTCCCAAATTGGATCACATATATAGCAGCGGATAGATTAAGGGCAGGTTTGCCTGGAGGGAGTGGTACAGATGTTCATGGGACACTGGTACAGATGTTCATGGTACAGATGTTCATAAGATTTTTGGACAGGGACAGTGGTGCTTGGTGTATGCTCTTTGGTGATGGGTGCAGTCTATGATCTCTTTGAATATAGGGATTCATGGGACACCCAGCAAGGACACAATGGCAGCTGAAGGAATCTCATGAGTGCCCAATGTACAAAACATACAAAAAAACAGAAACCACCCCAACCTATAACTGGCCTTTGCAGCAAGGAGCGCATGGAAGGGCGATGTACCCCTAGCATCTGTAGGGACTCATGGCACAGGCATGGCCAGTGCTGGAAAAGAGTTTGGGCCAAAGAATGGTAAACACAAGTTAAGGTTGCTAATGTCAGCCATCTGGGAGGGGTAGTGACTGGGTCAATGGAAGGTGGACTGGTTTGTGTATAAAAATAAACTTGTTCTTTAAATCTCTGAGACTCTGATAGTGAAATTTACCTGAAGCAGTTTGTGTTTCCATCTCCTACTGGAAAGCCATAATGATAGATTCAAAAGTATTTGTTTATCTTGCATTATGAAGAATCAGTCGGGGGTTACACCATCATTCGATCATTCAGCTTTGCAATGGAAGAAATTCTGTTGTGGATCTCTCACCAATGGAATTCCTAGTAGATACAGGTCAGCAATGGGATTCTATTGGCCCCAACCATACAAGTCTGAAATATAAAGTTGGGGTGGAATATATATCAATAAAATCCATCAAACCTTTGCTTCAATGGTTAGTTAGCACTTTAATAGTTTATTTTCTACCCTGAAAAAAGTACTGAAAATATGTTATTCTCATTATGGTATAAACCTCAACCAGAGGCTGTAGTGTGACTCTGTGTTCATCCCTGAAATGGTCCAATAGCCAGATAATGAGAAAACAGTAAGGCTTTCTTTCTAGTTCAAGTAAGAAAACCTGCAAAAACCTATTAAAGATCCAACCGCCAAATTTTTAACTGCCACAACCTTAATATATATAGTGTTGGAGGGGGCACCAGACCAGGTACCCGCTCCCACTTTCATTCGTATTTAAAGGGATTTTAAAGTCTCAAGGTTTTTCACCTTAATACAGTCTATGCATTAAGGTGAAAAACCTTCTTTGCTGCAGCGCTCCCCCCTGTTTCTTACATGAGCCCATCCGATCCAGGCTGAGTCCCACTGTCTAAGTCAATGGATGCAGGAGCGAGCCCGCATGGGTGCCCCCCCATGCCCCCCCATGGAAAGCGACTCTCCATGGGGGGCACCCGATGAAGGGGAGGGGCCAGAAGCACTCCTCTTCTATCACCCCAGAAGAGGAGGATCTGGGCTGCTCTGTGCAAAACCCTTGCACAAAGCAGGTAAGTATAACATGTTTGTTATTTTTAGTAAAAAAAAAAGAAAACCTTTACAATCACTTTAAGCTCTTTCTGACCACGTAACACATTTGTATGGCAGTAAAGAGGGTATGCTTTAATGCTCACATGCTGCACACAGCCATCCATGGGCTGCAGAACTTTTCTTTGCTGAGAGTGCGCTCGTACTCCCAGCATAGTGATGGAGCTGTCAATACAGCTCTCTGTTTTTACCAACAATCAGGACCACATAGGACCAGCTCCTAATCATGGGAAGCCCTTCACAGTGGTTGCATGATTGGTCAGTGCTTCCTTCCCCTGGAGCATAAAGACCCTGGTAAAGGTACACTGGGGCTGGGCAGGAATTTGCCATAGTTAAAAAAAAAATCAGATTTGGACCTTCTGGTTTTTAGTTTTGTATACCCCATCCCTATTATATTTATTGCGATTTTTCCTCTTGAACTACAAAGTGATCTTTGCTGTTTTCTTGTGAAAATCTGAATGTTCTGTTCCCAACATTTTATTAGGTAAGGAAATAAGTGGTGTACATTTTAACACAAGTACCAACCTATTGCATTGTACATGTACTATTAATAACCAGGTCCTCCCTGATCCGTTCTGGGCCCCCCCGAGGACACACATTTGTTACATTTTACCAGACGTACCTTGCAGTGAATGGCATTACATATAGTGCATGTTGCCTGTGGGAAAAGTCAGCTGTGACTAAAATAATTTCTAGAGCTCATGTAACAGTTACCCAGAAATCAGACCGTCTTGCTTGCAAGTGAGAGTTCTTGTGTGACGCATGCTAATGATATGATCCTTTTTCCTGCTCCAGCTAATTTACCCGGATAGTCTGCGTGTGACAATAGTGTCATTAATTAGTCACCCTATACATATGCTTACATGAGTGCACCACATGCCATAGCTCTTTTCTTTGGGGATGGCCATTTTCCATGTGTATTCATTGTGTCTTGCCTATTTTAGAATGTCTCCATTTAAAGTCCACATAGCATATTGGAAAATATCTATGTCTGTTTGTCAGCTCCACTCCCCAAGGACCTGAAACGGGATCCATCAATGGTCCCCAATACAGAACGCTTAAGTCTACATGCAGTATATGAATATTTTCTTAAAGGGAATGAATAGTGGTGTATATCATCTATTTTGTTATGTTTTTTTTTTTATGGTCAGGACTGTGAAATATCAAATAAAACTTATTAATATTTATTTTTCTTGTGCCACTATACATATAAGTGCTCAAAACATAAGGCCACGTTCACAGCTGAGTGATTTTTAGCTTGAAGCTTGTAGTTCTAAAACGCTCAACTAGTGAAATCCCATTAATTCCAATGGCCCCTGTTCACATCTGAGCGTTCTGTCGCCTGAAGCAAAACACCTGACTTGAGCGTTTTACGAGCATTTTTCAGCTCAAACAGCAGCTCTCCACCCCTAATTTCCTCTCCTTCTCCTCCTAGTGCTTTCTATTGGCTAAACAAAAATGCCTGAAGCCGTAAAGCGTTTGTAATACACTTCTAAAACACATTAAAAAAGCTTGTAAAATGGATGCCTCTTCCGGTTCCTCTTCTGTTCCCCCCAGCTCTAGGATACAACAAAAACTTCACAAGCTGCAGTTAGTGGATGCCTGGCGCATTCTACACTCTGGTGAACGAGATTACTCTTTCTTCTCTACCCCTCACCAGTTGTACTCCCGTATAGACCTCTTTCTGGTTCCACACCAGCTATTATCTCTCACCCAAGACATTTCTATTGGCCACATAACTTGGTCTGATCACGCGCCTGTCATGCTGCGTCTCTCGCCGTCGCCACCATGGACTGGTGATGGCATTTGAACAAGAGCCTGTTGCAGATCCCAGAGGATTTGAATGAGGTGGTCCAAGAAATCGCGGCTTACTTTCAAACAATTGCTATCCCGGAGAGTGATCCAGGCATGGTGTGGAAAGCCCATAAACAGTCATAAGGGGGAATTTTGATCAAACACGGATCCCGTATTAAAAAGGCTAGAGAAGTACAACTGACAAAACTGCTGGTCGCTATCCAGGTTCTGGAACTGCAGCATAAAAGGTCACCTGAGCCTGTTGTGTGGACAGAATTTGCTCATCTCCATCGGCATGTCTCTGACCTCCTTTGCTACAAAGCTAAAGCGGCACTCCAATCATGCAAGAAGATAGTGTACTAATTAGGGGACAAATGTTGCAAATGGTCTGGGCCCTCAGAGACCAACATAAGGCTTCTTATATATTAAGGACTCAGATGGGCGAAACCCAAATCTTTACCCAAAGATATCGCCCATACGTTTGGGGAATTTTATTCATCCCTGTACAACCTTCCATCCTCTCCTCCCTCCTCCTCCATAGAAGAATACCTCTCTTCGCACATCTATCACGCCTCCCATCCCCGATTTGGGGAGAACATGAGGTCCCCATCTCCATGGAGGAGCTGAGCGGGGCTGTAAAGTCAGCCAAACACAAACAAAGCACCCGGCCCAGATGGGTTCACTATACAGTACTACAAGACCCTCCTCCCCTTGTTAGGTCCACATATGGTAAAAGTATTTAATGGCCTAGGCCAGACTACTTCATTCCCACCAGAATCACTCTTGGCACACTTCTCAGTTATCCCAAAAGAAGGGAATAATCCCTCTGTTTGCGGAAGTTACCGACCAATCTCTTTGCTGAATGTGGATTTGAAGCTCTTCACCAAGATACTTGCCTCTTGGCTGCAATCCTTGCTACCCCAACTAGTCCATCTAGATCAAGTGGGCTTCATCAGCTCATCGTCTCATCCTACGATAGGTCCTACTCTCCGGGTTGGTCACATGGCTTGTACAAAACCGGAGCTTTCCTCCACCCATTCCCCACTATTTCCCATATTGGGAAACCCTGAATTCACGACAGGAGTGGAAGACGGCCCATTCCGGGACCTCTGGGAGGGGGACTGCTTTCAAGCTGCCCATTTTTTCATTACTAACGCCTGACCCAAGCTCTCCATGTTGATGCTGCCCGATGGTCAGTATAAACTACCTTTCTGGCAAGCGCTTTAGCTTTATCACTTCTTCCGTACCCTGGGTCCCCTGACTTAATTCCGCAACCAGCGGATTCTGTTTGAATCGTACTGTGAAGACAAAGACCCCTTCTGCATACCTTATCGAAGATATATGCATTGCTCATCTCCCCTCCAGATGACTTTATCTTTCTGAGCCTTAGCAAATGGGAAAGGGACCTTGATAGGACCTTCACAACTACCCAACGCCAAAACATCATCCATCTTTCCCTGAAGTCATCTATCTGTGCGCACACACAGGAATCCAACTATAAAATAGTAACGCGCTGGTACCTTACCCCGTCGACTTTGAGTAGATGTTTTCCAGAGACTTCGGAGCGTTGTTGGAGATGTGGAGGCGAGAAGGGAACCTTCCTTCATACCTTCTGTTCCTGTTCAAAGCTCCAAGGGTATTGGTCAGAGGTACAGAGGATTTCCCAACTATTTACAGACTTCCCCATTCCAAGGGATCCTGCCTTCTTCCTGCTTCACTGCTCACAAATGCCAATTCGGACATACAAAAAAAAATCAATCCTCCGTCACTTGACTAACACTGCCAAAGCCTGTGTCACTCTGCATTGGAAATACCCCAATTCCCCTCCATTGCCATTTGGCTCAATAGGGTTAGGAGTGTCAATACCCTGGAAGATCTGGTACCAACTTCCCAAAATAAAAGGGAATTATATTCAAAGACATGGGCATACTAGAACATGTTCATATATTCAGACGAAAGGGAAGTCCCTCCTGGAGAATTGCTCCGAGGATTGAAGTAGGATTGAAGTCCTCCCATCATTCGCACTGTTGAATCCATGCGTTCCATCATCCTGGCCCCTCCCCCCTCCTCCTCTTCTTCTTCTTTCATTCCTCTTCCCCCCTGCTCCACTACTTCCTGACTTGACACCCTTATGAGTGACTCTATACCTCAACAGTATAGTTCTCTCCTACACAAAACTGAACTGTCCCTCGCATACTGCAAGCGAAATGTACATGGTTACCACCCATCTGTCGAAGGGAGAAACTTACCTGACTGCTAGTACTGTCACACTAACCTTAGACTGTGTTACAATAGCTTATACCTATGTCTGTTTTGTAATGGCACCCTTGGTGCTTTTGGTTGCTTTGTGTTATGATGGTTATATTATTCTTCTATACAAATAAAGAATATTAAATAAACAAAAAATGCTTGTAAAAAGCTGCAAAAACGCTTTAAATAAATGCCTGAAAAACCATACCATACACTCAGATGTGAATGAAGCCTACATGGTGAACGTGCCACAAACAATAGTAAATAGTGTCCATTCATTTCAACAAATAAAAAATTCCAAGGTGAACCCAAGCAAAGACATGGTTCTGGTTCATGATTTAACACCAAAGTCAAGCCAAGCCAAGCATGCAGCCAAGGACTTGAATGTTCTGGTCTGGATACCCTCTTGTCATTTCTGGTCTGGTTCTTCTGGATACCCTCTCATCATTTCTGGTCTGGTTCTGGATACCCTCTTGCCATTTCTGGTCTGGCTCTGGATACCTTGAACTTTTTTATTTGTTGAAAAAGGTTGGCACGTTCACCATTTATGGTTGAGCACTTATATGTACAGTATAGTGGCACAATATATATAATTTTTGCATGATCATATTCTGGTTAAATCGGGAGTGCGGTTATTAACCACTTTCTTTTCACAACTGCTCATTTTGTCTAGGAGTGAGGAGAAAGCTTATACTCACCTGATCCTTCTTTCCACTGGAAAACAGCACTCCTCCATCTTCCAGCAGTGGACTATTCCTGGTCTATGGAGCCTGCTCTGGGCTTGATGACATTAGGAACAGTCCACAACTCAAGATTGCTGGAGCGCGGGAGTGCCGGACTGTTCTTGTGCTGGAAGGATCGGAGGTTTGGGTAAGTATATCTCCTTTCTCCTCTCCCCTAGACAAAAATGATCAGTTAATCTGAGCAATGTGGACACAGCCTCAATGCATGGGAAAACTTATTTTTTGCCTAAAGATGTCCTTTGAGGCTACATTCGTATTGGCTATTTGGCCCGGTACGTATGGCAGTGGCAGGAATATGCTGATTCCTGCTGCTGTTTTTGTCAGCTGTGAGCGGCTTGCTGTGGCCGCAGAGCCTATCCACTTTAATGATAGGCCAATGGTGGTCGCAGCTATCCCTGGTTGTTCGGACAGTCAGAGGTCATCACAGATAAGTGTACGGGCTTGGTGGCCGCTTAGAGGTGGCAACAACAGCAGCAGGAATCTATGCAATCTTACAGATACCTGCAGAAGCTCTAAATACCCTCTGCTTTGGCCAAATGCTGTTCAGAACAGGCAAAGCTCTGATACTTCTGGATACTGTCGGAGTTTGCCCACTTCCTTTCACCCTCCCACTGCATTCTTATTGGCCTGGACTGCCTCTTTGACCAATGAGACTGTGTGTGAGGTAGGAGGTAATGGGCAAGCTCCAGAACTAGCAGAAAATGACAGAGCTTTGCTTGTTTAGATTTTCAACTGTAGTGGAGGAAATCTACTGCAGGACCTATAGGTGTATGCCTGCTAGCATCAATTTTAAATTCCTTTATATTTTTTAAAGGCTATTAGTTTTCTTCTTATAAGAGGGAAGTCTGTTATTTACACAACTCCTTGACTCATCAGCAGTGACTAAAGCTTTATGAGATTGTGTTTCAAGCAGACAAACTGTACCTAAAAACAATTTGTTCTGCTGTGTTGGCTCTTTAGTTACCCCTAGTTCTCTAGGCATCCTTTGTCATGCATTATATGCTCATTTGAAACACAAAGATTGTCTGTGTTCCATTTTTTTATTTTTTTTTACTTATAAAAGTATTTTTCCTTCCTATGACCAGATATTGCAAGAAACCCACTATAATTCGCTCTGTGTCCCCTGTCCTGTAAAGGAGAACCAAGATGACAGCGGGCTAGCATTTTTTTATTACTACACTTTAGAAAATGAATTACCGTATATGTATTTTCTATTCAATCACATGGTAATTAAGGTTTAAAATAAACATGTTGAAAACCTAAGCAATGAAAACTGAGCATATAATGAGAGATAAGCATAAGCAGAGGTTATCTTTGGTGAATGTCACAAGTCAATACAGTAAGTAGGTCCATCTCTATAGGCAGCCAAATTGATATGCAAATCTTCACTTTTCCTATAAAAAAAAAGGTTTGACCCCACCCACTTTTACCTACTGAGACTTCCTTTTGGTCTTTCAACATGATGAGTGGATGGGTTAGAAAATGCACAATACATTTTTAATTGACTGTGTTAAAATGTGTTACAATGCAAGACGTGGTTTTCTTTGTTCTATTTTTTCTTTTTGTTCTTTTTCTTTTCTAATTAAAACAAATATTGCATTTTGTACATTACCATTGTTAATACTGAAACATGATTTGCATTATACTTCAACTTAGCACACCAATATAAAGAGCTTTATACAAAGTGTGACAATTGAATTCCTGGAATGAATCGTAAAAAATAATTGTTTGCTTATCCATACACTAGAGGTTGTTACCACATTGAAAGCAGTCCCCTTGTAAAGTGACACACTTTTCTAGATGACTGCAACTGCCAGAAACTCTCCTGGGATTTATTTTCCAGAATGCTGCGCAGTATCTTTGACGCGGCACGCTGGATGTCTGGAATGTCTTTAAATCTGTGTCCTTTTAAAGCATTTTTTAATTTTGGAAACAGCCAAAAGTCGCAGGGGGCTAAGTCAGGGGAATAAGGTGGTTAGTCAAGTTTTGTAATGGATATTGCAAACACTTAACATCATGTGCAGGAGCATTGTCAAGGTGGAGAATCCACTTTCAGGCAAGAGTTCCAGTTTTTTCCTCCAAACAGATTCCCATAACCTTTTCATTTTCCACATTTGTATCAGTCTTTTGAGTTTTTGACTGCCCAGTTCTTGTGTCATCTTGTACATCATCCCACTCTTCTTTAAGGTAGAAGTGCAAAGCTTGTTGGATGTACTTCTGTGGATCACAGGAGTGCAGATCGTCCTGCACTCCTGTAACCCATTTTCAGCAGACAGCGGGCTGGAGCCCTCTATCGGCTGAGATCACAGTGCCGGTTCAGGCTCAGGAAAGATTGGGACAATGAAGTCGGGATCTGCCCACATGCCTGGCCGGCAGCTCCCGCCCTCTCCACAGCCCAGCGCACCAGTGAGCGAGGGGGGCAGAGCAAACAACAGTGACCATAGCTCCCAACTGTCCCTGATTTCGAGGGACTGTCCCTGATTTGGAGCAATGTCCCTCTGTCCCTCATTCCCCATCATTTGTTTCTAATGTTGGTCTGATCTATATAGAATAGATGTATATAAAATGCACTTTTTATCTTTCAAAAAGTGTTTCCCAGTGCTAAACCTTTCATCTAGTTTCTAGATCTCATCCAGGTTCTAGATTTCTGCTGCATTTGTAAATTTTACAAGCCAGTATAAAGGAATAGCAGTGGTAAAAAAAGCACTTGTGGATTTATTTAACCTTTTTTATTTTTGGTTAATTCTCCTTTAACGGGGTGTGGCAGGGGGCGTGTCCTATGCCTTTATACATTTGCTAGTAGCTGCCCCTCATTCCCATCTCAAAATGTTGGGAGGTATGGCGGTGACTGACAGTCACCAGCTCTCTGCTTAGGGAGCCCTGAGAACCGATCAATCAGCGGTGTTTGATCACTTGGTTCTCAGTGTGAGAGCCAGCGGGGGACAGATGCAGCATCGGACCGATGCTGAATCCACCTAGGTAAGTACGATTCGGGGGGGGGAACCCCCCATACTTCTCTTTTACACCACTTATGCCATTCAAAACCACTTGATTTCTTCATGGAATGTCCATAAGCCGGTTGCAACAGAGCTAAAGTTTCACTCGCACTTTTGCCAATTTTCATGCAAAATTTGATGTTAATCCGCTGCTTCAGATTCCTGTCACTCATTTTCGCACTGGCGCATTATTTATTCTGCTACTCTGTAAAGACCGAGTCACCTGGTCTTTGAACCAGGGGAGTGTGAGTTAGGACATGTCAGAACACGCTCAAGTGCAAACGGCGGTGTGACCCACCACCATAGTGCTAAGTCGCAGGCATTCCAGGAATTAAATTGTTACACCCATCCTAGATTATAATGGAAATGATTTTCCCTGCTGTTTTAGTGCAGTTAAAATGTAATGGTGTGATAGGGGCCTATAGAGGCGTGGAAAAGTTAGGACCAAGTTTGGCTTTTTTAGGCAAAGTTGAGATTGCACATACAGTAGCTTTTCTGACAACATCTCTAGAAGCAATGATTGTTTCCACATGTTTTATTTTTTTTTCACCGTGACCTTTGCTTATGCAATTTCTCATCATTTGCATCATTTGGAATTGCCACGTTTTGAGGAAGATCCTATTTCAGGACACCTCATTTGTCATTGTTATAGCCACTATTCAACCTCACTTTGAAATGTTGTAAAAATTTAGGGAAAAAATTTTAATTTCTGGGGATCGGAGTTGAGAAACGCATCGTTCATTGACATGTACAATTATAAAGCGATCACATGAAAATACAGGCTACTGGAAATGTGAACCCTCCTTATTACACGGCAGTCTGTTTATCATATGTAGTTGGCGTGTTTGGAAATCCAAAATTGGAGTATTACATTTCATCCGATCCTCATGTGTTTAGTGTCTGTATTTTCTGCTTTATTATTTAATTTGACCTGATCATGTGTTGAAGTGATTTTTTGGAGCATTGAGAACTGTAATTGTTCATGACTTTGTTTTACTTGTGAAAGTAAAATCCTCAATGTTTCTTTTTCTGCTCCTCCTCCACCCCTCATTATCCCATCTGTCCGTCTTGCCTCTGTTCCATTCATATTTTTTTTTTGTCCGGCCGTAACATTTATCTTCCCCTCTTTTTTTGTGTTGTCTTTGTGTTTGGTCACCGTGTCGTGTCGTTCCTGGTTGTTGTGTTACTATGTGTGTGAACGAAGCTTCCTCTGGCAGTACCAGCTTGGAGGTGTTGACCCCCTTGCAGGATGTGAGTGTGTGCGCTGGGGAGGCAGCGGTGTTTGAGTGTGTGGTTTCGGGACCCCCGGATCTAGACGTGGACTGGATGTTCCGGGGGAAGCTGCTGCAGCCAGCCCTGCTGGACTGTAAGATGCGTTTCAACGGCAAGCAGTGTCTTCTACTCCTCAACTCTGTACATGAAGACGACAGCGGAGTCTACACCTGTAAACTGAGCACGGCAAGAGGTAGGTCTCATTAATTTTACTACCTTATTCCCTTCCCTTTGTTCTTTTTTCTGTGTATACTTTCGAATGCATTTTCCTTTGGAGCAGAAAACTTTAAGCTGGCCATAGATGGTGTGACGGAACGCCTGCTTCCTCTAAACAGTGCCCCCTGCCCTCCAAACAGTGCCCCCTGCCCTCCAAACCGTTCCAGCAGAACCGAGAGCCAATACCAGCCCTATCACCCCCAGCATCATACACAGACAAGATGTTGGGATGAGACCCAAAGGAATGACTGTTTATTGAACAGAAATACAGGTTTTTATACACTTCAAAAGTAGGTCAGTCACCCCATGAACAATAAAAATATTTACCCAACATATCACACAAGGAATAGATAACAAGCTAAAGTTGACACAAAGCTAATCCCAACCTACAAGAGTTATCCAAATTAGCCAACGGACAAAAACAATAGATGACTCAATTAACTAAATTAAAGCGGGAGTCCACCGGGACTCCGCATTTTATTTTTATTTTTTTAAAGCCAGCAGCTACAAATACTGCAGCTGCTGACTTTTAAAATAGTGACACTTACCTGTCCAGGGCGCCCGCGATGTCGGCACCCGAAGCCGATCTGTAGATCGTCACTCGGGTGCTGCCGCCGCCATCTTGGGTATGGGAATCAGGAAATGGAGCCTTTCGGCTTCATTTCCCGGTTCCCTACTGCGCATGCGCGAGTTGCGCTGCGCAATAAGAACGGTCCCCGCTGCCTCTGGGATCTGTGTGTTTCCCAGCAGGCAGCGGGGCACTTGCGGAAGGGGGCGGGCACTTGCGTAAAGGGGCGTAATCTACGCCCCTTTCCGCAGAGAGCTATCCCGGAAGTGGGTGCAGTTACCTGGATTATCCAGGTAACTGCACCCCCCTCCCCCCTGAAAGGTGCCAATTGTGGCGCCGGAGGGGGGGAGGATTCCGATGAGCCGAAGGTCCATTTTAGGGTGGACCTCCGCTTTAAAGCGTAGTTCCACCCTGAATTTTTTTTTTCAGAATCAAACTCCTCTAAACCTATAAAAAAAAATTTGGAGGAATATTTTTTTATATATATATATATATATATATATATATATATACTTAGCAGAATCACCCTGTTGCTATGTAGTCCTCCTAATCTGCCACTTCCTGGTCCGTGGAGCGCCTCGTCACTTCCTCCTCATCATTTCATCATTTCCCAGGAGTCTGTGGGCAGTACTGGGGCAGGAACTTTCTTTGTTGCCGCCTGTTGTTATGGCAACTTTATAAACAATCGGTGCTACGGCCGCCGGGGAATCGGGCATGTGCGAGATCGAGAGGTGCATGCTGGTTACCCAACATGCACCTCTCCAACGATTATCCAGGAAGAGTTATCGATTGGGCTTCACATGCCCACACGATGGAAACGGCCTAAGTATTACATTTATATTTTAGAAAAATTCATAATTAACCATGTGTAATCGTTTTTTAATTCAAACATTAATAATGCCTGGATCAATTAAAAAATAAAAATAAAATTTGGCCGGAACTCCGCTTTAACAATGGGAATGTACACCTTGGAGGCACATAATGGGAGACACCTACTTAAAAATAAACACATAACAAACAGCAATCCCACCCCACCTCAGACTGGCCGTCTAAAACAGTCTATGGGGTTGATTTACTAAAGGTAAATAGACTGTGCACTTTGCAAAGTGCAGTTGCACTGTGCAGGAGCAGTTGCTCCCGAGCTTAATACATGAGGTAAAGCTTCACTTTGCAAAGAGTACCCAATCATGTGCAAGGGACATAAAAAAAAACAGCTTTTCTTGCTTGCACATGATTGGATGATGAAAGTCAGCAGAACTTCTGCTCTTTTACTAAGCTCTGGAGCAACTTTGAAAAGTGCGCAGTCTATTTGCCTTTAGTAAATCAATCCCTATGAGACAAACTCATACAATGTTCCAGTCGTCTGAAAAGTTGGAATTAAAGTGATTGTAAGGGTAATTTTTTTTATTTTTTAAATAACAAACATATCGCACTTACCTCCACTGTGCAGCTCGTTTTGCACAGAGTGGCCCCGCACCTGCTCTTCTGGGGTCCCTCGGTGGCTCTCTCGGCTCCTCCCCGCATCAGATAACCCCCTGGGAATCTCCCAGGGGGATTACCTTGCGGGCGTGCTCCCGAGTGCAGCATTCAACGTCCATAGAGGGCGAATGCAGGACTCGGCCCCACCCCCCATTGGATTGGATTTGATTGATAGCAACAGGAGCCAATAACTGCACTGCTATCAATCTATCCAATCAAGAGTCGGGAGCCTGTGGAGAGAGAGAAAGCGCGTCCCCGCCAACTAAATGAAGGGGTTCAGGTAAGTAAAAAGGGGGGGGGGTCTGGGGGGCCGGTGACTGCCAGGTGTTTTTTCAAGGTGAAAAAACACGAACCTTTACAATCCCTTTATTTTATCTTCATAGATTTCTTGAGGCATATTGTGGATAAATATTTATGTCCCAAGTGGAGAAGCTTCACCAACTCAGTCTGCAGAAGGACCACCAACTCCGGAAGGGAAGCTTTATTGTCCTTATCCAGAGAAGTGATCCAAGCCTCGCTCTCAGGCCTGGTTCACACCTAATGCATTTTTTTGTGCATTTTCAGTTTTGCAGACACACACACTACAGTCCATTTAACATGGCTTCCAATGGCTGTAGTTCACATCTGTGCATTTTATGCAAAAGGGCCAGAGATTTTTTTCGGGTTTTTAGTTCCATAGGGGGGGAAAAACAAGGAACACCGCCAGGGGCGGACTGACAACTTTTGGGACCCCCGGGCAATAGGAGATTATGGGGCTCCCGGGCAATGGGAGAAGATTATGGGGCCCCTGGCAATAGGAGATTATGGGGCCCCCAGGCAATAGATTATGGGGCCACACACTATACACACACACACACATACAGTATACACACACAGACACACAATATACACACACAGAATACACACACTGAAAAGGTACTGGAGCAGCTATAATCTTGGGATTTAAAAAAAAAACACATATTTTTACATACTGTCCGTGGTTTTATTGAGGCTGGCAACACTGATGGTGCCCCTTAGTGGCATAGGGACCTCGGGCAGTGCCCGAGAGCCCGAATGGTCAGTCCGCCCCTGAACACCGCTAAGGTGGGTGAATCCAGATATGAATGAGTGAACTGCATTGAAGGACTCGTCTCGAGGGTGCGAGCCACGGCTCGCCCGCCAAACAAACTGCAAAAAGGAAGAAACGGCCGCACTCCAAGATGATGAATGTGAGTCATTTATTAATCCATCCAAGTGACACACCACAAGGAAAAACGACAATCAAGGCATCAAGGTAGACATGTTTCACACAGTATCATGTGCATTGGCAATGATTAAGCGAATGACACTGTGTGAAACATGTCTGCTTTGATGCCTTGTTTGTCGTTTTTTCCTGTGGTGTGTCACTTAGATGGATTAACCACTTCAGCCCTGGAAGATTTTACCCCCTTCTTGACCAGAGCATTTTTTCCAATTCGGCACTGCGTCGCTTCAGCTGACAATTGCGCGGTCGTGCGACGTTGCACCCAAACAAAATTTACGTCCTTTTTTCACCACAAATAGAGATTTCTTTTGGTGGTATTTGAACTCCTCTGTGGTTTTTATTTTTTGCACTATAAACAAAAGAAGAGCAACAATTTTGAAAAAAAACACAATGGGGTTATTTACGAAAGGCAAATCCACTTTGCACTACAAGTGCAAACTACAAGTGCAAAGTGCACTTGAAATTGCACTGAAAGTGCATTTGGAAGTGCAGTCGCTGTAAATCTAAGGGGTAGATCTGAAATGAGGGGAAGCTCTACTGATTTTATCATCCAAACATGTGCAAGCTAAAATGCTGTTTTTTTTTTTTCCTTGCACGTCTCCCTCGGATCTACAGCGACTGCACTTCCAAGTGCAATTTCAAGTGCACGTTGCACTTGTAGTGCAAAGTGATTTTCCTTTGCTATAATAAATATCCCCCAAAAAATATCTAAAAAATAAATTTTTTTCCCTCAGTTTAGGCCGATACGTATTCTACAAATTTTTGGTAAATTTTTTTTTGCAATAAGCCTATATTTATTGGTTTGCGCACAAGTTATAGCGTCTACAAAATAGGGGATAGTTTTATTACATTTTTATTATTCACTTATTTTTTTATTAGTAATCTGTGATTTTTATCGTGACTGCGACATTATGGTGGACGCATCGGACACTTTTGACACTATTTTGGGACCATTGTCATTTATACAGCGATCAGTGCTATAAAAATGCACTGATTACTGTGTAAATGGCAGGGAAGGGGTTAAACACTAGGTGGCGATCAAGGGGTTAAAGGGGTTGTAAAGTACTTTTTTTTTAAAATAACAAATGTTATACTTACCTCCACTGTGCAGCTCGTTTTGCACAGAGTGGCCCCGAACCTTGTCTTCTGGGGTCCCTCGGCAGCTGTCTCGGCTTCCCCCCGAAAGTACTTCTCACGTTCATGCGAGCTCCCTCGCATGGTGAGAAGCACTTGCGGGCGCGCTCCTGTGATACAGCCGGCGGCTATAGCCGCTCACTGTATCACTCGGCTCCGCCCCTGGCGCGCCGCATCATTGGATGTGATTGACAGCAGCACGAGCCAATGGCTGCTCTGCTTTCAATCCATCAACTCTAGCCAATCAGCGGCCAGGCTGAGTGGCGAAGTGGACGTCGGGGGCGAGTGTGGGACTTTCGAGGGGTCAGGTAAGTAAAACGGGGGCTGGGGGGCCGGCACTGTCAGATGTTTTTTCACCTTAATGCATAGAAGGTGAAAAAATATTTACCTTTACAACCCCTTTAAGTGTGTCCTAGGGAGTGATTCTAAGGCCGCGTACACACGGGCGGACTGTTCGCCCAACTAAGTTTGTCAAACAATCCGACAAACAGTCCGCTCAAAATTAGCATGAACGGACTTGACCACACACGATGAACGAACAGTCCGCTGAAAGCGTGCGCGATGACGTGAACGGCACGTACGACGGGACTAGAAAAACGACGTCCTATACACTGCAATGCAACCTTCGCCGTGTAAATTCTTTCTGAGCATGCGCGAGACTTAGTTTGTCGAACAAGCCTACACACGAGCGGACTGTCCGCTCAAACCAAGTTTCAGCGGACTGTCTTACGGGAATTCCGAAAAACTTTGTTCGTCAGACTGTCCGCTGAAACTGTCCGCTGAAGCCCACACACGAGCGGACTGTCCGCTGAAACACTGTTCAGCGGACAAAGTTGGGCGAACAGTCCGCCCGTGTGTACGCGGCCTAACTGTGGGGGGGAGGGGCTACCACTGACATGACAGCGATCACTGCTCCCGATGACAGGGAGCAATGATCTCTGTCATGTCACTAGGCAGTATGGGGAAATGCCTTGTTTACATAGACATCTCCCCGCTCTGCCTCTCCTCACTGCAATCGCGGGCTGCCAGTGAACATCGAGTTCCCGGGACCCGTTGGCACGCCCCTGCGGCTTGCGGCGTGCACTTGCCCGATAGGTGACAAATTCAAAGGGACGCACAGTTACGCCCATTTGTCTGCCCATGCCATTCTGCCGACGTACATCTGTGTGCGGTGGTCGGCAAGCAGTTAATAAACAATTCATATTCATCACCTTGGAGCGCAGCCGTTTCTTCCTTTTTGGTTCCATAGACTTCAATGGATCAAAAATGTGTATTGAAAAATGCAAAATGCACCTGGAATATGCAAACTGCAACCTGCATAGGTGTGAACCAGGCCTTACTCCCCATACACACGATCAGATTTTCTGCTGATTTTTGTCTTCAGATTTACCAAAACCATGTAGTGTAAGGGCCTGCCTGATTACATACACATTGGAACTCCTAAGGTTTTACCTCATATTATATGGTTTTGGTAAATCTGAAGGAAAAAATCAGCAGAAAATCTGATAGTGTGCTTTAGCCTGGATTCGCACCTATGCAGTTTTAGTGCTTTTTGCATTTTGCAGATTTGCACTACAGTCCATTTAACATGGTTTCCTATGGAACACGTTCTGTAGTGCAAATCTGCAAAATGCAAAAAGCACTAAAACTGCAATAGGTGTGACTCCAGCCTTAGTATCCATTACATTGTTTTCCATCATTAGAGAATGATCTGCTCTCTCCATAATCCATAAGTGGGTAGGAGGCTCGCCACCAGTCCCCTCCAAAAGCCGCCGTCCTGGTTGGGTCTGTCACAGATGGATCAAAATTTTGCCGGTCCAGGAGGGACCGGACAGATTTTTATCCTTGCATGCTTGTCAGTGTTCAACCGAAGTTAAAGTGGTTGTATAGTAAATTTTTTTACTTTTACCTACAGGAAAGCCTATAATAAGGCTTACCTGTAGGTAAAAAAATATCTCCTAAACCTGTACGGTTTAGGAGATATTCCCCTCGGTATGCGCCGCTGACTGCAGCTGCGCATGCGCACAAGGGGGTTCTCAGCTGAAAGCCCGGCAGTCGCCGGACCCTGCCGGGATGAAATCTCCCACGCGCATGCGCGGGAGTGACGATATCGGGGCTCCGGCCACTCACAGCGCTGGAGCCGCGATACCCGGAAGAAACGCGAGGGAGCATGTCAGCTCCCTCGGCGCGGATCGGGCCAGATGTCGGGGCCTCGTTCTAAGGTAAGTATTTCATAATGAGCTAGTATGCGGTGCGATACTAGCTCATTATGCCTTTTGCTTTGCAGGTGGCAAAAAAAAAAAACATTAGCGGGTATACAACCGCTTTAAGTGTTAGATCAACTTCTGTCAGATGGAAATGTTGGAAAACTTTTATCAATCAGTGTATTCTGACAGCGGAGAGTCCCACTGCCAGAATACAATTTCCTGGGGGGGAGGGGTTGTCTGGATGGAGCAATCCTTTAATTTTTTTCCCCCTGGGCTAACAAAGTAAAAAACAAATCATCGATGGTCAGCTTAAAGCCTAGTTGAACTTTCCACACACCTTAATAATCTTGATCTTTATTCATAAAGCAACAGGTATCATAACCCAATATTTTAGGACCTCACAGGATCCCTTTTTTTTTTTTATGGCCGATGCAATATGTTATCCGAACATTCCTTTTTTCATAAATGATCTCCATAGCCTTGCAATTTATGATCTTTTAAAAAAACACACAACAGCACAAGCATGTTTTGCCTGTTACCTTCTACATCTTTGTTTTACAGGCAGGCACCTAAAGCATTTGTTACCCCATCACTTCATATTCCTGATATGTGCCTGCTGTACCATGTATTTGTATGAGAAAGTCTCCTGTTCTCTTTGTATTGCTTCCTTTATGTGAAATCCATGGTGATCCTGCCAGTCCCCTCTGCTTTCCTATTAAAAACTGACCACACTAAGCAGGATAGCGCATCATGGTCAGTTCTCTAGCTGTGCTGGGAACTCAGCCTGCTCTCCTCCAATGATCAGAGTTCTCCTGACATGCTCATGCTGCACAGCCATTCACTGGGAAGCTCATTGTGCTGCTGTTTCTCCTCCCCCCAGCTCTTACTCAGCTGAGAACAGAGGGAATGTGATCACTTATAAAAAAAAGGGAAAAAAGGTATTTTTATATATATATATATATATATATATATATATATATATATATATATATATATATATATATTTTTTTTTTTTGTATACCTATACACAAATGTTTTGCCTTTTAATTTCTGTTTTAAACTGAAGGAGTTGTTTTACAAGGTGATCGTTTCCAATCACTTTAAAGAGTCAGAACACCCAGGACTAATAGCATTATGTATATGCCGTAATGTTAAAACACCTAATGGGTCCTTCCTGCTGAACCGGCCGGCTTAGATTCAAACCGTGTATGGCCGGCCCGTGCCGTGTCCATTTTACTGTACAGTGCAGGAACGCCCAGAATATTTTTACACTTAGCATGTGTACACAAGAGGATAGCCCACAGTATGTCACTTATAGCACAGTGTACAGAGTGGAATGGCCCAGACTACTTTACATATAGGACAGTGCAGGGCTGGTGCAAGGATTTTTGGCTCCTCAGGAGAAACCTAATTTTGCCGCCCCCATTGGCTCCACCCTTGACTCCAGCCCCCCGCCCTGCCCATGTGACAGAAGGCGCCGCTATACAGGAAGCATCGGCTGTGCTTCCTCTAGCGCTGGCTCCAGTGCTGCGCTGCACCTCTAATCACACTACCTCTCGGATGCAGCAGCTGCCTGAGACTGAGTTAGTTACATGCTGCAGCCTGCAGAACATGCAGATGCAGAGGAAAAGCAGCGGTCGGTTACCCCAAGGGAGCAGTGCGCCCTAGGCGGCTTCCTAGTTTGCCTAGTGGTAGCACCGGCCCTGGGACAGTGTACAACATGAGATGGCCCACAGTATTGCACAAATGACACAGTGTACAGAGTGGGATGGCCCAGACTATGTCACATTTATATAGCACATATGTACTATGTCACATATAGCACAGTGTATAGAGTGGAATGACCCACAGTATGTCACGTATCACACCACAGTGGGATGGCTCAGACAATGTCACATATGACACAGTGTAAAGAATGGGATGGCCCAGACAATGTCACACATATAGCACAATGTACAAAGTGAGATGACCCAGACTATGTCACATATAGCACAATGTACAAAGTGAGATGACCCAGACTATGTCACATATAGCACAATGTACAAAGTGAGATGACCCAGACTATGTCACATATAGCACAATGTACAAAGTGGGATGGCCAACAGTATGTTGCAAATGACACAGTGTACAGTGTGGGATGGGGTGGGATATATGTCAAGCATAATGTAGATTACAAAATGGAATGACCCAAATGATGTTATATATAGCGCACTGCACAGGCAGAGATCACCAGGAGTGTGTTCCGTATAGCAGAGTGTACAGAAAAGAATAGTTTGGAGAATATAACATACAGCACAACACAATACACATTCAATAGTACCATAGCAGACACACATTATACTAAGCTCTGAGATTTGAATGGCTACGGATGTGGCTCCTCTCTATCAGACTTCTACGGTTTTGCCTTCAATATAACTATGGGATGCACATTGCAGCACAAAGAACACAACAGTGGGGGACACCCCTGTAGTTGCAGAGACAATAAAACCGCACGTTGGGTGGGAACAGAGCCTACGGCGGACTAAATCTTAAAACTGGAACCCCCGAGAGGCAAAGATATAGCCTTTGGATGGGTCAACGGAATTTAAATGTTAAATATCAGATTTGGGTGGACTGACCCTTTAACTATTGACGTTACAGGCATTTCCCACTTTTAAGTACACAATGGGATTTATTTACTAAAGCTGGAAAGTGCAAAATCAGGCTCACTTCTGTATAGAAACCAATGAGCTTCCAGGCTTTATTACCAAAGTTTAATTGAACAAGCTGAGGTTAGAAGCTCTTTGGATTCTATACAGAAGTGAGCCTGATTTTGCACTTTCCATCTTTAGTAAATACAGTATTTTTGGCTCCATAAGACGCACCTGACCATAAGACGCACCTAGATTTTAGAGGTTGAAAACAAGAAAAAAAATATTCTGAACCAAATGGTGTACTAAAATATTTTCCAGTGCCCATGAAATGCAGAGTGACCATTACCATAGAAAGTATTGGCAGGGTAGTGGCAGGGTATTGCAGAGTATTGGCAGGGAATTGCAGAGTATTGGCAGGGTATGGAGGGATGGTACTACAGATGCAGCCCACAGCGCTGCTGCCATCTGATCTCTCCCCTCCATTGTACAGATCTGTACACAGAGGGGAGAGAGGAACTGGCGTCATCGTGACAAGTGATCGCTACGTCATTTGACGGAGCAATCACATTGCAAACTGCAGGTGCACCAAGATGGCCGCCGCTCCGGAGCTAGGCCGAAGCCTTTCCTAAGGCCGAGGCCACGGAGCGCTCCAGGGGGGCGCGGCGGGGGGCGGTGCCAAGCATATATTCGCACCATAAGACGTAGACACATTTTCCCCCATATTTTTGGGGGGAAAAAGTGCGTCTTATAGTCCGAAAAATACAGTAAACCCCATTGTGTACTTAAAAGTGGGGTATGCCTGTATTTTTATTTTATTTTTTTATATCAGATACTTATATAGCACTGTCAGTTTACGCAGCACTTTACATATTTCTTATACATTCACATCATCATCACTCAAACTACTCAATCTTTCTTACATATGATGTTTCTGTTACCTGTACACATACATTGTCCACCTTTCTTTGTTGAACTCATATCTGTGTATCTTTGTTTTTCCTCCTGTAATGATCCCAGATGAGCTGACGTGCAGCGCTGTGCTCACTGTCCACCCCTCACTGGCTCCCCTGTTCACCAGGAAGATGCAAGATCGGGATGTGGTTGAGGGTCGCACTGCCCGCCTGGACTGTAAAATCAGTGGCACGCCACCCCCTGTTGTCACATGGACCCATTTCAGTAAGTGCCCCAGCTCAATACCTTCAATGATAATGACAGTCCAGGTTTCTAACACTGGATTGCTCCCAGCCCCAATCATACCCTGTATTATATAAACTACTAACCAATTCTATATTATAAGCTGCTAATCACCTGCATCATGTTATTTCAATTTTCCATTGTGAATATTTAAAAGTCTATGAGATGTCTTTATTTGTTTTCTCTATACTGCGATTCCCTCGATCCCTCGGGGATCTATACCTCTCTGCCTAGGTTTTTGGCTCTTGATTGGATAGATTGATAGCAGCTCAGCTATTGGCTCCCACTGCTATCAATCAAATCCAATGACGCGGGCGACGGGGGGCCCGAGCAGAAGATGATGACGGGGGCTGGAACTGCACAGTGGAGGTAAATATCACATGTTTGTTATTTAAAAAAAAAGAAAACTAAGCTTTACAATCACTTTAAGTAGTAAGGTAGCTGGACAGAGCTCTTCAGGACACCAGCCGGTGTAATACACCAGCTATGTCTGTAGTAACAAGGCCCAAGGACAGATAGAGCCTACTACTTACAATCTTCCAAGCGATGCCCTCCAGTTATAACAGACAGATCTGTGGCAGACAGCTCCTCTCAGTCAGCTTCTAAGCACCCAGCTCTCTGCATTCTCCCCTCAGGTTGCCCACCTGAGACCTCCACGCAGAAGCCTGTGCATGAGAAGGCAGGCTCCTCAGGCTGAGCTCTGGGCAAGACCCAGAGCTCTGTGTGCTCTTAGAATAAATACAGTTTCCCAGCCCACCTTTAGAGCCCGCCTCTCTGGCATAGGCTGGGTCCATATCAATATTCATGCTGCTATCTACCTAGCTCCACACCTATCATCCAGAAACTTCTCAAGATGCCTGGATATAGAGGAAGCTATCCAGCAGACTAGCAGCAGCAGAGCACACAGATCAGGCCTGACTACACGATTGCAGCTCATTGAGTACAGTGAGCCAACCTATGCTTTTACCTATCAAAAACAAAACGCTAATGCTTACCTAGCACCTATTTAGGAGGCTGCTACATTTATTACCTGTTTCCATTCACACATGACTAAAAAAATGAAAGAAAAAATAATTTCTTACCTTTCTAGGTGTTTGTTTCAATTTGAAATGAGAGAAAACTCAACCTGTCGCCACAGAGAAAGAGACACAGGGATTTGTTCTCCTCATTAACATACAGCAGGAGGTGTTCCCCTATGATCTGGGGGTGGACTGTCCCTCTGTATCCTCACATCCAGAGCAGGGCTACAGACCCTGCTCTGGTCTTGCGCTAAAAATTCTGGATGAACCCTCTGCATACTGCAATACACCCTCTTTCTATAAATCTTTGCAATAAAAAAAACACAAGCGTTTTTTTTAGTTTGAATACATTGCAATACATGTTTAACCACATCAGCCCTGGAAGGATTTGCCCCCTTAATGACCGGGCCATTTTTTTTTTTGATACGGCACTGCGTCGCTTTAACCACTTTAAGACCGGGGCTCTTTTTTAGATGTTGTGTTTACAAGTTAAAAGCAGTTTTTTTTTGCTAGAAAATTACTTAGAACCCCCAAACATTATACTTTTTTTTTTATAACATCCTAGAGAATAAAATGGCAGTCGTTGCAATACTTTCTGTCACACCGTATTTGTGCAGCAGTCTTACAAGCGCACTTTAAAAAAATAAATAATCAACTTTATTGAATTAAAAAATAAGACAACAGTAAAGTTAGCCCAATTTTTTTTTATATTGTGAAAGATAATGTTACGCTGAGTACATTGATACCCAACATGCTTCAAAATTGCGCCCGCTCGTGGAATGGCGACAAACTTTTACCCTTAAAAATCTCCATAGGCGACATTTAAAAAAAATTCTACCGGTTGCATGATTTGCGTTACAAAGGAGGTCTAGGGCTATAATTATTGCTCTTGCTCTACTGATCGCAGCGATACCTCATATGCATGTGTGGTTTGAACACTGTTTTCATATGCGGGCGCTGCGCACGTATGCATTTGCTTCTGCGCGCGAGCTCGGCGGGGCGGGCGCGTTTAAAAATGTTTTTTCTTTTCTTATTTATTTATTTTACCTTTAACTTTTTATTTTTACACTGTTTAAAAAAAATAAAAAAATAATGTGTCACTTTTATTCCTATGACAAGGAATGTATCCTTTGTAATAGAAAAAAAGCATGACAGGTCCTCTTAAATATGAGATTTGGGGTCAAAAAGACATCAGATCCAATATTTACACTAAAATGCAATAAAAATAAATAAATGTAATTTAAAAATAAATAAATAAATTGGCCCTTTAAGAGCTATTTGACGTTGCTTCTGCCCTGCAATGACATGGAGACGGATGGGAGCCATCTACCCCTCATTCGTCTCCATGTCAGCCCAGGGGACAGACGCAAGCTGCTGACGGCTGCGGTAAGCGGCGGAGGGCACCGGATCGCGGCAGGGGGGGGCCTCTCTCCCGCCACCGATAAAAGTGATCTCACGGCGAATCCGCTGCAGAGACCACTTTTATCTTGTAGCCAAACGCTGGCCGAACTCGGGGATACCGGGGTTATGGCAGCTAGCTGCTGCCATAACAACGATATCTGTCCCCAAAGTCGGACGAGACTGTACCCAAACAAAATTGACTTCCTTTTTTCCCACAAATAAATAGAGCTTTCTTTTGATGGTATTTGATCACCTCTGCGGTTTTTAGTTTTTTGCGCTATAAACAAAGAAAGACCAACAATTTTTTTTTTAACCACACAATGTACGTTGGCAGAATGGCACGGCTGGGCAAATGGGCATACAGGTACGCCCCCCTTTAAACCACGGCATTGTGGGCACCCTTGCCTGCTGGTGGGGCATACACACACCCACTGCGTACTCCGTGAGCATGCCCGCAGGTTCCACAGACTTGATGTCCAACGGGGGCCCCGCGATCGTGTCATGGAGCCGCAGAATGGGGAGATGCCTATGTAAACAAGGCATTTCCCCATTCTGCCTAGTGACATGACAAAGAGCTACTGCTACCTGTCATCGGGAGCAGTGATCGCTGTCATGTCAGTGGTAGCCCATCCCCCCACAGTTAGAGTCACTCCCTAGTACACACTTAACCCCTTGATCGCCCCCTAGTGTTTAACCCCTTCCCTGCCAGTGCCATTTACACAGTAATCAGTGCATTTTCATAGCAGTGATCGCTGTATAAATGACAATGGTCCCAAAATAGTGTCAAAAGTGTCCGATATGTCCGTCCCGCGAAAAATCACAGATCGCTGCCATTACTAGTAAAAAATAAATAATAAAAATGCCATAAATAATGTAAAATAAACAATAATAAAAAAAAAAAATGTTAAAACGCCCCTGTCCTCGGTAGCTCACACTCATAAGTGAACGCACATGTAAGTCCTGCCCACATATGTAAACGATGTTCAAACCACACATGTGAGGTATCGTCAGATGCGTTAGAGCGTGAGCAACAATTCTAGCTCTAGACCTCTTCTATAACTCTAGACTGGTAACCTGTAAAAAATGTTAAAGCGTCGCCTATGGAGATTCTTAAGTTCCCGAAGTTTGGCGCCATTCCCTGAGCGTGCGCATTTTTAAAGTGGGACATGTTTGGTATCTATTTACTCGGCGTAGCATCATCTTACACATTATACTAAAAAATTGGGCTGACTTTACTATTTTGTTCTTTTTTAATTAAAAAAAAATGTGTTTGCAAAAATTGTTGCGCAAATACCGTGCGAGATAAAAGTTGCAACGACCGCCATTTTATTCCCTAGGGTGTCTGCTAAAAAAAAAAAAAAAAAATCTTTGGGGGTTCTGAGTAATTTTCTAGCAAAAAAGGATGATTTTTTACATGTAGGAGAGGAGTGCCAGAATAAGCCTGGTAAGGAAATGGTTAAGCAGCAGTCATTTGACCACTCGGTTCACTCTGGAAGAAAAGGGAAAAGCGATTTAGCGATCGTAGGGTCGCTGCATCTCTGACCTGCACAGCTGAGCCAACATGTGAGCAAGGTGTAGCTTGATGTGATGGGGACTCGGGAGTAAGACCCCTTTCACACTGGGGCATTTTTCAGGCGCTTTAGCTTTAAAAAAAAGCTCCTGTAAAGTGCTTGAAAGAAGCCTCATCTACAATCCCAACGTGAAAGCCCGAGTGCTTTCACACTGAGATCCCTTTCACACTGGGGAGTTTTTCAGGCGTTTTAGCTTAAAAAAAATATCGCCTGTAAAGCGCCTGAAGGAAGCTGCAACTGCAATCCCAATGTGAAAGCCCGAGTGCTTTCACACGGAGGTGCTGCACTGGGAAGGCGTAAAAAAAAAAGTCCTGCAAGCAGCTTCTTTGCAGCGCTTTTGGAGCGGTGAATACACCACTCCTAAAGCGCCCCTTCCCATTTAAATCAATGGGAAGCGCCTGCAAAACGCCTGAAAAGTGCCTGCAAAGCGCTTTTGGCAGCGGCGCTTTGTGGGCGCTTTTAACCCTTTATTTGGCCCCACTAGCTCTCGAAAAAAAGTTTGTAAAGCGCCACTAGTTTAAGCGGCACTTTACTGGCGTTTTTCAGGCGCTGGCAGTGTGAAAGGGCTCTTAAAGCACTTGGGCTTTCACATTGGGATTGCAGATGAGGCTTCTTTCAAGCGCCTTACAGGCGCTTTTTTTTAACGCTAAAGCACCTGAAAGACGCCTGAAAAACGCCCCAGGGTGAAAGGGGTCTAACATGCAGAGTCCAAGTCAGGCAATAAAGTTACATTGATAGAAGAGAGACCAAAGCAAGTGTGAATAAGCCCTAAGGCAGATAAATATTCATCACTCAATGCACTCTTACTTTGTACACTATTTGAGACAACTTATTGGCAGTAGAAATGTCCTGAGTTCAGGAGTAACCTAGCAAGGACAGAACATATAAACAAAGCTCAGGCTGGTTACAGCCCAGCTACAAACAAGACTAAATTTAGCTAGCGACACTCCAGTTTAAAGTGTATTTCCATTTTTGCAGCCAACACTGGAAAATACCTGCTTTATATTTGTTACGTGTTTTACTTTATTTTATTTAATTTTTTTTACACTTTCTCTTTTATATTTTTTTTTGATCACTTTTATTCCTATTACAAAGAATGTAAATATCCCTTGTAATAGGAATCGTTCGTGACAGGTCCTCTTTATGGAGAGATGCGGGGTCAAAAAGACCCCGCATCTCTCCTCCAGACTGGAAAGCATGACATTAAAAAAAATTCACGATCTCATGCTTACCAGCCACGATCGTGGCTTTGTTTACTATCGCGGCCCAGACATGCCATCATAACGCCGCGCCCGGCCCTTCACCGGTCATAGAGATGACTGGTGACCATCTGGTCACCGGATGGTCACAGGAAATCTCTATGATCGTCATCCAGTGATGGCCGATTCTTTCTGCGGGCCCCCGATGGCACAGGAGAGTTTGGAGAAGCAACGAATGGCGGAGGGGGGGGATGTCCCCTCCCGTCGCCTGTAAGAACGATAAAGCATTCTTATGGAGCACAGAATCACCTGCTAAAAACAAGGATATCTGAATGATGCCTGTAGCTGCAGGCATCATTCAGATATTCCCACTGAAAGTCAAGGACGTCAAATGACAGCCTTGGGCTAGAAGTGGTTTTAAATCTAGTACTAGAGGCAGCCTAGCATAAGACTAATGTGTCCTTTGGTATAGGCTCCGGGCACCATCTTGGGAGAGCCTGTGTTCAGTTTTGAGTTCTTGGGAATTTTTGGTAGCCATCCTGGGAGGCAGGAAGGCTAAAAATAGCTTTTCCTGTGCCATCAGGGGTCTGTGCAGTGGGACAATTTAAGAAGAGACATTACCTTGATTGCGTGAGAGACAGTTATGCCTTAGGTGTTGCCTCACCCCTGAGTTGGAAGGGTGGAGGATCTGGAGGACAGATAGTTCTGGAAATGGGGCAAAGAGTTAATACCAGCAACGGTGCTCAGTGAAAGGAAAGGTTCCATTTGGTGGGATTAGTAGGTGCCCTAAAAACCCTTGGGAAGACCTGTGAGCAACCCTGTATCCTGCCCTTGGCCAACAAGGCCCAGGCCTAGGTCAGCACTTTGCAGGAGGGGCAGCACAGAGAGTCCCCGCCAGCTTGTGCTGTTAGTGTAGCGCCAGTCTTATGGGGCGGACTGGGCTGAGAAGCAAATTAGTGTAGCGCCCCCATACAGCGGCCGCAGTGCTTCCGGAGTTCTGCAACTGTGGGCGGGGGGGGGGGGGGGTTGCACCGCTTCTAATTTTGACTGTCCTATCATTCTGGACCAGAAACCTTCCTCACTGTGCTACATG
This sequence comes from Lithobates pipiens, assembly GCF_037356315.1. Taxonomy (NCBI): domain Eukaryota; kingdom Metazoa; phylum Chordata; class Amphibia; order Anura; family Ranidae; genus Lithobates; species Lithobates pipiens. Next base: position 87,625,038 of record NW_027507784.1, on the reverse strand, counting down.
TTTTCTGCTGCACCATTGGAATGGTTATATCCTCTTAGTCCTCTCCATAAATTTGTGCTTAAAGTAGAACTATAGGCAACGCTTTTTTTTTCCATTTTGGATAGAACAAGGGAGGGTTATAGCCCCTGTTAGTTTATTTTTTTACCATCCCTGTCCCACTGCAGAGATTTCCCTTCACTTCCTGCCCCATAGCCAAACAGAAAGTGAGAGGAAATCTATGCAAATTAAGGGAATCCATTGCCCCCCCCCCTTAAACAGCAAGGGGTGTGGCCTTGACAGGAAGGGGGTGGGTCATATTTAAATTAGGGGGTGCACGAATTTAGTTAGGCCTAGGGCAGCACAAAACCTAAATACCGCCTGTGAGTAGTAGATAATGGAGTACAGTGCCTGAACTGAAGAACTGTGTACTTACATACCTCCCAACTTTTTGAGATGGGAATGAGGGACACCTATCAGCAAAAGTATGCAGGCATAGGACACACCCCTTGCCACACCCCCTTAAAGGAGAATTGTACAAAAAAACAAGATTGGTTAAACCCACAAGTGTTTTTTTTTTTTTTTTTACCACTACTATTCCTTTATCAAAAAAATAGTTTATACTCTCGTGCCCTATATCAACAATCTGTATAAAGACAAGCGCTTGTTACACCAATATGTGTGTCTCTTGGAGGCTGTAGAATTTCAAATGCAGCAGCTACTTGTATTCATCATTCCTAAGAATGCGTTCATGAAATAAAACAAAGAAATATCCAGTTAACAGATAGGATGTCGTGATACTCGATTACCAAATTCAAATGATGCACAAATCTACTGCAAGCACCATTTAACAAAAATCAATAATCAATAAATAAATCAATAAATAAAAATCAATTGATTTATTTATTGATTTTTGTTAAATGGTGCTTGCAGTAGATTTATGCATCATTTGAATTTGGTAATTGAGTATCAGCAAATATCTACCTACACATAAGAAAAGCAGTGTTAAAAGAGTGCTGCTTTTCAGTGTGACAGTGGATGTTAGGAGACCGTGTTGTCTCATAACATCCTATCTGTTAACTGGATATTTTTTTGTACTATTCCTTTATATTGGCTTTTGGAATTTACAAATGCAACAATTTATAAATCAGATGAAAGGTTTAGCGCTGGAAAACACTTTTTGATTGGTAAAAAGTGCATTTTATATACAGCTATATAGATCAGACCAAAATGAGGGACAAATGAGGAAGAATGAGGGACAGAGGGACATTGCTCCAAATCAGGGACAGTCCCTCGAAATCAGGGACAGTTGGGAGCTATGTACTTAACCTGTTGGATTTGTAATGTTCAGACTACCTTGCTGCTCTCGGAGACTGCATAACTCTTTAAAGAGGAGGGCCGGTTTTAAAAAAAAAAATGTAAAAGTCAGCAGCTGCAAACACTGTAGCTGCTGACTTTTAATAAGCACACTTACCTGTCCAGGGCGCCCGCGATGTCGGCCGCCCGAGGCTGACCCGTCCCTCGGTCCCGGGTACCGGGGCCGCCATTTTGGCTAAGGGAAACAGGCAGTGGAGCCATGCGGCTCCACTGCCCGTTTCCTACTGCGCATGCGCAAGTCGCGCAGCGCTTTGTGAATGGGGCGCGCTGTGTTCTGGGACACACAGTTCCCAGAACACAGCGCGACCCATTACCCAGAAGACGCCGCACGGAGGAGAGTAGAAAGAAGATCTCCGCGGAGGAGGAAGAGGCAGATTAGGATGATGTGCCTAGCAACAGACATTTCTGGTAAATATTTGTTCTTTTTTTTAATGATTTTTTTCTAATTTTTAATGTATTTTTTTTTCAGGGTGGCCCTCCACTTTAAGATAAAAACGTATCTCTGTAGAGACTGTCCCCCTGTTCTTTGTGGGTCACCCCGTCCCTATGGTTATTTCCTGCTACAAATTCTAATAATGTTTTAATTTACACTTTATTCGTTAGACGTAGAGTCTTTCATTATATATCCTATAACTGTTTTGTAGTCTCAATGGCTATAGGCAGTGTGTGTGATCCTCAGCTATGACTTTACTGCTTCCCATGAGTTTAGCAAAGAGGTCAACCTCAACCCTGCCAAGGCCTTGATTGGCCAGGCCTTTGCTGTCAGTTAAATGTTCAGGTTTTCCTTTTCTGAAGTGGAGTGCATTCACCGCATATTCCCATTAAGAGTGCCCTAGCTGTATGGTGTCATAATCCCCTAGTGCAGGGATATGCAATTAACGGATCTCCAGCTGTTGCAGAACTACAAGTCCCATGAGGCATAGCAAGACTCTGACAGCCACAAGCATGACACCCAGAGGCAGAGGCATGATGGGACTTGTAGTTGGAGGTCCGCTAATTGCATATCCCTGCCCTAGTAGATCCTCCATACAAATATGTGGGAAGTGTACAAAGATGAGACTTGGCTGTAACAGAAGGAGCAGGGGCAGCACAGAGATCCTGGAGATCAGATCCTACTTCATTACACTGAGCACCAAATAAAAAATAAACGAAAAATGGAGAAGATGTCCACACAACTAAACTACAACTGCCATTTATGTACCACATTTTGTCTACAATAGCAGCTAACACAAAGCCACGGCCTACATAGCCATGGTACCTAAAATCGAAATATGTCAATGCTTTTACAAGCATTGAAGCTTTTTAATAATTGTTTGCAAAATTTAGCTTATCCACATTAAAGTGTTTGTAAAAGCACAAGTTTTTTTACCTTCATGTATTCTATGCATGAAGGTAAAAAAATGTTTTGTGTGCAGCAGTCCCCCTAAAACTTACCGAAGCCCCCTCTCGATCCAGCGATGTGCATGAGAGCCTCGGCTCTCTGGGGACTCTTCCTCCATTGGCTGAAACAGCAGCGGGAGCCATTGGCAGCCAATCACAGCCAGTGAGCCAATGAGGCGAGAGAAGCTCTGTGTGTGAATGGACAAGCAGAGCCGCGGCTCAGGAGTGAACATGCCTGGGTGCCTCCCAGTGGCGGCTGGTGCTCAACATTTTTGGAGGGCGCAAACAAACTGAAAAATTCAAAAAAAAAAAACATCAATTGCAGCCACTGTGCCATCAAACACAGCCACTGTGCCCATCAAACGCAGCCACTGTGCCCATCAAATGCTGCCACTGTGCAATCGAATGCTGCCACTGTGACCCCCCCCCCCCCCCGCCACTCGCCGTCTGCCTGGCACTTACCCTGTCTTTGTGGGGCAGCGGGTGGCAGCGTGAGCAGTTTCCTCCATGGGTCTCCTTCCATAGACCTCCTGAAAGGCGTCCAATCACAGCGCCTGTTGTTTCAGCCAATCAGGTGACGGGTAACAGACCCAAGCACCTGATTGGCGGAGAGGTGGTTCAGTGTTAGGAAATCAAATATTCATTCGCTGTTCTAACACACCTGGGTGAACTGAGAGCACCAAGCATTGATGCCTATTAGAGCCTATGGCTCTAATCAGGTGCTTTAAAAACAACCCCCACTGCTGTAATTCAGGTTCCCGACGCCCGAAAAGGGTCTGGGCATCTGAATAGGGGGTGGCAGTGGTGGACATGGATAGATTCATGCTATGCATGAATTTATCCATTGGTCATAGAGGGGGTGGCTGGAGACAGGGGATGGTGCCCGTGCGCTGTTATGGACGCACCATCACTGGGTGCGGGCAATTCAATTCAATCACACACAGAGATCGCTGCTGATGTGGGCACAGTCAGGCTGCATATGACGGGCACTGTTAAGGCTGCTGGGAACTGGCAGTCTGCATATGACAGAACTAGGGATGAGCTTCGAGTTCGAGTCGAACACATGTTCGACTCGAACATTGCCTGTTCGTCTGTTCAGCGAACAGTGAACAATTTGGGCTGTTCGCAGCAAATTCGAAAAGCCGGAACACCCTATACATGTCTATGGGAGAAATCTAAAGTGCTCATTTTAAAGGGTATTATGCAGGTTACTGTCCTAAAAAGTGTTTGGGGACCCGGGTCCTGCCCCAGGGGACATGGATCAATGCAAAAAAAGTTTTAAAAACGGCAGTTTTTTCAGGAGCAGTGATTTTAATAATGATTAAAGTGAAACAACAAAAGTGTAATATTCCTTTAAATTTCGTAGCTGGGGGGTATCTATAGTATGCCTGTGAAGGGGCGCATGTTTCTGGTGCTTAGAACTGTCCCTGCACAAAGTGTCATTTGTGCAGGAAAAAAAGTCTTTTAAAATCACTTGCGGCTATATTGTCGGGTCCCGTAATACAGAGAACACTCAATGAGTGATCTCTGTATTAGCCGACAATTCATTCATTCATTGATAAAAAAATAAAATAAAAAAAGCGTGGGGGTTCCCCTAAATTCAATTACCAGGCCCTTCAGGTCTGACATGGATATTAAGGGGAACCCCGTGTCAAATTTTTTAAAAAAATTGACGTGGGGGTCCCCCTAAATATCCATACCAGACCCTTCAGGTCTGATATGGATATTAAGGGGAACCCCGCATCAAATTTAAAAAAAAATTGACGTGGGGGTCCCCCTAAAAATCCATACCAGACCCTTTATCCGAGCACGCAACCTGGCAGGCCGCAAGAAAAGAGGGGGGGGACAAGAGAGCGGCCCCCCCTCCCTCCTGAACCGTACCAGGCCACATACCCTCAACATTGGGAGGATGCTTTGGGGGTCTGTGACCCCTCAAAGCACCTTGTCCCCTTGTTGATGAGGACAAGGGCCTCATCCTCACAACCCTGGCCGGTGGTTGTGAGGGTCTGCGGGCGGGGGGCTTATCAGAATCTGGAAGCCCCCTTTAACAAGGGGACCCCCAGATCCCGGCCCCCCCTGTTTGAATTGGTAAGGGGGTACAAAAGTACCCCTACCATTTCACAAAGAAAGTGTAAAAATGGTTAAATAAGACAAACACACTTTTGAAAAAATAAAAAAAAGTCACCTGACCCCGCCCCCTCTGACGCTGGTGAAGGGAGCCAGGGGTTCCCCTGAAGACCTGAAGGGCCTGGTAATTGAATTTAGGGGAACTCCCACGCTTTTTTTTAAATTTTTTTTATCAATGAATGAATGAATTGTCGGCTAATACAGAGAACACTCATTGAGTGTTCTCTGTATTACGGGGAGCCGACAATATAGCCGCAAGTGATTTTAAAAGACTTTTTTTCCTGCACAAATTACACTTTGTGCAGGGACAGTTCTAAGCATGGGAAACATGCGCCCCTTCACAGGCATACTATAGATACCCCCCAGCTACGAAATTTAAAGGAATATTACACTTTTATTGTTTCACTTTAATCATTATTAAAATCACTGCTCCTGAAAAAACGGCCGTTTTTAAAACTTTTTTTTGCATTGATCCATGTCCCCTGGGGCAGGACCCGGGTCACCAAACACTTTTTAGTCCCATAGACTTTAATAGGGTTCTAAAGTTCACACGAAGTTTAGGTCTGTTCGCAGGTTCTGGTGCAAACTGAACAGGGGGGTGTTCGGCTCATCCCTAGACAGAACGAATCATCTGAGTTTCCATTATTTCTTATGGGGAAATTCGCTTTGATTTACAAGTGCTTTGGATTACAAGCATGTTTCTGGAACGAATTATGCTCGCAATCCAAGGTTTTACTGTTTAACCCCTTACCGCCGAGCGTACACAGATGTGCGTACTCGGCTTCCGAGGGTTATACCGGGATGATGTTTGCAGTTGCAGGCATCATCCCGATACCGTTTTTCAGAGCTATCCAGCCATAACAACTGTTATACCGGAGGCTGCTCTTAATGGGGCTCCTGTCCAATCGTGAGCCCCAATCAAACATCTGCTGTATCTGGCGGCTAGGGACAGACTGGAATGAAGCCGTAAGCGGCTTCATTCCAGTCTCCTAATCGTAAACACGGAAGTGACGTCATGATGTCACTTCCCGTTTACTCAGCTGCCAATAGCACCGGTTTAAAAAAAAAATAGAGTATTCAGAATCGCCGAAAATGGTGATCTGAATACTTTTAAGTGCAGAGGAGGAATTTGGGGTCTTTTAGACCCCCGATCCCTCCATAAAGAGTACCTGTCACCACCTATTACTGTCACAAGAGATGTTTACATTCCTTGCGACAGCAATAAAAGTGATCAAATTTTATTTTTAGTTTTTTTAAAACAATTTATTAATTTTAAAATAAATAACAAACTTTTTTTTTAAAGCGCCCCCCATCGCCGCGAGCTCGCGCAGCAAAGAAAACGCATACGGAAGTCGCGCCCGCATATGTAAACGGTGTTCAAATCACACATGTGAGGTATCACCGCGATCGTCAGAGCGAGAGCAATAATTTTAGCCCTAGACCTCCTCTGTAACTCTAACCTGGTAACCGGAAAAAAAAATGTAAAACATCGCCTATTGAGATTTTTAGCTACTGTAGTTTGTCGTCATTTCATGAGTGCGTGCAATCATAAAGCGTGACATGTCTGGTATCTATTTACTCGGCGTAACTTTATATTTCACATTATGCAAAAAAATTGGGCTAATTTTACTATTTCTTTTTTTTTTAATTAATGAAAGTGTCCCTTTTCCCAAAAAGTTGCGTTTAAAACACAACTGCACAAATACCCTGTGACATAAAATATTGCAACAATCTCCATTTTATTCTCTAGAGTCTCTGCTAAAATATATATATATATATATATATATATATAAATAATGTTTGGGGGTTCCAAGTAATTTTCTTAACTTGTAAACACCAAATGTCAAAAATAGGCTTAGTCATGAAAGGGATAAAGTTATTTATTGGCAGCAAAAAAATGTTTGAGGCCGCGTACACACGGGCGGACTGTTCGCCCAACCTTGTCCGCTGAACAGTGTTTGGGCGGACAGTCCGCTCGTGTGTGGGCTTTCAGCGGACAGTTTCAGCGGACAGTTGGACGGACAAAGTCTTTCGGAAATTCCGAAAAACTGTCCGCTGAAACTGTGTTTGAGCGAACAGTCCGCCCGTGTGTGGGCCTGTCCGCTGTACTTTCGAAATGAGCGGACTGTTCCCGCTCGGAAAGTCCGCCCATTTCGAGCGCGTGTACAGGTAGGCGGGGCCCGCGAAGGAGACGTTGCGGGCTCCGCCGCCTGGAATGGGCTTAAAGGGGAACCCCAACGCCGAAAAAAAATCGGCGTGGGGGTTCCCCCCAAGTCCACACCAGACCCTTGTCCGAGCACGCTACCCGGCCGGCCAGGAAAGGGGGGCGAGCGAGCGCGCCCCCCCTCCTGAGCCGTACCAGGCCGCGTGCCCTCAACATGGGGGGGTGCCTTGGGGAAGGGGGGGGCCGCGCGGCCCCCCACCCCAAAGCACCTTGTCCCCATGTTGATGAGGACAAGGGCCTCTTCCCGACAACCCTGGCCGTTGGTTGTCGGGGTCTGCGGGCGGGGGGCTTATCGGAATCCGGGAGCCCCCTTTAAGAAGGGGGCCCCCGGATACCGGCCCCCCACCCTATGTGAATGAGTATGGGGTACAATGTACCCCTACCCATTCACCTGTGAAATAAAGTACAAATAAAAACACAACACAGGGGAAAAAAATATTTTATTGCACAGCCGGGAGTCTTCCGTCTTCGGGGGTCTTCTCGCCGGACTCCTCCGCTATGTGTGTGTAGCTCTTTTGCTAGCGGAGGAGTCCGGCTTTCTTCCTCCCCGCCGCCGGCCTCTTCTCCCGACTTCGGGGGTCTTGTCACCCTCTTCGGTTCTTCTGCCGGGCCACCGCGCCTGGTCCGGTGGCCCGGTCTTCTGTCGCCGTCTTCCGTTCTTCTGTCGCCGCCTTCGGTTCTTCTGCCGGGCCACCGCGCCTTCTTGTAGCTCTTTTACAGGCGGTGGCCCGGTCTTCTGTCGCCGCCGACTTCCGCTCGTGTTCTTCTTCTTGTTCTTCTTGTTCTTCTCCAGGAGATGTTGACACGTCGCTCCCTCCGGCCGGAATGCCAGAGCCGCGCTGTGCGGTCACTTATATAGTGACAATGGGGCGGGGTCACATGGTATATGTCACATGGGTTGGTCACATGGGTTGATGTCACATGGGGACTATGACATCGTAAGGGGGCGGGGTCACCATGTGACCAACCCATGTGACATATACCATGTGACCCCGCCCCATTGTCACTATATAAGTGACCGCACAGCGCGGCTCTGGCATTCCGGCCGGAGAGAGCGACGTGTCAACATCTCCTGGAGAAGAATAAGAAGAACAAGAAGAAGAACACGAGCGGAAGTCGGCGGCGACAGAAGACCGGGCCACCGCCTGTAAAAGAGCTACAAGAAGGCACGGTGGCCCGGCAGAAGAACCGAAGGCGGCGACAGAAGAACGGAAGACGGCGACAGAAGACCGGGCCACCGGACCAGGCGCGGTGGCCCGGCAGAAGAACCGAAGAGGGGGACAAGACCCCCGAAGTCGGGAGAAGAGGCCGGCGGCGGGGAGGAAGAAAGCCGGACTCCTCCGCTAGCAAAAGAGCTACACACACATAGCGGAGGAGTCCGGCGAGAAGACCCCCGAAGACGGAAGACCCCCGGCTGTGCAATAAAATATTTTTTTCCCCTGTGTTGTGTTTTTATTTGTACTTTATTTCACAGGTGAATGGGTAGGGGTACATTGTACCCCATACTCATTCACATAGGGTGGGGGGCCGGTATCCGGGGGCCCCCTTCTTAAAGGGGGCTCCCGGATTCCGATAAGCCCCCCGCCCGCAGACCCCGACAACCAACGGCCAGGGTTGTCGGGAAGAGGCCCTTGTCCTCATCAACATGGGGACAAGGTGCTTTGGGGTGGGGGGCCGCGCGGCCCCCCCCTTCCCCAAGGCACCCCCCCATGTTGAGGGCACGCGGCCTGGTACGGCTCAGGAGGGGGGGCGCGCTCGCTCGCCCCCCTTTCCTGGCCGGCCGGGTAGCGTGCTCGGACAAGGGTCTGGTGTGGACTTGGGGGGAACCCCCACGCCGATTTTTTTCGGCGTTGGGGTTCCCCTTTAAGCCCATTCCAGGCGGCGGAGCCCGCGACGTCTCCTTCGCGGGCCCCGCCTACCTGTACACGCGCTCGAAATGGGCGGACTTGCCTCCGCCTTACGTGGGCGAGTCCGTTCATTTCAAAAGTTGAGCGAACTGTTTGCCCAACCTTGTTCGTCAAACAGTCCGCTCGTGTGTGGGCAAGTCCGCTCATGCAAATTTTGAGCGGACTGTTTGCCCAAACTGTTTGACGAACAAGGTTGGGCAAACAGTCCGCGCGTGTGTACGCGGCCTTACTATCCAAAGTTAAAACAACAAGGGCAGAAGATTTAATAGATAGAAAAATGAAAAAGTGACCGAAGTTCCGCTTTAACTGCTTGCACAATTATCATGTGATCTGCTGTGAATGGTCACAGTGATCACATCTTATCCGGCAATCTGGGTGAAACACCGCACAGGAGCGTGGTCTGTTGGGCACGTGAAACTTTGTATTGCTGTATTGCTCTGGTCACAGTATGTAAAAAAAAAGATATAAAAAAAAATTTGAATTAAAAAGATTTTTTTTTAAATGATAACAATTTATTTTTATTTTTATTTTTTACACACTGTCACCAATCAGTGTCCCTGATCACCGCCACACCAGTGATATGTGCACATTACAGCAGCCGCCATTGTAACCAGTAATTTGTTTTGTATTCTATTGACTGAGGCTTCCCCCATTTTCATCTACCTCTTACCTACTAGACTGACCGACATCCATCCAAGTGCTTCATACCGTCCACCCCTGGACCCATCATGGCTAGTTTGTCACCAAGCTGTACTAACAAAATATACATTGGTTTTATTGTCGTGTTCTATTGGCCAAATGTTGTGGCAACTGCCGGTTCACACAGGGGCGGCTTCAAAGTCGCCCATGCAACACGACTTTAGCGCGGCTCGTAAAACGACTTCTGTATAAAAGTCAATGCAAGTCGCCCCCAAGTAGCACAGGAACCTTTTTCTATGTCAGAGCGACTTGAGTCTCTCCTATTAGAACGGTTCCATTGTACTGAATGGCGCGTGACTTGTCAGGCTGACAGGTCGCCCCCTGTGTGAACCGCCACTTACTGTTAATTGCATTCTCGCATTAAAAATAATAATAATAATAAAAAATAAAAAAACGGAGGGTTTTATATCACTTTAAGTGTTGCCTTTCCATACTAACAGATCAGCCAGTGGAAGAAGGCGAGACGGTCCATATTCTGAAGGAGAGGGGGCACCATGCTCTTCTCATCACCCACGTGTCCACTGAAGATGAGGGGCAATATACCATCACTGCCCGCAACCAGCATGGAGAAGAGGAATGTTCTGCAGAGCTCTACGTCGAGGAACCCAGACTTTCCATGTCATCCCACATGTAAGAACTGTACCAGGATTTTCACCACCCCAATAAAATCTGCCTCCACATGGGAAAGAAAGAAGAAAACGATTTAAACTACCCCCCCCCCCCCCCCCCCGAATTCTATAACTATCATTCATATTAGATGTAAAAAGGTTGGCACAGTTGAATAAGTACACCTTTCTGAGTAAAGCTGGCCTCCGGGCTTCTCTTTAGTCTTGCACAGCTGTACTAGAGCCTCTCCTGTACTGAAACTGCTTTCTCTGATTTTAGCGCACACTGTGAGCCAGGGGCATTGTTAGGTCTACAAAAGATCTGGGGCTAGAGCCCAGAGCAGTGTAGTAAAGAAAGTCATACGCTTTGCGAAAATTCAAAATTTCGGAAATTGAAAAATTCGGAAATGAACGAGTTTGTTAAAATTTGTAAAAAAACTAATTCGGAACTTAACGAATTGCACATGTCTAGAGGAAAGGGCTAGATGATGATTTTATCAACATTTAGCATTGGTGTCAATGTGTGCTTAACTGCACTAGCTTTCATCCGTGTTTCTCCATTTATTTTGTCTTGGAGGTTCCCCTTAAAATCCATACCAGACCCAAGGGCCTGGTATTGTCCTGGGGGGGGGGGTACCCCATGCCAATTATTTTTTTTTCATTTTGGCAGGGGGGGGGGGGGGGGGGTTCCCCTTCAAAATCCTCAGCACACAAGTCAATCTGACTTCTGGTGCGACTTCTATTCAAATCAGTGTTATCCCATAGGGAACCATTGATTTTTAATAGAGGCAGAGAAACGCCTGATGAGGCTTGACGCTCTCTAGCTGCATTTAACAGCTTTTACCGGTGATATAGCTTTTACAGCTCTAGCATTGGAGACTCAGAATGCGCTGGACCTGGGGGTTTTTTTTTGGCGCTTAAAAATGCCCATGTGGGTATGAGGCCATCAAATAACATGAAGAGGCATTTTTAAGCTGTAAAAAAGCCCCTAAATGTGGGTGTAAATACGCCCATGGGCATGAGGCCTAATAAACCCACACTCACCTGTCCCACGGTCCAGCAATGCGGCCGCCTGATCACTTCTTCCTCTCTAGGGCTGGCATCACAAGTGTGGGCAACCGGCTGTGACAGCAGTTTACAGCCAGGTGCGTGCTCCGCATGCACGAGTCACACTGCACTTCCTCAATGGCCAGGCAATCTTCTGGGACCTGTGACGTGTCCCAGAAGATTGCAAGGAAGGTGGGGGAGCCTAGGCGGCCAGAGCGGAAGTGGGAGCTGGGGACCTGTCAAAACTAGGTATCCACTCCCCCCCCCCCCCTCCATATAAAAAAAAATGACATGCCAAATGTGGCATATAAGGGGGGAGAAGTCCTACTTTTGGGTTAGTTTGCTTTAAAAGAAAAAAATGATAAATGTACATATTTTTGCAGAGACAAAATGTGCATTTATTCATGTATTTGTTTTCACAGGAGAACTTGTAGTCCATTGAAAACGGTAAGCCGTCTGCCACAGTGGTGGATGGGTCCTGTAGTTTATTCATTCAAAGATCCTCCACATGCTGTCACAGGTAGGGGGCTCTGGGGGTAGGAGGCGGGGTGCTTAGACAAATGTTACACCCTAAATACGGTTGTAACATGTTCATAAAGGTAAACGTAGCCTTTAAAATAGGCCCTCAATGACCTCTGTAGCTTGAGATACTAATAATAATTTGTCCACTTGCAATTTAGTGTAGTCGGGGTGTCTCAATTTCATTGCAGGTCACATGAGCAATATGGTTGCACTCAAAGGGCCAGTTGTATCTGCAAGACTAGATGTTCAGAACTCCCCCACCATAGCTCCCAACTGTCCCTGATTTGGAGCAATGTCCCTCTGTTCCTCATTCCTCCTCATTTGTCCCTCATTTTGGTCTGACCTATATAGAGGTATATAAAATTAACTTTTTATCTATCAAAAAGTGTTTTCTAGTGCTAAACCTTTCATCTGATTTCTAAATTGCTGCATTTGTACATTCCAAAAGCCAATATAAAGGAATAGTAGTGGTTAAAAAAAAGCATTTGCTGGTTCAACCAATCTTATTTTTTTGTGCAATTCTCCTTTTAAGGGGGTGTGGCAAGGGGTGTGTCCTATGGCTGCATACGTTTGCTGATAGGTGTCCCTCATTCCCATCTCAAAAATTTGGGAGGTATACCCCCCACCATCAGAAGTCAAGAGTCCCGCACCCTCCCTTACATTTCAGTGTTTGAAACGTGGTGTAGTCATTCAAGCCAGGTCTCAGCAGTACTCTGCTGTTCCCTCTTCCTGTGCACTTGCTCTGTGTTTACAATATAGAAATAGAGATTAGAAGGCTGACAAGTTTCCAAGCAACTTGCTGGCAGAGAGGAGCACCGTGAGCTGAGCTCCTAAAATTAAAGTGAACGTTTCTCTTTCTACTGTACACTATAGCCTTGTACACACGGTCAAAAAGTCCCATTGGATTATGTTGTCGGTGTGTGGGCTCTAGCGGGCTTTTTCCGACGGAAAAAATTTGAGAGCAGGACCTAAAATTTTCCAACGGCAAAATCCGATCGGACTTTTTCCGATCGTGTGTATAGAATTCTGAGGCACAAAGTGCTGCGCATGCTCAGAATAAATCTGGCGACGAAAGCTATTGTCTACTGGCCTCTACATAGTCCCGCCGTACGTTTTTGTACGTCACCTCGTTCGTAACGATCGGATTTTCCGACAACTTTGTCCGACCACGTGTATGCAAGACAAGTTTGGCACAAAATCCGTTAGAAAAAATCTGATGGATTTTGTTGTCCGAATGTCCGACCGTGTGTACAGGGCATTTGAGGAGGTTTTTTTCCATAGTGCCTGCAGATACAGGCTTCAGTGAGGGCTTCTATGCTACTTGTTTAGAATATGAACACTTTAAAGGTTCTATATCCCGGCCACTGTTCTTTTTTAAGCTTTGTTTCACTTACATTAAGTTGACCTGAGCTCAGTAAGACCTGGAGGTAGAGCTCATTCAGCACTTTGGGGGAAATAGTTGCAGGGCACTTGGGTATTCAGAGGAAACATAAGATGAACAATTAAGGTAATGTGAGAATAAATAGAATGATAGGACAGTTTAGGTTTCTACACCCAATACTTTATATTTTTTTGCAATAATATCATAACTCCTTTCAGATCCAAGCTTGAAAAGATGCCTTCCATCCCAGAAGAGCCGGAGGTGCAGGACATTGAGGTGGAGGGAGTGCTCATGCCGGATTTCCTGCGACCACTGCAGGACCTCGACGTGGTGGAGTCCCGTGAGGTTCAGTTGGAATGTCAAGTAACTGGCTTACCATATCCAACCATCACCTGGTACCACAATGGAAAGAAGATCCAGAGCACAGATGACCGCAGAATGACCCAATGTGAGAATTTCTCTTGTTGAAATGTTATCAAATTGTGCAGAAATCTGACGCGAGGTCTGAAGCTGACCATAGATGTCAGGTGTGCATGCACAATGTCATGTGGTTCAGCTTTGAAAATATTTAGTTTAAAAAAGAGGAAATACACTCACATTTTAGTAGATAGGAAGGAAAGCAGTGACTTCAGCAGAGCCTCCGATGCGTTTCGTCTCATAAGACGTCCCCCAGATGATGTCTTATGAGACAAAACGCATAGGGAAGCTTCTATCACTATATTGTTTGGCTTACCTTTACAGTTTTGTTTCAAGTATTAGTGATCCTCTTTTTTGGACATTATTTTTGGACACTATTCATACTTTTGTATCATTCGCACATTTTTATATTTGGTTTATCATTGTCCTTTGAAGGGTATATTATATATGTGCACTGTGATTTACACATATCTTTTTTAATCTTAGTTCATTCTGTGATTATTCATTATCGCTGCACTTGCCTTCCACATGTTATCTAATTTTTGCAATCGATCCCTTGCTGTGCTGGCTGCTTACTGACCATCCTTTGTAGACAGCGCGGTATATTTGTTTTATTTTTTCACAACATAACATGAGTGCTCTGGTTGCATGAACATTTTGTTTTGGGCAATAGAGATGGGAGGGGAAAAGTATTTTGCACAGACATGGTGCAAGAAAATGTGACCAGATAATGTTCCTTGTCCTGGCCAATCACTTTATCCCTGTAATCTTTTATGGCTATTAGGGACTGTTGGGAGCTGTCACATGGACGCTAAATTGGGAGATGGATGTCCAGTGAATCTAAATTCTGAAGAAATAACTTTTTTTTTCAGTTGAATAGAGTAAGGCGGTGGTCTCCACATCGCAACCCAGGGGCCAGATGTGGCCTTCTGCTTGCCTTTATCTGACTCTTAAGCCACTATTCCTCCCACTGACACCAGCAATGGTGCATAATTCTGGTCACTGTTACCAACAATAGGGCACTTTTCCTACCACTGACCCCACCAGTGATGGGGCACTATTCCTCCAACTGACACCAGTGATGGGGAACTATTCCTCCCACTTATACCAATGATGGGGCACTATTCCTTCCACTGACACCAATGATAAGGCACTATTCCTCCCACTAATACCAATGACGGGGCACTATTCCTCCCAGGGATACCAATGATGGGGCAGTATACCTTCCCATGATACCAACAATGGGGCAATATTCCCCCTCTAATACCAATGATGAGGTATTGTATACTCCCACTGATGTCAGGGCATAGTCTACTGCAACTAGCCACAGTCCAGCCCCCTTAAAGTCTGAAGGACAGTAAACTGGTCCTTTATTTAGAAAGTTTGGAGACCTCCTGGTCAGCGCTGGATTAACATTGGGGCTATTGGAGCTGCAACACCAGGCCCCTTAAATAAAAAATCACAAAAAAACAAAAAACAAACAAAAAACTATTGACTTTGAGGGTCGTGGCTCGGTGATCATGGGTCACATAGGGGGTGGGTAACTGAAGGTCTACCCCACTACAGGCTGCTATCACCTATGGTTCCGGAGATACGGGGCTCCTCGCACAGCCTGTCAGAAGCTACATACAGAGCGGCCATTTTAAAAACAAGCCGGACACACTCTGTTTGCAGCATGATGAGCTCACAGTTCCTCTCCTCACTTCTTGTCAGAGGCACTGAGCTCAATGGACAGCTTGGAGCCTGCAGAGTTTGACAGGCAGCACCGCCTGTCAAACTCTCTCGCAGTAGCAGAATTATCCAACAATGTAAAACAGCCATTCAGCAATGTAAAAAACAAAAAGGAGGCGGCTGTAGCACCTCGTGAATGCCTGTCAGCTGCTGCTATACCACTCGTTGAAAAGCAATAGACCACAGATCACTTTTCAGAGGGCAGTAAGCATTACTGCAAATGTGAAAGAAACTTGAAACATCATCCATTTCGCACTCACCACCAACCAGGTCACTCCCCAGCCACTTTCCATGTTAGCCACCTCCCTTCAACTTATATCACGGGTGACCATTTCCCAACCTGCAGAGGACGGACCCTACTCCAAAATATATCACTCCCCCACCTGCTGATTAATATCCCTCCATGACCACCTCACACCCCCCTGCTGACAGACCTCTCTCCCCAGCCTGTCCCCACACACCATCTCACCTGCTGACCTGTGGATGGGGGAATCACTCCCGCAGTGTTATTGTGTTCTGCCAGTGGGGAGACTTCCCAAGCCACAGAATACAATGATCAGTGTTGCTAACTATAGCTGGCAGCACTGACTGTTTTGGGAAAAACCTGACAGGCTGGTTGTACTCAAGTCGATTAATAGATTAACTTGTGTACAACCAGCTAGCCCATACATAGATCAACTATATCTGGTCTCTGCTTAATTGGTTTACTTTCAATTCATGTATGGCCCGTTTAACCACTACGCAGTCCCTAAACATTCTTCCACAAACCTTTCCAATTTTTTCTTCTCAAATTCCTACATCCCCCTCACCGGTACATAGTGCCCACTGTCATACCCTCCACACTCCTCTCCTATACATAGTACTCACTGTCATACCCTTCACACTCCTCTCCTATATATAGTACCCACTGTCATATAGACTTGTGCACAACAGAAAATTTTGTTTAGTTTCGGTTCGTTGTCATTCGTAAAATACATCATTTCGTTCTGTTATATTCGTTATGTTACATTACTACGTTTTTGGATAATTCGTTATTATTCGTAGAGTGTCGAATTCATTCGTTCGTATTAGTTGAAATTCGCTATTTATGTATGTATATACATTCGTGATAATGATTCGTTAGTTTGGAAAGTCGTTTGTTTATTGAATCTTTTAACACACACAATGACAACGTCCCTTCTCCCCGGCTCAAATACAACACCCTTCTAACTCAGTTCTCAGGAATGCACTTTGCCAGTAATCCAACCTCCGGCACAAAATTAATTAGCTGATTGGACTATAAGATTTACTTGGAGCTGACCTTTTGTTTCATTAGATCTTTAAAGAATTACCGAATTCATTCGTTATATTTCTTTCGTATTCGTTGTTATTCTTCATTTTTTTATTCGGACATTCGGATGCATCCGAATGTCCGAAAGATGCAAAATTCGGCCGAATTTCGATTAGCTACGAAACGAATTGCACAAGCCTACTGTCATACCCTTCACACTTCTCTCCTATACACAGTGCCCACTGTCATACCCTCCACACTCATCTCCTGTACATACTGCCCATGGTCATACCCTCCACACTCCTCTCCAGTACATAGTGCTCACTGTCATAACCCCCACACTCCTCTCCTGTACATACTGCTCACTGTTATACCCTCCACACTCCTCTCCTGTATATGATGCCCACGGTCATACCTTCCACACTCATCTCCTGTACATACTACCCACGGTTATACCCTCCACACTCATCTCCTGTACATACTGCCCATGGTCATACCCTCCACACTCATCTCCTGTACATACTGCCCACGGTCATACCCTCCACACTCATCTCCTGTACATACTGCCCACTGTCATACCCTCCACCCTCCTCTCCTGTGCATACTGCTTACTATCATACCCTCCACATTCCTCTTCTGTATATACTGCCCACTGTGATACCCTCCATACTCCTCTTCATACTGCCAACTGTCATACCCTCCACACTCCTCTCCTGTACATACTGCCAACTATCTTTCTCTCCACACTCCTCTCTTGTGCATACCATCTTCATAATACCTTTCACACTCCTCTCCTGTACATACTGCCCCTATTATACCCTCCACACCCCTCTCCTGTACATATTGCCCCCATCATACCCTCCACACTCATCTCCTGTACATACTGCCCCCATCATACCCTCCACACTCCTCTCCTGTACATACTGCCCCCATCATACCCTCCACACTCATCTCCTGTACATATTGCCCCCATCATACCCTCCACACTCATCTCCTGTACATACTGCCCCGATCATACCCTCCACACTCCTCTCCTGTACATACTGCCCACTGGCATACCCTCCACACTCCTCTCCTGTACATAGTGCCCACTGTTATACCCTCCACATTCCTCTCCCTCACCTGCACATACTTCCCACTTTTATACCATCCATACTCCTCCCCTATGCTTCTTACACACAAAAACATTTATTTAAAATGACATTGAATATCCTCAATGTTACCAGCTCTAGAATGGCCACACTTTTGTTCCATCTTCACCCGGTCTTCCTTCTGGGTTCTGTGCCTTCGGTCACTTACCTTGGCCAGGCTGCGTTGCTGTCACTTCCACGCATAATCATTAGCATCCTCTCTCTCTCTGTCTCTCTCACTCCCCCCTCTCTCTCATCCTCCCTCCCTTACCCCTCACCCCTCTATCATCCCCCCTCTCTCTCTCATCCTCCCACCCTTACCCCTCACCCCTCTCTCATCCCCTTTCTCTCTCTCTCTCTCTCTCATCCTCCCTCCCTTACTCCTCACCCCTCTCTCACCCCCCCCTCTCTCTCTCATCCTCCCTCCCTTACCCCTCACCCCTCTCTCACCCCCCCTCTCTCTCTCATCCTCCCTCCCTTACCCCTCACCCCTCTCTCACCCCCTTTCTCTCTCTCTCTCATCCTCCCTCTCTCTATTTAATTTAATTTGTTATAACAAAAAAAATAACAAAAAAACTGTTTGCATTTTTAATTATTTTTTTGTTTTAATAAAAAAACCCCACCATAATCCTCAGCACCAGGCCCATGATGTTCTTAATCCAGCCCTGCCTACTCCCAAACTGTAAAACACACAGCCAAGTATTATTCTACACAATTCTTTCTATTGTGCATTAAAAAACAAAAACAAATAAAATTAGACATGCTATCTGCCAATAGAACTTAACCAAAAAGTGCATTCTATGCATCCAAAAATATAGAAAATATACCAAATCAAATCATTATTATTCAACCAAAAAAATAATGTCAAAGCAAAAACTGCAAGGTCAATAATAAATAACACGTTATCTCCTCCGATTCCGCATCATGGCTGGTTGAAGAACGGCCGTTCAGAAACTAAACTGAAAAACGCGAAAAACACAACCAAAACAGAGTCACCGTGGGGATTCCAATGTTGCCATGTAAGACCAGTGTATCTTTAATTGTCTATGTTTCGTTTAAATCAATAAAGAGATATTTATAAAAAAAAAAAGAAAAAAAAAGAAAAGCGCGAATCAACACCCACCAAACTTCTACTAACACGAAATTAGCAGAAGGAGCCCAAAGGGTGGCGCTAAAGAGCTGAAAAATCACGTAGTACCTCACTACGTTCGTAATTGTTGGCCAACAATTGTGTGGCCGTGTGTATGCAAGACAAGTTTGAGCCACGGTTTTGTTGGCCAGCAACCCGATCGTGTGTACGAGGCTTTACAATTCAACACCGCCACACATTTGTGGCAAGTTATCCTTGCTATCTGGGTGGGATGATTGCTCTTGCTCCAGGTGTGGCCCCCCCAAGAGAGCCCACCCAAAAATGTGCATGTGCATGGAGAGAGTAGGACAGTTTGGGGTCTGGTTTTGTAACCATCATCACCATCATAACATGTCTTGGCTACCAGATCATATTTTTTGGCCTAATGACTGGTCCTGCTAATATAAGGTTGGCCATGAACGTCTTGAGCTCTCCCATAATCCAATGCAACATATGGTGCTTTTGGCTTTGGAAAATCTTTGTGTGGCCTTGCCCATCTCAGAGGGAAGAAAGGTGGTGACGGCTCCTGTACCCGTCCAGTCAGCTCTACAGTTGCCAGTTTAGGAGTGCCACCAAACCTCTCCTTCTTTTTTTAAATATCTATGTGTTTCTAGATAAAGGAAAAAAAAAAAGATTGTGTGGTGTGTGGTGGATCTTTTGGGAACATGAGAACATAAACCATGTACGCTCTGTGCCCACCTTATTTTCCCATTACTTTTACCTATATTTTTATAAACCGTATTATTTCTCTTCAGATAAGGACGTCCATCGACTTGTGTTTCCATCTGTTAGCCACACACATGCCGGCGTTTACAAGAGTGTCATCTCAAACAAGGTTGGCAAGGCTGCGTGTTATGCTCACTTATACGTCACAGGTAAGAAAAATAAGAAAAATACTCCATGCTAGAGATATTATTATTATTATTATTCACGATTTATATAGCGCCAACAGTTTACGCAGCGCTTTACAATGTATAGGGGGACAACACAATTACAGTACAATAGGTACAGGTGGGCCCTGCTCGTAGAGCTTACATTCTAAAAGGAGGGGGTGGTGGTACAAAAGGTAATAGCTGTAGAGAATGATTTGACGGGGGTGGTATTATTATTACTTATTAATTATTAATATTAATTAATATTAATATTATAGATGTTATTATATTATATTTTATAATAATATTATAATATATTATAATACTAATATTAATATTATATTAAATATTATTATTAACATTATTAATATTAATATTATTAATTATTATTATTAATAATAATAATTAATATTAATATAATTAATTACTATTGATGTTAATATAATTATTATTAATATTACAATTAATATTAGAATATAAGAATATTATAATATATTATAATATTTTATAATAATATTATATAAATATTTTATAATATTATAGATATTATAGGTATTAATATTATAGATATTACAAGCAGGGCCAGAACAAAGGGTGGACAGGAGGGACGGTCACCCTGGGCGCAATGGTTTACTGTAGGGAGGGGGCGCCTTCCTTATATTCCAAGGCTGACAGTAGTAGTGACTAGACATGTGCGGTTCCTTCTGAATTGAAATTATTATTTGGATGTATCCAAATTTCTGAATGAAATAAAAAAAAAAATAATAATAAAAAAATCTTATTTAAAAAAGATGTTTTTTTAATCACAATTTTCACAAAGAAATGAAAAAAATCTTATCTAAAAAGATGTTTTTTTATCACAATTTTCTCACAAGTTGTTAGTATATTCACATTTTTTATTTATATATTACCACATAGTTGAGGATCAGCGCTGCCTTCCTTTTTGTCTTTGAATTTCCGAACTAGCATAGTATTGAATTTGAACGAATCCCAAATAACGAAAACAACATTTCAGACGGAATTCAAATTCGAAAGTTTTTTAATCTAATTCGAAACTTTTTTTTTAATTTAAATTTGAATAGTTTTCTAGTCGAATTTGAGTTTCCGAAAATAATAATATAGAATAGAAAATAAAGTAATAGAATAGAAAAGAAAATAATGGAATAGAAAATAAAAGAATGGAATATAATAGCATAAAATAGAACAGAAAATAAACAAACAGAAAAAAATTGAATAGAAAACAAAGGGATAGAATAGAAAATAAAAGAATAGAGTAAAACAGAACAAAGTAGAAGAGAAAATAAAAGAACAGAATAAAATAGAAAATGAAGGAATGGAATAGAATAAAAAATAGAATAGAATAAAAAAGAAAGACTATAACTATCTTCTGAAATTTGAATTTCAAATAGAATAAATTTGAATTTATATACAATAGAAAACAATAGAATAGAAAATAGGAATTGAATAGAAAGGGGAAAGAATAGAATATAAAAAATAATAGAAAGAATATAACTTTCTATTGAAATTCAAATTTTTAATAGAATAAGTTAAAATTGTAATAGAAAAGAAAAAAATTGAATAGAATAAAAATAAAATAAAAGAATAGAAAGAGATTTGAATAGAGTAGAAAAGAAAATAATACAACAGAAAATAAAACAATGGAATATAATAGTATAAAACAGAACAGAAAATAAAGGAACAGAGAAAAATAGAATATAAAACAAAGGGATAGAATAGAAAATAAAAGAATAGAGTAAAACAGAACAAAACACAATAGAAAATAAAAGAACAGAATAAAATAGAAAATAAAGGAATGGAATAAAAAATAGAATAGAATAAAGTAGAAAGAATATAACTATCTTCTGAAATTCAAATTTCAAATAGAATAAATTTGAACTTGTATACACTAGAAAAGAATAGAATAGAAAATAGGAATGGAATAGAATGCAAAAGAATAGAATAGAAAAAAAAATAGAAAGAATAAAACTTTCTATTGAAATTTTAATTTTAAATAGAATAAATTAAAATTATAATAGGAAAGAAAAGAATAGAATAAAATAAAATTTAATAGAATAAAAATAAAATAAAAGTATAGAATAGAATAAAATGAGAATAGAATAGATCATAATAGAAAGAATTTAACAATTTCACAAAATTTGAATAGAATAAATTTGAATTTAAATGGAGTAGAAAAGAAAATAATGGAATAGAAAATAAAAGAATGGAATATAATAGCATAAAACAGAACAGAAAATAAAAGAACAGAAAAAAATAGAATATAAAACAAAGGGATAGAATAGAAAATGAAAAAAGTAGAGTAAAACAGAACAAAATAGAATAGAAAATAAAAGAACAGAAAAAAATTGAAAATAAAGGAATAGAATAAAAAATAGAATATAATAAAATATAAAGAATATAACTATCTTCTGAATTTCGAATTTCAAATAGAATAAATTAGAATTTGTATACAATATAAAAGAATAGAATACAAAATAGGAATGGAATAGAATGCAAAAGAATAGAAAGAATATAACTTTGTATTGAGATTTGAACTTTGAATATAATAAATTAAAATTCTAATAGAAAAGAAAATAATAGAATAAAATAAAATTGAATAGAATAAAAATAAAATAAAAGAATAGAATAGAATAAAAAAATAGAACAGAATAGAATAGATCATAATAGAAAGAATATAACCATTTCCCAAAATTTGAATAGAATAAATTTGAATTTGAATAGAATAGAAAATAGATTAGAATAGAATTGGAAAAAAAGAATAGTAAAAAAAATAGAATAAAATAGAAAGAATTTAACCATCTTCCAAAATTCAAATTTCGAATAGAATAAATTCAATTTAGAATGGAATTCGATTAGAATGGAATTAAAATTCGAATTGATTTGAATAAACGTAATGAATTCTTAAAATGAATTAAGCGAGAAAAAAAAACAAATTCAACAAAAAAAATAATGTAAATACCGAATCTAACCAAAACAATTTTTTTTCGTTCTGCACATAGCAGGGTGTAGTATCCCCTAAGCTTGCACATCATGAATGGGGGGGAGAGGGGGGGCTCAGTTTGGCATCTTTGCCCCGGGCGCTGGATGACCTTGTCCACTGATTACAAGCAACCTGTAAAATTTGGAAATGCTAGTTTCTTGGCTGTCATCCTTATTCCAATGGATGCAATGCTCCTTGTGTCACTGACTTGGAACAAGTCTGCAGAACTTTATTGAAAGTCATGCGGTCTCATTCTTCCTGTTTTCCAGACGTGGTCCCAACTCCTCCAGATGGTCCCCCCATTATCGCATCTGTGACGGGAAAAACAGTGAAACTGCGATGGAATCCCCCCAAATGGCTGGATCCTGTTATAGGTTTGAATCTCAAGTGTATCCCATAATTGCATGCTTCTAAAAAAAAAAAAAAAAAAAAAACAATGCCTTTGCTATTGGCTGTGACCCCCATACTGGTCCTCACCAGCCATGAGCATGTCAAAGTTCGCCCTGATACATCTCTGTTTTCTTTCTTTCTTGCAGACCTGGATCAGCTGACTTATTCTATCCAGCAGCAAGTGGTGGGCTCTCCGCAGTGGACGGTCATTGCTACCAATGTGAAAGAGACCAACTACTCGGTCAAAGCATTAACCATAGGGCACCAGTATCTGTTCCGGGTGGTGACCTACACTGCTACCGCACATAGCAAACCATCTCCGCCCAGCGAGAGTGTTAAGCTTCTGGACCGGGGTAAGAGGCTGCATAGCGACGGAGGTGGGCGGGGTTGAATTTAAACCGCAAAAAAAAAGAGTTGAAATTTAAATATATACTTTTATAGTTAGTTATACACTAAGTATAATCATTAGCGTTTTGTTTGAGTTTCATGAAATTAAAATATATTCAGGCATACATCAGAAATCCTCCTTGTGGTTAAATATTGAAAGAGGATTGGGGGTGGGGTTATGACGGTGCCAACAGATAATAATAGAAACCAAAGATTGTTCAAATGTAAAATTTATTATAAACATAATTTAAAAAAATTAATCAGATCATTGTGTTTCATTGTACATTTTCATTTGGGTAGTCATACAGGTAAAATTCGGGTTGTACAAAGGTTATATGTTCACGTGATATCCCGACATGTTTCACCTATTTGGCTTCATCAGGGGATTAACGAACCAACCGGAAGACACAAAGAGCCCAAAGAAGCCCCCGAAAAAAAGATTGCCACTGTAATCAGGACCAAGAAAGAGAGGGGGAAACAAAGTCATGTTTGCAGCTTGCCCTCGATAGGGTCACTTTGGGGAACTAGGGCATGTAGCATTTTTTTTGGGGGGGGGGGGATTTTTGCATTTACGTGTCTACAGCAGGGCCATTGAAATAAATAAAATAGCTTAGTGCACCTTATGCCGCATACACACGAGCGTTTTTTCCGACAGAATTCCGCTCAAGTTTGGCTTGCATACACACGGTCATACAAAAGTTCTCGGAACTTTCGACCGCCAAGAATGCGGTGACGTACAACACTACGACGAGCCGAGAAAATGAAGTTCAATGCTTTCGAGCATGCGTGGAATTGTTTCCGAACATGCATAGGAATTGTTTCCGAGCATGCGTGGAATTGTTTCCGAGCATGCGTGGAATTGTTTCCGAGCATGCGTGGAATTGTTTCCGAGCATGCGTGGAATTGTTTCCGAGCATGCGTAGGAATTGTTTCCGAGCATGCGTAGGAAATGTTTCCGAGCATGCGTGGAATTGTTTTTCGAGCATGCGTAGGAATTGTTTCCGAGCATGCGTAGGAATTGTTTCCGAGCATGCGTAGGAAATGTTTCCGAGCATGCGTGGAATTGTTTTCCGAGCATGCGTAGGAATTGTTTCCGAGCATGCGTAGGAATTTTGCGTGCCGGAATTTGTGCAGACAATCAGAATTTCCGATCTGAACTTTTTCCGACGGAAAAATTGAGAACCTGCTCTCAATCTTTTGTTGCCGGGAATTCTGCCAGCAAAAGACCGATGGAGCGTACACACGGTCGCATTTTCCGACCAAAAGCTCGCATCCAACTTTTGCTGGCAGAATTTCTGATCGTGTGTACGGGGCTTTACATGCCCATTTACAATGGGAAATCTGTTCTGAATGTCTCTCTCAACTTTTGCACACAGTGAGCATATACAACTGTTTTGGCTAAACATGTAGAGTGATCAGCCCCCTTGGTGCTGCTATATCTCATATAACAGCAGCAATGATTACCTGAAATCTCTTGACTGGAAGATGTCTGTAGATTTTGCAGTCAAATTCCTCTCATTCAGATGGGGTGTTTTGTTGATTTACTAAAACTTGAGAGTGCAAAATCTGCTTCAGCTCTGTAGAGAAACCAATCAGCTTTCAGCTTATTTTTTTTTCATAGCTTAATTGAAATTAGAAGTTGACTGGCTATTAGTCAGGTTGAAAAAAGACCATCTACTTCAAGCAATATAAAAAATAAAGCATACAATCCCATATACACAATCCTATACTCACAGTTGATCCAGGGGAAAGTGAAAAATCCCAGCAAAAGCATTATCCAATCTGCTACAGCAGGGGAACAAATTGCTTCCCGATACCCCCCCCCCCCCCATCCCAGAGAGGCAATCAGATTTTCCCCGGATCAACTTTATCTATAAATGTCAGTATCCAATTATATTATGTACATTTAGGAAATAATCCAGGCCTTTTTTAACGGCTTCAGCCCCAGAAGATTTTACTCCCTTCCTTACCAGAGCACTTTTTACAATTCGGCACTGCGTCGCTTTAACCAGTTCCCGACCGGCGCACGCCGAGGTACGTCCATTTTTAAATGCCGCCCTGCTCGCGTGCCGGTCGGGACCCCCGTTAGTCACGCGGACTCGATCGCCGCGGGGATACCGGCGATCGTCTCACGGGGCGGCTGAACAGGGAGATGCCGATGTAAACAGCATCTCCCCGTTCTGCCTAGCAACAAGTGACGCTGATCTCTGCTCCATGTGATTGGAGCAGAGATCAGTGTTCACTAACACACAGCCCAGCCCCCCACAGTTAGTAACACGCCCCTAGGAAAACTTAACCCCTACACTGCCACCCCCTGGTTAACCCCTTCACTGCCTGTGTCATTTACACAGGAATCAATGCACATTGATTGCTGTATAAATGCCAATGGTCCCAAAAATGTGTCAAAAATGTCCAATGTGTCCGCCGAAATGTCGCAGTCACAATAAAAAACGCTGATCTCCACCATTACTAGTAAAAAAAAAAATATTAATAAAAATGCCATAAAACTATCCCCTATTTTGTAAACGCTATAACTTTTGCGCAAACCAATCAATAGTCGCTTATTGCAATTTTTTTTACCAAAAATATGTAGAAGAATACGTAGCGGCCTAAACTGAGGGAAAAAAATGTTTTTTATATATTTTTGGGGGATATTTATTATAACAAAAAGTAAAAAATGATGCGTTTTTTTCAAAATTGGCGCTCTTCTTTTGTTTATAGCGCAAAAAATAAAAACCGCAGAGGGGATCAAATACCACCAAAAGAAATCTCTATTTGTGGGAAAAAAGAGGACGTCAATTTTGTTTGGGTACAACGTCGCACAAATAGAGCTTTCTTTTGGTGGTATTTGATCGCCTCTGCGGTTTTTATTTTTTGCGCTATAAACAAAAGAAGAGCGACAATTTTGAAAAAAAACGCAATTTTCTACTTTTTGCTATAATATCCCATTTAAAAACAAAAAACAAAAACATTTTCCCTCAGTTTAGGCCGATACGTATTCTTCTACATATTTTTGGTAAAAAGTTATAGCGTCTACAAAATAGGGGATATATTTATGCCATTTTTTTTTTTTTTTTACTAGTAATGGCGGCGATCTGCGATTTTTTCCGTGACTGTGACATTGTGACGGACACATCGGACACTTTTGACACATTTTTGGAACCATTCACATTTACACAGCGTTCGGTTCTATAAAATTGCACTGATTACTGTGTAAATGTGACTGGCATGGGAGTGTTTCTAACTGTGGGGGGAGGGGACTCACAAGGG
Source organism: Lithobates pipiens (assembly GCF_037356315.1). Lineage (NCBI taxonomy): Eukaryota > Metazoa > Chordata > Amphibia > Anura > Ranidae > Lithobates > Lithobates pipiens. The sequence continues at coordinate 87,598,199 of NW_027507784.1, read as the reverse complement.
GAGGAGACCGATCGGTGTTCCTCTGTACTGGGAACACACCATCGGTCTCCTCTCCTCTGACAGGACCGTGTGTTTACATACGCAGCTCCACGATCGTGCTGTGTTCCCGGGCAATCGCGGCTGCCGGGCACGCGCACCGGGTCCCGAGCGACGCCGTGCGCGCCTCCTAGGCGGCCGGGAATGGGAGGATGTCATAGGATGCCCAACCCAGGATGGGAGATCCCATCTGTGGGCGTCATATGACTATGGCTGGGTAGGGAAGTGGTTTATCTCCTTTTCGAGAGAGGGAATAAATTAAGTTCCTCTTATCTTTCCTCCATGTCTCTTTGGTTACCCTTCTCTGCACTTTCTCCAGTTCCCCGATATCCTTTTTGAGACTTGGCCAAAACTGAACTGCATATTGCAGATGAGGTCTTACTAATGATTTGTACAGAGTGGCAAAATTATGCACAGCTACACCAGATTTTACACTCTACAGTTTTAGTAAATCAACTCACTCACTCATGTCTATGGGTAACCTAACAATATCTTCTTCCTATTGAGTAGGGTGAGGGGGAGGCGTCGCCTGTCTCGGTGCCAGTCCCCCTGTAGGTGGAGCTCTTCCACCATGGTGGTGTGTTATCTAATAAACGCAATAAGGGAACAGTTTTGCTGTGGTTACAAAATAACACTTTAAATATAGAAAATAAAACCGTGAACACCACTGTAACTCACAGTAGAGAGCTTCATGTAAAATTGAACTGTTGCATTGGTTTTACAGGTCCCTATCTGGAGGAGGCACCTGCGATCATAGACCGCCCTGAAGTCCTATACATGGTAGAGAATCAGCTCTTGTGTGTGACAGTGACCCTGAACCATGTGGAGGCCAATGTGACCTGGAAGAGGTAAACATGTGATATTTGTAGAGTGGTAATCCTCTGTAGGAGTTGGGGCAGGAGGAAAATCTCTGCAATGTTCAGATAAAAAGGAGAAAACGAGAGGGAAGACGCCTTCATAGTGGAGTAAATATACAGATTTTTAAGTGTGCTGATTTGACAAAGATCACTTACATTTGGTAAGGTTGTGAGTAGCCAAAATTTAGGGCAAACGCAACCTTCTAGTTCAGCATGTACAGTAGGAAATATTTCTGTCTCTATGCAGGAAGTGGAGATTTGCACCTACCCCTGTTTCCCCCGAAAATAAGACCTAGCGTGATTGTCGGTGATGGCTGCAATATAAGCCCTACCCCCCAAATAAGCCCTACCCTCTTTCCCCTGAAAATAAGCCCTACCCTGAAAATAAAACCTACAAGGACTTTAACTAGGGCTTATTTGGGGGGGTAGGGCTTATATTACAGCCATCACCGACAATCACACTAGGTCTTATTTTCGTGGAAACAGGGTAATGCCTTGGGGGGGGGGGGCACAACCCTAGGTCCTCAGGTTGTGAGTAGAACTCGGGGGCCCCCCAGGCACTATATTTAAAGCGGTAGTAAAAACCCACAGTTTTTTTTTTTGCAGCGCATACTAGCTCATTATGAAATACCTTAGAACGAGGCGTTGGCAGGTGATCTCGGGCCACGCCGAGGGAGCTGACATTTGCCCTCGGGGTGTCTTTCGGGGTATCGCGGCTGTGAGTGGCCAGAGCCGCGATGCCATCACTCCCGCTCATGTGCACGGGAGACCTCTTTCTGGCAAGGTCCGGCGTCTGCCGGACCTTTCAGCCGGGAAAGTGAGCGGCTGCATGCAAGAGGAATATCTCCTAAACCGTACAGGTTTTTTATTATTATTATTATTATAGGCTTACCTGTAGGTCAAAGTCAAAAAAATTACTTCCGCTTTAAAGGAATTTTTATTTTTTATTGTTTCACTTTAAGCATCATTAAAATCACTGCTCCTGTAAAAACAATCTTTTTAAAAAAATAAAAGAATTGCATTGATAGATGTCCCCCAGGGCAGTACCCGGGCCCTCATACTCTTTTTATGGCTAACTTGCATATAAGCCTTCAAAGTGGAGACTTTTGATTTTTCAAGGTCGGGTCCCTTAGACTTTAATAGGGTTTGCGGTTCGGGTCCAAACTAGGGTTGCCACTTTTTCTTCAAGCCAAACCAGAACACTTTAGCGGCACACATACATTTTTTTTTTTTTCAATATACACTATAGGATTGTAACAGACCTAGGACTCCTTTGGGCACTCCAAAGATAATAGTAATGTGGTGCACATAGTGCCCCCTCACCTTCCTGTCAAGCGCTGTTCGGAGCCACATTCCTGTCTGAATAATATGTCCGGGTTTCAGGTGGACTGAAACCCTGACACATGATTCAAAACCCGAACTGTCCGGGTCAATCCCGGACAGGTGGTAACCCTAGTCCGAATGTTTGCGATGTTCAAAAGTTTTGGCGTGAACCGAATCAGGGGGTGTCCGGCCCAGCTCATTTGGACATAATTTTCCTAACTTTTCAGATCAGCCAGTACCTTAGGTTATTATTTTTTTTTGACAAATAAAGATGTTTCTGGAATGTAATACTTGTAGTACATCCGGAAAGTATTCACAGCGCTTTTTCCACATTTTGTTTTGTTACAGCCTTATTCCAAAATGGATTAAATTCATTATTTTCCTCAAAATTCTACGAACAATTCCCCAATGACAACATGAAAAAAGTTTGTTTGAAATCTTTGCAAATTTATTAAAATTAAAAAAACGAAAAAATATCACATATACATAAGTATTCACATCCTTTGCCATGACACTCAAAATTGAGCTCAGGTGCCTCCTGTTTCCACTGATCATTCTTCTGATGTTTCTACAACTTGATTGGAGTACAACTGTGGTAAATTCAGTTGATTGGACATGATTTGGAAAGGCACACACCTGTCTATAGAAGGTCCCACAGGTAACAGTGCATGTCAGAGCACAAACCAAGCCATGAAGTCCAAGGAATTGTCCGTAGAGCTTCAAAACAGGATTGTATCGAGGCACAGATGTGGGGAAGGGTACAGAAAAATGTCTACAACATTGAAGGTCCCAATGAGCACAGTGGCCTCCATCATCTGTAAATGGAAGAAGTTTGGAACCACCAGGACTCTTCCTAGAGCGGGCCGCCTGGCCAAACTGAGCTATCGGGGGAGAAGGGCCTTAGTCTGGGAGGTGACCAAGAACATGATGGTCAGTCTGACAGAGCTCCAGTGTTTCTCTGTGGAGAGAGGAGAACCTTCTAGAAGAACAACCATCTCTGCAGGACTCCACCAATCAGTCCTGTATGGTAGAGTGGCCAGCCGGAAGCCTCTTCTCCATAAAAGACACATGACAGACCGCCTGGTGTTTGCCAAAAGGCACCTGAAGGACTCTCAGACCATTAGAAACAAATATTCTCTGGTCTGATGGAACAAAGATTGAACTTTGGCCTGAATGGCAAGCATCATGCCTGGAGGAAACCAGGCACCGCTCATCACCTGGTCAATACCATCCCTACAGTGAAGCATGGTGGTGGCAGCATCATGCTGTGGGGATGTTTTTCAGTGGCAGGAACTGGGAGACTAGTCAGCATTGAGGGAAAGATGAATGCCGCAATGTACAGAGACATCTTTGATGAAAACCTGTCCGGAGTGCTCTGGACCTTAGACTGGGGGCGAAGGTTCATCTTTCGACAGGACAACGACCTTAAGCACACAACCAAGATAACAAAGGAGTGGCTACAGAACAACTCTGTGAATGTCTTTGAGTAGCCCAGACTTGAACCCAATTGAACATCTCTGGAGATATCTGAACATGGCTGTGCATTGACGCTCCCCCATCCAACCCAATGGTGCTTGAGAGGTCCTGCAAAGAAGAATGGGAGAAACTGCCCAAAAATAGGTGTACCAAGCTTGTAACATCATACTCAAAAAGACTCGAGGCTGTAATTGGTGCCAAATGTGCTTCAACAAAGTATTGAGCGAATACTTATGTACATGTGGTTTCTTTTAGTTTTTTATTTTTAATAAATTTGCAAAGAATTCAAGCAAACTTCTTTCTGCTGACATTATGGGGTATTGTTTATAGAATTTTTAGGAAAATAATGAGTTTAATCCATTTTGAAATAAGGCTGCAACATAACAAAGTGGGGAAAAAGTGAATCGCTGTGAATACTTTCTAGATGCACTTTATGCTATTGAAGAGTAAATCCCACCATGCCAGAAAGATGCTATGGATATAAAAACTTTATTACCCTTTAATTTGAAGCTACGGTCGGGGACATGGGGACATGACCTCAAAACTAGCTGGTGGAAAGTTCAAAAGGAACTGTAGAAAGTAATGCTTTACCAAAAGGGTAACTGATGCTTGAAAGAGACTTCCAGCAGAGGTAACAAGTCAGTCAACAGTAATGCCGCGTACACACGATCAAACAAGCGGGTGGAAAAGTCCGGCAAACTCAAGTCCGCTGGACAATCCCCCCGTGTGTAGCCTCCGGCATACTTTTTTGACCCGAAAGTACGGCGGACTTAGAAAGTAGTTTTACATTCCAATCTTCCCGCCGGACTCGCATTTTGGCGGAAAGTCCGCTCATTTCGATCGGGTCTCCAGGTAGGCGGGGCCCGCGAAGGATACGTCACTGGCCCCGCCGCCTGGTATGGACTTAAAGGGGAACCCCAACGCCGAAAAAAATCGGCGTGGGGGTCCCCCCAGGTCCACATCAGACCCTTGTCCGAGCACGCTACCCGGCCGGCCAGGAAAGGGGGAGCGAGCGAGCGCCCCCCCCCTCCTGAGCCATACCAGGCCGCGTGCCCTCAACATGGGGGGTGCCTTGGGGAAGGGGGGGCCGCGCGGCCCCCCCACCCCAAAGCACCTTGTCCCCATGTTGATGAGGACAAGGGCCTCTTCCCGACAACCCTGGCCGTTGGTTGTCGGGGTCTGCGGGCGGGGGGCTTATCGGAATCCGGGAGCCCCCTTTAATAAGGGGGCCCCCGGATACCGGCCCCCCACCCTATGTGAATGAGTATGGGGTACCCCTACCCATTCACCTGTAAAATAAAGTACAAAAAAAACACAACACACAAGGGTTAAAATAGTTTATTGCACAGCTCCGGGGGTCTTCCGTCTTCGGGGGTCTTCTCGCCGGACTCCTCCGCTATCTTCTTGTAGCCCTTTTACTAGCGGAGGAGCCCGGCTTTCTTCCTCGCCGCCGGCCTCTTATTCCGACTTCGGGGGTCTTGTCCCACTCTTCGGTTCTTCTGCTGGGCCACCGCGCCTTCTTCTAGCTCTTTTACAGGAGGTGGCCCGGTCTTCTGCCGCCGCCGCCTTCCGTTCTTCTGTCCTTCTCTTCTTCTTCAGATGTTGCCTTGCCGAGTCCTCCGCTCACAATGACGGGGACCGGGCACACGGCGACTTATATAGGGACAAGGGGCCCCCTTACGATGTCACAGTCCCGGAGGATGCTGGGACTGTCACCATGTGACATCAACCCATGTGACATCAACCCATGTGACATCAACCGAAGACCCCGGAAGGAGGGGGACAAGACCCCCGAAGTCGGAAGAAGAGGCCGGCGGCGAGGAAGAAAGCCGGGCTCCTCCACTAGTAAAAGAACTACAAGAAGATAGCGGAGGAGTCCGGCGAGAAGACCCCCGAAGACGGAAGACCCCCATAGCTGTGCAATAAACTATTTTAACCCTTGTGTGTTGTGTTTTTTTTGTACTTTCTTTTACAGGTGAATGGGTAGGGGTACATTGTACCCCATACTCATTCACATAGGGTGGGGGGCCGGTATCCAGGGGCCCCCTTATTAAAGGAGGCTCCCAGATTCCGATAAGCCCCCCGCCCGCAGACCCCGACAACCAACGGCCAGGGTTGTCGGGAAGAGGCCCTTGTCCTCATCAACATGGGGACAAGGTGCTTTGGGGTGGGGGGGCCGCGTGGCACCCCCCATGTTGAGGGCATGCGGCCTGGTACGGCTCAGGAGGGGGGGGGCGCTCGCTCGCCCCCCCTTTCCTGGCCGGCCGGGTAGCGTGCTCGGACAAGGGTCTGATGTGGACCTGGGGGGACCCCCACGCCGGTTTTTTTCGGCGTTGGGGTTCCCCTTTAAGTCCATACCAGGCGGCGGGGCCAGCGACGTATCCTTCGCGGGCCCCGTCTACCTGGAGACGCGCTCGAAATGAGCGGACTTTCCTCCGCGTGTGTGGGCGAGTCCGTTCATTTCAAAAGTAGGGCGGATAGTACGGCGGACTTAGTACGCCGTATTAGTCCGCTGAAAAAGTGCCGTGTGTGGGCAAGTAGCCCGTTCGGAAAGTCTGACGGACAGTCTGGCGGGACGTCCGCCAGACTAAGTACGTCGGACAGACGGCTACGTGTGTACGCGGCTTAAGTAATTTTTTTCATTCTCTTTATTTGAATTTCAAAGAAGATATATAAGTACAAAACAGAGCAAATTGGGCATACCCTGGCTCAAATATCTAATTGTAAAAAAATATAAAAACCATAGCGAAAACATTGTCATACATTGTAGAGTAGATACACTCGGGTCCACCAAAGACAAGGCAAAATGAAGGAGTGTGTAAATAGACAACTGGGTTTTCAGCGAATATTTATCAGAAAGTCCAAGAGATACCCACTAATATAGTCTTGACCCTAAAGGAACAAGCTACGGTAGGTCAAAATGTTCAAGGAACAAGCTACAGTAGGGAAAAATGTTCAGCTCAAGAAAACCACCTCGTCCGACTCCGGTCAAGAGAGGGTACGTTTTAGGCAAGGTTGCCATAGGGCGCATTGGTAGACACGGATTCAAGCCAAAGACTTCACACCTTATGAAAATTTTTAGAGAAACCTCTAGATAGGTAGGTGGCCTTATAAAGTGGAAGAACCTAATTGACCGAAGATTTTCAGAAATCGAAGGTAGGGGCAATGAAGGACCTCCATCGCAATACAATTGCTTTACTGGCATAAAACAAGAAGACCCAAAAGGGTTCTAGATGCTCTGGCAAAGGCAAGGGGGTCAACCAACCCCGGCAGGCAACCATCTACACCCAGCAGGACCCAAATGGTGGTTAATGAAGAAATAAAAGTTAGAAGGGCAAACCAGAAAGCCTGTATCAGAGGACATACTGAACACGAAAACATTTTGAGAGTAGTCTGCCGAGGCCGCCATGCACATCAAGCAAGTGGATGGCAGGGAGGGCTATATCTAAGCCCTTGTACTCACCGTCGGAGATTCCGACAACCAAATCCGTCGGAGTAATTCCGACGGATTAATTCCGGAAGAGGTCCGGAAGTGATGTTGCATACACACGGTCGGACGAAGTTGTCGGAAAATCCGATTGTACATAACGTGATGGCGTTACTTCGTTAGACAGGACTATGTTCAGGCTAGTAGCCAATAGCTTTGGTCTAGGAATTTGATCTGAGCATGCGTGGCACCTTGTCCGTCGGAGTAGGCTACACATGATCGGAGTATGTCCGAAAGGAGCATTTTGTCGGAAAATTTTACCGGCAAGTTGGAAAACTTGGTCCGTCGGATATTCTGACAGAAACAGTCCGATGCAGACCACACACAGTCGGAATATCCGACAAAACGGTCTGATGGGACACATTCCGTCGGAATCTCCGACCGTGTGTACAAGGGCTTAGGCAGGCCACCACGAATTGCAGAAAATAAATCGCTTGATTGGCCTCCTGCAGAGCCATTGTGTTCTCCTGGTGGGGGGAGGGGTCATGGGGAGCTGTCCCTGCTGGGAGAACACAATGGGGGTTATTTTACCAAAGGCAATTTCACATTGCACTACAAGTGCACTGAAAGTACACTTGGAAGTGCAATCGCTGTAGATCTGAAGGGAAGATCTGAAATAAGGGGAAGTTCTCCTGATTTTATCATCCAATCATGTGCAAGCTAAAATGCTGTTTTTTATTTTTCTTGCATGTCCCCCTCAGATCTACAGGTACCGTACTTCCAAGTGCACTTTCAGTGCACTTGCTGTGCAAAGTGGATTTTCCTTTAGTAAATAACCCCCAATGGTTATTGCTAGTGGCTATAGGTGCTGGCAATAATTCTATGCTAGAAATCCAACATGCTGGTTGTACCCAAGTCGATTGATGGATCGACTTTTGTACAATCAGCCTGCCCATAGATGGATCGAATCTTGGCTGAATCAGCTGAGATTCAAACCATCTATGGCTGGCTTTATGTAGTTTCATGGGAACAGTAAGTCATTTAAAATGGTTGTACCCAGTGAGGTGACTGGCCTCAGGTGATACACAGAGTTGAAACAAAGCCCCCTACATAAGTTGTACCTGTTTTTCTACTGCTTTCTCTCCTGTACAGCTGTTCAAAATACAGAATTCAAACAGCATTTCTCAGCTTCCAGAGGCAGGGGATGTGGATCTGACATCACACACTGCACAGAGCTGAGTGTAATCTGAGACCTGAATGGAGGTAAAGGACACACCCCCCTCTACACAGTCTCATAGGGAAACATGCACAGCTGAGGCTGTCAACTAACCGCTGCGTGCTGAAGGGGGAGGCGGGGCCATCGCCCGGGTTGCTTGGTGTCCGCATAGACTGTCAGAAGTGACTTGTGCAGATAGTAGAGCAGAGATTTCCAAAACTACAGCCCTCCAGCTGTTGCGGAACTACATGTCCCATGAGGCATTGTAAAACGCTGACATTTACAGACACGACAAGGCATGATGGGAATTGTAGTTCCTGAACAACTGGAGGGAAATAGTTTGGAGACCCCTGTAGTAGAGGAATGAGAGAGTAGATAGAAATCACACTCTGTGCTTTGGGTAGAGGCAGGTATGCACTATAGAAGGATATGCTTTGTTCATTTTTCATTTCAGAGGTTCATAACCACGTCATACATGCTTGGGACAAACCTAGACCTGTACACAGATGGGGGGGGGGGGGGGGGGCGCTCAGTGGACCACTTGGTCTTGTTCCTATGAAGCTGTTTTGTATTCTGCAGGGCTTACATTGTGTTTCAGGACAGGCTCAATATAACAAAAACCAAACACTGTCCTGATTTTTTTGCTGTAAACCAGATTTTTGCCTTATTATAAACACAAGTCCTTCTCCGTAGAGCAGGCACGATTCTTCGCAGCATGGATGGCGTGCGTGAGATGAGTATGCCGGACGATGGGCAGCACTCGCTCACAATATTCAGTGCCAAGAAATCCGACCTCGGCCCGCTGACATTCGAAGCCAGGAACCGGTATGGAGCCGACAGGTGCAGCGTCAACATAGAGATGGCAGGTACCATTTGCACAGATGGGACATATGAGCTGTTTGGAGCTACATAAAGCTTAATTTACATGTGCGGTCGAGGGGGGGAAAAAATGTGCGTTTTTACTGTCTGCCAACCTTAATAAGCAATAATCAGCAGACGGGGGGTGTTGTTTACAGGATGCTTTGCTTAACAAAGTTTACCTAACGTAGCAATTGTCGGGCGTGTGTCCCCGCCGAATGCTACTCACTCAAGCAAATGGGGAAACGCCGTAGCAAACTGATGACCTTATAAATAATTTCCAGAGCCATTCGCCCAGTGAAACTCCATGCACATTCGTTCTCTGCGAATGAGGGCAAAATTGAATTACTTTCTCTCCAGGTTGAATGTTATTCAGTCTTAAAAAATAGAGTGATGGAGGTCATTATGTTTTGTGTCAAAGTCACTTTATATATTTTATTCACTTAAAGTGGAGTTCCACCCCAAAAAAATAAAAATAAAATATTACTGTGCTTAAAAAAAATAAAAAATTTGGAGATTATTATTATTTTTTTTACTCACCTCTAAATGCCTGTCCCTCGTAGTCTGCCTCCTTTTGCGCCTGGGCTCCTGACATCACTTCCCTCAGTGCAGTAAGGGAGATCGCCTCTCTCCTCTCTCTCTTTTCAATCATCTGGGACACGTGACTGGTCCCAGATGATTGTGTGGCTGGTCACGGCATGCGGCTGCCCAGCTGTGAAGCCACAGCCGGGTGCCCACAGTTAAAGTGCTGGTGCCGCCGAGAGCGCGGGGAGGGGGGGGGGAGACGAGTGGGGCTTCGATCCCCCACATCGCTGGACCCTGGGACAGGTAAATGTCCGATTACTAAAAGTCTAAAAGTCAGCAGCTGCAGTATTTGTAGCTGTTGACTTTTAATTTTTTTTTTTTTTTTTTTAAGCGGAACACCGTTTTAAGCATAGCTTCCAACTGTCCCTGATTTCGAGGGACTGCCCCTGATTTGGAGCAATGTTCCTCTGTTCCTCTTTCTTCCTCATTTGTCTCTCATTTTGGTCTAATCTATTTAGTATATATTTTATATATATAAAGTGCACTTTCTATCTTTCAAAAAGTATTTCCCAGTGCTAAACCTTTCATCCAAATTCTAAATTGCTGCATTTGTACATTTTAAAAAACAATATAAAGGAATAGTAATGGTTAAAAAAAAATCCCTTGTGGATTTAATTAACCTTTTTTTTGGGTTAATTCTCCTTTAAGGGGGTGTGGCAGGGGGCGTGTCCTATGCCTACATACATTTGCTAGTAAGCGTCCCTCATTCCCATCTCAAAATGTTTGGAGGTATGCTAAAAGAGGGATTCCACCAAAAAAAAAAATATTAAAAGCCAGCAGCTATAAATACTACAGCTGCTGACTTTTAATAAATGGACACTCACCTGTCCCGGGTTCCAGCGATGCCGGCAGACGAGGCGGATCGATCGCTCGGCTCTCGGCTGCTGCCGCCACCATTCTAGGTGAGGGAATCAGGAAGTGAAGCAAATCGGCTTCACTTCCCGGTTCCCTACTGCGCATGCGCGACTCGCGCAGCGCAATAGGAATTGTCCGCGCTGTCTCTGGGACCCGTGTGTGTCCCAGCAGACAGCGCGGCAGGACAGGAAATGGCGTAGACTCCCACGGGAGTCTATGCCCGGAAGTGGGTGTAAATACCTGTCTTTGACAGGTATCTCCACCCCCCTCCCCCCTGAAAGGTGCCAATTGTGACACCGGAGGGGGGAAGGGATCCGATCAGTGGAGGTTCCACTTTAGGGTGGAACCCCGCTTTAAGAACTGCTTGCCCACAATGTACTGCGGAGGGGCGGCCCCTGCAGGCCGACACCAGCTGTTATTGTACACAACAGGAATTTGTTAGCAGGTCCCGGCCAATGATTAATAGACCAGGACCTGCTGATCAGCTGGGATAAGAAACACAGAGATATGCTAGTAAAAGCAGCACACATTACACATAGAGGTTGATTTACTAAAGGCAGATATACGGTGCACTACAAATGCACCGGGAAGTGCACTGCAAGTGCGTTTGCTCTAGATCTAAGGGGAAGCTCTGCTAATTTCTATCATCCAATCATGTACAAGTAAAAATGCAGTTTCTTTATTTTCCTTGCATGTGCCCTTCAGATCTAGGGAAACTGAACATGAAGTACACTTGTGGGTGCACTTGCAGTGCACAGACTATTTACCTTTAGTAAATCAACCCCATTGTTAGCCACACATTTAACCCTTTGATCGCCCTAGATGTTAACTCCTTCCCAGCCAGTGTCATTAGTACAGTGACAGTGTATAGTTTTATGGCTGATCACTGTATATGTGTCACTGGTGATGTTAGTGGCAGTTAGTCCTACCCCCCCCCCCAGTGTAATTTTTTGTCAGATTGCCCGCTGCACTATCGCAGTCCCATTATACAGTGGTGTGAAAAAGTGTTTGCCCCCTTCCTCATTTCCTGTTCCTTTGCATGTTTGTCACACTTAAGTGTTTCGGAACATCAAACCAATTTAAACAATAGTCAAGGACAACACAAGTAAACACAAAATGCAATTTGTAAATGAAGGTGTTTATTATTAAAGGTGAAAAAAAATCCAAACCATCATGGCCCTGTGTGAAAAAGTGATTGCCCCCCTTGTTAAAACATACTATAACTGTGGTTGTCCACACCTGAGTTAAATTTCTCTAGCCACACCCAGGCCTGATTATTGCCACACCTGTTCACAATCAAGGCATCACTTAAATAGGAGCTGCTTGACACAGTAAGGTCCACCAGAAGATCCTTAAAAGCTACACATCATGCCGAGACCCAAAGAAATTCAGGAACAATTGAGAAAGAAAGTAATTGAGATCTATCAGTCTGGAAAGGGTTATAAAGCCATTTCCAAAGCTTTGGGAATCCAGCGAACCACAGTGAGAGCCATTATCCACAAATGGCGAAGACATGGAACAGTGGTGAACCTTCCCAGGAGTGGCCGGCCGCCCAAAATTACCCCAAGAGCGCAGCGACGACTCATCCAAGAGGTCACAAAAGACCCCACAACAATGTCCAAGGAACTGCAGGCCTCACTTGCCTCAGTTAAGGTCAGCGTTCATGCCTCCACCATCAGGAAAAGACTGGGCAAAAATGGCCTGCATGGCAGAGTTCCAAGGAGAAAACCACTGCTGAGCAAAAAGAACATCAAAGCTCGTCTCAATTTCTCCACAACACATCTTGATGATCCCCAAGACTTTTGGGACAACATTCTGTGGACCGATGAGACAAAAGTGGAACTCTTTGGAAGGTGTGTGTCCAAGTATATCTGGCGTAGAAGGAACACTGCATTTCATAAAAAGAACATTATACCAACAGTAAAATATGGTGGTGGTAGTGTGATGGTCTGGGGCTGTTTTGCTGCTTCAGGACCTGGAAGACTTGCCGTGATAAAAGGAACTAAGAATTCTGCTGTCTACCAAGAGATCCTGAAGGAGAATGTCCGACCATCTGTTGGTGTACTCAAGCTGAAACGAACTTGGGTTCTGCAGCAGGACAATGATCCTAAACACACCAGCAAGTCCACCACCGAATGGCTGAAGAAAAACAAAATGAAGACTTTGGAGTGGCCTAGCCAAAGTCCTGACCTGAATCCTATTGAGATGTTGTGGTATGACCTTAAAAAGGCCGTTCATGCTCGAAAACCCTCTAATGTAACTGAATTAGGACAATTCTGCAGAGATGAGTGGGCCAAAATTCCTCCAGTCCGCTGTAAAAGCCTCATTGCACGTTATCGCAAACGCTTGGTTGCAGTTGTTGCTGCTAAGGGTGTCCCAACCAGTTATTAGGTTTAGGGGGCAATCACTTTTTCACACAGGGCCATGATGGTTTGGATTTTTTTTCACCTTTAATAATAAACACCTTCATTTACAAATTGCATTTTGTGTTTACTTGTGTTGTCCTTGACTATTGTTTAAATTGGTTTGATGTTCCGAAACACTTAAGTGTGACAAACATGCAAAGGAACAGGAAATGAGGAAGGGGGCAAACACTTTTTCACACCACTGTAAGTCGCTGATCACCGCCATTAGTAGTTTAAAAATAAATAAATAAAAATCCCACAATAAATCCCATAGTCTGTAGACACTTTTACTTTCATGCAAACTGATCAATATACATTTATTGAGATTTTTTTTTTTTTTTTTATGAAATACGTGTAGCAGAATACATTTTGGCCAAACTTTATGAAATAATTAGATTTTTTTTCCAATTTTTTATTGGATATGTTTTTTTAGCAGAGAGTAAAAAATATTGTTTTTTTTTTTCAAAATTTGGGGTCTTTTTTCTTTTATATTGGCAAAAAATAAAAAACGCAGTGGTGATCTATAAAAATTATATAAATTTAGTTTGGGTACAGCATTGCAAGACCGCACAATTACCAGTTAAATTAGCGCAGTCCCGACTAGCAAACAATGGCCTGGTCATGAAGGGGGTAAAACCCGTCCGGAGCTCAAGTGGTTATATTATATTACATTTCTTATATTAAATCTCCTTTTTTTTTTACAGAGACACCCCGTTTTGACTCCATCATGGAAGACATAGAGATAAGGACAGGGGAGACAGCCCGCTGCGTTGTGGTGGTGGAAGGCAAACCAGTACCAGACATCATGTGGTACAAGGTATGTTCAAATCAGCCCCAGATTCCAAAGAGGAACCTTATTGGGCTTTAGGTCAATTTTATTTTATTTGTTTATTTATTTTTTATTCCACAATATGTTATTGGTAAACAAAAGTAGGTTTAGAATGCTCTTGAACAGAACGTCGGGAAGAACCATTATCAATTACAGTGGATGGCATAACAGTTGTGGTCAGAACAAACAAGTGTAAATAGCTGTAATAAAAAGCAGATGATCAAAGCTCGCCACAGCGCCTAGAGGCGATTCAGTTCGCATTGTGCGCTATATAAGTATTTCATTCATTCATTCATTCATTCATTCAAATCTATAAGTCGACAAAACAAATATTAATTAAGACATAAGGTTTTGGTTAGGTTGGATCTGTTAAAGTTCAGTGCTCACTATAATAACAAGCCTTCTGTCTAGTGCTAAACTAGATTGGGGTGTGTTTTGTGTATATGACTGGGTATTTAAAGTGATTGTAAACCCTTACAACACACTTTCACCTACAGGTAAGCCTAGATTAAGGCTTACCTGTAGGTGCTGTAAATATCTCCTAAACCTATACGGTTTAGGAGATATTTACAATTTCCCGTACAAGGATTCCTTCTGCGCATGTGCCGATGTATTTAGAAGGGTCACGGTGTGCCGTTTTCATTAAAGGACATGCCACGACTGGCAGCTCACATGCGCACACGTGGGCGTGACGTCACGCAACTCCGGCCAGTCACAGAGCTGGAGTCCGTGGCCCCCGGAAGGAAGATGGACGCTTAAAGCCGGCGAGGAAATCGGGGACATAGGCTCCTGTGTCAGGTAAGTTACGCATAATGGGCTACTATGCGATGCAATGCATAGTACCCCATTATGCTTTGCCTTTTCAGGGAAACAAAGAGGAAGTAAACCCATCAGGGTTTACTTCCTCTTTAAGAGTTGGTATGATAACTACGATCATTAAGTGCGGTATTTGGCTAACATAACATATGACCAAATCTGGACGATTACCAGTGCCCGATGATATCGAGCTCTAGTGGTCACATAAGGTGATTAAAGCTGTGAACCATAAGAGAGGAAAAAAAAAGAAGAAAAAAGGGGGAAGTCAATTTATTTGTACTATATGATTCAGTCATTCCGAACCTGTAAATAAGCAAGCCAAGGGGACCATATTTTGTCAAAATTGGATTGTTTATCTTGTGGGGAGGGGGGGGGGCATGGAAGGGAAGAGATAGACAGAAATAAAGGGGGGGGGGGATGTGTTGGGTATAATTAACCTCCCAGTCTCCGCCAACAGCTCCCAAAAATTGATGTAAGAAGAATAGAACAGCCAAGTCTGAAAGTTTTGGATATGTAGTTAGATATCTCGAGGAGGGTCCTCCCTCACTCCTCCCTTGTTTGGGGTTGCAGAAGGTGATTAAAGCTGTAAACCATAAGAGAGAAAAAAAAAGAAGAAAAAGGGGGGGAAGTCAACTTATTCGTACTATATGATTCAGTCATTCCGAACCTGTAAATAAGCAAGCCAAGGGGACCATATTTTGTCAAAATTGGATTGTTTATCTCGTGGTGAGGGTAAGGGGGGGGGGGGGGGGGTCATGGAGGGGAAGAGATAGTCGGGGAAAAAAGGGGGGGTGTTGGAGAAGAGGGTATAATTAACCTCCCAGTCTCCGCCAACAGCTCCCAAAAATTGATGTAAGAAGAATAGAACAGCCAAGTCTGAAAGTTTTGGATATGTAGTTAGATATCTCGAGGAGGGTCCTCCCTCACTCCTCCCTTGGTTAGGGTTGCTTAAGGTGATTAAAGCTGTAAACCATAAGGCCCCTTTCACATGGACGGATAGAATTGTGCTTTTAGCTGCGGATTTTCTAGTTTTCTACCGCAGCTAAAAGCACACAATGCTTTCCTATGGCCCCATTCACACACAGCGTTTAGTTGCAATTTCGTTACATGCGGTTCGGTGCGAATAGAAAAAATAGAATTGAATGCGTCCAGGTGTGATGTAGCGCAGCTATATGCACATAACCACAGGTAATCGCAGTCTTTTGTGTCAACTGTGGATAGCAGCGTGAGAAGGGATTCAAGGGACCAAAAAATAAAATAAAAAAAAAGGGTTGCTATGGGAGCGACTATATTAGATACCTGCAGCTGAACGCAACTGCACAGAAACGCACATAAACGCAGGTAATTGCACTGTACAAATGCAGCTGATCGCTGTGCCTGGAGTCTTGAATTTCTCAGAAGAAAATAACATGCTAAACTGTGGCAGAACAGCCGTCTGTATGAAAGGGGCCTTAGAGAGGGGAAAAAAAAGAAGAAAAAGGGTGGGGGGGGGTGGGAGACAACTTATTCATACTATATGATTCAGTCATTTGGAACCTGTAAGTAAGCAAGCGAAGGGGGACATATTTTTCAAAATTGGATTGTTTATCTTGTGTGGAGGGTAAGGGGGGGGGGGGGGTTAGAGCATGGAGGGAAAGAGAGAGATGGAAAAAAAAGGGGGGGGGGGGTGTTGGAGAAGAGGGTATACTTCACCTCCCAGTCTCCGCCAACAGCTCCCAAAAATTGATGTAAGAAGAACAGAACAGCCAAGTCTGAAAGTTTTGGATATGTAATTAGATATCTCGAGGAGGGTCCTCCCTCACTCCTCCCTTGTTTAGGGGTGGGAGGCCCTATGTCTCGTGCTCTAATGGGGATATTGGTTGAAACGTATAAAGAGACTCACTATTTTGTAGACGTTATAACTTTTGCGCAAACATATCAATATACAGTGGGGCAAGAAAGTATATAGTCAGCCACCAATTGTACAAGTTCTCCCACTTAAAAAGATGAGAGAGGCCTGTAATTGTCATCATAGGTATACCTCAACTAAAATGTGGAAGGTTGTGGTTACGCCTCTGATGATCAGTCAACATTTTCCAGTAACTCACTAACCTCAGACACCTCCAGCAAACACCAATCAGTACTGGTTTACTTGCGTTTGGTAATTTCTTTTTAGTCTATTCATCATCTCAGATACTCTCCTTCCTCTTTTCCCTTCCTCCAGGATGGTCAGCTGTTGGTGGAGAGCGGACATCTTAACTTTGTGTATGACGATGCGGAGTGCTCCCTGGTCATCCTCAATGCCTCCCCCGAGGACTCGGGAGTATATACCTGCACAGCACGCAACCTGGCCGGCGAGCTCTCCTGCAAGGCTGAACTTCAGGTGTGCGCAGGTAGGTCATATCATTGTCCGGTGTAAAATTATACCTACCAGAGTGACTGAAAGGACTTTGATAGCCTGTGGGTGGATGCAGCGTGGGTGGGTGTAGTGTGGTGTGGCAGCAGTAACACACACACAGTCCAGATGCAATTGAAAGAACTTGTTTTGATGTCAAGTTAAAGCGGGAGTCCGCCGTTTTTTTTTTTTTTAAAAGCCAGCAGCTACAAATACTGCAGCTGCTGACTTTTAAAATAAGGACACTTACCCGCCCAGCACGCCCGCGATGTCGGCAACCGAAGCCGATCTCTCGATCGTCACTCGGGTGCTGCCGCCGCCATCTTGGGTATGGGAATCAGGAAGTGGAGCCTTTCGGCTTCATTTCCCGGTTCCCTACTGCGCATGCGCGAATCACGCTGCGCAATAAGGATGGACCCGCTGCCTCTGGGATCTGTGTGTTTCCCAGCAGGCAGCGGGGGACTTTCGGAAAGGGGCGTAGATCTACGCCCCTTTCCGCAGAGAGCTATCCCGGAAGTGGGTGCAGTTACCTGGATTATCCAGGTAACTGCACCCCCCTCCCCCCTGAAAGGTGCCGATCGTGGCGCCGGAGGGGGGGAGGATTCCAATGAGCGGAAGGTCCACTTTAGGGTGGACCTCCGCTTTAAACAGTTCAATGCAAGCCCAGCAGAAGAAAGCCCAACCTGGAACACTCACGGATGACAGCGTTGTGTAGCAGAGCAGGTTTCAGCCGAGCTGACAGCATCTATCTTGAGAGGCAGAATGCAGCTTAGCCGGTCCTAGTCTAAAGCCTCATACACACGATCAGACTTTCTGATGGGAATTGTTTGATGTCAGGCTGTTGGCGGTAAATCCGACCGTGTGTACGTTCCATCGGACAATTGTTGTCGGACTTTCCGCCAACAAATGTTCGCTAGCAGGTTTTAAAATTTTCCGCAAATGCATGTTGTCCGATTTTCCGTCGGACAAAAGTCCAAAGTACGAACACGCATGCTCGGAAGCAAGGATGAGCCGGAAGGTCTTGTAAACTAGCGTTCGTAATGGAGAATTAATGGATATGAAATCTGGAAATGCAGCGCACAATTCTCTTCTTCTTTAATGGGATAATAATGAAGCTATTATTATTTGGGCAAGTTACCACAACACAATTATCCTGTAGTTTTTAAGATCAAAGATACAATTATGTTGGTGTCCCTTGTCAATTTTACATAATAATGTATTTTTTTAATTTTTTTTAAATGTAACTGCCGACTCCCAAACTGTAATTTGAAGTAAAACACACAGCCAAGTATTATTCTCCACAATTTTTTTCATCGTGCATTAAAAAAAGAAAACAAATAAAATTAGACATGATATCTGCCAATAGAACTTAACCAAAAAGTGCATTCTATGCATCCAAAAATATAGAAAATATACCAAATCAAATCATTATTATTCAACCAAAAAAAATTATGTCAAAGCAATAACTCCAAGGCCAATAATAAATAACACGTTATCTCCTCCGATTCTGCAACATGTCTGGCTGACGAATGGCCGTTCAGAAACAAAATGAAAAGTACAAAATGAAAAGTGCGAAACGAAAAGCGTGACTCAACACTCACCAAACTTTTACTAACACGACATTGGCAGAAGGAGCCCAAAGGGTGGCGCTAAAAAGCTGAAAAACAACGTAGAACGTCACTATGTTCGTGTTTGTTGGCCAACAATTCCTTGCCATTTGTATGCAAGACAAGTTTGGGCCAACGCCCAAACCGTGGGCCACGGTTTTGTTGGCCAACAATCCAATCGTGTGTACGAGGCTTTAGTGGGGAGATTTCCAGGAAGAGTGACGGATCCCTATGCTTTCCCTACTCGACTGGAACCATTCCACTGCCCCTGACAGGCAGGTCACCTGTTTCTAGTACACTATCCTCACAATAAATGTGCGCCAAAACCAGGAGGCAGGATCTTAACTACTTTCCTACCGGGCCAATTCTGACACTTCTCTCCTACATGTAAAAATCATAATTTTTTTGCTAGAAAATTACTCAGAACCCACAATTATTATATATGGGTTTTTTTTTTTTTTGCCAGAGACCCTAGGGAATAAAATGGTGGTCGTTGCAACTTTTTATCTCGCACAGTATTTGCGCAACAGTTTTTAAAAACGCGTTTTTCTTTTGTAAAATGCATAAAAAACAGTAAAGTTTCCCCATTTTTTTTACATAATGTGAAGAATGATGTTACGCCGAGTAAATATTTTACTGCAGCATACTCCTGAACTCTGCACTCTGTACATAGTGCACCCCTGAATCCTGCACTCTGTACATAGCACATTCCTGAACTCTGCTCCCTGTGCATAACGGACCCCTGAACCCTGCACTCTGTACATAGCACACTCCTGAACTCTGCATTCTGTAAGTAACGCACTCCTGAACTCAGCACTCTGTGCATAATGCACCCCAGATACAACCTGCCCCTTTGAGAGTAACCATACTGTAGCCCACAATTAAATTGAACAGAGAGATGCAAGGAAGTTTTGGGGGATTAGGGCTGCACTTTGTACACAGCATACTCCTGAACTGTGGACTCTGTACATAGCGCACCCCTGATCCCTGCACTCTGTACATAGCACATTCCTGAACTCTGCTCTCTGTACATAACGGACCCCTGAACCCTGCACTCTGTACATAGCACATTCCTGAACTCTGCTCTCTGTATATAATGGACCCCTGAACCCTGCACTCTGTACATAGCACACTCCTGAACTCTGCTCCCTGTACATAACGGACCCCTGAACCCTGCACTCTGTACATAGCACACTCCTTAACTCAGTTAAGGGAATCAGCTGCCCTTATTCAAGATACCCGTTGCCAGAAATGCTGGGGGGGGGGGGGGGGTGTTTTTCAAAGCGATTTCTTAACAAAATAAAGCATGAAGACACAGATAGATGGGTGAGTTTGCTTTTGTTTTTGTTCATTTGCAATTGTAAATCGCAGCAAAACGCACAAGGTGTGTTTGGGTGCCATTATTCCTAATGACACCTCAAACGCGCTGCGATTTTGGCACACGACAGAATTGCATGGCAAGACATGCGTTTAAAAATTGCGAGAAGCTTGTCCCCAAAAAGCAGCCATATTTTTTGGGGGAGGGGGAGGCAACAAATGCACATAGGGCACCCCATTGAAGTAAATGGACTGCCCTATGCTCGGCACACGGAAATGTGTATAAATATCACTCTAAAAATCACAAGCGGGAATGCTAATCCTGGCTAACGCAAGATGCGAACAGAGCCTGAATTTGAGAAAGCTAAGCTATTATAGATGTTAAATAAGTTTGCTTTTAACAAAAGTGAAGTCTGCCCTTTATATTAATGGTACTTTTTTTGTACAGAGGTGCCCGGAGCCGGGTCAGCAATAGACGAATCGGATGGACTGAAAGCTCGGAGACTGACCGATTACTACACCATTCACAAGGAGATCGGAAGGCAAGTCTTTTCCTGGGTGTGTGAGTGTAATTCTGAGCTGGTAGAAAGAAACTTTTGTAAAATTTTGTTTACAATTATGGGGTCTATTCACAGAAAATTTGCTGTGTGAATGTCTCAATCATATATAATCACCATATTATGTCTAATCCATTTATGTTCTATGTACGTTAGCTCTATCTAGTGGCCATTAAGCGGTATTTTCCCTAATTAGGGTATTTCAGGAAAATACTGCCTTATGGCAACTAGATGGAGCTGACGATCATAGGAAATAAACATATTAGACACAATACAGTGATTATTTTTGATTTCTTTGTAAATGCTTGAGACATTTGCATATCAAATGACACTACATTACCAAAAGTATTGGGACACCTGCCTTTACACGCACATGAACTTTAATGACATCCCAGTCTTAGTCTGTAGGGTTCAATATTGAGTTGGCTCACCCTTTGCAGCTATAACAGCTTCAACTCTTCTGGAAAGGCCGTCCACAAGGTTTAGGAGTGTGTCTATGGGAATGTTTGACCATTCTTCCAGGAATGCATTTTTAAGGCAGTATGTTGGATGAGAAGGCCTGGCTCACAATCTCCTCTCTAATTTACCCAAAGGTGTTCTATCAGATTTAGGTCAAGACTCTGTGCAGGCCAGTCATGTTCCACCACCCCAAACTCGCTCATCCATGTCTTTATGGACCTTGCTTTGTGCACTGGTCCATATCATTTGGTGGAGGAGGGATTATGGTGTGGGGTGGTCTTTCAGGGGTTTGGCTTCGTCCCTTAGTTCCAGTGAAGAGAACTCTTACCAAGACATTTTGGACATGTTCATGCTCCCAACTTTGTGAGAACGGTTTGGGGATGGCCCCTTCCTGTTCCAACATGACTGCGCACCAGTGCAAAAAGCAAGGTCCATAAAGACATGGATGAGCGAGTTTTGGGTGGAGGAACTTGACTGGCCTGCACAATGTCCTGACCTCAATCCGATAGAACACCTTTGGGATGAATTCGAGTGGAGACTGTGAGCCAGGCCTTCTATTCCAGCATTAGCGCCTGACCTCACAAATGTCCTTCTGGAAGAATGGTCAAACATTCCCATAGACACACTCCTAAACCTTGTGGACAGCCTTCCCAGAAGAGTTGAAGTTATAGCTGGAAAGGGCGGGCCAACTCAATATTGAACCCTACGGACTAAGACTGGGAGGCCATTTCATGTGCCTGTAAAGGCAGGTGTCCCAATACTTTTGGTAATATAGTGTATTTGTATATAGACTCCTAAGTGATGGGTTCTCATCCACGTCTTGTTTGTGTGTGCTGAAGCTTGCTGCTGTTAGTTTTGATGTTGTTTTATTAGGTGTAGAGGGATAAGGTTTATATTAAGTGTCTCTTGTGTCTCAGAGGTGCGTTCTCCTATGTCCGCCACGTGCTGGAGAAGAGAAGCGGCCTGGATTTTGCAGCCAAATTTATTCCATCGCGGGGGTCATCCAAGGGGAAGGCGAGGAGAGAGATGAATATACTGTCTCAGATCAGCCACGAGCGGATTGTTTATTTCCACGAAGCATTTGAGAAGCGAAGCGCGCTGATCATCATCATGGAGCTGTATCCATTGCAAGCCACATATTTTCACATTACGAAAGAGATTGTATATGTATAGGGATATAATGCACACTAAAAATCCGGAATGGCAATGTCTGTTTTACAGAAATTAGTCCTATTCTTCATACTAAGGGGGCCATTTAAAGCACAGGTGTGGTCATACTGTGGACAAGACACACAGTACTTCTGATTTTGCAAAACATTTTTTTTTAAACTCCCCGCTAATCGAGGCAGTTAAAGCCGAACGGATTCTGAACAAAAACAGAGAGGAGAGTCTGGTCACAAGACCTGACAAAGTCACATGGCCAGCTACCGTCCAGTCACAGAGTTCTCTCTGAGTTATTCATTAAACCCTGAAGTGGAACTTCACTGATCGGAACCCTCCCCCCCTCCGGTGTCAAAATTGGCACCTTTCAGGGGGGAGGGGGGTGGAGATACCTGTCAAAGACAGGTATTTACACCCACTTCTGTGGGAGTCTATGCCTCTTCCTGTCCTGCCGCGCTGTCTGCTGGGACACACACGGGTCTCAGAGACAGTGCGGACAATTCCTATTGCGCTGCGCGACTCGCGCATGCGCAGTAGGGAACCGGGAAGTGAAGCAGATTCGCTTCACTTCCTGATTCCCTCACCTAGAATGGTGGCGGCAGCAGCCGAGAGCCGAGCGATCGATCGGCCCCAGCTGCCGGCATCGCTGGACCCCGGGACAGGTGAGTGTCCATTTATTAAAAGTCAGCAGCTGTAGTATTTATAGCTTCTGGCTTTTAATATTTTTTTTGTAGGTGGAATCCCTCTTTAACCACTTGCCACCCCACTGCAGTACATGTGGTGAGGCGGCACGGGCAGGCTCAGTCACCTGCAGTATCTCACAAAAGTGAGTACACCCCTCACATTTTTGTAAATATTTTCTTCTATCTTTTCATGTGACAACACTGAAGAAATTACATTTTGCTACAATGTAAAGTAGTGAGTGTACAGCTTGTATAACAGTGTACATTTTCTGTCTCCTCAAAATAACTCAACACACAGCCATTAATGTCTAAACCGCTGGCAACAAAAGCGAGTACACCCCTAAGTGAAAATCTCCAAATTGGGCCCAAAGTGTCAATATCTTGTGTGGTCACCTTTATTTTCCAGCACTGCCTTATCCCTCTTGGGCATGGAGGTCACCAGAGCTTCACAGGTTGCCACTGGAGTCCTGTTCCACTCCTCCATGACGGCATTACAGAGCTGGTGGATGTTATAGACCTTGCGCTCCTCCACCTTCCATTTGAGGATGCCCCATAGATGCTCAATAGGGTTTAGGTCTGGAGACATGCTTGGCCAGTCCATCACCTTTACCCTCAGATACTTTAGCAAGGCAGTGGTCGTCTTGGAGGTGTGTTTGGGGTCATTATCATGTTGGAATACTGCCCTGTGGCCCAGTCTCTGAAGGGAGGGGATCATGCTCTGCTTCAGTATGTCACAGTACATGTTGGCATTCATGGTTCCCTCAATGATCTGTAGCTCTCCAGTGCCGGAAGCACCAATGCCGCCCCAGACCATGACACTCCCACCACCATGCCTGACTGTAGACAAGACACACTTGTCTTTGTACTCCTCACCTGGTTGCCGACACACACTCTTGACACCATCTGAACAAAATAAGTTTATCTTGGTCTCATCAGACCACAGGACATGGTTCCAGTAATCCATGCCCTTAGTCTGCTTGTCTTCAGCAAACTGTTTGCCGGCTTTCTTGTGCATCATCTTTAGAAGAGGCTTCCTTCTGAGAAGACAGCCATGCAGACCAATTTGATGCAGCGTGCGGCGTATGGTCTGAGCACTGACAGGCTGACCCCCCACCCCTTCAACCTCTGCAGCAATGCTGGCAGCACTCATACGTCTATTTCCCAAAGACAACCTCTGGATATGACGCTGAGCACGTGCACTCAACTTCTTTGGTCGACCATGGAGAGGCCTGTTCTGAGTGGAACCTGTCCTGTTAAACCTCTGTATTGTCTTGGCCACTGTGCTGCAGCTCAGTTTCAGGGTCTTGGCAATCTTCTTATAGCCTAGGCCATCTTTATGTAGAGCAACAATTCTATTTTTGAGATCCTCAGAGAGTTCTTTGCCATGAGTTGCCATGTTTAACTTCCAGTGACCAGTATGAGAGAGTGAGAGCGATAACACCAAACTTAACACACCTGCTCCCCATTCACACCTAAGACCTTGTAACACTAACGAGTCTCATGACACCAGGGAGGGAAAATGGCTCATTGGGCCCAATTTGGACATTTTCACTTAGGGGTGTACTCACTTTTGTTGCCAGTGGTTTAGACATCAATGGCTGTGTGTTGAGTTATTTTGAGGGGGCAGCAAATGTACACTGTTATACAAGCTGTACACTCACTACTTTATGTTGTAGCAAAGTGTCATTTGTTCAGTGTTGTCACATGAAAAGATAGAAGACAATATTTACAGAAATGTGAGGGGTGTACTCACTTTTGTGAGATACTACACATCTTTCTTAGCATACATAGGTGCTAGGAAGAGGACTGGATTATTATCCTGGAATTCTGCTTTAAATAGTACCCACTTGCCGCCCACCCTATTACAAATTGACGGTGGCAAAGTGGTTTCATAATCCTGACCGGACGTCATATGACGTCCTCAGGATTATGAGCCGCTGCGCGCCCCTGGGGGCACGCATCGCGGCGATCGTTGTTGCGGGGTGTCAGTCTGACACCCGGCAACTATGATCTCGGTAAAGAGTCTCCGACGGAGACTCTTTACCACGTGATCAGCCGTGTCCAATTACGGCTGATCACAGTGTAAATTGGAAGAGCCGGTGATTGGCTTTTCCTCACTCGCGTCTGTCAGACGCGAGTAGAGGAGTGCCGATCGGCTGCTCCTCTGACAGGGGGGGTCTGTGCTGATCGATTATCAGCACAGCCCCCCCCGAGGATGCCCACACTGGACCACCAGGGACGCCACCAGACCACCAGGGAAAAGGTAATCCTCCCTCGCCTATGAGTGCCCACCTGTGCCGCCTATGAGTGCCCACCTGTGCCGCCTATCAGTGCACACCCATGCCCATCTGTGCCGCCTATCCATGCCCATCTGTGCTGCCTATCCATGCCCATCTCTGCCGCCCATCCATGCCAATCCGTACCAGCTATCAGTGCCAATTTGTGCCACCTATCATTGTCCATCCGTGTCGCCCATCCGTGTCGCCCATCCGTGCCGCCTATCAGTGCCGCCTATCAGTGTCCATCAATGCCACCTCATCAGTGCCACTTCATTGGTGCCCATCAGTGCCACCTTATCAGTGCCCATCAGTGTAGCCCCATCAGTGCACATCAGTGAAGGAGAAAACGTACTTATTTACAAAGTTTTGAAACTGAAACAAAAAAAAAAACATTATTTTTTTCAAAATTTTCGGTATTTTTCTATTTGTAGCGCAAAAAATAAAAACCGTAGAGGTGATCAAATACCACCAAAAGAAAGCTCTATTTGTGGGAAAAAAATTATAAAAATTTCATTTGGGTACAGTGTAGCATGACCGCGCAATTGTCATTCAAAGTGCGACAGCGCTGAAAGCTCAAAATTGGTCTGGGCAGAAAGGTGTTTAAGTGCCCGGTATTGAAGTGGGTACAGTGCAATTTGGCTATATTCATCGAACAGAGTGTGATTAAAGCTAGCAGTATTGCTAGGGTCTTGCCTGGCTAAATATCAATATTCATCTATAATAAATGGTAACAAATGATATCAGATGCTGTATTTGTTTCTTAAAGAATCACAGGCTCAGACTTTGAGATCACACATGCATAAAAAATGATTGAATGCCATTGTATAAAACAACATTTCGGCAAGCAATACGTGAGGATATACAATGTATTGTAGCCACCAGTTTGTGTTCATAGAATTCCTTAACTGGCTGCAGATGTTCCAAGGAAGAGATTCTGGACAGAGTGGTCAGGAAATCTACAGTGCATGAATCAGAGGTGAGTACAGCACATATATATATATATATATATATATATACACGTGATATTCGTATTGCAGAAGACGGCTACAGGGCCTTGAAAAAGTATTCATACCCCTTGAAATTTTCCACATTTTGTCATGTTACAACCAAAAACGTAAATGTATTTTATTGGGATTTTATGTGATGGACCAACACAAAGTAATAATTGTGAAGCGGAAGGAAAATTATTAATTGTTGTTCCAATTTTTTTACAAATAAATATCTGAAAAGTATAACGTGCATTTGTATTCAGCCCCCTTTACTCTGATATCCCTAACTAAAACCTAGTGGAACCAATTGCCCTCTGAAGTCTCCTAATTAGTAAATTATAGTCCACCTGTGTGTAATTTAATCTCAGTATAAATACAACTGTTCTGTGAAGCCCTCAGAGGTTTGTTAGAAAACCTTAGTGAAAAAAACAGCATGATGAAGGCCAAGGAACACACCAGACAAGTCAGTGAAAAAGTTGTGGAGAAGCTTAAAGCAGGGTTAGGTTATAAAAATATCCCAAGCTTTGAACATCTCACAGAGCTCTGTTCAATTCATCATCCGAACATGGAAAGAGTATGGCACAACTGCAAACCTACCAAGACATGGCCGTCCACCTAAACTGACTGGCCGGGCAAGGAGAGCATTCATCAGAGAAGCAGCCAAGAGGTCCACGGTAACTCTGGAGGAGCTGCAGAGATCCACAGCTCAGGTGGGAGAATCTGTCCACAGGACACCTATTAGTCGTGCCATCCACAAATCTGACCTTTATGGAAGAGTGACAAGAAGAAAGACATTGCTGAAAGAAAGTCATTAGAAGTCCCGTTTGCAGTTTATGAGAAGCCATGTGGGGCACACAGGAAACATGTGGAAGAAGGTGCTCTGGTCAGATGAGACCGAAAATGTAACTTTTTGGCCTAAAAGCAAAACGCTATGTGTTCCAGAAAACTATCACTGCACATCACCTTGAACACACCATCCCCACCGTGAAACATGGTGGTGGCAGCATCATGTTATGGGGATACTTTTCTTCAGCAGAGACAGAGAAGCTGGTCAGAGTTGATTGGAAGATGGATGGAGCCAAATACAGGGGGATCTTAGAAGTTAGAGTCTGCAAAAGACTTGAGACTGGAGCAGAGGTTCACCTTCCAGCAGGACAACGACTCTAAACATACAGCCAGAGCTACAATGGAATGGTTTAGATCAAAGCATATTCATGTGTTAGAATGGCTCAGTCAAAGTCCAGACCTAAATCCAATTGAGAATCTGTGGCAAGACTTGAAAATTGCTGTTCACAGACGCTCTCCATCCGATCTGACAGAGCTTGAGATATTTTGCAAACAAGAATGGGCAGAAATGTCCCTCTCTAGATCAGTGTTTCTCAACTCCAGTCCTCAAGGCGCCCCAGCAGGTCATGTTTTCAGGATTTCCCAAAGATGAAAAAGCTTTGGTAATTACTAAGGCAGTGAAACTGATCAAATCACCCGTGCAAAATAATGGAGCGCCTGAAAACATGACCTGTTGGTGCACCTTGAGGGCTGGAGTTGAGAAACACTGCTCTAGATGTGCAAAGCTGGTAGAGACATCCTCAAAAAGACTTGCAGCTGTAATTGCAGAGAAGGGAGGTTCTACAAAGTATTGACTCCGGGGGGCGCCATACAAATGTACACCACACTTTTCACATATTTATTTGTAAAAAAAATGAAACCCTTTTATCATTTTCCTTCCACTTCACAATTATGTACCACTTTGTGTTGGTCTATCACATAAAATCCCAATAAAATACATTTACATTTTTGGCTGTAACATGACAACATTTGGAAAGTTTCAAGGGGTATGAATACTTTTTCCAGGTACTGTATATTCATTCTAATTCATTACAATCTAATCTATTTTTGCCTATTCTATTAAAATGGATGTAAACCCTTTTTTTTTTTCTTTTTTATTTCATAATGTAGAGTATAAGATTTCCTATCATTTGAGCCACAAAGAGTTAATCCAGCTCTGAGCAATCCTCTTTTATTGTTCAGTGAGATAAATCTTGACAAACAGAGAAAAACTTTGTCAAATCCTCCCCTTTGCTGTGAGTGACGGGTGATTTACATATCTCGTACACTAACCTAAGAGACATTAATTATTTTTTAATTTCCTCCTCCACTCCTTTCTTCTGCTGCTCTGCCAGGATTGGCTGTTCCACACCTCAGCATGTTTCGGCATGCTGAAGTCATGTGGGGACTTTCCTGCGTTTTGACTGGATGTTAGAGATCATAGCAGAAGTTCAGTTTAAGAAAAACACAGGAGAAAATGCATATTGATAAGGGGAGTGTAGAGGTGGGCGGGGAGTCTACTGACATCACAACTCCACCCACTGAGCCCTGGAAAACAGACCCACCCACAAAATCTGCAGCCGTCATAGCAGACAGAGGGGAGACATTTGGCAGATAAGTATACATGCAGGAGGCATGTATATCCTTCTAGATAACCAATATTGAAGTCGTCTAGAAAGGATGAGAGTAGGTTTACATCCACTTTCATTTATATTTTATTCTATTGTTTTCTATTCTATTTAATTACCTTATTTTCTATTCTATTCTGTTCTATTTTATTAATTTATATTCTATTACTTTTACTTTCTATTTTATTCTGGTTTATTCTTTTTATTTTCTGTTCTATTCTTTTATTTTCTATTCTATTCTTTTCTATTTTATTATTTTCTATTCTATTCCTTTATTGAATATTTTAATATTTTATTCTTTTTTATTCTAATCTTTTCCTTTATTTTCTATTCTGTTATGTTCTATTGTATTTTATTGTTCTAGTCTAGTCTATTCTATTTAATTCTATTCTTTTCTTTTCTATTCTATTAAGCAGCCTAAGTAGGAATCTTCATCTTATTTCAGTTGTATACCTTTTTGTATTGATTACAATATGTTTCCAATATGTTTTAATTATGAAAGTTTTATGTTATTTTAACCACTTGACCTCTGGAAGATTTACCCCCCTCCCCCTTTCATAACCAGGCCATTTTGTGCGATCCAATTTCCAATTCAAATTCAGATAAATTGTAATCATTTATTTCATATTTGTTTTTTTTTTTTAACCACTTGAGGACCGCCGTATTGCCATTGTACGTCAGCACAATGGCACAGGCAGGCATAATCACGTACATCTACGTGATTGCCTTCCAGCGGGTGGGGGGTCCGATCGGACCCCCTCCCGCTGGTTACGGCGGTCCGATTCGGTCCAGGAGCGCTCCGTGATGAGGGGATGGCCGTTGGTTTTCGGCCACCCCCTCTGGATCGCTCCTGGCCAATGAGAAGCTTCCTCCCCTGTGTATTGTTTACACAGGAAGGAGGAAGTGATGTCATTCTCCTCGGGGCGGTCTTTTTGACCGGACTACGAGGAGAACAGTAAAAGTAAGTGTGCACCAACACTACACTGACATGTAGGTACACACAGGCACACAAACCCCCCCCGATCCCCCCCCCCCCGATCGCCCCCCGATCCCCCCCCCCAGTCACAGTGTCACTGATTGCATTGATCATTTCTTTACTGATCAATGCATTCAGTGTCAGTTGTGACAGTAAAAACTGTCAGGACAGTTAGTGTTAGGTCCAGGGTAGCCCCCTATCACCCCCCAATAAAGATTTAACCCCCTGATTGCCCCTAGAGTTAACCCTTTCACCCCCTTTTGCCAGTGTCACTAAGCGATCATTTTTCTGATCGCTGCATGTGTCGCTAGTGTCGCTAGGTAGCTAGTTATTTTTTTAGGTTCACCGCCAGGTTTTTATATCGCTAGGTACCCCGATATACTACCCAATAATGTTTTTAACCCCCTGATTGCCGCTAGTTAACCCTTTCACCCCCTTTTGCCAGTGTCACTAAGCGATCGTTTTTCTGATCGCTGCATTAGTGTCGCTACAGTCGCTAGGTAGCTAGTTATTTTTTTAGGTTCACCGCCAGGTTTTTATAGCGCTAGGTACCCCGATATACTACCCAATAATGTTTTTAACCCCCTGATTGCCGCTAGTTAACCCTTTCACCCCCTTTTGCCAGTGTCACTAAGCGATCATTTTTCTGATCGCTGCATGTGTCGCTAGGTAGCTAGTTATTTTTTTAGGTTCACCGCCAGGTTTTTATATCGCTAGGTACCCCGATATACTACCCAATAATGTTTTTAACCCCCTGATTGCCGCTAGTTAACCCTTTCACCCCCTTTTGCCAGTGTCACTAAGCGATCGTTTTTCTGATCGCTGCATTAGTGTCGCTACAGTCGCTAGGTAGCTAGTTATTTTTTTAGGTTCACCGCCAGGTTTTTATAGCGCTAGGTACCCCGATATACTACCCAATAATGGTTTTAACCCCCTGATTTCCGCTAGTTAACCCTTTCACCCCCTTTTGCCAGTGTCACTAAGCGATAATTTTTCTGAACGCTGCATCAGTGTCGCTAGTGTCGCTAGGTAGCTAGTTATTTTTTTAGGTTCACCGCCAGGTTTTTATAGCGCTAGGTACCCCGATATACTACCCAATAATGGTTTTAACCCCCTGATTGCTGCTAGTTAACCCTTTCACCCCCTTTCACCAGCGATCACAGTATAAGTGTCACTGGTGACGCTGGTTAGCCAGTTAGTTATTTAGGTTCCCCGTCAGGTTTTTATATAGCGCCAGGGACCCCCATATACTACCTAATAAAAATTTGAACCACCTGATTGCCCCTAGTTAACCCTTTCACCACTGATCACCGTATAAGTGTTACGGGTGACTCTGGTTAGTTTGTTTTTTATAGCATTTTATATTCAAATCCGGAAGGCAGTGCTTGGTTTTCGGGGTCCCGTACGTGGCTAGGCTCCCAAAAAGTCCCCCACATGTGGTATCCCCGTACTCGGGAGAAGCAGCAGAATTTATTTTGGGGTGTAATTTGACTTCTGCCCATAGCATGTGTGAGCAATATATCATTTAGTGACAACTTTGTGCAAAAAAAAAAAAGTTTGTAATATTCCCGCAACTTTTGGCAAAATATAAAATATTCCATGGACTCAACATGCCTCTCAGTAAATAGCTTGGGGTGTCTACTTTCCAAAATGGGGTCATTTGGGGGGGTTTTGTGCTATTTTGGCATTTTATGGCCTTCGAAACTGTGATAGGTAGTGAGGAGTTAAATCAAAAATTTGCACCCTTAGAAATCCTGAAGGTGGTGATTGGTTTTCGGGGTGCCGTGCGCGACTAGACTCCCAAAAAGTCCCACACATGTGGTATCCCCGTACTCGGGAGAAGCAGCAGAATGTATTTTGGGGTGCAATTCCACATATAACCATGGCATGTGTGAGCAATATATCATTTAGTGACAACTTTTTGTAAAAAAAATTTTTTTTTTTTTTTTTTGTCATTATTCAATCCCTTAGGACAAAAAAAATAAATATTCAATGGGCTCAACATACCCATCAGCAATTTCCTTGGGGTGTCTACTTTCCAAAATGGGGTCATTTGGGGGGGATTTGTACTGCCCTGCCATTTTAGCACCTCAAGAAATGAGATCGGCAGTCATAAATTAAAAGCTGTGTAAATTCCAGAAAATGTACTCTAGTTTGTAGACGCTATAACTTTTGCGCAAACCAAAAAATATTCGCTTATTGGCATTTTTTTTACTAAAGACATGTGGCTGAATAAATTTTGCCCTCAATGTATGACTAAAATTTAGTTTATTCGATTTTTCTTATAACAAAAAGAAGAAAATATCTTTTTTTTTCAAAATTTTCGCTCTTTTTCCATTTATATCGCAAAAAAAAAAAATCGCAGAGGCAATCAAATACCATCAAAAGAAAGCTCTATTTGTGGGAAGAAAAGGACGCAAATTTCGTTTGGGTGCAATATTGCATGACCGCGCAATTACCAGTTAAAGCAGCGCAGTGCGAAATTGCAAAAAGACCTCTGGTCCTTAAGGTATTTATTGGTCCGAGGCTGAAGTGGTTAATTTGTTACTATTATGATTCGGGAAACTCGGATGCATTCGAATGTCCGAACAACGAAAATTTTGTCAGAATTTTCGTCGGCTGCTCACCCAGGCTCAGGCGGTGCTTGGCTGAGTGTCTCAGGCTTTGGTTGATGGGCAAATCCATCATAATTTCACATGTATTTGACACCAGATTTAGATGCTTAGGGAATAAGTATGTGGGCCGACTCTGAGCCCATGCTGAACCTGCATTGTGGGCGGTGACAGTGTCTATAAGGCTTAAATGTGTGTTCCCATGGACCATTCACAGCTTTTTTTTCTGGTCTATTTCTAGATCCGATCCTTCGTGCGTCAGATCTTGGAAGGGTTGTATTATTTGCACCACAAGAAAATATTACATCTGGACATCAAGGTGAGTTTCTTGCCTGGCTCTTCCCAGTGCATGTGATGTTTCTGAGAGTTTCTGGCCCATCTGATATACAAAACTGAAGGCGCTGCAGATAGATGAAGTGTTTAAAGAGGAACTGCGGTCTGCTCACATAATTTGTAATAAAATCATCTTTGCCATTCTGAAGCTTCCCTCCAACCACTTTGCATATTATTTTATATCTACTGTGAGTCTGTACTTGCCAAATATGCTGCAGTAATCTCCCTCCGCTGAGTCTGGCTGCAGCCATTTTAACTGTGGGCGGATGAAGTTGCTGCCTGTTCACTTCCTGGATTTACACAGACACACACAAAGGCACACCTCCAACTCTACAGCTCTCATTGGCCCTCTTATGACTTATCACCCCTCCATTCCTGGCAAACTCTCACAAGATTGAAAGAGAGAGCTGTGCATGATTACATAAGTTCCCTCCCTCTTGTTAATCATCTGGGACGCGTGACCAGTCCCAGATGACGGCCTTTCACCTTTCAGCGCTAATGCACTTTGAATGACAATTGCGCGGGCATACAACACTGTACCCAAATGACATTTTTATCATTTTTTTCCCACAAATAGAGCTTTCTTTTGGTGGTATTTAATTACAGCTGGGAGTTTTATTTTTTGCAACAAAAAAAGATGCAAAAAAAAAAAAAAATCATGTTTAATAGTTTGTTATAAAATTTTGCAAACAGGTCATTTTTCTCCTTCATTGAAGTGCGCTGATGAGGCGGCACTGATAGGCTGCACTGGTGGGCACTGATAGGCTGGACTGGTGGGCACTGATAGGCTGCACTGGTGGGCACTGATAGGCATAATTAAGGTGGCACCAATAGGCACAGATAAGGTGACACCGATAGGCACAGATAAGGCAGTACTGATGGGCACAGATAAGGCGGCACTGATGGGCAAAGATGGGCACAGATAAGATGGCATGTATGGGTGGCACGGATGGGTGGCACGGATGGGTGGCACGGATGGGTGGCACTAAGGGGCACTGATAGGTACCACTGATAGATGGGACTGATGGGCACTCTTTTTTTTTCTCCTCGCGCTGTCAGCGCGAGGAGGAATAATAGCCGATTACTGGCTCCGTTGTATCACATGATCAGCTGTCATTGGCTGACAGCTGATCACGTGGTAAGGGGTCGGGATTGACCCCTTGCTCGGATCCGTGATCAGGCGAGTCTCATAGACTCGCCGATCACAGAGCGCGCCGTGCGCGCCCCTCAGGGGGCACGCAGGCTGCTCGTGCTCTATTGACGTCGTCCCGGCAAAGGAGGTCCGCGCTGTAGCCGCCATTTGGCTATAGGCTATAACGCGGCTCTCTAGTGGTTAAGCATAGCTCCCAACTGTCCCTGATTTGGAGGGACTGTCCCTGATTTGGAGCAATGTCCCTCATTTTGGTCTGATCTATATAGTTGTATAAAAAATACACTTTTTTATCTTTCAAAAATAGTTTTCCAGTGCTAAACCTTTCATCCAAATTATAAATTGCTGCATTTGTAAATTTTATAAGCCAATATAAAGGAATAGTAGTGGTAAAAGAAAGTCCCCTGTGGATTTAATTAACCTTTTTTGGGGGGTTAATTCTTCTTTAAGGGGGTTTGGCAGGGGGCGTGTCCTATGCCTACATACGATTGCTAGTAGGTGTCCCTCATTTCTATCTCAAAATGTTGGGAGGTATGGCCTAGGCCAATGATGGCGAACCTTGGCACTCCAGATGTTTTGGAACTGCATTTCCCATTAAGCTCAACTTCACCGGACCGTCATCTCCTGCTGTATAATCGGCACTCACTTGGCTCTGATGTCACACACAGTCCCGTCTCCGCCACCGGCATTGGACCAATGTTCTGTCAATCACAGGAGCTGGTCCAATGCCGATGGCGGAGGCGGGACTGTTTATTTGACTGCCGACTGAGAGACGAGTAAACAGAAGATGGCGGCTCGGTGATTTCCTGCATGAGAGATGGTGAGGCTGCAGATGGGCAACATGCTGCATTGATGGGAGATGGGCGCAGATCAGGCTGCATTGAGGCTGCAGATGGGCAATAATCAGGCTGCATTGATGGGCACTGACCCTTTTTCCTGAAACTTCCCTCCATCAAACCTGCTGATCTCACAGGTTTGCTAATCTGACAGAACACCTCTGGTTTTATAATTCAACATGTAAACAGTCCGATGGATTTCTAAATACTGTATTTCACCATATATGCTCAGTTTACTGTTAAAAATAACTATGAAATGCAAAACGCCGGTGGGTGTAACAAGATGTCCGCTTGCCCCCTTCTCACTATATCCTTACTGTGGAGGACTGCGGGGTGTAGTAAGATGGCAGCAATGGAACGTTACTTCCATTACAAATTCTGATGGGTCGCCAAATCTGATGAAACACCTGCCATTTGATTACCACTGACACCCCTCAATCATCCGAAAAACACAAAAAACAGGGCTCTGTCTATGTAAACAAGGCAGAGCTCTGTCCTGTCAGTGAGGAAGTGCTGGATTATGTCAAGTGCTGCGTAAAGTAATGGCGCTATGTAAGTACCTGAAATGAATACATTTATTTTTCCTTGCAAAGCAGGGAATGAAATCCATTACTTCACATAGTGAAAGAACCACACACAGTGTACACAAACACTGACTAGGCACACATTTAACTCTTTGCTCGCCCTAGATGTTTAAACTCTTCCCAGCCAGTGTCATTAGTACAGTGACAGTGCATATTTTTAGCACTGATCATTGTATTAGTGCCACTGGTTCCCACAAAGTGTCAGTTATGCCGCGTACACACAACCGGACTTTTCGGCAGACTTGGTCCGGCGGACAATCCGACGGACTTTGCAGCTGAGGTCCGCCAGACTTTCAAACAAACGGACTTTCAAACAAACGATCACTCCAAAAGTCAGACGGATTTGAACGTGATGACGTAGAATAAGGAAGTTCATAACCAGTAGCCAATAGCTGCCCTAGCGTCGGTTTTAGTCCGTCGGGCTAGCACACAGACGACCGGATTTTTCAACCGGACTCGAGTCCGTCGGAAAGATTTGAAGCAAGTTTTATTACTAGGTCTGCCAAACTTTTGGGAAGAAAAAGTCTGCTAGAGCCCACACACGATCGAATTGTCCGAAGGATTCAAGTCCGCCGGACCAAGTCAGTCAAAAAGTCCGGTCGTGTGTACGCGGCATTAGTGTCAGAATGTCTGACGCAATATTGCAGCCCCCCTATAAGAAGATGATCAATGCCATTACTAGTTTAAAAAAAATACAAATGCCAGTATATATACTATAGTTTGTGGACATTATAACTTTTGCTCAAACCAATAAATATACACTTATTGGGATTTTTTTTACCAAAAATACAGTATGTAGCAGAATACATATTGGCCTAAATTTATAAAGAAATTCGATTTTTGATTTTCTTTTTTATGGGATATGTTTTATAGCAGAACGTACATTTTTTTTTTGTATTTTTTTTGTTTATTAAAAATAAATAAAAACCACACAGGTAATCAAATACCACCAAAAGAAAACTTTATTTGTAGGGAAAAAAGGACATACATTTCATTTACGTATAGCATTGCATTACCACACAATTGTCGGTTAAAGTAATGCAGTGCTGTATCAAAAAAATTGCCTGGTCCTAAAAGGGGGGGGTAAATCTTCCAGAGGTCAAATGGTTAAAGAGATAAAACAAGGGATTTATTTTATTTTGCACTCAATTTAATATCTCAGCTGTGTTAACATACACGTGTTCACTTTGCAGCCAGAAAATATTCTCATGGCAGACATGAGCGGCGATCAGATCCGGATCTGTGATTTTGGGAATGCCCAGGAGCTGACGGAGGGGGAGCCACAGTACTGCAAATATGGAACCCCTGAGTTTGTGGCCCCAGAGATTGTCAACCAGATGCCAATATCCACCGTCACCGATATATGGTATGAACTGGAATGCAAGCGATGTGTGATAAATAGAAATCCGTCCTCCTCTCACATTGTTCATTGCTTTAATGCGTTCTCCCTTTTCTTTCAGGCCAGTTGGTGTCATCGCATATTTATGGTATGTAGCCTATTTTACCTTTCAGTAAATTTGTCATAATAACATCAGCATGGGCAGATGACTCTCTTTAACACTTACGGACCGCCGCACGCCGATGGTCCTAGAGGAATATCATTGTTATGGGAGCAGCTAGCTGCCATAACCCCGCTATCCTCTTCTTCAGCCGGGTGGTTCGCTTTCCGATAAGAGTGGTCTCTGTGGCGGATTCACCGAAAGATCACTTTTATCAGTGGCAGAAGAGAGCCTCCGGTACCCTCTGCCGCTTACCGGATCTGTCGGCAGCGGTGGAGGTGATCGGATTTTTCACCTTACTGGGTATGGAGATGAGTGAGGAGAAGATGGACCCCCCCCCCCCCCCCGTCTCCATAACATTGCAGGGCGGAAGCGACGTCAAAACTTCACTTCCGCCTATAGCTCTTAAAGGGCCATTTTTTTTTTTTAATGCCAAAAAAAAAAAAATATATATATATATATATATATATATATATATATATATATATATATATTTTATTTTTTATTTTTTTTATTGCATTTTAGTGTAAATATGAGATCTGAGATCTTTTTGACCCCCAGATCTTATATCTAAGCCCTTGTACACACGGTCGGACATTCCGATGGACAATGTCAGATCGGACCGTGTTGTCGGATAATCCGACAGTGTGTGGGCTCCATTGGACTGTTTCTGTCGGAGTATCCGACGGACCAAGATTTCCAACTGGGCTATAAAATTTTCCGACAATATGATCCAATCGGACTTTGTCTGATCATGTGTAGAGAATTCTGATCGGACCAAGTGCCACGCATGCTCAGATCAAATTCCTACACCAAACCTATTGGCTACTAGCCTGAACGTAGTCCCATCCTAACAAAATAACGTCATCACGTTAAATACGATCGGATTTTCTGACAACTTTGTCCGAGTGTGTGTATGCAACAGTTTCGGACAAAATCTGTTGGAATGTCCGACCGTGTGTACAAGGGGCTAAGAGGTCCTGTCATGCTTTTTTCTATTACAAGGGATGTTTACATTCCTTGTAATAGGAATAAAAGTGACACCATTTTTTTTTTTAAAAGAACACTGTAAAAAAAAAAAAAAAAAAGTTAAACGCGCCCGTGCCGCCGAGCTCGCGTGCAGAAGCGAACGCATAAATGAGTAGCGCCCACATATGGAAATGGTGTTCAAACCAGACATGTAAGGTATCGCCGCGATCGGTAGAGCGAAGCCCCACCTCCCTCAAATTAGTTATTGCTTGCAGCTTGGGATGTCTGCTATTAGGGCAGCTATTATTAATGATTTTAATTCTTAAAGCCTCACAGGAGTTTCCCCCTTTGTGGGTGAAAATGATTACACCACATTGATGAACATTCGAGGATATACGGTGGCGTTTGAAGAAAAGATGTTTGCAGATCTGACTCGGGAAGCAAGAGGATTCCTAATTAAGGTCCTGGGCAATGAAAAGCTGTGAGTATTACCCACTTAAAGTGACACCTGGGGAAAAATAAAAACTTCTTTAGGTCAGTTACGGGAATTTATCAAATGTATTGCAGATCCTTACCTGCTAGATTGGCCATAGGCACTGCTCATGCTCAGTTCTTCTATATGGGTGGGAGAGTCTGCCTTCACTATGATGCTAGTCACTGCTCTGCCTTCACTATGATGATCAGTCTCAGATTGTAATAAGGAAGAACGAAACCCTGAGATCCCTCTAGCTAAGCACACAATATGGCTAATGTTATGTGGACAACTGACCATTACACCTACTATATGCACAAAAGTATGTGGACACCTTTCTAAATTATTTTTCAACGCAGATGTTTCCAATTAAAGGTTTCAGAAAAAGGATTTTAGATTGTGCTCTTCCATTGTGATAACAGCTTGGTGAAGACCCCTTTTTTGTTCCAGCATGATGGCGCCCTTGTGTACAAAGCAAGCTTATAGTGGTTTAATGAGTTTGCTGTGAAGGAAGTGGCCTGCACAGTGCCCTGACCTCAACCCGATGTTGATGAATTGGAACACCAGTTGTAAGCCAGTTCTTCTCATCCAACATCTCCATAAAGACATGGTTTGATGAGTTTGGTCTGGAGGACCTTGAGTGGCCTGCACAGAGCCCAGACCTCAACTCTAGTGAACACATTTGGGATGAATTGGAATGCTGATTCTGAATCAGGTCTTCTCATCCAACATCAGTACCTGACCTCACAAATGCTTGCTTGAGAACTCCAGACTATGGGGATTAACCGCTTGATGGCCAGCCCCCGCAGTTGTACTGTGGCAACATGCCTTGGCTGCGCGAATCGCCGTCATGTTAAGTCGGTAACATATTTGGCCACTAGGGGGCGCATGCACGCATCCCCTGCTCAACCACGGAGCCAATTGCGAGTGCCTGGCGTTCGTGACCACAATGGCTCCGGGCACACCGAGAACTGGGATATGTGTGTGTAAACACAGAGTTTCCGGTTCTCTGAGGGGAGAACAAGCAGATCATCTCTTCATAGAGTATGAACAGCGATCTGTCATCTCCCCTGTACAGTCCCCTCCCCCCTTCAGTTAGAACACACTGAGGGAACACAGTTAACCCCTTGATCGCCCCCCTAGTGTTAACCCCTTCCCTGCCAGTAAAATTTTTACAGTAATCAATGCATTTTCATCGCTGTATAAATGCCAATGGTCCCAAAATAGTGTCAAAAGTGTCCGACATGTCCGCCATAATGTCGCAGCCCCGATAAAAATCACATATATCGCTGCCATTACTAGTAAAAAAAAAAATTAATAATAAAAATGCCATAAACCTATTCCCTATTTTGTAGATGCTATAACTTTTGCGCAATCCAATCAATATACGCTTATTGCGATTTTTTTTTTTTACCAAAAATATGTAGAACACTTATTGGCCTAAACTGAGGGAAAAAAATAGTTTTTGTTATATATTTTTGGGGGATATTTATTATAGCAAAAAGTAAAAAATAATGCGTTTTTTTTCAAAATTTTCTTTTTTTATTTATAGCGCATTCGAGCCTAGACCTCTTGCACTCGTTACAAGCACGCATTCGAGCATAGACCTCTTGCACTCATTACAAGCACGCGTTCGAGCATAGACCTCTTGCACTCATTACAAGCACGCGTTCGAGCATAGACCTCTTGCAGTCGTTGCAAGCACGCATTCGAGCATAAACCTCTTGCAATCATCGCAAGCACGCATTCGAGCATAGACCTCTTTCAATCGTTGCAAGCACGCATTCGAGCATAGACCTCTAGCGATCATTGCAAGCACACATTCGAGCGTAGACCTCTTGCAATCATGGCAAGCGCGCATTCAAGCATAGGCCTCTTGCAATCATTGCAAGCTGATGTCCAGGCACAACTTATGGCAATCATTGCTGGCAGGCACTTCTGGCTGCTCAATAGGTTGCTTTGGGGAAAGCCTGGATACCTTCCTAAATGTTCGTTGTATTACAGGGTACTTATACTTATAGGCATAGTTGATCCAGGGAAAATCCGATTGCCTCTCGAGGGGTCAGGAAGGAATTTTTTCCCCTACTGTAGCAAATTGGGCTATGCTCTGTTGGGGTTTTTTGCCTTCCTCTGGATCAGCTGCGGGCGTAGAATTGGGGTGTCGGGTGGTGTGATACCTTATTATTTTGATTTGTGGTTGGACCGGATGGACTTCTGTCTTTTCCGGCCTGGCTACCCATGAAGCCTACTGTAAATCCTTGCAATCGTTGCAGGCACGCGTCCTAGCATAACATCTTGCAATCATGGCAAGCACGCATCCTGGGTAACATCTTGCAACCATCGCAAGCACGCATCCAAACATACATGCAAGCACAACTCCCGCAGTCTTCGCAGTGCACATGCGGTAACACGAATTGCTCACAGTCACCACGTACACATCTCCTGTGACAAACTCCCGGGCAATTGTCGCAAGCACACGTTCAAACACAACCTTTAGTCATGCCAAGGCTCGCGACTTAGCATAACTTCTTGCAATCATTTGTTGCAAGCACGTTCTCAGTGGCACGCTAACTGGCTACACGTCATTTTCAGCAGCACTTAATTGGCCACTCGTCTCCTGTGGCTTTTCTTACAAGCCACTCACTGTTGCCTGTCTGTCCGTCTCTTCCTTGGGACAGTTGAGTTCAACTTCCGTCCGCACCAGGATCATGTTGACACACGCGACTGGCTTCTTCCTGTAGCACGCCCAGGCTATTTCTAGCCAGCGTTCAACATTTCTTATCCTTACAATGCTCGGAGAGCCATCTGTTGTCACGGCCCATACAGCAAGGTCCCCACTACGAGGCGTCCAGAGGCATCAGCCCATAGCCATCGGCCAATGCTCGCCCATTACAACTGCCATCTTTACGGACATATAATATCCTCGCATATTCCCCAGTTTAGTCATCCAAAAGACACCTACAGTCCCTTCACGGCATGTCGAGCGTCGCTATGCACATCATCCCTCAGGGGTCGCGCCTTTGTGTCACGCCTATTGGTCTTACTGTCCCTCTCACAGGATCCAGAGCAAGTCCTCAGCCGGGTTCCCGCGGCAATAGCAGTCCTTGCTATGCGGGAGGAATTCCTATCGTCTGGGAATGACGTCTCCCTGTTCATTCCCTCCGTGTCTTCCCTTTCTCCCCAGGTGATGACCGACGCAGCGGCCTCCACGGGCTTGCGGCTGTTTTTTTTGGCCACCTCTGGCTCGCAGCTCCCTGACCTCCCCAGTTACTGGCAATTCCTGGCTGCGCCAAGGCGCCCTCTCTGTTGGTTATGTCCTTCCTACGTCGACTGGTCCAGCTCTTGTTGTTGTTTCAGTTCAACATCCATTCTTCCTTTATCCTCGGTAAATTCAATCAGGCAGCGGACGCCCTCTCCCGCTTTTAACCTTGTCTCGTTTTCGTTCAGGTACCCGGAGCCGGACCAACATCAGCAGCTATCCCGGACTGGTCTCAACTGACCCTGGATTAGCCCCTCACCTCCTAGCGGCTACCCAACTCATTTGATCACTCCCTTTCCCGCAATACCCTCAAGGCCTATCAATCAGCCTGGAGGGCCTTTAACCACTTCATCACGTATCACAGTACAGAGACGTCCCGTGTCAAGCAAGTCATAGCCTTCATTTCCTACTGCCACTCGCAGTTGGCGTTATCCTTTAATACGATCCGGCTATACCTGACCGGTGTACAACATTTCACGTCCCTCCAGGACCCTACCGTACCCTTCCTATTTTACCACGCCGTTCGGGCTGTTATGCGCGGTATCCAGAAAGCGCCAGCCGTTGGCCGGCACCAAAACGACTGCCTATCACAGGAGACGTTTAGAAATATGTCAGATTTCCTGGCCACTTCACCTTTTCGGTCTCCACATTAGTGTCATTTACAAGCAGCCATACATCTGGCCTTCTACGGCTTCTTACGGCCAAGCGAGTTTACTTGTTGTAGCCTCACAGCACGCATGCTGTGCGAGCACCACCTGGTCCGATACGAAGACCATTTCGTCTTACACTTAGCAGTCTCCAAGACGCAGCAGCTTGGCTCGGGTTCGGACATACACCTCTATAAGTCCAACAACCGCTGGTACCCGGTCGCCATTCTCACGCGCCTGTCGACCCTTTTTGGCTGATCAACCAGGAGTTAGTCCTCTTCTGCCATTTCTCACTAAACCTCTGAACGCTGCCCGGCGGAACGTGTCAGGATACTCCCGGGTATCCTTCACCTCTGTCCTGCTCACATTATCAAGAAGTTGGGCAGATGGAGGTCCACCTATTTCGCCCGCTACATACCCAATCCGCAAGCAGAGATGACCCAGGCCTTTGTCGAGCTCACCCAGTAACAAACTTGGATCAATTAAATGCAACCCCTACCTGAATGTTTTTGCCCCCTTATTTTGGTATACCGTACGTCGGACCAGGGCACACTTTCAGGTCCATTTCAAGTAAGCGAGTTTATGTTAACCTTGTTTGTCATCCTTAACCGTATCGGTCAGAGGGCTCCACACCATAAATAGAAAGGCCAGTATGGTGGCCTGAAATTATGGGAGGAGCCCGGTGGAGTATATAACCAGCCCGTTCGCCTGTCTTCCTCGTCAGTTCCGGTGCGCGATACCCACCCACCCATCCCCTTTTTCAGGGCATTTCTCAAGCATCATACTCCTCTTGAGAGTACTCATTTCACTCCATTCATATTCATTTCATTTATCACCCACTTTCTATCTAAGGTATGCCCCCTTATTTTGGTATACCGTACGTCGGACCAGGGCACACTTTCAGGTCCATTTCAAGTAAGCGAGTTTATGTTAACCTTGTTTGTCATCCTTAACCGTATCGGTCAGAGGGCTCCACACCATAAATATATATATATATATATATATATATATATATATATATATATATATATATATATATATATATATATATATAACTTCTGCTTCCCAAAATTGTTGCCAAAATCTTGTTAGAACTGTGGCAAAACTAGAATCCCAAGCTTTTCTCTGGATCTCATGGCCCCTTCCCCACCATGGTCACGCATCAACACAATGGCCACATGGCCACCCTGTTGATGCTATATACAAAAGGGAAACTTGACTACCATACCACCTTCTGTACAGCAACAATGGCCAGAAAAAAATGCCCACTGCTGTGCAGTCACCAGGATATGGGCTGTGAAGAAAGATGCTCTTTTGGCCCGGATGGGCCCAGATTCCCATAGACATACTCCTAAATCTTGTGGAAAGCCTTCCTAGAACTGTGAAGGCTGTTTCATCTACAAGTAGAAGCTGATCCATGTTAATGTCCATGGTTTTAGAATGAGATGGTCAATAAGCTTATAAAGGTGTGATGGTCAGGTGTTTAGACACTTTTGTCCATCATATACAGTAAACCTAAGCACCTTGACTATCATTGGAGGTGAGCTAAGGAAGGCCTACAAGGATTGGGGAACTTTGAGTTGGGTTTAATATCTTTCTTCCATGTAGTCTTTCAGCCTCGTAAGGCCACATTTCATGGACTACTATTAGACAGATGTGCATTAAGTGTAGTAATAAACTTGTTCTGTTTCTCTCTGGTTTAGGAGACCCAACGCTGAGGAGAGTATGGAGCATCCATGGTTCAAAGTGAGTGTGATTCCACCTTATCATTGTCTGCTTTGTGTCATCCATGTATCCACACCCTGTGTGGGGGGTTAGCTCAAGTGGGGAAAGGCAGCCCAACAACAAAACCAGTTTTGGGAATGTTATTGTCAAGGTGACTCGGAAAACCTGGACCGGATTCTACCTTAGCTGCCTACATATGAAAGTATGCTAGATCAGTGTTTCTCAACTCCAGTCCTCAAGGCGTCCCAACAGGTCATGTTTTCAGGATTTCCCACAGATGAAATGGCTGTGGTAATTGCTAAGACAGTTAAACTGACTAAATCACCTGTGCAAAATAATGGAAAACCTGAAAACATGACCTGTTGGTGCGCCTTGAGGACTGGAGTTGAGAAACACTGTGCTAGATGATACATAGCGCATAGCTCCCAACTGTCCCTGATTTTAAGGGACTGTCCCTGATTTGGAGCCCCTGTCCCTCATTCCTTCTTCATTTTGGTCTGATCTATATAGATGTATATAAAATGCACTTTTTTTTCTATCAAAAAGTGTTTTCTAGCGCTAAACCTTTCATCTGTTTTATAAAATTTCTGCATTTGTAAATTCCGAAAGCCAATATAAAGGAATAGTAGTGGTAAAAAAAAAAAGCACTTGTGGGTTTAAGCAATCTTGTTTTTTTGTACAGTTCTTCTTTAAGGGGGTGTGGCAAGGGGTGTGTCCTATGCCTGCATGCTTTTGCTGGTAGGTGTCCCTCATTCCCATCTCAAAACATTGGGAGGTATGCATAGCGTCCCTAAATGACCTTGCCTTTCATATAGTCACACCTAAAAAACAAGCGCCTATTTTATAATCAGAGTTGGATGCCAGTTCTTCAATTGTAAGCAATCCAATGTAGATAAGACAGAGGAGAGCGGTGGGACTTTAAATGAGGGTCATGACGTATAAGTCAATGATACCTCCATCCCTAATTTGGGGGGGGGGGGGGAACAATAAAGGGTTTGGGGACGTTAAGGCTGGACCACACCTATGCAGTTTTAGTGCTTTTTGCATTTTGCATATTTGCACTGCAGTCCATTTATCATGGTTTCCTATGGTACATATTCTGTAGTGCAAATCTGCAAAATG
The DNA here is from genome assembly GCF_037356315.1 of Lithobates pipiens. NCBI lineage: Eukaryota > Metazoa > Chordata > Amphibia > Anura > Ranidae > Lithobates > Lithobates pipiens. The sequence continues at coordinate 87,553,453 of NW_027507784.1, read as the reverse complement.
CAAAAAGCACTAAAACTGCATAGATGTGAATCCAGCCTAAATAAAAGTATGAATGTATGTCACTGTCCATTATGGGGCTCGGAGGTAGGAGAGGAGCCCCACTGTGCAGTTTGCTGAGAGAACTTAAACGTTAAGGGCCAGTTCACACCAGACGCAGTTCCGTGCAGTTCCGTGTGCTTTTTTTCTGCACTAAAAATGCTTGCACAGTGTTTTCCATGTATTCCAATGGCCCTAGTTTACACCATGCAGTCAGTTACTGGTCAGTTTCCGGTCAGTTTCTGCACCAGAAACTGACTGGAACTGACGGTATTGGTGCAGAAAAAAACGAAGCTGCATGGAACTGCATCTGGTCTGAACTGGCCCTTAAAATTATCGGGTTGAGCGAAAAAAAAGAAAATGACTTGAGTCCCCAATCCACACACTCGATGAGGATGGGGGGATCCTCCCGCCAAGCCTTTGTATTCTGACAGCAGAAGACTTCCCCACTTTCCACTATAGCAAATGGAGCTGATCATGTGGAAATTTTCTAATAGGCAGATTGTACTGAAGTCAATTGTTAGGTGGAGTTCTGTACAGCCAACCTGCCCATACAAGGATCGAAATTCAATTTTTGGCCAAATTTTGATCAATGTATGGCGGGGTTAAAAGAGAAATATGTTATTTTTTATTTTTCAAGGATCATACTTACCTAGGTGAATGCAGCACCGGTCCCCCGCTGGCACTGAGAATCAAGCGATCAAAGACCGGTGGCTCGGTTCTCTGTGAGCAGAGAGCTGGTGCCAGTCACCACTGTGTGCTTTCCTCTCCCTGTGCTCACTGGAGCACTGAGCTGTGGAGGGGGTGGGAGTAGTGGTTGGGAGAAGGGTTGCCACCTTTTCTTGCCAAACCCGAACACTTTAGCGGCCTGGGACACCTTTTGGTGCCCCAAGGAAAGTAGTAATGTGGTACACATAGAGTGCGGCAGTGAACAGTGGGTGTGGCCAAATTGCTCTTGCTGACATAATTTCCCTGCCCCCCCCAGTGATGCCGAACCTGCACCCAGACAGCCAATCACAGCTCCCGGGTGGCATCAGATTTGTGAGCAACTATCTCAGTTACATCTCAGTTACTTGGGGAGCCACAGCCCGGTCTGAATAATGTGTCTGGGTTTCAGTCTGCCTGAAACCCGGACACATGATTCAAAACCCAGACAGACTGTCCGGGTGAATCCCGGACAGGTGGCAACCCTAGGTAAGCCTCTCAGCGGCTCCATGTTTGTTAGCGGATCCTGACCAGATTGTTGCGATCTTTCGCCAGCCCAGATAAGCTCCGTGATGCCAGTCGACTGCGGGCTTCAACCTGCTGACTGCTGAAAACGGGTCTCAGGAGTGCAGACTGAACTGCACTTCTGCGATCCACAGAAGTACAACCAAACCAGCTTTGGCTGCACTTCTCCTTTAACCACTTCCTTCCCGGTCAATAGCAAATTGATGTCCAGGAAGTGGTCCTGTTATCCTGACTGGGCATCATATGACGTCCTTCAGGATAACATGGGGGCGCGCATCGCGGCGATCGGTGGAGCGGTGTGTCAGTCTGACACACCGCTACACCGATCTCGGTAAAGAGCCTCCAGCAGACGCGAGTAGAGGAGAGCCGATTGGCGGCTCTTCTGACAGGGGGGGTCTGCGCTAATTGTTTATCAGCGCAGCCCCCCACAGATGCCCACACTAGACCACCAGGAAAGCCTCCTGGACCACCAGGGAAGTGGGCAACATGTGGATAGCCAGGTATGTACCCCATGGCCATCCACATGTGCAAATGATGCCCAATCTGTGCCACTCAGTGCCCACAAATGGGCACTGACTGACACCATCATGTACCAAAATAAAAACAGTGATGCCCAGCAATGCCACCCATCAGTGTCCATCAGTGCCCATCCATGCCACTTATCAGTGCCACCCATAAGTATCCATCAGTGCCATGCATAAGTACCCATCAGTACTTATGAGTGCCCATCAGTGCTACACACCAGTGCCACCTATCAGTGCCCATCAGTGCCGCCCATCAGTGCACATCAGTGCCACCTCATCAGAATGATCCTCATTGGTGCCACCTCATCTGTGCCCATCAGTGCCACCTTATCAATGCCTGTCATGGCTGCCTGTCAATGCCAGTGCAGACATATCAGTGCCCCTCATTGAAGAAGAAATTACGTTATTATTATTTACAAAAAAATTTAACAGAAGCAAAGAAAAACTTGTTTTTTTTTTCAAAATGTTCGGTCTTTTTTTATTTGTTGTGCAAAAAATTAAAATCACAGAGGTGATCAAATACCACCGTAAGAAATCTTTATTTGTGGAAAACCTGAAAATTGCCTTGGGCAGGAAGGTGTCTAAGTGCCTGGTATTGAAGTGGTTAAAGAGAACACAGATCCAGCACTGTATCATTCATTCTGATCCTTAGCTGTCCTTAGCCCTTGTACACACGGTCGGAGAATCTGTCGGAATGTGTCCTATCGGACCGTGTCGTCAGATAATCCGACTGTGTGTGGTATGCATCGGACTGATTCCGTCCGAATCTCCGTCCGACCCAATTTTCCAACATGTTGGAAAGATTTCCCGACCAACTGAGCCGGACGGACCTAATCCGGTCATGTGTAGAGCATTTTCATCGGACCAAGTGCCACACATGCTCAGATCAAATTCCTACATCAAAGCTATTGGCTACTAGCCTGAATGTAGTCCCATCGTAACGAAATTACGTCATCACGTTCTAAAAGATCGGATTTTTCGCCAACTTGGCCCGACCGTGTGTATGCAACAGTTTCGGACACAATCCGTCGGACTAAATCCGACGGGCAAAATCTCCGACCGTGTGTATGTGGGCTTAGTCGTAGATCCTTTTTGCTTCCCCCATATGTGCAGAGATTTATTGCTTTCAGAGCTTCTGTTTATCCAGAGGTAGAAACATTAGTTATAATCCTAGTCGCATGTTATAAAAACTGCATAGTAGAATGTGACTTATTTGTTATCTGTTTACAGACTTTGGCAAAAGGAAAAAACATCAGCACGGATCATATTAAATTGTTCCAGTCAAGACGCAAGTGGCAGGTCAGTTGCCTTGCTGTGAAATACAACATGGTGAAAATTCACACTCAGTTTATTATAGCTTGTCAATTTAATGTGCCATTGAGTGTAAAGGACAACTGTACCTTTGGTACAAGTTGTCTTCTAACGAACACATCATGCTTCTTGGCAGTAGGGCTGAGCGAATCTTCCTGGGTTTGGTTCGTGGGCAGTTTTGCGATATTCGCTCAAAGTTCGGTAACTTTGCAGCAAACCCTATTAAAGTTTATAGGGGGTCACACCTTGTTATTTAATTCTGGCTATTTGTAGGGCTAATAAGCAATCCCTCAGAGAATTATCAGCTCTTCCATACAGCTTCAACACTCACTGACAATATGGCTGCTTTGAGACCACCCGTTTATAAAAAAAAGTGATTTCGAAACTTCGCCGCTAACCCGTGATTTCCACCAACCTGACCCTCATCCCTATTTAGACGTACGGCTTCAATAGGGTAAAATATGGTTTGACCACAGGGGCTGTATAGGCACATTCAGATTTGAAATGTTTAAAGCCCAACATCAGGCAAAAAAAAAATGTCCCTATAGGTAAAAAAAATGAAAAAACATCTGCAATACTAACTTATGTATAGTATACCCTGCCACATGGGCGTAGCATAAGGGGTTGCAGGGGTCACAATCACGACCCCACCCCTAGCTACGATACGCCCTAGGGCACCACAACCACACTCCAGTACTGGGCTTCCACTTTGCCTTCCACAGTCCACCCCCTTCTGTTCTCATTGGCTGGGGAGAAGCTGTGAGACATTTCCTGAATGGAGAGGAGCACAGGGTAAGAACAGCCCAGGATAGGGAAGTGTCTGTGCCGTGTGCCGGCAACATGGAATGGTAACCAATTTAAGAGGAGGAGAGTGCCGTTGTGTAACCATAATGGGACCGATGTCACTAGTGAGGTAAGACACGGCTCAGTGTCTTCTAGTCACTAGCTGGGATTCTCTGTACTACCCCACCCAGGGATGTCCGCTTACCCCACTTCCCTGACAACTGGAGAAAAGACACGCACCTTCAGGAGGTGACCTTCCCCCAACACCTGCCAACACTGACAGAGAAACCTTCAGAAATTGCTAAAACAAACCCCTAACACCTCCTGAGGGGCTGCAGGCTTCAGATTTTGCTTTGCCCCCCCCCAGAACGAAGTTGCACCACCCCCCCAAAGCCCCCTGACCACCCCTCCACCCTGGATGCTATGCCCATTGCTGAGCTTCTTTCCCAGTACAGCACTCTATACTGCTCCTCCTCTGCAGGGCTGAAATCACATTTCTTTACAACACAGCCAGTTAGCCATGATCTGCATAGAGTGTATCTGCCTACTGCAACTACACTGCCATTCCAATCAGGGGATTTCACAGGTCAGAATGGCAACATAAAAATAAACTCCCTTGTATGACTTATGCCTACAGGAAGCCTATAATACGGCTTTCCTATAGGTACAGTAAATATCTCCTAAACTTGCACCGTTTAGGACAGGGGTTTCAAACTGGCGGCACTCCAGCTGTTGCCAAACTACAAGTCCCATCATGCCTTTACCTGTGGGAGTCATGCTTGTAACTGTCACTCTTGCAGTGCCTCATGGGACTGCGCAATAGCTGGAGGGCTGCCAGTTTGAGACCCCAGGTTTAGGAGATATTTACTTTAGATGCAGCAGGTGACATCACTGCGCATGCACGCTGAAGGAACGGCATACCTGTGCCGTTCCTTCAGAGCCATGTCACAAACAGCGACTTCCATGCATGGGCACGTCATCACCGGCTCGCCCATTCATATCGCTGAAGTCTGCAAGCCCAGAATGAAGACCAGGTGAAGATGGAAGTGCCTTGAGTGGTGACAGCGTGCTTCGTTTTCAGTTAAGAGCTTAGTTTTCAGTTAAGTCTGTCATAATGTGCTAGTATCCGATGCATACCCACACATTATGACTTAAACTGCCTGGTGCCTTTTTTATGTGGTCTACTACCACTTTAAAGGGTAAGTTCACCTTTGTACACTTTTTTTCCCCTAAATTCCAGCTCCCCTATGCACCAATATAGCATTCATGTACTTTTTTTGCAAAAATATCAAATATTTCCATTAAATCTACAGTCACTTACTTTTCTTGTCTTAATCCACGTTTCCAGATGTTTCCATTAGTAATGTCATTCTTCCTAATCAGACTTTAGGTCATGACACAGGAAGGATTTGACCAGCTGACCTCATTAGCACACACCCTGCATCATCTACCCACCCATTCCCAGGTTCACGTTTTCTTTAAATGAAATGACTGTAGATTTAATGGAAATCTTTGATATTTTTGCAAAAAAAGTACACAAATGCTATATTGATGCACCAGGAATCTGGAATTTAGAAAAAAAGGTGAACTTGCCCTTTAAGGACTGTACAGCACCAAAAAAAAGGAAGAGGGGCCAGCAGTTCATGTTACCAGCCTGAAGATATATAAAAAAAAAAAGGTGAGCTTAAAAAGAAAAGCAAAAAAATTAATTTAAAGGAGCCCTTAAGGTGGTGGTGTAAGATCGGAAGGGAAGGGGTGAGCTCGGAAGTGGGCTTTAGATTCAGACATAAGTAACCTGACAATTACATGTATATTTATACCCTATGATCAGTAAGATTTTTTTTTATCTTTAATAAAATGCATTGTTTTTTTTCTTAACTTTGCACTGATTTTAAGGAATAAGAGTTTGGAGTATTACATTTTGTTCTGTGGAAGCTGGCTAACATTAATATACGTTCCATCTGTGGATAGAGAGTGAAAATATATTTTTTTTTTATTGGTTTCCGTTTGATTAAAAAAAAGTATAATGAATATTTACCATGCAGCTGATTAAAGATATGTTTATCCTTTGCTTTAACAGCGTTCTCTTATTAGTTTCAAGTCCAATATGGTATTGCGGTCTATCCCAGAGCTCCTGCAGGACACCAGCAACCACTTGTCTATTGCTGTCCCAAGAAATGCCAAAGAGTCCTCTAACCTATCCTCTTCTTCTGATTCTGATGACCTGGAAGAGCTCCCCTATGTACCCATGCCTCTTCAAGTCCAGTTCTCTGGTTCTCGAATGTCCCTTAATGAAATCCCAACTGATGAAGATCAACCTTCTCAGAACACAGAAGATGCCATTATGGAAGATCAGGAGAGGGATGATGTTAGAGAAACCATCGACAAAGTCACAGAATCAGAAGTCCCACGTAAAGAGGTGCCAGAGTCACTTAGCAAACGACCCAAGGGGTCACTTACCAGAAAGAAATCAAATGAAGCTGAAGTGGGTTCTTCCTCAGATGAAGAACCCTTGGACAGTCAAAAGGCTGATCACCCAAGAAAGGTACTCAAAAAAGGATCCAGCTTGGAGTCTTCAGACATACCTGATGAGGAGCTAGTAGCAGCTCGCAGAGGTGAACTTAGGAGGGGAAGCTCCGCTGACAGTGCTCTCTTGCTAAATGTATCAAGTGAAGATAGTGATATAAGAAATGAGCTTGAGAAGGGAATGACTAAAGCTGCCTCCATGGAGCTTCCAACCAGAAACCGTAGCCCTATGAGACGGAAAAAGCTGGGATCAGCAGAGGAAGAGTATGCTCAACGTCTGGAGTTAATGAGGCAAAGGCTTCTGAGGGGGGCTTCAGCAGATGGAAAGCTTAGTGGTCTCAGAGGTCCCCTGATGGAAACACTCTCTATTGATAAAAAACGAGGCGAACCCACCCACCCACAAAGAACTGACAATGAACCTTCATCACCCATCCCGGCAATTAAACTTACCCGTGCCGCTTCCAGTGAGGCAGCACCAGGCAGAGAAGCATCAGAAGAGAGAGTCTTAAGGAAGACCAGTTCTTTTTCACATTCTGACACAGAGCCACTTATCCTGCATCGTAGGTCTGGTGCACCACTTGAAATTCCACTTGCTCAAGTGGAGGCTCAGCGCTTAAAGGAAGCTCCCTCTATGTCTGCTCTGACAGATCAGTCACGATTTGATTCTCGTCCTCAAACTCCACGTGAGATTCCATCAAAGTCTGTGACTCCTGAACCAGGCCAACAACAATCAGAAAGTGTGGATGCAGAAACTCAGAATCACAGAGTAGATGATAAAGATAAGTCACCATCTCTGAAGCCGAAGTCTGATAAGAAGCATCAAGGGGCAAACTTAGAAACTGTACTTCAAAAAGTGACTTCCTTGGTAGAGGATGTGATTCCCAGAATAGAAATACCAAGCACGCAAGTAGGGCAGCCAGCTGAAAAACCATCTCAGGGAGAAGCAACAAAAACCAATCAACTCAATGCAAGAACTATGGAAGAAACACCAAATGCTTTGCCAGCTGCAGAAGATAAATCAAAGCCATTAGAGAGTGCACCTCCTTACGTGCTACCAAAGGAGCTTCCTAAAACAGAAGAGAAGCCTATACTAGTAAAAACACACACAGAAGAGATTACATCAGGAAAAACAAGTTCCCCTGCAGCAACTTCGCCTTTGCCAAACCTATCTGCTGTGTTACCAACTTTGAAAAGTCCTTCTCTTGCTCCCTCAACCTTGCCAAAGACAGTCACTTTTACTTCTTCTCCACCAAGTCAAGCCACTGAATCTGTCCACTTTCCAAAGCCAAATGTAACTGTCGGTTCATCTTCATTAAGAGCTCCATCTATTATGAAGTCTACTTCACCAAGTCCAACAGTTTCATCTCCTGAATCAAAGTTAGTAAAACAACCCCAAAAAACACTTGCGTTAATGCCACAATCTACAACTGCGCAGGTTAAAGAGACCCAGCAATTGCCAGTAAAAGTCCCAGCACCATCTAAGACATCAGTTAGAGAGCCATCACCTGTTTCAAAACCCCAATCGGAAAGTGAGGCATCACGTAAAAGATCGACCTATGCAGAAATGCTGCAAACACTACAGGTGCCAACATCTGAGGATGGGTCACAAGAACTTATTGAGATTCCTAGTATTTACACAACAGGACAATCTAGTCTTCCAGAGGATAAGCCAAGTTCCACTTCAGCAGTCAAGATGGGGGAAAAAATTACTAAAGAGGTTGCAGCAGTGCCTGAGCCACCCGCCTTTTCTAAGGTTAAACAATCCACTGCTGAAAGTACAGAGAATGTTCAATACATCAGCAACATAGATTCAGAAGAAGTGTTTGAAGCCAAATTCAAGAAGAATCGTGAGTCTTCTCTTACTCGGGGATTGAAGATGCTGACCAGGTCTTGGTCAGAAGAAAAAAATTTAGCAACTGCCCATGTATCACAGGAAGAGGAAATGTACAGGCCTAGTCCAGTTGGTGTCCCCCTTGAGTTCCTAGTGCCTGCAGCTCTTGGCTTGGATGATAGGTCTAGATCTGTTCAGGACCTACGAGATGCAGAAAGAGATCCAAGCTTCATGAGAAGGCTGTCGCAACGCTTCAGGAAGACTCCAACAACGGAGCGAAAGGAGCGACAAGCAGGGGAAGCAGAATCACCCACTTTGCCAGGAAGGCGTCTTTCCTGGACCTTAGGAAGGGGAAGTGCCAAAGACAAGAAAGATGCCGAAAGCCTCAAATCAGAGACAGGGTCAATTGAAACCATCTCTGAAGGCATTTCCAAAGAACAAAAGGCCAGTGAATCACCAGTGTTGGCAATAAGAAAAAAAATTGGAAACACAATGGACCGTTTGTCAATGAAGCTGAGAAGCCAGTCAGAGGATAGAGGGGACTCGGAGAGTCAGGATAGAAAAGAAGACAGACCTGAGAGAAGAACACCACTGATGTCTATACTGAGGAGATCAAACTCTGAAGGAGAGAATTTACGTAAACTTGGAATACCACAAAACCAGCTTGCTGCACAGGTTGCATCATCCACTTCCAAAGAATCTATCAACTCTGGTCTCAGTATCAAATCAGAAATGGTGGAAAAAGGTGGGTTATGTCCACAAAATATATAAGCATCTGCATATATTATTTTAGTGCTTGTGTTGATGGGCAAATGCAGTGTGCTTTCAGTTAAATTTACATTGCTTTTGAAAGCATTGGGAGAATATTTAGGCGCCTGATTCACATCTATCAGGTCCGTTGCGGTACATTTAATACTTTATGAAATGTCCTGCACAACAAGACCCACAAATAATATTTATTTATATTTTACAATTTGCTTAACATCTAACCATCATGGCATTTTGTTCTTTTAGATGACAGGCGATCCAGATGGGACCGCTGGAGTCTTTCACGCAGTAAGAGGGACAAGATGATTTCCCAACCAAGCATCCCTGTCAGCTTGGTCCAAGAAGATGGCAGCATAGTGGGCAAACAGTACATCCGCAATGAGTCAGGTAGGAGATGCTTTGTGCTACGTAAAATAGCGCATATTGGAAATGTTGTAAGGCTAACAACCAATCAAACCTAGGACCTAGTTGTGACATGCATTTATAACTATTGTTATGTAAATGAAGTAACAAATATAAATGCTTCCATTACACTTTTGTCTACACTTGATATAGACAGAGAGCTAATAATTTGTCTGAGCCTACCTCTAATGCCGTGTACACACAATCGGAATTTCGGCCAGCAAAAGACCGATGAGAGCTTTTCATCGGAAAATGCGACTGTGTGTATGCTCCATTTGACTTTAGCTGGCCGAATTACCGCCAGCAAAAATTTGAAAGCATGTTCTCAATTTTTCAGACGGAAAAAGTTTCTATCGGAAATTCCGATCGTGTGTATGCAATTCCGACGCGCAAAAACTCATGCATGCTCAGATTCAACTACGAGATGGAAGCTATTGGCTACTGGGTGTTGATCTTCCTTTTTCTAGTCCCGCGTACTTGTACATAACCACGTTCTTGGCGGTCAGAATTTGGTGTGACCGTGTGTATGCAAGACAGCTTGAGCGAAATCCAGTCGGAATTCCGTCGGGAAAACCATAAGAGCTTTTTGTGTGTTGGCCAAAGATTGCTGTCTTGTGTTGATCCCTGGATGGATGGACCATCTTCCACTCTGATCCTGACTACAGGTGTACACGTTCCATACATTCACACCACAAGCTCTACTGACTCATTGTGCATAAGCCCATGTGACTCCTCTTACTCCGGTAGACCTTTTCACAACCAGTGGTGGTTTTACTGTTGTTACTTTCACCTAAACATTGATGTCACACAGAGAAGTCTTTTTTGGTTTAGAAGTTACCTTCTTCCCATTATCTGCTTATGGACTTTTTTTCGCTGATGATAATATATGGACTGAAGTCTTGTGATACTCATGTCGCTATTTTATATCAATACTGTTTGTGGTTATTTATATTTCACATATTGATTTTTCATATCATTTCTGACAAATGTGTAGATATACATATATTTTTTGTGGTTATTCACATTTACTTCATTGTTCTTTTATATATGAGCGCTGCACATATTTTCTATATACATTTCCTGGGTTTAGTAACACTATCCAAATCCCCTAGACTGATTATTGAGCCATTAGAGAGTGTAGAAAATCCCCTTTACCTGGCTGGGGGGGGCTGTGCGGGAGGAAAAAGCACGAAGTCCAGTGGCTCCTTCGGAGGCAGCGCTGCATCTATTTGCACATTATAGGTCAACTAAGGTCCAAAATGATTTTCTGAATACAATACATTTTATGTGTTATTATATGTGTTTTATGTCTTGTTCTATAATTGATTTTACCCTAACAGTTGTTCAGCAAGCATTATGATTGTACTGTCAGATATATACATTCAGATGGAGCACCTACAAATTTATCTATGAAATACATAAGGACAAAAAAATGTGAAGTTCTACACATACACATATTTCAGAAAATAAAAGTGATGACAGACAACTAAATAAAATATTTAATGCAAAATGTGTATTCTAGTATCAGAGATTACAGTTTTTTTAATACTCTTCTCCCTCCTCTTCACCCTCTCCTTCAACGCTGTCAGTGGCAACCTCTTCATAATCCTTCTCCAGGGCGGCCATGTCCTCCCGAGCCTCAGAGAACTCTCCTTCCTCCATACCCTCACCCACGTACCAGTGCACAAAGGCACGCTTGGCATACATCAGATCAAACTTGTGGTCCAGGCGAGCCCAGGCCTCAGCAATGGCTGTGGTGTTGCTCAACATGCACACGGCTCTCTGCACCTTGGCCAGATCTCCACCAGGAACCACAGTTGGTGGCTGGTAGTTGATACCAACTTTGAATCCTGTTGGGCACCAGTCCACAAACTGGATGGTGCGTTTGGTCTTGATGGTGGCAATAGCAGCATTGACATCTTTGGGCACCACATCACCACGGTACAGCAGACAACAAGCCATGTATTTACCGTGTCTGGGGTCACATTTCACCATCTGGTTGGCTGGCTCAAAGCAAGCGTTGGTGATCTCAGACACAGAGAGCTGCTCATGGTAAGCTTTCTCTGCAGAGATTACAGGAGCATAGGTGGCCAGCGGGAAATGGATACGGGGGTAGGGCACCAGGTTGGTCTGGAACTCTGTCAAGTCCACATTCAGAGCTCCATCAAATCTGAGGGAGGCGGTGATTGAGGACACGATCTGGCCAATCAGGCGGTTTAGGTTGGTATAGGTTGGGCGTTCAATGTCAAGGTTTCTGCGACAGATGTCATAAATGGCTTCATTGTCCACCATGAAAGCACAGTCTGAGTGCTCCAGGGTAGTGTGGGTGGTGAGGATGGAATTGTAGGGCTCAACCACAGCTGTGGAGATCTGAGGAGCCGGGTAGATGGAGAATTCGAGCTTGGACTTTTTGCCATAGTCAACAGACAGACGTTCCATCAAGAGGGAGGTGAAACCAGAGCCAGTGCCACCACCGAAACTGTGGAAGATGAGGAATCCCTGGAGACCGGTGCACTGGTCAGCCTGAGAAAGAAGACACACAGAGATGTTAGATAACTACTATGCAGGTTCAATAACATTATGCTCTTATACTAATGGCCATGGCTTCTAATGTCTTTTAGAGATTCCAACTATCGGATCATCCCAGGAGTTTTCCTTCACTGTCCCTCCAATGAAACTATTCTGGGAGCCAATTAAGTTTGTCTTGCTTTCTCTGCTGAATTCTACAATTAATATTCAGAAACCATATCAAGTATAGAGTAAAGGTAGCCATACATCATCCGAACCATTATTTTAAACTTAACTCAAAAGAATGTTCTAGCTTATTTATTATGCTGTTCTTGGTAAAGCTTTTAAAACTGAGCTGAGTCTAAGGCCTGATTCACAATGATGCTATTTCAGATTCCACTCCATTCCAAGCAACACAGCTACAATGAGACCTTGGGGGAAGGGTACTGTGCTACTTTGGTGTGATGCAGTGCGATTTTATGGTCCATAGACTTCAATGGAAATGCATCGAAATTGCATCTACATGCTTTTTAAAGCTTTTTTGGTTATAAGGTGCCAGCATTCTAACTGCTGTCAGCAGCAGGGATGAGTCATCCGTTGTTAAGGAGCCGGCATGCGCCGATGTCCTAACAACAATGAGTCATCCTTGCGGCAGCTGGGGATTCCCAGTTGATAGCAGAATGTACACAAAAGAGCTGCCATAAAAAATAAATGTAAAAAACAGCTTGCTGGTCCCCTTTTGAAAAGTCATACCAGGCTCAAAGAGCCTAATAGGATTGAAGGGGAACCCCAAGTCCAAAAAAATGGCGTTGGGTTCCCTCCAAAATCTATACCAAACCCTTATCTGTGCATGCAGCCCGGCAGGCCAGGAAAAGGGGGGACGAATGAGCACCATACCAAGCCACATTCCCTCAACATAGGGGGACACTTTCCCATGGGGGGAACCCCTTCTTGGCAAAGTACCTTGTCTACATGTTCTACAAGAGCCTCTTCCCCACAGCCCTGGTGTGGTGGTTGTGGGGGTGCAAGGGGTGACTGCACCAGTGTGAACACCCTAATCACCTTGTACGGTGCAGATTCCCTCTGCTGCACAGGCCCCCATGCCCCCCCCCCCCCCCTGCAGTGCAACCGGCTTCCCTCCTCTGCTCTCCCGCCGGCTACTGCGGGGTATGTTTCAGGATGGAGAGCGAGGGAATGGGCTAATAAATATATAATTTACCAGCCCCTTCCTTTTCTGAATGAACAGAGTGAGTGATCATTACCTCCTATGTTCGCTTCTATGTTCATTTATAACTAAAGCGTAGTAAACTGTGTTTATAATATTGTAAAACATAATAAAAAAAAATAAAAAATACTGACATCGTCCATGTTTTAATAAATTTTTAAATGTTTGTTTACATTTATTTATAAGAATGTTTGTGTGTGTATATGTATGTATACTATATATATATATATATATATATATATATATATATATATATAATGTAAATTAGTGAGTGTACAGCTTGTATAACAGTGTAAATTTGTTGTCGCCTCAAAATAACTCAACACACAGCCATTAATGTCTAAACCGCTGGCAACAAAAGGGAGTACACCCCTAAGGGCCCAATTAGCCATTTTCAATCCTCGGTGCCATGTGACTCGTTAGTGTTACAAAGTCTCATGTGTGAATGGGGAGCAGGTGTGTTAAAGTAAAAAATAAAAGTTAAAATAAAAATATCGCTCTCACTCTCTCATATTGATCACTGGAAGTTCAACATGGCACCTCATGTCAAAGAACTCTCTGAAGGTTCTGAAAAAAATAATTGTTGCTCTACATAAAGTTGACCTAGTCTATAAGAAGATTGCCAAGACTCTGAAACTGAGCTGCAGCACGGTGGTCAAGACCATACAGCGGTTTAACAGGACAGGCTCCACTCAGAACAGACCTCCCCATGGTCGGCCAAATCATGCTCAGCATCATTTCCAGAGGTTGTCTTTGGGAAATAGATGTATGAGTGCTGCCAGCATTGCTGCAGAGGTTGAAGGGGGGGGGGGGGTCAGCCTGTCAGTGCTCAGACCATACTCCCATACTCTAATTGATCTGCTTGGCTCTCGTCCCAGAAGGAAGCCTCTTATAAAGATGATGCACAAGAAAGCCCACTAACAGTTTGCTGAAGACAAGTAGACTAAGGACATGGATTACTGGAACCATGTCCTGTGGTCTGACGAGACCGAGATTAACTTATTTGGTTCAGATGGTGTCAAGCGTGTGTGGTGGCAACCAGGTGAGGAGTACAAAGACAAGTACGTCTTACCTACAGTCAAGCATGGTGGTGGAAGTATCACGGCCTGGGTCTGCCGGTACTGGGGAGCTACAGTTCATTGTGGGAACAATGAATGCCAACATGTACTGTGACATACTGAAGCAGAGCATGATCCCCTCCCTTTGGAGACTGGGCTGCAGGGCTGTATTCCAACATGATAATAACCTCAAACACACCTCTGAGACAACTACTGCCTTGCTAAAGAATCTGAGGGTAAAGGTGATGGACTGGCCAAGCATGTCTCCAGACCTAAACCCTATTGAGCATCTGTGGGGCATCCTCAAACGGAAGGTGGAGGAGCGCAAGGTCTCCAACACCCACCAGCTCCGTGATGCCATCATGGATTTGTGGAAGAGGACTGCAGTGGCAACCTGTGAAGCTCTGGTGAACTCCATGCCCAAGAGGGTTAAGGCAGTGCTGGAAAATAATGGTGGCCACACAAAATATTGAAACTTTTGGCTCAATTTGGACATTTTCACTTAGGGGTGTACTCACTTTTGTTGCCAGCAGTTTAGACATTAATGACTGTGTTTTGAGTTATTTTGAGGGGACAGCAAATGTACACTGTTATACAAACTGTACACTCACTACTTTACATAGCAAAGCAAAGTGTCATTTCTTCAGTGTTGTCACATGAAAAGATATAATGAAATATTTACAATAAATGTGAGGGGTGTACTCACTTTTGTGAAATACTGTACATACACACGCATGTGTGTTTGAGCTTTGGGGTGCACATTCTAATGCAATAGGCTGCGTACACCTATGACCTCAGTAGAGCCGGAGATGAGAGGAATTTCAGGAAGATCTTGCCTCCAGAATCCCCAAGGGAAAAAGGAAGACATCAAGTAATTTTAACTCGGGGGGGATCTATTTCAAACATAAAATATACACAGTGTTTGGCACTGGAAGGTTGTTTTGCCACATTCTACTCACCAGTTTGCGGATCCTGTCTAGCACCAGGTCGATGATCTCTTTGCCGATGGTGTAGTGACCTCGGGCATAGTTGTTGGCGGCATCTTCCTTGCCGGTGATGAGTTGCTCAGGGTGGAAAAGTTGCCGGTAGGTTCCTGTCCTCACCTCATCTGTAGAGATATAACAATAATGGTTAATATCTAAACTGGAGACACTTTGGTGACACTTACTACATTTTAACGTACTCTCTTGCACCCAGTCCAAGACCACAAAGCCAATCTACTCACCAATCACAGTGGGCTCCAGGTCCACAAAGACAGCACGGGGGACGTGTTTTCCAGCCCCGGTCTCACTGAAGAAGGTGTTGAAGGAGTCATCTCCTCCTCCGATGGTTTTGTCACTGGGCATCTGTCCGTCCGGCTGGATGCCATGTTCCAGGCAGTACAGCTCCCAGCAGGCATTGCCCATCTGGACGCCAGCTTGGCCAACGTGGACTGAGATGCATTCCCTCTGTGTGGGGTAAACAGTAAAGGTCTTGTTAGCTAGCAGAGACATGCAACTGAAATTGTATAAAATACTAAAAAAAAATGGATGCTGGTCAAATATATTTAGTCCAAACTGTACTAGTAAATAGGAGTTGCAAGATTGTGGAATATATATGTTTATATATATATATATATATATATATATATATATATATATTTAAAACATAATAAAGTAACACAAATGTTAAAATAAACAAAAAGGAGCAGTTCCCTAATTAGATAAGGTAACGTTTCCTGAGACTCGGCGTACACATACACATAAATGTTACCATGAATTACATTTGCTTATGGTGTGTTTTTTATAATATAAATTCTCCAAGTACAGAGGAGTGTCAAGAGTTTCTGACTCCATTCAAAGTATTGATTTACAATCCCTCAACAGCCACTCCAGTGAATTCATAAAATAATGATGGGTGAATTTTCAAACGGGTATCGATGCTCCGGTGTATTATCCTTTATTTTTGTGCTCAAGTCACGCACTGTTCACTTTATTTTCATTTATTTATTTTATTCAAGCCTATTTTTGTTACTAACCATGGTTACTGTATGATGGCTTATTTTAAGTTATTATTCGTGTCTCTTTTGTAACCCGTGTGTGGGCTAATTATGTCTGCCACTGTTTTTATTTTATACTATGCAAGACTCAATAAATGAGATTTTTAACCAAAAAAAAATATTGGTTTACAAAGTGTAATTGAATCCTAAAAACAGAAACACTCCAGACACAGTACGGACACAGTACGGATACCGCACAGACACCGCACAGGCACCACACAGACACAGTACAGACACAGTACAGACACACTATGGACACAATACAGACACGGTACAGACACGGTACAGACACAGTACAGACACAGTACAGACACACTATGGACACAATACAGACACGGTACAGACACGGTACAGACACAGTACAGACACAATACGGATACATTATGGACACAATACAGACATAGTACAGACACAATATGGACACAGTGCAGACACAATAGGCAGAGTGTAGACTGCTGGACTGCAAAGCTATTCGCATACTGAGTTCTTTGTGGATACTGAATGTGTTATTTAGGCTCACCCACCTATATCTAAAGGATATTATACTGCAGATACAGAGACAAATTGCAGAATCGATGTATAAGATGGCAAAGTGCGGTCACACATAGAGGGATGTATAGGATGGCAGAGTGCGGTCACACATAGAGGAATGTATAGGATGGCAGAGTGCGGTCACACATAGAGGGATGTATAGGATGGCAGAGTGCGGTCACACATAGAGGAATGTATAAGATGGCATAATGCAGTCACACATAGAGGGATGTATAGGATGGCGGAGTGCGGTCACACATAGAGGGATGTATAGGATGGCAGAATGAGGTCACACATAGAGGGATGTATAGGATGGCAGAGTGCAGTCACATATAGGGGGATGTATAGGATAGCAGAATGCAGTTACACATAGGGGGATGCATTGGATGGCAGAGTTCAATCACACATAGAGGAATGTATAGGAGGGCAGAGTGCCGTCACACATAGAGGAATGTATAGGATTTTAGAGTGCGGTCACACATAGGGGAATGTATAGGATAGCAGTCGGTCGCTCACCATGATGCTGAATAAAGTTGGTCTCTCCGGGTTCCGATGGGTTAGGTGTTCGGTGTGGAGTGGTCACTGTCCCCTCTCTCTCCTCCCCTCCATATATATAGGAGTTAGTGTCATCAGCGTCCTTAGTAACAGGAGGGAGGTGAAGGGGAGGGGGGCAGGTGACACCATTGTGTGTTGTGGAGAGAACACAATCCTGCCTGGGAGTGGCTGCACTCAGCACAACACAACTGTTACCAGGTACAGAGAGTGACCCCCCCCCCCCCCCCCAGGGGGCAGAGATCTCGTCACACTGGTGACATGGAGGGAGATCGGAGAGAAAAGTCTGGGAAAGTTCAGGAAAGGAGGGAGATCCAGAGGCAGAGAGGGAGGAAAAGAACATTTATAATATAATTTTGCAGGTCTATGTGATAAGTTATATATAACCTCATTAAATATATGTGATATTTATGATATTTATAACTTTTACTCAGTGTAGTTTACACATTGACATTCTAACTTCTTTTAGTTTATTCATTTTGTGAAAAAAACTTTCACAAAGTTATAACACAGATGACTGTAATCACAGCTAAAGGTGAATTATGTCCTCTTGTAAAATACGCATATTTGTAAATCTGGCCACGCACATACATTCGGCAAGATAATTATTTGATCCCCTGCAGATTTTGTAAGTTTGCTCACTTACAAAGAAATTAAGGTTTTATCATTTTTATCATATGTGTATTTTAATTGATAGGGACAGAATATCAACTAAAAATCCAGAAAAAACACGATACAAATGTTATAAAATAAGTTGCAGTTCAGTGAGTAAAATAAGTATTTGATCCCCAAACAAAACTTGACTTAGTACTTGGTGGAGATACCCTTGTTGGCAAGCACAGAGGTAAGACGTTTCTTGTAGTTGGTGATCAAGATTGCACACATCTCAGGAGGGATTTTGGTCCGCTCTTCTTTACAGATCTTCAGTTTTCTTCCTATAAATTTTCAGCAGGATTAAGGTCTGCAGACTGACTAGGCCACTTAATGACCTTAATGTGGGTCTTCTTGAGCCACTCCTTTGTTGCCTTGGCACTATGTTTTGGGTCATTATCATGCTGAAAGACCCATGCACAACCCTCCTTCAGAGGGAAGAACGTCCTCACTCAAGATTTTACAATACATGGCCCCGTCCATTGGCCCCTCAATGAGGCAAAGATGGCCTGTACCTTTAGCAGAGAAACTGCCCCGAAGCATGATGTTTCCACCATTGTACTTGACTGTAGGGATGGTGTTCTTATGGTCATAGTCAGCATTTTTCTTCCCCCAAACACGGCGAGTTGAGTTATTGCCAAAGAGCTCAATTTTGGTCTCATCTGACCACAGCACGTTCTCCCAATCCTTCTCTGAATCATTTAGATGTTCATTGGCATGACTGTACATGTGCCATCTTGAGGAGTGGGGCTCGCTAGGTTTGGAGGAAGAAAAATACCGACTATGACCCTAAGAAGACCATCCCTACAGTCAAGCACGGGGGTGGAAACATTATGCTTCTGGGCTGTTTCTCTGCTAAAGGTACAGACCAACTTTGCCGTGTTGAGGGGCCAATAAACAGGGCCATGTATTGTAAAATCTTGGATGAGAACCTTCTTTCCTCAGCCAGATCACTGAAGATGGGTCATGGATGGGTCTTCCAGCATGACAATGACCCAAAACATACCACCAAGGCAACAAAGGAGTGGCTCAAGAAGAAGCATATTAAGGCCATTGAGTGGCCTAGCCAGTGTCCAAACCTTAATCCTATAGAAAATGTATGGAGGGAGCTGAAACTTCGGGTTGCCAGGTGACAGCCAAGAAACCTTAAGGATTTAGAGAAGATTTGGGCCAAAAATCTCCCTCCTGAGATGTGTGCAAACCTGGTCCCTAACTACAAGCAACGTCTTACCTCTACGCTTGCCAACGGGTTTCTCCACCAAGTACTAAGTCATGTTTTGCTCAGGGATCAAATATTATTATTATTTATTTAAAATAAATATTATTATTATTATTTTACTCGCTGAACTGCAACTTAATTTATAACATTTGTATCATGTGTTTTTCTGGATTTTCTGTTGATATTCCGTGTCTATCAATTAAAATACATCTATGATAAAAAAATATAGACCCTTAATTTCTTTGTAAGTGGGCAAACTTACAAAATCTGCAGGGTATCAAATCATTAGCAAAAGAAATCCAAAGCAGTTAATAGATGGATGGAATTGTTGAATGATAATTCTCAGGAACGTTTGTACAAAAATTCTGTGAGGATTAAAGTGTCATTAGAAAGATTTAATTTGCTTTTAACATTTGATTTGGGAACAAATGAACTTTACCAAACGAAAGCCATCCGAAATTCTACTCATCTATGGCCAGCTTAACAGATTCCTCCATCCATGCTAACAGCGCATATTGATGAATCCCTGTCTCTTGCGACACTGGCTGTCCCAATACCCAAACGGTGCCTGCATCCGATTGGATGCAGATGCTGTTCAGCCAACAATTATCCACTAGGAATATTTGGTTGATCTTGGTGTAGCTGACAGGTCTAATAATGGAGCTAAAATTGGCCAAAAAATTGACCAAACCTCTCACCCCAATGGGGTTTACGGCTATTGATGGTGCTGTTAGACTCATAATGAAGAAAACGCAGTACTTCTTATAAGTGTAGCTCTTTTTACTGCAAACAGCAATCACCAGGGCATGTTCCTAGGGCACACATGTGACCTGAATTGACAAAGAGAGCTTGCTTTCCCTCATAACATAGTAATGTTTAGTATTGCAGAGTTCAGTCACACACAGGCATGTTTAGACCTTCTTGCCCCTGCACATTTTGGGGGTACACATAGAAAACCCCAAATCGTGTTTGAGTGATTGATGTTTCAGTAAATAAAACGTATGTCTTATATGGAGTGCTGAGCTTTCTTTGTGCTGAGTTGTCTTTCATGGTTCCAGTATTTCTGGCCATGCACATTACAATCTGATTGTACAGTATCCTATAGATCAGTGGTCATCAACCCTGTCCTCAGGGCCCACTAACAAGATAACTGAAATACATCACAGGTGATATCATTTGCTGCTCAGGGATTGCAGTATTCTAGTCTGCATCTCCCCAAGGTAATACATAAAACCTGGCCTGTTAATGGGCCCTGAGGACAGGGTTGATGACCACTGCTATAGATCAACCTTTTTCTTGTACAAAGGGTTTTTATTGAAAATACAGATCAACAGGTTAATACAAAAACAGTGGTGGATAAATCATGGAGAAATAATTGTAAAACTTCAGGTATCAAAAAGGTTAGTCTGAGACACAGAGATTTACGCAAGTTCTTGGAAATCCAAGGGCGATTATGTGTGGTCAGTATGAGGCTGTCAACCACTCCTAAGTCC
This sequence comes from Lithobates pipiens, assembly GCF_037356315.1. Classification (NCBI taxonomy): domain Eukaryota; kingdom Metazoa; phylum Chordata; class Amphibia; order Anura; family Ranidae; genus Lithobates; species Lithobates pipiens. The sequence goes on along the minus strand of NW_027507784.1, from coordinate 87,532,767 downwards.
TGATACGATGATAGCACAATAAACTAGGTAACTCAAGTGTTGAGAGGAGAATGTAAAACATAAGATTTAAAAAAAAGAACAAAGAAAAAAAAAAAAAACATAAAGAGGGTGGTATATACCGTTATTCAGTAAAAACATTTTCACATTGTGTGTCCAATCCCAGCAGGACCAAGCTTGTGGGCCAGAAAAAGACCTAAAAAGAAGAAAGGAAGGAGCAGTTAGTAGGGGGGAGACCGGAAAAAGAATAGGATAGGTGTGCAAGGCAAAGAAAAAGGAAAAGGAAGAAAAAAAAGGTGGGGTGAGGGAAGTCCACGGGGTGGGCAGAATGGAGGCGCACTAGAGAGAGCGCTGGTTCAAATCGTGAAGGGTGGTTATGAGCCACCCAGGGTTGCCATATCCGGAGGAATTTGTCATGGGTATCTGCTAACACACTGTCAGTTTCTCATTAACCATAATGTCATTAACACGGTTTTTAACTGCTTCGAAACTGAGGGCCGGAGTTTTCCAGGCCCTTGCTATGGTCAATTTAGTTGCAGTAAAAATATGCGATGCCAGTAGTTCTGTAATCGGTTTCCACAGAAGGGCCTCAAAAGGATCCCTCTTTAGATTAGTGTTAAAAAGGTTGCGAAGGAGCACAATCTACAAAGCCTGGAGCATGTCCACCAGATGTGTGGGAATAGGATGAAATAAAACTTGCCAATCTGGCCGGTGGTGTAATACCATCTGTAGAACACTTTATAAGTGTTTTCCAAAAAGAGAACATTCTTGGAGCATTTGGACAGTGCAATAGTCATGATCTGCCAATCCTCCAGGTCCAGCTGTCTGCCAAGCTCCGCCTCCCACTGGAGGTGATAAGGTATCAAGGGTGTTTTTTTGGAACCAATTATGGCTGCATAGTCAAAGAATTTAGACCGGAGGATTGAGGACGTGATCTACAAAGGCTTTCGAAAGATCAACCTTTTTCAACCTGGGGTGCCTTGAGGTTTCTTCAGGTGTGCTTTGGCAAAATGCCTAAAAATTGGCCAAAACAGTATACAAACCGGCGACTGTATGAAGCCCGCCTTCTAGTTACGCAAAGCCACAGGTTTTCATTGTGCACCATTACAACCTTCTAGCTGCCGGCGTCCTAATAATAATTGGCATAATCAGTTGATAAGGAGGATGTCTGTCACCTGCATAGCATTCTTGTTTGACCCTCCCCTGCCCCTCTCCATCAGCGCTGAAGTCACATTAGTTGAGTGATGGAGAAAAACTGAGGGAGAGGACTAATATTACTACTAGTAATACTACTCAGCATTGGCAGCCCATCCATAGAAGGTGCATGGGCGCTGCCCCCTCATCTACATATCAGGGTGCAGGACCATGGATTCCAATGGGGGGGGATGTTTTTTTGAAGCACCAGAGGCTCTAATAGGCTTCAAAAAAGGGTGGGCCCCAATCCCACCCAGTTGTGGGACGATAGCGAATGAATTTCCGCACAAGTTCCTCCCCGCCTATCAGGAGGCAGACTTGTTTCCCGATTGGGCAAAGTGTCAGGACAACCTATTGGATGCCTAGCGCTTAGGAGGAACAGAGAGGAGACACACGGCAGGGGAAGCGGGGGGAGGGAGCGGACACTGGAGTTGCTGCCCGCACCCCAGGAGAGGAGAAGACACCACCCGCCAGTCCTAAATCAAGTAGGTGCTTGACCGCCAGCCATCCAGGGGGGTGGGGGTTGTGTCAGTGCCACGCCGCTGGGGCCGCCAGGGGGGCTGTCAGTGTCCCTCCACCTGGAGGGGGGGGGGGTGCTTGTTTGCTGACCTCCCAAATGAAAAACCCACCAGCTGCCACTGCTAGTCAGTGCCAGTTTGCAAAAGTGTATTGGATTTGAAAGAATAAATCACTTCTAACGTTGGGTGTCCTACATGTGTGGATGTTGCTGCATTATGTAAAACTATTAGAACAGCTTTTATATTTTAGAATGGGGTGCCTCAAGACTGTCCATAATTTTTAAGGGGTGCCTTGACTAAAAAAATATTTTAGAAATTCTGCTATAGATCTATCAAAAAATGAACAGTACAAGGGTCTGGGAAGATGTTTGATGAAATGAATTGTCTGGTGAGTGGGCCCACTGGTAATTCTTAGTGTTTTTGGTGTTTTTGTGCAGATTTCCCTCCGGTTTTCCACATCAAGTTGAGGGACACGGTGATTCTAGATGGGGATTCGGTAACCCTTTCCTGTCTTCCTGCTGGCAGCCCTGCACCCCGCATCATGTGGAAGAAAGGTAACTCAGCAAATGTTACTGGGGATGTTTAATGCAGTACACAGTTGGAACATATTTAACTGTAGGGCCGAAACAACTAATCGATTCATCGACAACTAATTGATTATGAAAATAGCTGTCAATTATTTTCATAATCGATTAATCGGCCAGCCGATTAGTTGGCCTGCATACAGAATGCATTATTTGTTTACATATCAGGAAATACTGTGCAGCACACATACAGCTCAGTACTCCATCCATTATATATATATATATATATATATATATATATATATATATATATACTGTGCCACGCTACTACTAACCATCAATTAATAAAACCTGTGCTGTAAAACAATATAGATATAATGCGTAACAGTGGATAGAAAAAAAAGTCCAAAAAAGTGGAGAGAAATTAAAGTAAAATATACTATAGTACTCATGCTCCGTGAATCACACGCAGCCCATAATGTTATAAAAATAATCAACAAAGTCCATAAAAATAAATGAAGTGATAAGGCGTCTTCATGCAATGTGCACTTCTCCCCCATCAGTTGTACCCTCACCTTAATGGCTTAGAAAATAAGCCTAAAGTTGTTATCAGCAGATAGCCGGGATCATCCTTATGTCTCCTATTAGTATACTGGCTGCTGTATGCTGATGCTCCACACTGGTCACCTCCTTCTCCTGATAATAGCCCAGCTTTAAAGTGGTTGTAAACCCTTACAAACCACTTTGACCTACAGGCAAGCCTAGATTAAGGCTTACCTGTAGGTCCAAGAAATATCTCCTAAACCTACACGGTTTAGGAGATATTTGCCGAAAGACAGGTACCGCTGTCTACGGCGCATGCGCCGTAGAAAGCGGTGTAAAGGGCGCACTGAGCGTGCCGCTGTTAACAGCGATATGCCGCGAGTGGCGGCTCCCATGCGCATGCGCGGTAGTGAAGTCATCTCGGCTCCATCGAAAGACAGCGCCGGAGCAGCGATACCCACCAAGAAGATGGACACTCCGTACACAAGGGGACAGCGGTGACTTCGCTGGCTCCTGTGTCAGGTAAATGACACATAATGGACTACTATGCGATGCATAGTAGTCCATTATGCTTTACCTTTGCAGGGAATCAAAGAGGAAGTAAACCCATCAGGGTTTACTTCCTCTTTAAAAGGATACCAGTATATCCTGGTCACTTGCACATTTGTATAATGAAAACATCGCTTATAAAGTGCTGTAGTGCTGTGGTAGTGAGGGGGGATAGGGTCACCTGAATCCCGGATCTGCAGCCCCGGTTTCACAGCCATATCCTATGCCTCCTCTCCAAACCACTTGCTGACACCTCAGACAATCAGGCTCCTCCTACCGGTTTCGTCACAGGTCTCTTGACTTCCTCTGGGACTTCTGATTGGCTGACGTTTTTGCTTGCTATACATCCCGACCGGTGCAGCCATTTTCTTGTAGCCCCTGCTTATTATGTTAAAACACCGACCACCACCATTTTGTCGTAGCCTCCTGTTATGATTAAATACTGACGGCGTACTCGATCCATACATGGGAGCTTGAGAACTTGTGGATGTGTGAGGAGCAATGCCTCATGGGACATGTAGTCCTGGGCAGGAAGTGAGTGGTTCTAAAAGGCCAAATTTTTTTTATTTTACCTTGCTATAGGGGGCACTCTATACTATAATTTGCAGCTTGCTATTGGGGCACTCTGAAGGCAGAAGGAGGACCCCAGAAAAAGGAGAATTAGGGCTGCTCTGTGCAAACCATTACACAGAGCAGGTAAGTATAACATGTTTGTTGTTTAAAAAAAAAAAATCACTTTAAAGATTCTGTGCAGGGAAGATCAGCATCTGAACCCAGAAAAGGTGGAGGCTGATAGACTGGAGGTAATAGAAGGCATTACAAATATATATATATATATATATATATATATATATATATATATTATATTTAAAATGATCATATCCATGAAAAGAAAAAAAAGGTCTCAGCTTTTAGTACTGCTTTAATATAAACGATTTATATCTCCCTTCTACCCTTCATGTCTGACCCCTTAAAATGCCCGTATATCCTACTTCTGGGTGTATTTATCATATATATCTGAAATAAGTAATACATATTATTACTTTCACCGTTTCACAGTATAAAAGTGCTATAAAGGGCTAGTTTTAGTTTTTTTAACCCCATTATGGCAGGGGATACAAAAAAAAAGCATGCTGCTGCTACTAAACGTCTTAGGCCTGGTTCATACCTATGCGTTTTTAGGTGCTTTTTGCAGAAACGCACTACAGTTGATGTCATCATAGTCTTAATTGTAAGCAAGCGATTTATTGCTCTGTACATCTACCGCTTCCAATGAGATCATTTAGGCCGGGTTCACACCTTTCTGAACATGGCTCGACTGCGTGAATCTCCGTCATGGTACGTCGGTACCATAGATGGCCACTAGGGGGCACTTGCATGCCCCCTGCTCGTCCACGGAGCCGATGCGAGTGCCCGGCGGTCGTGACCACCGCCGGGCTCCCGCGATCGCTCGGGGCACACTGAGAACCGGGACCTGTGTGTGTTCTCTGATGGGAGAACAGACAGAGCATCTGTTCATACAGAGTATGAACAGACGATCTGTCATCTCCCCTACACAGTCCCATCCCCCCTTCAGTTGGAACACATACTAGGACACACTTAACCCCTTGATCGCCCCCTAGTGGTTAACCCCTTCACTGCCAGTGACATTTTCACAGTGATCAATACAATTTTATAGCACTGATCGCTGTAAAAATGCCAATGGTCCCAAAAATGTGTCAAAATTGTCCGAGGTGTCCGCCATAATGTTGCAGTCCCGATAAAAATCACAGATCGCTGCCATTACTAGAAAAAAAAATTAATAATAAAAAAAGCCATAAAACTATCCCCTATATTGTAGACGCTATAACTTTTGCGCAAACCAATCAATGTACGCTTGCATTTTTATTTACCAAAAATATGTAGAAGAATACGTATCGGCCTAAACTGAGGAAAAAAATTTTTATATATTTTTTGGGGATATTTATTATAGAAAAAAGTAAAAAATATTGTGTTTTTTTCAAAATTGTCACTCTTTTTTTGTTTATAGCGCAAAAAATAAAAACTGCAGAGGCAATCAAGTACCACCAAAAGAAAGCTCTATTTGTGGGGAAAAAAGGACTTCAATTTTGTTTGGGAGCCACGTCGCACGACCGTGCGTCAGTTAAAGCGACGGAGTGCTGAATCGCAAAAAGTGCTCTGGTCAGGAAGGGGGTAAAATCTTCCGGGGCTGAAGTGGTTAAAGTGATACTAAAGTCTATTTCATATAACAAACATGTTATACTTGCCTCTGTTGCAGGTGATTTGCACAGAGCAGCCTCGATCCTCCTCTTCTTGGGTCCTTCTTCGGTGCTCCTGGCCCCTCCCTCCTGTTGAGTGCCTCCTCAGCAAGCAGCTTGTTATGGGGGCAATCAAGCCAAACTGCAGCTCCGTGTGTCCATTCAGACACGGTGCTGTGGTTGGACCCCGCCCTCTGTGTCCCCTGATTGGATAACTAACTTTGATTGTCAGCGGTGGGAGCTAATGGTGCCGCTGCTGTGTCCCAGGCATTCAGGAGGGAGAGTCCTGGATGGCTGAGACACTCATGGACATCGCTGGACAGAGATGGGGCTCTGGTCAGTATTAGGGGGGCTGAGAAGGGCTGCTGCAAACAGAAGGCTTTTTATCTTAATGCAAAGTATGCATTAGGATAAAAAACCTTCTGACTCTCCAACCAGTTAAATGTTTGCAGTTGTTCCTTATGACTCATATTCTCCAGCCCCCTTATTAGCTTTGTTGCCCTTCACTTGTCTCTCTCCACTCCAGTTCAAGCCAGGACATCCCTCCTCCGGATTGGTGGCCAAAACTGGACCACATACCCAAGATGTGGCTGAACCAGAATTTTGTAACGTGGTAGAATTGTAGTTTTATCTCTTGAGTAAAAACCCTTTTAATAGCATGCTAAGAGTCCGCTGGCCTTGCTTGCTGTAGCTTGGCATTGCATGCCATGCGATGGCTGAATTTGTGATCTACACGGACCCCCAGATCCTTATATAACTCTGTAAATCACTTCCAAAGTAATTGAAAAGTGGAAAGACTGTCAAATCTCAAAGAAAGCTGGACCTGCATGCGTCTAGTCAAAAGACATTTTAACCACTTGCCGTCCGCCATATATCAATATGACATCGGCAAAGTGGTTGCGATATCCTGACCGGACGTCATATGACGTTGCCAGGATATCAAGCCGCTGTACACCCCTAGGGGCGGCATCAGGGCGATCGTTGTTGCGGGGTGTCAGTCTGACACACTGCAACTCCGATCTAGGTAAAGAGTCTCTGACAGAGACTCTTTACCAAGTGATCAGCCGTGTCCGATCATGGCTGATCACAATGTAAACAGGAAGAGCTGTTGATCGACTTTTCCTCACTTGCGTCTGACAGATGCGAGTAGAGGAGAGCTGATGGGCTGCTCTCCTGACTGTGATGATTGTTTATCAGCGCAGCCCCCCCCCTCGGATGCCCATCCAGGACCAGCAGGATGCCACCAGGAATGGCCACCACACTGGACCACCAGGTATTCCACCCTTGACCACCAGGGAAATGCCAATCAGTGCCCAGGCAGCTGCCAATCAGTGCCATTGAAAAATGCCTGCCAGTGACGCCTATCAGTGAAATCCAGTGTCAGCCATCAGTGCCCATCAGTGCAGCCTTTCAGCGTCCATCAGTGTCGCCTATCAGTGCTCATCAGTGCCCACCAGTGCCACCTATGAGTGCCCATCAGTGCCGCCTATCAATGCCCATCAGTGCCACCTATCAGTGCTGCCTATCAGTGCCCATCATCAGTGCCCATCAGTGCCACGTCATCGGTGCCACCTCATCTGTGCCCATCAGTGAAGGAGAAAAGTCACTTATTTACAAAATTTTATAACAAAAACAAAGAACTTTTTTTTTTTTTTATGTTTTTATTCGTTTAGCAAAAAATAAAAGGTGATCAAATACCACCAAAAGAAATCTCTATTTGTGGGAAAAAAATGATAAAAATTTAGTTTGGGTACAGTGTAGCATGACCGCGCAATTGTCATTTAAAAAGTGACAGCGGTGAAAGCTGAAAATTGGCCTGGGCAGGAAGGTGCGAAAGTGCCCGGTATTGAAGTGGTTAAAGTCTGTCTAAAAAGATGAAAAAATTATGGCCAGCAGGGCTTTTGTTAGCCCTTGTACACACGGTCGGAGATTCCGACAATCAAATCCGTCTGAGAAATTCCAACGGATTAATTCCGGAAGAGGTCCGGAAGTGATGTTGCATACACACGGTCGGACTAAGTTGTCGGAAAATCTGATTGTACATAACGTGATGACATTATTTCGTTAGGACGGGACTACGTTCAGGCTAGTAGCCAATAGCTTTGGTCTAGGAATTTGATCTGAGCATGCGTGGCACTTTGTCCGTCGGAGTAGACTACACATGATCGGAGTATGTCCGATAGGAGCATTTTGTCGGAAAATTTTACCGGCAAGTTGGAAAATTCAGACGGAAACAGTCCGATGCAGACCACATACAGTCGGAATATCTGACAAAACGGTCCGACAGGAAACATTCCGACGGAATCTCCGACCGTGTGTACAAAGGCTAAGAAATCACAGTGGCCCATATAGCCTACCTGACAGAGCCCCCCCCTCCAAAAGTGACTGAGGACATATATTTATCAGTCTTTTTCTCTGCAGCCTTAGCTGCACAGATGAATGAATAGGAAGCGCTCTGAGGCTTCCTGCTCATTCAGAAACTGAAGCATAGTAAACACAGTTTACTGTGCTTCAGTGATGAACGAACACAGTCGTGATTTAGGAAAGGAAGGGGCCAGTAAATTACATATTTACTGGTCCCTTCCCCCACTCTCCATCCTGAAACATCTCCCTGCTGTGTGCCCATAGCAGCTGCCCGGAGGAGAGGAGGGAAGCCAGCAGTGTTGTGGGGGAAATGGGCACACGAGGGTCTGGACAGAAAATGGAAGCAGCAATTGTGACACGACTAATCCCCCCTGCAGTGCAGCTGGATGGAGAAAGAGAAGGAGAAGCTGGCAGCGCTGCAGGAGGACGAAGAAGATGATTGGTAAACAGTAAAAAAATGTAAAATCCGCGCTCGGTTTAAATAAGGGAACATAGCAGTCACTTAACAAACCACCGTGAAACCAGTTAATAAATTATAAAGGGAAAATAAGCAGCACTCCAAATATTGTAACAATATATAACATTCAGTGGCATAGTATTATGCTACACATTTTTTTTTTATTGTGCATTAAAAAAACAAAACAAATAAAATTAGACATGCTATCTGCCAATAGAACTTAACCAAAAAGTGCATTCTATGCATACAAAAATATAGAAAATATACCAATTCAAATCATTATTATTCAACCAAAAAATAATGTCAAAGCAAAAACTCCAAGGCCAATAATAAATAACACGTTATCTCCTCCGATTCCGCAACATGGCTGGTTGACGAACGGCCGTTCAGAACAGCGCAAAATGAAAAGCGCGTAATGAAAAGCACGAATCAACACTCACCAAACTTCTACTAACATGAAATTAGCAGAAGGAGCCCAAAGGGTGGTGCTAAAGAGCTGAAAAACAACGTAGTATGTCACTACGTTCGTGTTTGTTGGCCAACAATTCCTTGCCGTTTGTATGCAAGACAATTTTGGGCCAACGCCCTTTGGACAAAAGTCCACGGTTTTGTTGGCCAACAATCCGATAGTTTGTATGAGGCTTTACAGTACAGGTGAAAGGAGGGAGAGAGGATCTCATGCTAAAAGCCCAGATACACCTCTAATAGCACAGTATGTCAATGGCGACCTCCATATTGCACCCCATGATAATATAAATAACCATTAGTTCACTTCTGGGGTAAGCAGGGTGTTATCTGCGCTATAGCTTCAGGCATCGCAGTGGTAAGGTATAGCCCTTAATGATTGCAGCCATCTGTGATAATATGTGTAACATACAATATTTAGAGCTTGGATCCCATTCTACGGGCAGAAGCCGCTCTGCATTATTAATGTCCTCAACAAAGCCTCAATATACTCTGCTGCTCAGTCATGTGGAATGAAGCAAGTCACAAGCAATAAAATGCAGACAGCCTTTCTACGATTACAATACCACAATACCGCTACATGCAATAAAACTCAATCAGCCTTGGTATATTTACAATTATAGCTACATATAGCTGCATGCAGTAAAATAAAAGTGGCCTTGGTATTATTTCAATGTAGTGACAAGCAATTAAATACATAAAATGAGTACAATACAGCGGGAAGCAGCGGTGCTCGTGAACACCTTTGCAGCTTCTTACACAAAGCAAAAAGCAGCTGTACAATAACAGAAAATTCTATAGATGGGGCAACAAAATTGGTCCAATCCTTGCTAAATTTACTAGACCTTATGGCCCAAAGCGTCATATTGAAGAAAAAAAATAGTTTGTGGACCCTATGGACTTTATAGACACCAAAGTAGAGCAATTTCTTAAATATAAATTGTATTACAATTTCTCTAATGCCGCGTACACACGATCCAGAGTCCGCCAATCCGCCTGTGTGTGGGCTCCGGCGGACTTTTTCTTCCCAAAAGTCCGGCGGACTTAGAAAGAAGTTTTGACTCAAAATTGTCCGCCATAGTCCGGCTGATTGTCTGCCGGACTTAGTCCGCCGGAAAAGTCCGGTTGTGTGTGGGCAGGTCCGCTCGTTCGGAAAGTCCAGTGGACCTTCGCTGCAAAGACCGGCGGGTTGTCCGCTGGGCTAAGTCCGCCGGATAGTCCGATCGTGTGTACACGGCATAAAGCATAGTGATGCATATTAAAACCTCACAGTAACCCGCTACCCAAATTATTCTAAGAACACCAACAAGAAGACCAATAAAGTCCCCAGCCAAGTCCACGGTATATGCAACAATACTGCAATATTGTTGAATGCCTATTGTTACTATAAATTGTAAAGATTTATTATATATCCTTAGCCACTTAGACTACTTAGTTAAAGCTCCCGAAGAAGCGCAACAGCGCGAAACATGTAGAGCCTGAACAATTTACATCAACTTCCACCAAGCCCACCTGGATACTGGCAGCCATACTCTATTGTAACACTGATCCTCCTTCCAGCCAATTGGGAAGTGGGTCATGAGACCCGTCACCCGATTGGCCCGAAAGGAGATGAGATCGGATTGGCCACCAGGAAGAGGAGGGAGGAGATGCTGGGGGACCAAGGGAGGAAGAGCCTGGAAGGAAGCTGCTGCCGCTGCCCGCTGGTTGGGATAAGTGCAGGCCCTGACTGACTGACCGACGGTAGGGTGGGGGCCTCTGTTCCGTCCCTGACCCGAAAAAACACCACTATTGGGATTTCTTTACCAAAAATATGTAGCACGATACATATTAGCCTAAATTTATGAAGAAATTCGATTTTTTCAATTTTTTTATTTGATATGTTTTATAGCAGAAAGTGAAAATATTGTTTTTTTTTCTCAAAATCCACAATCTTTTTTCGTTTATATTGCAAAAAATAAAAACCGCAGAGGTGATCAAATACCACCAAAAGCAAGCTCTATTTGTGGGAAAAAAAGGACAAAAATTTTGTTTGGGTACAGCGTAATTACCAGTTAAAGCAGCGCAGTGTCAAACTGTAAAAATTGCTACGGTCATTAAGGGGGCAAATACTTCTGGGGCTGAAGTGGTAAAAGTAACGCAGTGCCGTATCGCGAAGGGGGTAAATCTTCTGGAGGTCAAGTGGTTAAACATGCATTGAAATAATACATACAGTATATATGTATTTTCATACACACACACACACACACACACTGTGTATATATGTATTGTTACAGAAAACTAAACAGCGCTTAAAGTGGAACTAAACCCATCGATTCACCAGCTTCAAAAAACAGTTACATAACGAGAATGTAACTGTCACATTGGTTGTGCTCTCAACCAAACTGTCAACCCAGCCAATGGCTGGTGTCATAACTGATCACATGTACAGCATCATGGCAGTTGAAGATCAAACAGAGGCCAAGATGGCAACTTCCATGGCTAAAAATTATAGGGGGGGGTTTAGTTCCACTTTAAATTTGTACAGTTGTACATAGTGTACCTCTCTGTGACGGATTGTATTTTTATCCTTAGATAAAATGGTTTTGGAATCAGGAGGACATGTGACTATAAAATCAAGCCCCGATGGACGCCAAGTTCTTACCATCACGAACGCCGGACAGCTAGAGGCCGGGCTGTACGAATGTGTGGCGGCGAATGCTCTGGGCAATGCCACCAGTTCTTGCTGCTTGTCTGTTGCACGTATGTATTCTACAGTACATTTTAGAAGAACTGTCACAAAAAATTGTATTTCATCCCTCAGGGGACCAAGTGCATTAAGAACTTGGACCCATTCTAATCATTGCCCCCTGTTGTGGGTTTTATGCCGGGTTTAGCTCCACCCCGTTCTGAAGCCCAATTTATGGGTGTTCCTGTAGGGGGGAAGTACAGCCAGCAGTGAGCCCCCACCCCCTCTTTAAGCTGACTGTTCTCCCACAGCACTGATTGTTCACTCATAATATAAAAAAACACTCAGTGCTGCTGGTGAACAGTGGGTGACACAAGCATCCAACACTCCTGAATGAGTCCGATGCCAAAGAGGCCTTAGGAAGCCAGACAGGGTCTCTTTAGGCTGGCCATATACACTCACCGGCCACTTTACTAGGTACACCTGTTCAATTGCATAGTAATGCAAATTGTTAATTAGCCAAAAACAGGGCACCAAATCAATGCATTTAGGCATCTAGACATGGCAAAGACGACTTGCTGAAGTTCAAACCGAGCATCAGAATGGATGGAATTTAAGTGACTTTGAACGTGGCATGGCTGTTGGTGCCAGGCGGGCTGGTCTGAGTATTTCAAAAACTGCTGATCTACTGGGATTTTCACACACAACCATCTCTCGGGTTTACAGAGAATGGTCCGAAAAAAGAGAAAATATCCAGTGAGCGGCAGTTGTGTGGAGGAAAATGCCTTGTTGATGTCAGATGAGAATTCGTAAATTTGAAAACTATGGAAATTGGAAATTGGAAATTCGAACATCCAAAGAACCCAAAAATGAGAAAATCTGAAAATAGTAACCAACTATTAAATTATAGGTATTGTAATTTCCTATCAAATTTGGCTGTTAGTGAACGTAATGAATACGAATTTATCCGAAGTTACGAATTATCCGCAATAACGAATGCCGCAGCTAAACAAATGGAATAGGCATAGGACACGCCCCCTTAAAGCAGAATTCCACAAATAAAAGACAAGATTAGTTAACCCACAAGTGCCTTTTTTTACCACTACTATTCCTTTATACTGACTTTTGACATTTACAAATGCAGCAATTTAGAAATTAGATGAAAGGTTTAGCGCTTGAAAACACTTTTTGAAAGATAAAAAGTGCATTTTATATACAACTATATAGATTAGACCAAAATGAGGGACTAATGAGGAGGAAAGGGGGACAGAGGGACATTGCATATCATTCTGGTCTGATCTATATAGATGTATATAAATGCACTTTTTATCTATCTTAACCCTTTCATGACTAAGCCTATTTTTGGCATTTGGTGTTTACAAGTTAAAATCCATATTTTTTGCTAGAAAATTAATTGGAACCCCCAAACATTATATATATATTTTTTAGCAGAGACTCTATAGAATAAAACGGCGATTGTTGCAATATTTTATGTCACACGGTATTTGCGCAGCGGTGTTTTAAACGCAACTTTTTGGGAAAAGGGACACTTTCATGAATTTTAAAAAGATGAAACAGTAAAATGAGCCCAATTTTTATGCATAATGTGAAAGATAATGTTACGCCGAGTAAATAGATGCCAAACATGTCACACTTTATAATTGCACGCACTCGTGGAATGACGACAAAGTACGGTACCTAAAAATCCCAATAGGCGACGCTTTAAAAGGAGGTCTAGTGCTAGAATTATTGCTCTCGCTCTGACGATCACGGCGATACCTCACATGTGTGATTTGAACACTGTTTACATATGCGGGCGCGACTTCCGTATGCGTTTTCTTTGCTTCGTGAGCTCGCAGGGGCTTTAAAAAAAAAAATTTTCATTTATTTTAAAATGAATAAATTGTTTAAAAAAAAAAAATTGATCACTTTTATTGCTGTCACAAGGAATGTAAACATCCCTTATGACAGTAATAGGTGGTGACAGGTACTCTTTATGGAGGGATCGGGGGTCTAAAAGACCTCCAATCCCTCCTTTACACTTCAAAGTATTCAGATCGCCGAAAACGGCAATTCTGAATACTGTATATATTTTTTTAAAACCGTCGCCATTGGCAGCCGAGTAAACGGGAAGTGACGTCATGACGTCGCTTCCGTGTTTGCTATTAGGATACTGGAACGAAACCGATTACGGCGTCATTCCAGGTCCTCCCCAGTAGCCGGAGGCATCGGAGCGTGAATCGGTGCTCCCCATTGAGCGGGAGCACCGGTAACAGTGGCGGGAAGTGGCGGGAGGGGGGGACGTCCCCTCCCGTTCCCCCGGCATAACAGCCGAGCGGCTTTCAGCCGCTTCAGTTGTTATGGCTGGATAGCCAATCGCCCGCTGTAAAAAACGGTACCGGGATGATGCCTGCAGGTGCGGGCATCATCCCGGTATACCCCCCGGAAGCCGAGTACGCACATCTGTGTACACTCGGCGGGAAGGGGTTAAAGTGTTTCCCAGCGCTAAACCTTTCATCTAATTTCTAAATTGCTGCATTTGTAAATTCTAAAAGCCAGTATAAAGGAATAGTAGTGGTAAAAAAAGCACTTGTTGGTTTAACCAATCTTGTTTTTTTGTACAATTCTCCTTTAAGGGGGCGTGGCAAGGGGTGTGTCCTATATCTGCATACTTTTGCTGATAGATGTCCCTCATTCCCATCTCAAAAAGTTGGGAGGTATGACATTGTTCCAAATCAGGGACAGTTGGGAGCTATGGGATCGGATTGAATTGGATGTCGGCGGGTGTAAACAGACACATGTCCATTCACACCCACCGCTCCATAGAGAAGAATGGAGGTCTCCGATCGGGTCTACCCATGGGAACGTCCGCATGAAAGGGGCCTAATGCCTTGTACACACGGTGGGAAATTTCTGATGGAAAAAGTCTGATCGGATCATGTTGTCGGAAAATCCAATCGTGTGTGGGCTCCATCTGACTTTTTCTGTCGGATTTTCCGACGCACAAAGTTTGAGAGCTGGATCTAAAATTTTCCGACAACAAAATCTGATCGCATAGATTCCGATCGCGTGTTGACAATTCCGACGGACAAAGTGCCACGCATGCCACGAGACGAAAAGCTATTGGCTACTGGCCCGTTTATAGTCCCGACATACGCGTTGTACGTCACCTCGTTCAGAACGATCGGATTTTCCGCCAACTTTGTGCGACCGCATGTACGCAACACAAGTTTCTGCCAAAATCCATTGGAAAAAATCAGATGGATTTTGTGATCGGAATGTCTGACCGTGTGTACAGGGCATAAGAGGAGTCCCAGTTGTTTGTGTTTTTTTTATTTATTTTTTTATTATTTTTTTTATGGCTGCAGTTTTCACTTTTTCCTATCTCTCTTTGTTTGCACCCTCTTTCTCAGGAATGCCACAAGCCCCCGGGACCCCGGAGATCCCCCAGAAATATAGGAACACGGTTCTGGTTCTGTGGAAGTCTAAGGAACTCAGCTCCCCCTGCACCTTCATCCTGGAGTGTCAGATGAAAGGTGAGCTCAGATCTGGTCTAGCATGACGTGTCTCCATGGAGTCACAGTTACCAAAACACTCGATGGAGACACCGGCGTAGCGGCAAAGACTGAGGTCATCAACTGAACACAGTGAGGCGTGGCAACAACGACGCAGCAACAGATTCTGTTTGTGTAATGGACACGGCTGGTGCCATTGTTAGGATCGGGTTTTATTTTATTTCTTTTTTTATGTGCCAATAGATATGAATGGCTTGATTTGAATGTACTCAAACTCTAACAATACTTCTGTATAAACATGAAAACCTTCAGGTCTATGGGCCGTGCAAGGCAGGCAAATTTACGCAGCAGTCCTTTTTTTTTCATTAAAGCGATAAACCAAATCAAAAAATGTCATATATTTCAGCTTAAACTAAAATAAAGGTAGTTGCTAGCCCAATATATGTGAAAAAAACACTTACAATATAATATACCTACCATATACACAATGTGTGCAAAGTAATTAAACAAAAAACGAAATAAATAACGCATGTATATTATAAGTAATTATAATTTAAAATATACATGCACTTTTTTTTTATTTTTTTTTTATTGCATGGATGTTTCATTACTTTGCACGCATTGTGGATATAGTATATGATAATTTAGGTTGTTTTGTCACATACACTATATTGTCAAAACTATTGGGACACCTGCCTTTACACGCACATGAACTTTAATGGTATCTAGGGTTGCCACCTGTCTGGGATTCGCCCGTACAGTCTGTGTTTTAAATCCTGTGTCCGGGTTTCACCTGAAACCCAGACACATCAGTGGCAGCCCCACAGCACCAGTCCTCCTATCCTCCTCTCTCCTCCCGTCGGCATCCAGTGCTTTTAATTTTATTGGTAGGGGGGATGCTTTAACTGGGGTACAGACTGACTTAGGGGGGATTATACTGGGGGACAGACTGATTTAGGGGGGATTATACTGGGGGATAGACTGATTTAGGGGGGATTATACTGGGGGACAGACTGACGTGGGGGAGTATATTGGGGGACAGACTGACTTGGGGGGATTATACTGGGGACAGACGGACATGGGGGATTATACTAGGTGGCATTCTGATTTAGGGGCATTATACTGGGGGATAGACTGACCTTGGGGGATGTTCTGGAGGACTCACTGATGTGGGGGATTATACTGGGGGGACAGACTGATTTGGGGGGGATTATACTGGGGGACAGACTAACGTGGGTGGATTATACTGGGGGACAGACTGATTTATGGGAGATTATACTGGGGGACAGACTGACTTGGGGGGATTATACTGGGGGACAGACTGACGTTGAGGATTATACTGGGGGACAGACTGACTTGGGGGGGATTATACTGGGGGGATGTACTGGAGGACAGACTGACTTGGGGGGGATTATACTGGGGGGATGTACTGGAGGACAGACTGACCAGGAAGAGATTATACTTGAGGACAGACTGACCTGGGGTGATTGCACTTGGGGACAGACTGATGTGGGGGGATTATACTGGGGGAAAGACTGACATGGGGGATTATACTAAGAGGCAGACTGATATAGGGGGCATTATACTGGAGGACAGACTGACCTTGGGGGATGTTCTGGAGGATAGACTGATGTGGGGGATTATACTGGGGGACAGATTGACTTGGGGGGATTATACTGGGGGACAGACTGACTTGAGGAATTATACTGGGGCACAGACTGACTTGGGGAATTATACTGGGGGACAGACTAACGTGGGGGGATTATACTGGGGGACAGACTGATTTATGGGGATTATACTGGGGGACAGACTGACGTGGGGGATAATACTGAGGGATAGGCTGACTTGGGGGAGATTATACCAGGGGACAGAGTGACTTGGGGGGGGATAATACTGGAAGACAGACTGACCTGGGGGGATTGCACTAGGGGACAGACTGACCATGTTTGATTTAACTACACGCTTTAAGCTTCTCCCATTATTAACACAATTTGGCGACACCCACTGTTCATCAGGGGACACTACATGTGCTGCAATACTACTCAAAGCTATCCAAGGTCTTTTACAATCATATAACAATGTATATGGCAAAAAAAAAAATCGTCATGCATCACTAAAGTGTTCAGTTTTGGCTTCATGTAAAAGTGGCAACCCTAGGGTTGCCACTTGTCCGGGATTCACCAGGACAGTTCAGGTTTTGAATCATGTGTCCGGGTTTCAGTCCACCTGAAACCCAGACACATTATTCAGACAGGAATGTGACTCAGAACAGGGCCTGACAGGAGGGGTTGGGGACACTATGCACGCCACATTACTATTCAATTTGGAGCACACAAAGGTGTCCCAGGTCTGTTACAAACCTAAAGTATATGCTAAAAAATAAAATGCAGTGCGCCGATAAAGTGTTTGGGTTTGGCTTGAAGAAAAAGTGGCAACCCTAGACCCACACTTTGCAGCTATAACAGCTCCAACTCTTCTGGGATGGCTGTCCACAAGGTTTAGGAGCGTGTCTATGGGAATGTTTGACCATTCTTCCAGAAGGGCATTTGTGAGGTCAGGCACTGATGTTGGCCTGGCTCGCAGTCTTCACTCTAATTTATCCCAAAGGTGTTTTATCAGGTTGAGGTCAGGACTCTGTGCAGGCCAGACAAGTTCCTCCACCCCAAATGCGCTCATCCATATCTTTATGGACCTTCATGGCGCTTCTCAACGTGTCTCTGGATAGCCATGTACATGCATGCACCCCTGGCCCATATTGCTATTGAGATATCGGATCATTCACCAAACTTTTCAGACACACCTCATATTTGTTACGTACCAATCAATCAACTCTAATAAGGTGTGCCCCATGTCTGGATGGCTTCTGCATTACTAGAAACTGTTACTTTTATTCAGTCCCCCCACAGTACAGTAAGGACCTATTCACATTTTTAGTGGTTTGGAATCGCTGGCAAATCGGTGCAATTCTGCCTTGCTTTTCACAATCAGGTGAAAATCACAGCAAAATGTGAAACATGCATTTGGGTGCCATATTTTCATACTGCCGCCCAAAAACCCGGTGCATTATTCTCACGATTGTCACATGACAAAACTTGCAAAAATTGCAGCAGAACGTGGGTGCAAAATCACTCCTGGGCCAGCGCCAACATTTGTTACATGAGCTTCTTTGGCACGACAAACGTTCATGGGGCAGCCCAATCGCTGGAATGCTCGAAAATGTGGAAACGAGTGTAAATTGTGCAAATAAATTGTGAGCGGGGACGCGCTTTCCCGATACGGGGGCCGAGGCTTACAATTTCAGCTCTCATATAGCGCATACATGGAAGGACATGTGGGTTGTCCGCTCTCTACATCCTCCATTCATATAAAATCTTATATTATTTTCACTAAATACAATTTAGTGAAGGGAGGAGGGAAGATCAAGACATTAATTTGCTCCTCCTCCATTCACAGAAAACTCTGTATTCAGTGAAAAGAATACAAAGCTTTATGAATGTACATTGGGGGTTCCAAGCCAATGTTGTTCTGTTCCTTGTTCTTTGTCACAGCAGCCATGCATGCCTTATACCTAATCCGACATTTGTTTGTGTGTTATCTCTGTAGAAGAAGGGGAGTGGAAGGCGATCGGCTCCGGCATCAGCGATTGCTATTACAATGTCACCGAGCTGCCGTCCGGTGCTGTCAGGTTCCGCGTCGCCTGTGTGAACAAAGCTGGCCAGGGACCCTACAGCAATTTTTCCAAAAGTGTTGTCATAGATGGAGACGGTAAGCAGAAGAAGTATTTGTCAGTTTGTGCCAAGTGGACATCTTTGTTCCCTTTGTCCCTTTTAATGTTTTTATTAAAGTTTTAAAGTACACAATGCATGTGCATACCTTTGATGGGAGATTAAAATAAAGTCTCGTAATGCAGGCACAACTGCAGGAAATATGTAACACTATGCAAATCAGAATACAGGGCTGCTGATAAGACAGTACAACCAGCCCTCTTGTATTGGGCCCGGACCCCATCAGTTCAAAAGGGGGGCCAGGGCATCTTCTGAGCAGGAGGGCTGACTGTACTGTCTTATTGCAGACACCGATCCTCTTCTGTTTCCCACTGCAGCTTCTCCTCCTCTCCCTCCCTTCTGCTGTACTGCAAGGGGATTGGTTCGAGCACATGCGCCCACTTCTGTATGCTGTCTGGGCCCCCCTATGTGCCCCTTTCCCCTGCAGCCCCACCGACTTCCCTCCTCTCCCACCGACAGCTGCTGTGGACACACAATGGGATGTCAGTTACTGGCCCCTTCCTTTCCTGATTGAACACAATGAGTGATAGGTACCAATCACTCTTGTGTCCATTGTGAATTAACAGGAGGACTCAGAGTGCTTCCTATTCATTCATCTGTGCAGCTGAGGCTGTAGAGAACGGGACTGATAAATCAATGTCCTTAGTCACTTTCTGCCAGGAAGGGGGTCATGTCAGGTAGGCTGTATGGGGCCCCATGATTACTAACAGCAGCCCTATCAGAATATACCATCATTAACCACTTGACCTCTTGAAGTTCCACTTTAAGTAGTGCTCCCTTTGTCTAACAGACTAGAGGCAGTGGCGGCTGGTGCTCTATTTTGGGGGGGGCAAAGCCGCCCGCTGCCTGACACCCCCCACTCCCCCGGTCGGTAGGTCGGTCACACCCCCTTGACCCCCCCCCCCCCCCCCATCACTCGATCTTCAACCCACCAGCCCCACACTTACCCCATCTAGATTGCAGGCAGCGCTTCCTCCTCGTCAGCTTCACCCTGCATCTCCTCCTCCTCGGCATCACAGTGGCTTCCCCTGCGTCTTCTCCTCCTCCTCTCGGCCAATCTGTACCCCGAGCCCACCCTTTTTTTTAAGCCAATTAGAGCCTCGGGCATGTGAAAGGGGCCTTAGGGGAAAAGTCGATTGGCTACATTATATTTTTAGAGCTGATGGTACATATTAGAGGGCGGTAGAAGTTGGTGGAAAATACATAAATATGAACATTTGGTCAGTGCATGTGTAGACCAGGGTTTCTCAACTCCAGTCCTCAAGGAGCCCCAACAGATCGTGTTTTGAGGTTTTCCATTATTTTGCACAGGTGATTTGATCAGTTTCTCTGCCTTAATAATTACCAAAGCTGTTTCACATGAGGGAAATCCTGAAAACATGACCTGTCGGGGCGCCTTGAGGACTGGAGTTGAGAAACACTGATGTAGACACTCACGTGTTAAAAAAAAATACAAATCATCCAGTCGTCAGATAATCCAAACTCCATCTCATAATTATGGTAAGCTTTAACTTTTAGTAGTTTAATACTCAAGACATTTGGACATCAGATGCTCAATTTCTGATGAGCAACCAAGGGGCAGTAAGGTGACCGAGCTGCAGTGTTTACCTGTAAGCCCTTGTACACACGGTCGGAGATTCCGACGGAATGTGTGCGTTCGGACCGTATTGTCAGATAATACGACTGTGTGTGGTCTCCATCGGACTGTTTCCGTCGGAATATCCGACGGACCAAGTTTTCCAACTTGTCTATAAAATTTTCCAACAACATGCTCCGATCGGACATACTACGATCATGTGTAGCCTACTCCGACGGACAAAGTGCCACGCATGCTCAGATCAAATTCCTAGACCAAAGCTATTGGCTACTAGCCTGAACGTAGTCCCGTCGTAATGAAATAACGTCATCATGTACAATCAGATTTTCCAACAACTTTGTCCGACCGTGTGTATGCAACAGTTTCAGACAAAATCCGTCTGACACAGACCGTGTGTACAAGGGCTAACAGAGGAAAATGGGGTCACTCTCCTGGCTTTGCTACCCAGCAAAGGTGTGTGGATTGCAAGAGCATATCTCCCACCTGTCCCTGATTTGGAGGGACTGTCCCTGATTTGGAGCAATGTCCCTCTGTCCCTCATTCCTCCTCATTTGTCCCTCATTTTGGTCTGATCTATATAGTTGTATATAAAATGCACTTTTTATCTATGAAAAAGGGTTTTCCAGTGCTAAACCTTTCATCTGATTTCTAAATTGCGTCATTTGTAAATTCCAAACCCCAATATAAAGGAATAGTAGTGGTAGAAAAAAAAAGCATTCTCCTTTAAGGGGGCGTGGAAAGGGGTGTGTCCTATGTCTGCGTACTTTTGCTGATAGGTGTCCCTCATTCCCATCTCAAAAAGTTGTGAGGTGTGCAAGAGTATCTAAACAGAATTATAAATTATAAGCAGCTCACATACACAGCATGTTTTTGAATTGTGTATTTATCTGTCTGGCCAAAGTTCAGCTTAAAATTGCTGAAAACTTCTCTGCTTGCCCATAGCACATTACAAATGCAGAAAACAATAGAAAACAGGTGATGTTCTTTTTTTTTTCTCCATGATTTGTAAATCATCTCCATCTTTCCTCTCTTTTCTCCTGATCTGTAGATCACAAGCCTTCACCTGCTGTGGGTCACGCAGCTCAAAAGGCTCGTTCATTGGTGCCCACGATATCTTCTTTTGGACCAATCGCTCCTCGTGTCACCGCTTCCCCTGAAGCCTCTCTTCCAGTTGTGTCTACTACTAAATTGCCTCCATCGTTTGGATCTCCTCTAGCTTCGCCTTTAAATCCACCATTAACGGACACTCCCGCTCCCACCAGTCCTGCAGAGCCTCTTTCTAAAGCACCTCCACCACCAACCCCTCCAAGAAAGCACAGAGGACTTGTTCCTACCCCTCCCACAGTGCACAGATCATTACCTCAAACTGCCACTAAGGTTGAGCCCCCAAATCAAGTTTCTAAACCCAACAAGTTGCAGTCTGCTGAGCCTCCACTAGGTGGGCCTGTAACATCCCATGTTTCCACAGTAACCATGTCGGTATCAACTGGATCATCTGTGTCCCATCTGAGAGTTTCACCTTCCGCCCCAACTCAACAAGTGAAGCCTGCTGCTCAACCAGCTGCTAAAACTGTGCCAGTGACTACTGTTCAACAAGCAAGATCTCCTACAGAGTCACAGAAAGCACCATCTCTAACGTTTGTGCCCCCAGTGAAAGCTGTGCCCACCTTTCCAACTACTAAGTCTCCTGTGCCTGCAGAACCAACCAAATCACTTTCAACATCCCTAGAGCCACGGGTCCCACCACCAGTGGCTCCCAGACCAGTTATTGCTGCTCCCTCAGTTCCAATTATGTTGCACATTCCCCCTTTCAAAGCCTCAAATTCACCTTTAAGCCCAACTTCTCCTACCAAACCCTTTTTCCCTTCTCCTCCAACGAGTCCACTTTACAAGCCACCATCTCCCTCATCTACCTACATGGTTACCTCCTTCATATCAATGCCACCATACACTCCAACAAAAGAGACTTTCCAATTACAGTCTACTACACCAGTCCCTCAGATTGATGCCCCCACACAAGCCCCCCGGGTTGTTGCCCCCCACCTAGTTCCTCAGGTTGTTGTCCCTACATCAGTTCCTCAGGTTGTTGCCCCCACACCGGCTCCTTGGGTTGTTGCCCCCACATCGGTTCCTCAAGTTGTTGCACCCACACCAGTCACTCAGATTGTCTCTTCCACGCCGGTTGTCCAGACTGCCACTCTTGCACCTGTTGCTCAAACTGTCCCTACACGCATATTAGTCAAAAGTGTCACTCCTGGGAAAGATGGCAGATATACCCCAGTGCCGGGAGGAAGAGTGACCCCATCGGGAAGAGAAAGCGCTCTTCGACAAGGAGTACCCCAAAAACCTTACACATTTTTGGAAGAGAAAACAAGGTGAGTGGAAAAACATATTTAACTTCAGTCATGTTGTGGGCTAATTTTTGTATTTGAAAGTTTTCCAAAGGGTCTAAAAACTGATTATAGTGAAGATAAATTACAAAGCTTGGGACAAAACAGGGAACTGAAGATTGAGAACATGTGAACTCCATTCTAATTTTTTGAAAACAAAACTCTGCAACCTACCTGCTATTTCTTTTATTAGCCAGAAAG
The DNA here is from genome assembly GCF_037356315.1 of Lithobates pipiens. NCBI lineage: Eukaryota > Metazoa > Chordata > Amphibia > Anura > Ranidae > Lithobates > Lithobates pipiens. The sequence continues at coordinate 87,509,742 of NW_027507784.1, read as the reverse complement.
CCTCTCTGGTGATCCCCTCTGATGTAGTTTCACAAGGTTAGTGGTGCGTGACTTTCCCTGACTTCATGGAAAGACCTGCCAACTGCCAATTGACCAGGAAGGGCACTTTGGAGCAAGGTGATGGTAGTTTTTGAAACTTAGCAGGGAATGTCAGGCCCCAGTGACAAAGTGAAACTAAACTGGGGGGCACAAAAGAAGCTTTTCTGACCAATAAATAAAATCCCATTTACTTTTCAAAGGTTAAACTACAGTAGGATTAATTTAAAGCATTTTTTTTATTCTGAAGGCTCAACAAAGGGAAATAAAAAAATTTTTTGTTTTAAAATAAAATAGAAGTTATGCCGCATACACACGACCGGACTTTCCGGCAGACTAGGTCCGACAGTCTTCCCGGCGGACTTTCGGCAGAGTTCCGACGGACTTTCCGAACGAATGGACTTGGCGACACACGAACGGACTTAGTTTTGAATGCGATGACGTAAGACGGGATTAAAAAAGGAAGTTCAATAGCCAGTAGCCAATAGCTTCCCTTGCGTCGTATTTGGTCCGTCGGACCAGCATACAGACGAACGGTTTTCCCGATTGGAATTGAGTCCGTCGGACAGATTTGAAACATGTTCTATTTCTAGGTCCGTCTGATTTTTTTTTAAATGAAAAACGATCGGATTAGCCCACACACGATCGGATTGTCCGACGGACTGATTCCGTCGGACCTAGTCTGCTGGAAAGTCCGGACGTGTGTACGCGGCATAACAGTTAATCTTCTCTCATATCTCTGAACCTAGAGTAAAATAGGAAATATTTTTAACATTTTTGTAATTCAAATTGTACAACAAATATAAAATCATATTTAAATGTTTATATTTTTAATGTAAATCTGATATTGACTGCATTTACGTTAAAGACTGCCTGTATTTTTAGGCGTTTAAAGGTCCACTCAAATCTGGTCTCCTAGAGTTCTTCTCTTGCCTACATTGAAGTTCTAGGTGTTCTGGGTTGCCTTGGCCTATTTTCACTCCTCTTTTTGTGTTTTTATTAATAATGCAGAGAGAGTTGGGCCCCTTGTAATGGCAGGTATGCAGACCTGGAAACTCTAGCACAGGGACCTTAGCAGCAGATGCTTAAAGATATAAAAAAAAAAAACTCCACTTGCCGACCTCGATGGTTTACCGGGGTTATGGCTGAAGCTATCATTTACCGTTACCGTTTACACTGGTGCACCTGAGAAATGATCAGGCGTTGCGGTCAGCTGGTCACAGAGGCAATAAAAGACTAGATCGTCTTTGATCACCTTTATGACTTTGGAGGACCGGAGCAACATCATGATGTCACTTCCGGTCCAGGGTGAAAGTTGCCTTTTTTTTCTGGGAGCAAAAGATTACATTTTTCTTAACTTTGATCTTTTGCTTTTAAAGGTAAAGAAGAGATTTGGGGTATTTTTGACCCCAGATGTCTCCATAAGGAGGACCTGTTATTCTTATTTCTTTTACAAGAGATGTTTACATTCCTTGTAATAGGAATAAAAGTGATAAAAAAAATAAATAAAAAAAAGGAACAGTGTAAAAAAATAAAATAAGAAAGAAAAAATTTAAAGTGCCTGTGCTCACATGCAAAAGTGAACACATAGGTAGGTAGCGAATGCATACATATATTTGCACCACACATTGTGAGTTATCGCCGCGAACGTTAGAGCAAAAGCAATACTTCTAGTGCTAGAAAAAAACAAGAGGATTTTTGGGACTTTAAATGAAGAACGCAAAAAGGACGCAAATAAGCACTGTGTGTCTGTAAAGTGTTTATTTATAGGACAATACAGAAAGAGTATATACACAATGCAAATCTAAAAATATGAATAAATAAATGCTGTAATAATAGTAAATGCATATAATAACATGGCATAAAAATACAAACGACAACGTTTCCAATGCTGGCATCTGTGTTCGCATGATATGCAAAACCATACTAGACTGTAAAATAGCAGAATCGTCAGACATGATTGGTAATAAGTAAAGTGCTACTTCTAGTGCTAGACCTCCTCTGTAACTCAAAACAGACAACCTGTAAAAAATCTTAACTTGTCGCCTATGAAGATTTTTAAGTACTGTAGTTTGTCGCCATTCCACTGGCATGTGCAAGTTGCAAAGTGTGACATATTAGGTATTTATTTACTCGGCATAACATCATCTTTTATATTTTACCGTTTTTATTCCCTAGGACAGTGATGGGGAACCTTGGCACACCAGATGTTTTGGAACTACATTTCCCATGATGCTCCCGCACTCTGTAGTGTAGCTGAGCATCATGGGAAATGTAGTTCCTAAACATCTGGGGTGCCAAGGTTCGCCATCACTGCCCTAGGATGTGTGCTAAAAATTATATATATATATACCCCTGTATATATATTTATGTAATGTTCGGGGGGGTTATACATAATTTTCTAGCAAAAAACACTGATTTTAACTTGTGAACAAAAAGTGCCAGAAAAGGCAAGTGGTTAAACCCTGCCCAAACAGGAGAACCAGGTTGTTGACCACACTTTTCTGTTTTGCAGTGTTCAGCCATTTAGTTTGGTCACCTTCCCGTTCCAAGTCAGTGATTTGGGGGGGACTCGGCTAGTTGTCCTCTGTCAAGCATGCACCTTTTCAGCAAATGTGGCTGCAGTGGCTCCAGTGCTGTCCCTCCCTCTCCCAGTCCCTCTCCCAGTTTGAGTTCAGTACATTACAGGAAGACTGATACCAAGTCAAATGTAGGTACTTACACTGTTTGCATTAAAAAGATTACTTTTTGAATGTATTAATGCAATAACCAGTGTTTTTGGGCAACTGGATCTATAAAGTGGTTCTAAAGGCAGAAGTTTTTTTTTTTACCTTCAAATAAAAAAAAAAACTTCTGCATGCAGTTCCCCCTCCTTCCCCTTTATATTTACATGAGCCCAATCTCAGTCCAGCAATGTACACAAGAGCAGAGGCTCTCCCTGCTCTCTCCCTCTTCATTGGCTTAGAGACAGCAGCAGGAGCCATTGGCTCCCGCTGCTGTCAATCACAGCCAGTGATGAGGGGACGGGGTAGAGTCCCGCTGTCTGTGTCGCTAGACACAGACAGCGAGGCTCAAGAGTAAACCCGCACAAGTGTCTGCCATCAGGACACTCGGAGCCAGGAGCGCCAGAGGGGGATCCAAGAATAGAGCATTGGGGCTGCCGTGTGCAAAACCATTGCACAGAGCAGGTAAGTATAACATGTTTGTTAATTTAAAGAAATCTCATTTATTTTTAGAATCACTTTAAGTGATAATATTATTGATTATGGTACTTTTTTTTTTTTTTTACACTAACGTTATATAGGGCACCCCAATCCTAACGTTGTATTGTACGTTTTACGGGATTAGTGTGAATGCAGCCCAGATATGGACTGTACTGTAGTAATACTGTGGTCACACTTCCTTCAGGGGTCGCTTTGGAGTGATTCGGGAGTGTAAAGAAAATGCGACAGGAAAGAACTTCATGGCCAAGATCATCCCCTATGAACAAGAGAACAAGCAGAGTGTGCTCCAAGAGTACGAGGTCCTGAAATGCCTCCACCATCAGAGGATCCTGAGCCTGCACGAGGCATACATAACCCCTCGGTACCTCGTCCTCATCTCCGAGCAGTGCTCCGGCAGAGAAATCCTCTACTGTCTTGTAGAAAGGTGAGGAGTTAAGAAATGCTTTGAAAAAGCTAAGTGACCAAGGCACAAAGCCAGACCGAGACAGGACAGACTCTTTTCTCAGGGGCTGAGTTGGGGTGATGTAGGTCGGAAGCCTCTTGTGCCCTGCATTGCTTCAGTTATCTGCACTGTGCAAGGCTGGGCTTTCACAATGATATTTAAGGCCAGTTGATTCCACTATTCCATAGCAATGTTCCCATGTAGATTGATTTTGTAGCAATTTTCCGCGTAGATTCGTTTTGTAGCAATAGTCCCACGTGGATTTATTCTATAGCAATGTTCCGACGGAGATTGAGTAGAAATGTTCCCACATAGATGTTTTTCTGTAGCAAATTTCCCACGAAGAATCATTGTGTAGAAATGTTCCCATGTAGATTTTATTCCATAGTAAACTTCAAAAGAAGAATCATTGTGTAGAAATGTTCCAACAAAGATTTATTCTGTAGAAATATTCCCATGTAGATTAGTTCCGTAGCAAAGTTCCCACAAACATTAATTTTATAGCAAAGTTCCCACAAAGATTCATTATGTAGTAAAGTTCCCACATAGATTCATTCTAGATTTATTGTGTAGAAATATTCCCATGTAGATTCTTTCCATAGCAAAGTTTCCACGAAGGTTCATTTTGTAGTAAAGTTCCCACATAGATTCATTCTGTAGAAATATTCCCATTTAGATTAGTTCCGTGGCAAAGTTCCCACAAAGATTCATTTTATAGTAAAGTTCCCACATAGATTCATTCTGTAGCAAAGTTCCCACGTAGATTCATTGTGTAGAAATATTCCCATGTAGATTCTTTCCATAGCAAAATTCCCACGAAGATTCATTTTGTAGCAAAGTTCCCACGAAGAGTCATTATGTAGAACTGTGTTCCCATGTAGATTCATTTTGTAGCAATGTGTTCTAATGTAGATTCATTCTGTAGAAATTTGTTCCCATGTGGATTCATTCTGTAGCAAAGTTCCCACGAAGATTCATTGTGTAGAAATATTCCCATGTAGATTCTTTCCATAGCAAAGTTCCCACGAAGATTCATTTTGTAGTAAAGTTCCCACATAGATTCATTCTGTAGAAATATTCTCATGTAGATTAGTTCCGTAGCAAAGTTCCCACGAAGATTCATTGTGTAGAAATATTCCCATGATTCTTTAGATAGCAAAGTTCCCATGAAGATTCATTTTGTAGCAAAGTTCCCACGAAGATTCATTTTGTAGTAAAGTTCCCACATAGATTCATTCTGTAGCAAAGTTCCCACAAAGATTCATTGTGTAGAAATATTCCCATGTAGATTCTTTCCATAGCAAAGTTCCCACGAAGATTCATTTTGTAGCAAAGTTCCCACGAAGAGTCATTATGTAGAACTGTGTTCCCATGTAGATTCATTTTGGAGCAATGTGTTCCAATGTAGATTCATTCTGTAGAAATTTGTTCCCATATGGATTCATTCTGTAGCAAAGTTCCCACGAAGATTCATTGTGTAGAAATATTCCCATGTAGATTCTTTCCATAGCAAAGTTCCCACGAAGATTCATTGTGTAGCAAAGTTCCCACATAGATTCATTCTGTAGCAAAGTTCCCACGAAGATTGATTGTGTAGAAATATTCCCATGATTCTTTAGATAGCAAAGTTCCCACGAAGATTCATTTTGTAGTAAAGTTCCCACAAAGATTCATTGTGTAGAAATATTCCCATGTAGATTCTTTCTATAGCAAAATTCCCACGAAGATTCATTTTGTAGCAAAGTTCCCACGAAGAGTCATTATGTAGAAATGTGTTCCCATGTAGATTCATTCTGTAGAAATGTGTTCCCAGGTAGATTCATTCTGTAGCAAAGTTCCCACAAAGATTCATTCTGTAGAAATGTTCCCACTAATGCCGTGTACACACGGTCAGACTTTCCGACGGGAAATGTTGGACGTGAGCTTGTTGTCGGGAAGTCCAACCATGTGTATGCTCCATCGAACATTTGCTGTCGGACTTTCCACCAACAAATGTTTGAGAGCAGGTTCTCAAATTTTCAGCAAACTTAACTATGTTGTGGGAAAGTCTGATCGTGTGTACACAAGTCCGAAGCACAAAAGTTCAGGCACGCTCGGAATCAAGCGGAAGGAGCCGCACTGGCTATTGAACTTCCTTTTTCTCGGCTCATCGTACGTCTTCTACGTCACCGCGTTCCCACGTTCAGAATTTTTGGCCAAAATTTGTGTGACCGTGTGTATGCAAGACAAGTTTGAGCCAACATCCTTCGAGGCAAAAATCGACAGTTTTGTTGGCAGAAAGTCCGATCGTCTGTACAGGGCATAAGAATGATTTTGGAGTCATTTTTAAACAAAAATTCACTTGTAGCAAAGTTCCCACATAGATGTATTATTTATTTTCTATTACAGGTATTATGTATTACAGGCAAAATGTAGCAATGTTAAAGCAGAGTTCCAGTCCCCCAATTCGATTTTTTTTAAGACTCCACTCTAACTTGATCCACTCTATATGCAAGCTTTAGATTAGTGTTATTCATGGAGTCCTTTTTATGTATGTTTGAATTTAATAAAAGTACCTGGATCTCAGAAGCAGGCAGGGTCCATCTACACTGGGGGCATCTGAAGCCCTCTTCTATCCATTTCCGGGAATCAGTGCAGCTGGCTACCCAGCATGTACCTCTCGATCTCGCACCTGCGCAGTAATGTCACCACGCGGTGCTCCTTCCTCCTGAGTTCTAACACGTTGCCATAGCGGTGGTGCCGGCAGACGTTCCCATCAATGATCGTGAGATCTCGTCACTAGGCGATTCACAAGGACTCCTGGGATACATGACGCCGCTATCCCAGGAGCCCTTGTGAATTGCCTAGTGATGTAATTGCCTAGGCGGATGCTGCCGGAAGTGCAGGAGAAAGAAGGTAATTAAAAGGTACTGTATTTCCTTAAAAAAAAAAAATAATAATAATAATTTCCATTGCGAAAAGGATAGTCACAGGGGGTACCATAGGGAGGAAGTGTAGAAAATGGGTGGAACTCCGCTTTAAAATATACAATTGTATGTGGCGCAAAAAAACAGCTGGATCCAAAATAGTAGTTATGAATAAAGCATTAAAAACACACAAGAGTCCAAAAAACAAATGAGTCCATTGTACACCCGTGGGTATAGGGTGAGTGAATGCACATGTGGATGTCAGTATTACCAAGGGTGGGCAGGCATGTGTCCTCAGAGTAATAGCCAGCTCTATACAAACAAGAAAAGGGGAACGAAAGGGGGAAGTGCCACCTGGGTGCAGAGAGAAAAAAGCTTTTAATTGTGCAACGTAAAAGGTGTAAGTGTCATTTACCTTGTGCTATTAAAAGCTTTTTAATCTCTGCATCCAGGTGGCACTTTCCCCTTTCTTTTCTCTTTCTATTATGTAGCAATGTGCCCATGTAGTAATATTTAAATGTTAATTCAGTTGTAGCAATGTTCCTACTTTTACGTAGCTGGTGAAGTAGCCTGAAGTGTTGAGGACAACTTCTCTTGCACCTCTAACTCAGGACCCCTGGTAAAGTAATAGGAGGGCACGAAGTGGCACAAGTGCCTAGTAGTTAATGTCAGCAGCTGGTGTACGTGGGTAGTCAGAACATCCACAGTGTCAGGTGGGGGAATCGGTAGAAGTGAGCAGGTGTTCAGAATAGATTGGCTGGATGGTAAGCAGACAATCAGTTAAGAATGACTAATCAGCGGGCAGATGATCAGCAGAGGCTGGCTGGGCAGCAGGTGGGTGATCAGCAGAGACTGGATGGATGGCAAGTGGATGAGCAGTAAATACTGGCTGAGCAACAGACAGGTGATCATCACAGACTGGCTAGGCAGCAGGCAGATGAACAGCAGAGACTGACTAGGTAGCAGGCAGGTGATTAGCAGACTGGCTGGACAGCAGGCAGATGATCAGCAGAGACTGGCTGGGCAACAGGCAGATGATGAGCAGACTGGCTGGGCAGCAGGCAGATGGTCAGCAGAGACTGGCTTGGCAGCAGACAGGGCGATCAGCAGAGACTGGCTGGGCGGCAGGCAGATGATTAGCAGAGACTGGCTGGGCAGCAGGCAGTTGATTAGCAGAGACTGGCTGGGCAGCAGGCAGATGATTAGCAGAGACTGGCTGGGTAGCAGGCAGATGATTAGCTGAGAATGGTGTGACAGCAGGCAGGTGATCGGCAGAGACTGGATGGATGGCAGGTGGATGATCAGTAAATACTAGCTGGGCAGCAGGCAGATGATTAGCAGAGACTGGCTAGGCAGCAGGCAGATGATTAGCAGAGACTGGCTGGACAGCAGGCAGATGATCAGCAGAGACTGGCAGGGCAGCAGGCAGGTGATCAGCAGAGACACGATGGATGGCAGGCAGATGATCAGTAAATACTGGCTGGGCAGCAGGCGGATGATCAGCAGAGACTGGCTGGGCAGCAGGCAGATGATCAGCAGAGACTGGCTGGGAAGCAGGCAGATGATCAGCAGAGACTGGCAGGGCAGCAGGCGGGAGATCAGCAGAGACTGGATGGATGGCAGGTGGAGGATGATCAGTAAATACTGGCTGGGCAGCAGGCAGATGATCAGCAGAGACTGGCTGAGTAGCAGGCAGATGATCAGCAGAGTCACAAAAGCTGGGTCTGTAACTGGCAGTCAGATCAGGCAGAGGCATAATCAGAGTTTAGGCCGGAGTCGATAACAGATGAGCAGATCAGGAACAGAAGAAGAAGGCAGAGGCGTATTCCAGGGACAGGCCAAGGTTATTGATTCGAGAGTAGTCAGGGCAGGCTGGATCGTCAACAGGTAGTCAGATACATAAGCAGAGAACTCTGTATACCAGCTAGCACTGATCATGTGCAAGCAGCTTACTTTAAATAGCCCGCTCGGAGCATTCCTGACAGACTCGCACACACGCGGGCGCGCGGCACACACATAAGCACATCTCCATATGCCTGGCTATTTGCTGGCCTGTGCACAGATATTCATTCCAATGCAACATTCTGTATACTAGTATATCCTTCCTGACGTCCACTTAGATTTATTATGTATTTATTACAGGAAATATGTAGCAATGTTCCCACGTAGATTCATTCTGTAGCAATGTCCAGCGTCTTGATTCTGTGTTGTCCTTCCTTTGTGGCTCCAGGTTCCGTTACTCAGAAGATGATGTCGTCAATTACCTACTTCAGATCTTTCAGGGATTAGAATATCTCCACGAACAGAAGATCCTGCATCTGGACATTAAACCAGAGAACATCATGGTGTCCTACATGAATACCATTAAGATCATTGATTTCGGGAGCGCTCAGACATTCAGCCCTCTCGTCCTTCGCCAGCTGGGGAAACGTGTCGGGACCCTGGAATACATGTGTATGTGAAACAACTAGAATCGGTAACCTGGTCTGCCCTCACACGGTGTCCTCCTGGTAAAACCTGGAATTAGTTCCTGAGGCCAAGAGGAAAATGATATGTATAGAATATTAATAAAACATCTATGGGTTACTTGCACATGATACTGATGTATTAACCACTTCCCGACCAGCGCACGCAGATGTACGTTGGCAAAATGGCACGGGCAGGCATATTGGCGTACAGGTACGTCCATTTTTATATGCTGCCCTGCCATCGCGTGCGCGCCGTGAGTCCGGTCGCAGGTCCCACGGACTCGATTGCCGCGGGGATACCCGCAATCGTCTCACGGGGCGGCTGAACGGGGAGATGCCGTTGTAAACAGCATCTCCCCGTTCTGCCTAGCAACAAGTGAGGCTGATCTCTATTCCATGTGATTGGAGCAGAGATCAGTGGTCACTAACACAAAGCCCAGCCCCCCACAGTTAGTAACATGCCCATGGCTCAAACCTCCCAACTTTCTGAGATGGATATGAGGGACACCTATCAGCAAAAGTATGCAGGCATAGAACACACCCCTTGCCACACCCCCCTTAAAGGAGAATTGTACAAAAAAAAGTGCTTTTTTACCACTACTATTCCTTTATATTGGCTTTTGGAATTTACAAATGCAGCAATGGATGAAAGGTTTAGCACTGGGAAACACTTTTTGATACTTAAAGTGCATTTTATATACATCTATATGGATCAGACCAAAATGAGGGACAAATGAGGAGAAGTGAGGGACAGAGGGACATTGTTCCAAATCAGGGACAGTCCCTTGAAATCAGGGGCAGTTGGGAGGTATGTTGGCTGCACGCAATGTAAATAGCTATACTACCTATAGGTAAACTATATTATAGGCTTACCTATAGGCAAAAGCAAAGGATGGAAGATTACTTCCACTTTAAAAAAACGATGAGCTGCATTTGATTGCTAAAAAAAAAAATCCTGAATGCCTAAAAATGTGTCATTTTTAAGGTGTCCGTGTGCACGAGGCCTAATATTGTAGACAATCACTGAGGTTGATATTTTTCTGCTGTAACTTACTTACCTGTAGAACATAATTACTGTATGTGAAAAAATAGTTTTCTCCTTCAGCCATCCTGATACCATTTTATATCTTTATGTCTCTTTTCTGTGTTCTCTCTGCAGCCCCAGAGATGCTGAAAGGAGAGCCGATTGGACCAGCGGCCGATATTTGGGGATTAGGTGTGCTTACATATGTAATGTAAGTAATACAAGATTCAGTGTAGTCATTTATAGGAGGAATGCATGCTGGGAGAATTTCACTAGTGGTTCTAAAATCAAAAAAGGTTGCTTTACCTTAATGCATTCTGTGCATTACGCTAAAAACTTTCTACTAGCTTTTCCACGTCCCCCCCCCCCCCCACCAAACATTTATCTGCGTCCTGTACAGGGGCGGACTGACAACTCATGGGGCCCCCGGGCAAAAGGAGATTATGGGGCTGCCAGGCAATAGAATATGGGGCCGCATAGTATACACACACACACATACAGTATATACACACAGACACACAATATACACACACACAGTATACACACACAGAATACACATACACACACTGAAAAAGTACTGGAGAGGCGGGGCAGCTATAATCTTGGGATTTTTAAAAAAACACTGATTTTGACATACTTTCCCTGGTTTTATTGAGGCTGGCAACCCTGATGGGGCCCCTTAGTGGCATGGGGCCCTCGGGCAGTGCACGAATGGTCAGTCCGCCCCTGGTCCTGTATCGATCCAGTGCTGTGCACTACTGCAGTTCTACTGTCTACAGACAAATCCTGTGAGGATAAGCTGCTCTGTGTGTGTCTATGGATGCACACAGACCAGCTCAGGAGCACGCCTGCCTGTGTCTCGCCATGGGAAGCGGCTTCCTTTTGATGCACACACAGAGAGAAGCAGAGAGTGCCATCGGGAGACCCTAGAAAAGGAGGTAAGTGGCTGCTCCTTTTGCATGTCAAAACACTCCAGTGTGAACCATTGCACAGAGCAGGTAAATATATATATTTTAATTTAAAAAATGTTTGACCTTACAACTGTTTTAAAGTGGTTGTAAACCCTTACAACCAACTTTGACCTACAGGTAAGCCTAGATTAAGGCTTACCTGTAGGTCCAAGAAATATCTCCTAAACCTATAAGGTTTAGGAGATATTTGCCCGAAGACAGCCACCGATGTCTACGGCGCATGCGCCGTAGGCTGCGGCGCACTGGGGCAGGCCGCAGATCGCAGCGATATGCCGCGAGCGTCGGCTCCCGTGCGCATGCGCGGGAGTGAGGTCATCGCGGCTCCGGCGAATCACAGTGCCAGAGCCGCGAGACCCGGAAGTCGCTCCGGGATCCAAGGAAGGAAGAGGAAGATGGAGGACCGCTTCGGGGGCTTCGTTCTCAGGTAAGTTATTCATAATGATCTAGTATGCCAAAAAAAGGACATACATTTTGAGTGAGGTGGATGTTTATTATTATTTGTGGAACCTCAGATCAGATGTATTTTTCTGGAAATGTCCGGAATTGTTCTTTGGCTAAACGAATAGAGTGTATTAAAGTCACAATACATTTGGGAGAGGCCTTCAATCATTACTCCAGTGTTCTTCTCTCTTTATCTCTTTATCTCTTTGGTTCTGTGTTTTTGTGCAGGCTAAGCGGACGATCTCCATTCTTTGAATTGGACCCCATGGAAATGGAAAACAAGATTGTAGCTGGACGGTTTGACATTTTTAAGCTCTACTCCAATGTTTCTCAAAGTGCTTCCCTCTTCATACGAAAGCTGCTGTCCATCTACCCCTGGTGAGTGGCAGCACGGACACAAAGAATATTTGAACAGCTAAAGGAAAGCTGCTGCCTCTAACAACCAATCACAATTTCCCCTTTGCATGGCCCAACTCCCAATGACACAAACAATGGGCACTATTACTACCACTGACACCAACAATGGGGCGCTATTCATCCCACTGACACCGATGATGGGGCACTATTCCTCCCACTGACACCAACAATATGACACTATTTATCTCACTGAGACCAACAATGGGACACTATTCCTCACACTGACACCAATATTGGGGCACTATTTATCCCACTGACACAAACAATGGGGTACTCTTCTTCCCACTGACACCAACAATGGGACACTGTTCCTCCCACTGACACCAACAATGGAGCACTATTATTCTCACTAACACCAATAATGGGGTACTATTTATCCCACTGACACAAAAAATGGGGTACTCTTCTTCCCACTGACACCAACAATGAGACACTCTTCCTCCCATTGTCTCCAACAACGGCACACTATTCCTCCCACTGACACCAACGATGGGACACTATTCCTCCCACTGACACCAACAATGGGACACTATTTCTCCCACTGACACCAACAATAGGGCACTATTTCTCTCACTGACACCAACAATGGGACAGTATTCCTCCCACTGACACCAATGATGAGGCACTATTTCTCCCACCGACACCAACAATATGTCACTATTTATCTCACTGAGACCAACAATGGGACACTATTCCTCTCCCTGACACCAATAACATGACACTATTCCTCCCACTGACACCAACAATGGGACACTATTTATCCCACTGACACAAACAATGGGGTACTCTTCTTCCCACTGACACTAACAACAGGACACTGTTCCTCCCACTGACACCAACAATGGAGCACTATTTCTTTCACTGACAACAACAATGGGGTACTATTTATTCCTCTCCCTGACACCAACAATGGGACACTATTCCTCACACTGACACCAATAACATGACACTATTCCTCACACTGACACCAATAACATGACACTATTCCTCCCACTAACACCAATATTGGGGCACTATTTATTCCTCTGACACAAACAATGGGGTACTCTTCTTCCCACTGACACCAACAATGGAGCACTATACCTGTCACGTACCTGGTGGAGGGAGCCCGGAATGCAGGGAGCGGCCTCTCGTAAAAGCCTCTGGCTCGAGAATCCCTGGAAGTGGGGACAGGAATTCTAGAGTTCAGAGGGCACAAGTGCCGAGCTGGTGAAGAGTAGAACCGAAACAATAAAAACAGTGTAGCGCTTCACTAATAGATGTGGTCAGCATAAATTATATGGATAAAAGCAAAAATAATATAAATAAAAATGCCTAAAGAAAAGTCCAATATTAGCCACACATTCCACTATGTAGCCGGCCCAAGGGTGGCCGAACCGTCACAGAGGGGGGAGATTGGACTGGGCGGATGTATTCATGCGAGTCTGCTTGACTGTAACATCAGAGAAGAATGGATAAAATACTTCTTACCGACTTAGTTGGACTCATACAGTCATATGACAGTTGAGTCTAGAAGGCTTTAGGTCACAGTTTGGGACCGAGGAGTACGAAGAGGAAGGTCTGTTGAGCTGATGGATGAGCTCAAAACGATTGTAAGCCCTGTGATGGATCCTTTCAAATGGAACGTCAAGGGTGTATGTAGTCAAGCTCAGACGTAGCCCGTTGTACTGATGCTCCAATCTCACCCAGATAGAGAGGGAGACGTTGTGGAGGTTTAAGCCAAGAAAACAGAAAAAAGGAAAAAAGAAAAAAGGCTCCACATGGTGCAGGTCAGATGATATAAAAAAAGTTGATTTATTGAAGTCAAAAAATAATTAATGACTTAGTGATCACATAGACAGTCTAAAATAGAGATTAAAAGCAATGTAGGGTGCCAACAGCTCGCCCAACGCGTTTCGACATATGTGTCTTCTACAGGGGCATTTTTTCCATATAGGCCTCTTTCCATATATACTAAATTGTAGCGCAGTGTTTTCCCCTTAAACTGAAGAGTAGAACCGGCCCTGGAGCTGACAGCAGACAATGGCAGGCACAGGTGGTCAGACTGGAACAGTTGGCAGGCAGGCAGCAGATAACAGCAGGCACAGGTGGTAGGACTGGAACAGCTGGCAGGCAGGCAGCAGACAACAGCAGGCACAGGTGGTCGGACTGGAACAGCTGGCAGGCAGGCAGCAGACAACAGCAGGCACAGGTGGTCAGACTGGAACAGCTGGCAGAAGAAGCGAGGTCAAGGTACAACCCGGGTCGGTAACAGGCGGGCAGCAACGGTACACAGGAGAAGGCAGAAGCGAGGTCAAACGGTCCGAGGGTCAAAGGCTGGCAGCAAACAGGCGTTGTCGGGAACAGGCCGGGTAACAAGGAACAGGAACAATCAGGTAAGCAGGAGGCAGAGTAACTGGAACGCTGTAGACTGGACAGCACCGAGGCACTGAAACGGATTCCTTAAGAAGCCCTTTGGGCGCCAAGAACGGTCGCACGGCGTGCCTGCGCGCGCCCGTGTGGAACCGTGCAGCCGTTCGTGACCCCGCGCGCGCCCGTTCGTATCATCGCGCACCCGCGTGCGCTCGTTTGCAACATCGCGCACCCGCGTGCGCCCGTTCGTACCTACTCGCACCCGCGTGCGTCCGTTCGCGCCAATGCGCGCCCATGGATACCTGTTAACACTCAACGAGGGGATTCCGTGGGTAGGCCTTCCATGAGCCACTGGATTCCGGAGACGACCATGACATTGCCCCCCCCAAGGGGCAGCCTCCGGATGCCCAATTGTGCCATCTTACCCGGATGGGACCTCTCAAAGGCAAGTATCAGTCTTCTGGCGTGAATATTGGACTCAGGCTCCCAAGAATTTTCTTCAGGCCCGTACCCCTTCCATTTCACCAGAAATTGGATTTGATTGCGTCTTCGCCTACAGTCCAGGATGGATTCCACCTCATATTCCACTTCACCGTCGATGATCACGGGTTCAGGTGGAGTAACCTTCCTGCTGTCAAAGGGATCTGGAACGGCTGGCTTGAGCAAAGCTACGTGGAAGACAGGGTGAATCCGGAACGATTCTGGCAATTTTAGTTCGTACGCCACATCATTCACCTTTTTCACAACTGGGAAGGGACCCACAAACCTTGGACCCAACTTCTTAGATGGACAGGCCATTTTCAGGTTCAGAGTGGATAGCCAAACTTGATCCCCGACCTTGAGATTAAGTTCTCCCCTTCTCCTCTTGTCAAACACCTCTTTATTATACTTCTGGGTCCTTGTCATGGTCTCCTGCAGAAGCCTGTTGTTGGATCTGAAGAAGTCAATGTTTTCCTGAACCGCTGGTACCGGACATTCCGGAAGATCGTTGGACAAGAATAGAGGATGGAAACCGTAGTTTGCGAAGAACGGGGACTGTTTTGGGGCTGAATGAATGGAGTTATTGTAAGCAAACTCGGCTAGTGGTAGCAAGGGAGCCCAGTCATCCTGAGAGAATGACGAGAAACAGCGCAAGTACTGTTCCAACGTCTGGTTCGTTCGTTCAGTTTGCCCATTGGTTTGAGGATGGTAGGCAGAAGAGAAGCAGAGATCGATTTTTAAGGCCCCACAAAGTGCCCTCCAGAACTTAGACGTGAACTGTACTCCCCGATCCGATGTGATATTCGCAGGAATGCCATGCAGTCTCACGATTTCGTTAATGAATATCTTGGCTGTTTCCGCGGCGGAGGGAGTACCCTTCATTGGTAAGAAGTGGGCCATCTTAGATAACCTATCCACTACCACAAAGATCGTGGAACAGCCTTCTGAAGGTGGTAGCTCGACAATGAAGTCCATTGAGATCATCCGCCAGGGTCTCTCTGGGACAGGTAGTGGTTTCAACAGACCCCAGGCCCGGGACTTACTGCCTTTGTTCTGGATGCAGGTGACACATGCCTCCACATATTTCTTACAGTCCGACTTTAACTGCGGCCACCAGAATGTTCGTTGAACCAGTTCGGAGGTCTTATGGACTCCAAAATGGCCAGCCAGCAAATGGTCATGACAAGAACTGAGGACTGGAACTCGAATTTCCTGAGGAACGAAAATCTTGTCTTTGTACCAGAAGAGTTCATCCTTGGCCAGAAGAGTGACGTCAGGTGGAAGAGCAGCACTAACGGAAGCCTGCTTGATCTGGGACAGCAGATCTCCTTGGAGCAGGAGGAAGTTCCCTGAGGGCAGAATGGTGTCCGGATGCGAGGAGATTTCAGGTTCATTAAACATATGAGACAGAGCGTCCGGCTTAGTATTCTTTGACCCAGGACGATAAGTTATGTGGAAGGAGAATCTGGAGAAGAAAAGTGCCCATCTAGCCTGACGTGGTCTCAATCTCTTGGCAGACTTCAAGTACTCCAGATTCTTATGGTCCGTGTAAATGAGGATTGGATGCGCTGCTCCTTCCAGCAGATAACGCCATTCTTCGAGAGCCACCTTGATGGCTAATAGTTCTCGGTCTCCGACATCATAGTTGCTTTCTGCCTCGGATAGCTTGCGGGAAAAGAACGCAACTGGGTGCAGAAGAGATCTTGGTCCGTGCCTTTGGGAAAGTACTGCCCCAACCGCTATCTCGGAGGCGTCGACCTCCAGAATTTATGGCAGGGTTGGGTCGGGGTGCTTAAGAATAGAGGCCGACACGAACAAGTCCTTCAGAGTGGTGAAGGCCTTTTGAGCCTCGGGAGACCATTGGAACCTCAGGCCCTGTTTAGTTAGACTCGTGATGGGAGAAATGATGGTGGAAAATCCCCTAATAAATTTTCTATAAAAGTTTGCGAATCCAATGAACCGTTGGACCCCTTTCCTGTCCGTAGGAGCGGGCCAATCTCGAATGGCAGAAATCTTCTGAGGGTCCATCTCGATGCCATCTACGGAAATGATCAGCCCCAGAAACTGAATACTTCGTTGTTCGAAAGTACATTTTTCCGGCTTGGCGTATAGTCCGTGAAGACGGAGTCGGGATAACACGTTCCTGATGTGTTCCCGATGTTCAGCCAGGGAAGAAGAAAAGATCAGGATGTCGTCTAAATAGGTGATAACGAATAGATCTAGATAGTCTCTAAAAATGTCGTTTATGAAATGCTGAAACGTGGCAGGGGCATTACATAAACCAAAAGGCATGACCAAGTACTCAAAATGCCCAAAGCGAGTACGGAAGGTGGTCTTCCACTCGTCTCCACTTCGGATGCGGACGAGATTATAGGCACCCCGAAGATCCAGTTTAGAAAACACTGCTGCGGACCCCAGTCTTTGAAATAGTTCAGGCACAAGCGGCAAAGGATAACGGTTCTTTATAGTTATTTTGTTGAGTGCCCGATAGTCAACACAGGGGCGTAAGGTTTGGTCCTTCTTTTCCACAAAGAAGATTCCCGCGCCTGCCGGGGAAGTAGAGGGACGTATGAATCCCTTTCTTAAATTGTCATCCAGATAGGCCTTCAGGGCTACCAACTCAGTTTCTGATAGTGGGAAGATTCTCCCAAAGGGAATTTCTGCACCTGGAAGCAGTTCTATTGGACAATCGTATGGTCTGTGAGGGGGTAAAGTCTCGGCACCCTTCTTGCTAAAAACATCCAGGAAGTCGTGGTAGACTGGAGGTACAGCCTGACGGGTTTCTGCGTCAATCTCCAGGCAGAGCAAGGAGGAGGAAGCTTGGTCGGTTCCCGACAAGCAGTGTTGGAGACAGTAGGGTGAAGGGAATTTCAACTTTCCAGTGGACCAGTCAATCTGGGGATTGTGTGCCTTCAGCCAGGGCATGCCTAATATGATAGGGAATAGAGGGGATGTGATGACATCCAAACACAGCAACTCCTGGTGGATCCCGGCAATAATAGTAAACAAGGGCAGAGTCTCCTGAGTTACTGGACCAGACTTGAGAGTTGAACCGTCGGCCAGATGCACGGAAAGTCCCTTTGCCCTGGGCCGAAGGGGAATGTTATATTTTGAGACAAAGGATAAGTCTATAAAGCCACTGCAAGCTCCTGAGTCAATAATGGCGTTGGTCCGGATGTTCCCTCCTGGGAGCTGCAAAAGAATGGGTACAGTCAGATGGGAGGTAATACTCGGCAAGTCAGAAGTAAGGGCAGGAGACATGGAGAGGCACTTACGGAGCTTGGCAGGGCAAGTGCGCACGAAATGTCCTGGTTCTCCGCAGTATAGACAGAGGTTTCCTGCCCGACGGCGCTGGCGTTCTTCAGGCGTCAAGGAGGGTCTAAGTAGGCCCAGCTGCATGGGTTCAGGTGGGTCCTGGTTCACCGTGGTGGAAGTAGAAGAGGCTGGATGGGAGGAGTTAGGTACCCGGGGTAGCATCCACACTGGACAAGGGGTTGTCGTGGACCGTTCCAAACGACGTTCTCTTAAGCGTCTGTCTATTTGGATAGACAAATCCACTAAGGCTTCTAAAGTCTCAGGAGTGCCCACTCGGGCTAGCTCATCTTTCAGGGGTTCCGAAAGACCCATACGGAACTGGTAACGTAGTGCCGCATTATTCCAATCTGTGTCAGAACTCCAGCGTCGGAACTCCGATACATAGTCTTCCACGGGTCGACGGCCCTGCTGTAGTGTGTGCAAGGCCTCTTCAGCGGTGGCAGTTAACTGTGGGTCTTCATATAGCCGTGACATGGCCTGAAAGAAAATGTCCAGAGTTTCGAGAGAAGGATCCTTCTTTTCCAATAGGCGATGAGCCCAGGACTGGGGTTCGCCTGTCAACAGGGAGATGACATATCCCACTTTGGTGGATTCAAGGGAGAAGGTCCTAGGTTGAAGAGCAAAGAAAAGTTCACAGGAATTGCGAAAAGCCCGGAATCTTCCCCGGTGGCCAGAGAATTTTTCGGGTGTGGGTACCCTAGGTTCAGGGGGCAACATCACCATGGAAGGTGCAACAGAAGTCCCGGAAACAGCTGGTGTGGAAGTAGACAAGGCCTGGACCCGTTCCTCCAACTGACTATAGCCCTCCTGTAGGTTCTTCACCGCTTGAGTAAGTCCTGCAAGATGGCGGCAAAGCTCATCCATAGGAGAGGCTCCCTGCGTGGGCTCGGACATGGCTGTCCAGTACTGTCACGTACCTGGTGGAGGGAGCCCGGAATGCAGGGAGCGGCCTCTCGTAAGCCTCTGGCTCGAGAATCCCTGGAAGTGGGGACAGGAATTCTAGAGTTCAGAGGGCACAAGTGCCGAGCTGGTGAAGAGTAGAACCGGCCCTGAAGCTGACAGCAGACAACGGCAGGCACAGGTGGTCAGACTGGAACAGCTGGCAGAAGGCAGCAGACAACAGCAGGCACAGGTGGTCGGACTGGAACAGCTGGCAGGCAGGCAGCAGACAACAGCAGGCACAGGTGGTCAGACTGGAACAGCTGGCAGAAGAAGCGAGGTCAAGGTACAAGCCAGGTCGGTAACAGGCGGGCAGCAACGGTACACAGGAGAAGGCAGAAGCGAGGTCAAACGGTCCGAGGGTCAAAGGCTGGCAGCAAACAGGCGTCGTCGGGAACAGGCCGGGTAACAAGGAACAGGAACAATCAGGTAAGCAGGAGGCAGAGTAACTGGAACGCTGTAGACTGGACAGCACCGAGGCACTGAAACGGATTCCTTAAGAAGCCCTTTGGGCACCAAGAACGGTCGCACGGCGTGCCTGCGCACGCCCGCGTGGAACCGTGCAGCCGTTCGTGACCGCGCGCGCCCGTTCGTATCATCGCGCACCCGCGTGCGCTCGTTCGCAACATTGCGCACCCGCGTGCGCCCGTTCGTACCTACTCGCACCCGCGTGCGTCCGTTTGCGCCAACGCGCACCCATGGATACCTGTTAACACTCAACGAGGGGATTCTGTGGGTAGGCCTTCCATGAGCCACTGGATTCCGGAGACGACCATGACAATACCGTTCACTGACAACAACAATGGGGCACTATTTATTCCTCCCACTGACACCAATAATGACACACTATTCCTCCCACTGACACCAACAATGGGACAGTATTCCTACCACTGACACCAATGATGGGGCACTATTTCTCCCACTGACAGCAACAATATGACACTATTTATTTCACTGAGACCAACAATGGGACACTATTCCTCTCCCTGACACCAACAACGGGCACTATTGCTCTCACTAACACCAATAAATGGGGCACTATTTATCCCACTGACACAAACAATGGGGTACTTTTCTTCCCACTGACACCAACAATGGAGCACTATTATTCTCACTAACACCAATAATGGGGCACTATTTATCCCACGGACACAAAAAAAATGGGGTACTCTTCTTCCCACTGTCACCAACAATGACACACTATTCCTCCCACTGACACCAACAATGGGACAGTATTCCTCCCACTGACACCAATGATGAGACACTATTCCTCTCCCTGAGACCAATAACATGACACTATTCCTCGCACTGACACCAATAATGGGACACTATTTATCCCACTGACACAAACAATGGGGTACTCTTCTTTCCACTGACACCAACAATGGGACACTGTTCCTCCCACTGACACCAACAATGGAGCACTATTTCTTTCACTGACAACAACAATGGGGCACTATTTATTCCTCTCACTGACACCAACAATGACACACTATTCCACCCACTGACACCAACAATCGGACCCTATTCCTCCAACTGATACCAACGATGGGACACTTTTCCTCCCACTGACACCAACAATGGGGCACTATTACTCTCACTGACACCAACAATGGGACAGTATTCCTCCCATTGACACCAATGATGAGGCACTAGTGATCTTTTATTAAAAAGATTCAAGCGACCAATTTTATACAAAAGTAAAAGACAAAACCATATTATAAAACGTTAACAGAAAACAAAGGAATACACATCAATGTCCAGAATATATACAATATATACATAGTCCATTAGCAAAACATGAAAACTATTTACATAAAGCAGCAGAGAGGGCCTAAGAGGCACAACCCATCACCTATGTACGCAGCCATTTATCAAAAATGAATCATAAATTAAAAAAATCTAGGGTGATAAGAGACAGACAGCCACACCCGGGAAAGAGACTCCTGGCAGTCAGGGAGGCTTGAAACCCCTCCACGCCTTCAACCAAGCCCCCCGACTCCGCTTGTCTCTCTCAAGCACCCGAATCTTCTCCACCTCATGCAGAATGTCATACACCACCACTTCAACAGGAAGGATTTTATGCCGAATGCTGACCTGACACCGTGCGTTCCAGGTGAAATAAAGGACTACTAGGCTAACTAGAAAAAGTGTATCCAAACAAAAAACCCCCCCAGTATTGAATGCTCCGTACGCCCACTCAGCATAACCCAGCCTGGAGAGGAAAGGGACACCCCACCTGTTTTTACACCTCTATGTTAAAGGGGCAATGAAGCAGAAAATGGTCCATAGTCTCCTCCTCACCTGCACACTCCTCCCGAGGACAGCTACGATCCACCCCACTGCGGAATTTCAAATTGCCCCGAACATAGAGCCTCCCATGGAAGCACAACCAGGCCAGATCCCTAAATTTAGGGGGTACTCTGTCCAAATTAATCAATCTTAACCCCACCCTCAAAACTGGGCCTGGGCAATCCCTTAAGGCCAGTGGGTCATGAAAGACTTCGCTCAAGACTCGACTCATAAGGACTTTCCTCGGAACCGATCTGAGATCTTCAGCCGACAATCGCCACTGCCGCAGTAACTTCAGGCACGGAGCAACATAGACTGGTAGCTGACCACGATGACCCCTGAGATTCTTCACTTGGCCACCTTCTTCCCAAAGTCGCAGAAAAGGCCTAAACCAAGATCTAAATATGCCTACCCATCCAGGAGGTTCCACTGCAAGCATATTACCAATGTTAAATTTGAGAAATAGCAGTGAAAAGAAAAGAACTGGGTTGACCATACCTAAGCCACCCTCCCTCCTGGATAGATAGGTGACATTTCCCTTGATGGGGTTCAGTCTGTTCCCCCACAGCATCTGGAAGAACACACTACTGACCCTAGCATAGAGAGACACTGGCAAGATGCAGACAAAGCTGACATACAAGAAGATCGGAATCAGGTAAGTCTTAATCAGATCAACCCTTTCCCTCAGAGATAACTTCCATCTCTTCCAGCTGACCACCTTAGTATTGGCAATTTCCAGTCTGCCTTCCCAGTTTTTGAGGCCATAATCGCCGGGTCCAAATTCAATGCCTAGAATCTTAATTCTTTCCTGGGGCACCAGAAAGGTGTCCGGGAGATCAAACCCCTCACCTTCCTTTCCCATCCAAAAAACTTCACTCTTTTCCTGATTGATCTTGGAGCCTGATGCTTCAGAATACCGTGATGTCAGAGAGACCACCTCCTCTGCTTCATCTGCCCCAGTGACAATCACCGACACATCGTCCGCATAGGCAACAACACTCAAAGGCTGCTCACCCGGGAGCCCCACTGGCACCCCACACAACATGCCGCTCTCTAGCCTCCTGATGAAGGGGTCGATTGCAAACACATAGAGCAGGGGACTCAGAGGACAACCCTGGCGCACCCCGGAGCCAACCTCAAAGGACTGCCCAACCCAACCATTAACAAGAGGAAAGCTTTCTGCCCCTTTATACAAGACCTTTAACCAATCAACAAAACCACCCGGCAGACCGTACTTACTAAGGAGCAACCACAGGTACTCATGGTTAACACGATCAAAAGCCTTTGCCTGATCCAACGTCAGCAAATACTTTCCCCAGCCTGCAGCCCTGCACCGCTCCAAGGCCTCCCGGACAGCTAAAACCGCTGTGAAGGTGCTTCTACCCTGGACCGAACAGTGCTGATGGCGAGAAAGCAAAGACTCGGCTACTGACAATAGGCGCCAGAAAATAATCTTTGCCAGTATCTTTCTATCGACATTAAGAAGGCTGATGGGGCGCCAATTCTCAATCATCGAAGGATCTTTACCCTTTGAAAGAAGAATCACAGCCGAGTGCCTCATGGAAGGGGAAAGCACCCCCTCAGCAAGGCAACTGTTAAAAACCTCTACCAAGTGTGGGGCCAGAATAGACTTAAAGGCTTTGTAAAACTCAGCCGTCAAGCCATCCGGTCCAGGTGACTTTTTGATGGCAAGCTGTTCAATTGCCCTCATCACATCAACTGTGATCTCCTCTGTCAAATTCATCAATGGAACATCTCCACCATTTAGACCTGGGGTAGAGTCCAAAAAGCTGTCCATCTTGTCACGGTCAAGCTCTTTCCTCCCAAGAAGGTCAGCATAAAAAGACCTCACGACCTCCAGGATCCCTGACCTGGACTTTGTCAAGGAACCTGTACTGTCCTTAAGGCCAACAACCATTTTAACAGCTACACCTTGTTTGCAGTTCTGGTAAGGGTCAGGCGAGTGGTACTTCCCATAGTCCCTCTCCAGAACCAAAGAGGCATGCCGGTCATATTGACACTTCCTGAGGAGGAGTTTCACTTCGGAGATTGCCCCAGGATCTCCTCCTCTCGAGACAAGAATATCCAGCTTCCTCCGTAAACGTTGGTAGGTCATGTATTTATTAAACTGATTTCTATTGGCTAGGCCCCTGAAGAATCCAGCGATCCTCTTTTTGGTCAGCTCCCACCACTCAGCCTTGCTGCTACAAAAGTCCAGGATGGTCACCTGAGCCTGAAAGAATTCCTCAAAGGATTGTCTAACATGTTCTTCCTTGAGTAGAGTCGAATTCAATCTCCAGATGCCCCTGCCTCTCTGAGGGGCGTCTGAAGCATTCAGGACCACAGATAGCATACAGTGATCAGAGAACTCTACTGCCTGCACCACTGGGGGCGAGAAAGCAGAGGTCTCCTTCAAAAAAAACCTATCTATCCTACTCTGACTACTACCTCGATGAAAGGTGAACCCAGTGTTATCCGGGAGGTGCTTAATGTGCACATCCACAAGACCAGCATCCCTAACCATACTATTTAAAAAAACGCTATCATATCCCAGCCTGTCCTTGAAGTCCTTCCTGTCCTTGGGCCTAGTTACTGTATTAAAGTCACCTCCAAAGACCACTTGCCGGGATGTAAAAAGAAATGGCTTGATCCTTGTAAAAAGGCATTTCCTGTCCCACTTTGTGTGCGGCCCATAAACATTAATTAGACGCAGGTCCTGCCCCCCCTACAAGGACGTCTAAGACCATACATCTCCCAATCTCCACCTCAATAACCCGCCGGACATTTACCATACCGGTTTTAAACAACACCGCCACACCGCCGTAAGGCTCGGCCGCAAGAGACCAGTAAGATGGACCATGCCTCCACTCTCTCTTGGCCATATGAATATCTGCCAAGGAGGTGAGCCTAGTCTCTTGCAAAAATAAAATTTCAGCGTCTAATTGGCTGAACAAAAAGAAGGCCATGGAACGAGCTCTTACTGACTTAATGCTGGCAACATTTATTGTCACCGCTTTTAACGGAGGGGGAACCGCCATTTGGGTTATTGGGTGGATTGCTTCTTAGCTCCCCTCTGCTGCTCATCACCAGAAGCCTCTCTCTTTCTTGAGGCAGCCTCAAACTCCATTTCAGAATCGGAACTTCGTTCCGAAGAAGCTCCAGATGAAGAAACATACCATCCAGAGGACCTACGATGGTTGGAGATAGGCACTGGAGCCCGTTCTGTCCTCACCGCCTGCCTCCGCTTCCCAACCTTCCTTCTCTCCTCCAGGTACTGCAGGTCAGCTTCAGAGATGCCATCATCTCTGTTTTTTTTCTTTGGAGTCTTCACAGAAGACTACTTTATAGAGGAAGAAGCGACCTTTTTAGTACCTACTACCACTCCTGGTGGGGGTGGTGTTCCCTTTGAGACAGACTTAGAGGGGGGGGTAACTGACACGGGGGGCACAGACTTGGAAGGTTCTGACACAAGAGGAGAGGATACAGTAGGCTGGGGGGACACAGAGACAGATACAGAAGGAATACATACAGACACAGGAGGGGTGGCCACAGGAACTGGAGAGGGATCCTGAGCAGGACCAGGGGAGTCAGTCACCGCAGAGGAGGATGGTACACCAGGGGCCTCACCCTCCATCCTGTCCAGCCTAGACAAGTCATTCATTACCTCCTTCTCCATATTGTGCCAGGCTTCAGGACATTTGCTGTAGGGATGGCCAAGGCGCAGGCACAGGTTGCACCTGATCATATCGGTGCAGTCCTTGGCCATGTGACCCTGACCCCGACACACTGAACATATCAAGGCTGAACAGGAGGAGCTCAAATGCCCCTTTTCTCCACAGCGGTGACACAGCTTCGGCTGACCAGGGTAGAAAATAGTCATCC
This sequence comes from Lithobates pipiens, assembly GCF_037356315.1. NCBI lineage: Eukaryota > Metazoa > Chordata > Amphibia > Anura > Ranidae > Lithobates > Lithobates pipiens. Next base: position 87,484,553 of record NW_027507784.1, on the reverse strand, counting down.
TATCCCTCCCTATAAAAGCCGAGGAGGGCAGGTGACGGACAACATTCCCATCCCTGGCCAACCTGACTGTTACTGACCAACCCCCAGTCCAGATGTTACGCTCATCAAGGATTTTGCTGGGCTTAATCAAAACCTCCCCATAGTTCCGCAACCAAACCTCTAAATCCCGAGCAGGGACGCTCTCATTGGTCAGAATGATGGTGATTTTTTTAACAGTTGACCTCTGAGAGATTGCAACTGGGGCCAGACCCTCCCATTCAGGTCTTGACCTGCACCGAGCCTCATATCGCTCCCGGAACAGGTCAAGACCCTCTGGCCTGGTGAAACTAACCGTATAATCCCTCGTCCCAGACACATGTATAAAGGCATACAAGTCATTTGCCCCAAAACCCATTTCTAAAATGAGATCCACCACCGCACGCCGCGCTGGAGGGACTGCACCACCTTCCCATTTTAGAATCACAACATTACGTCTGGGACCCCCATCAGAAGCCAGAGACCCAAGACCAGATCCCGGGGTGCCCAAAGTGGTAGCCTGTAGGGGAAAACCCCGCTTGGGAGCGGAGCTACCAGGAGCTGAGCTTACCACCTGAGCAAACGTGTGTTTATTAGGGCCAAGGCTCCACACTGAAGTCACATTGGTCTTTACGTTATTAGCATTATCAACTGTCTGAACTGGATCAGCAGAATCCGCAGCCGGACGATTGTCCATCACACTGGTGCTGGGGTGATTGTTATCAGTCACAGAAATTTTCCCATCAGGAATGGTCACAGTTTCTGCTGCAGTACCAGCTGTCTCCTGATGCTGCGCTGTAGAGTCCTCAGCAGCAGTGGGGCAAACAGCTTTGGACTCTGCTAAAGAAGGGTTAATGGGCTCTGCTGACACCTGTAGTTCATCCACAGAAATTACACTTTTTAAATGTAAGTTTTGCTGCATTGTAGCATCATCATCCGGCACAACAGGGCTGCACACAACATTAGCAGTCTGACTGTTATCAGGCACATTGTCATTATCAGTAAAAGACACAAACACAGTCTTGTCCACAACATGGGGCTTCACTGGCTTTATATTATCAGGTACATTGTCTGTAATGTCCTCCTCATTGAAAACCAACTGATCCCCCCGCATAGGAGACTCCATTACCTGGATGGCCCTCAGCATGCCTCCTGAGTCCTGGGAAGGCATGGGGCTGCTTACCTCTCCCTGGGGGGGCAGGGGCGCGGAATTGGGGGTCTCCTCCTCCTCCACCTCCATCTTTGTCACCCTTCCAAACCTCCTGTCGTTTCCAAACTTTTCCTTGAAGGGACCATCTCTGCCTTCCATCATGGCCACGATGGTCTCTTGGTGGTCCACACGCACTTTAGCCAATTGGATCTCTGGATCCATGGATCCTCGCTTCTGGCTGTGTAAGCCCTCACGCTGCCTTCTCAGGCGCTTCAGCTCTGCACGCAGCTTGTAAAGCTTATCCCTCTCCCTATTCAGGACCTTTATCCCGGCCACCACTCGCTCCCGAATGGCATGCGAGCCTTCGTCCTCTCCAGGGACAGAGAGATCCGCTTGTCCACCAGAAGGCATGTCACCCGACGCCCCAGGAGAAGGCTGAGAACCTCCAGCAGGAGAGGCCCTGCTGGCCTCCATGGCTTCCCCAGAAAGGGGCCAGGAGAGCTGGGAGAGATTTCCTCACCGATCACCTGGAGGAGCTGCAGACACCTTCCTCCTGACACAGCTGTGCTCCAATGATGGGTGGGGCACTATTCCTCCCACTGACACCAACAATATGTCACTATTTATCTCACTGAGACCAACAATGGGACACTATTCCTCTCCCTGACACCAATAACATGACACTATTCCTCCCACTGACACCAATAGTTGGGCACTATGTATCCCACTGACACAAACAATGGGGTACTCTTCTTCCCACTGACACCAACAATGGGACATTGTTCCTCCCACTGACACCAACAATGGAGCACTATTTCTTTCACTGACAACAACAATGGGGCACTATTTATTCCTCCCACTGACACCAACAATGACACACTATTCCACCCACTGACACCAACAATGACACACTATTACACCCACTGACACCAACAATGGGACCCTATTCCTCCCACTGATACCAACGATGAGACACTTTTCCTCCCACTGACACCAACAATGGGGCACTATTTCTCCCACTGACATCAACAATGGGGCACTATTTCTCCCACTGACACCAACAATGGGGCATTATTTCTCCCACTGACACCAACAATGGGACAGTATTCCTCCGATTGACACCAATGATGGAGCACTAGTCTTCCCACTAATACCAAACATTGCATTGTTCGCTCTCACTGACACCAGAATATTTTGTACTTCCAACGGCCACAGTCCAGCCCCCTATAGTCTGAATCACAGTAAATTGGCCCTTTATGTAGAATATTTAGAGACCCCTGGCCTAGGCTATGGAAAAACAGAAGTAAACATTAAAGGAACTAACCTCTCAATCTGCTTGTCCACAGGAGCCGACCCACATTACAGGAATGCTTCTCAAACCCTTGGCTTCAGGATGCCTATTTAATGAAGCTGAGGCGCCAGACTCTCACCTTCACCACCAACCGCCTCAAGGAGTTCTTGGTGGAGCATCAAAGACGACGCTCAGACATGGCTACCAAGCACAAAGTTCTGCTTCGCTCTTACCATGGAACACAGCCACCAGCTCCCGTCACCCAGTGACCATGGGAAAAGGACCTTGGCGATGAGTAAGGTGGTCACGAAGCCAAAGGTGCATTTCACTGGACGATAGCAAAACGTCAAAGGTCCCAGGGAAAGTACTGGCAAGGAACAAAAAGTCAATACCTTGTAGTGTAAATAAAGAGGACATCATATCCCTGTGCCAAGGGAGTCCTGGGCACATCGGTGGTCAGTATACCTCTGTGACTGACATGGTGTAGTCCAGTGAGACTGAGGAATGGGGAGCATTAGAGTTGTGGGTGCATGGTGCATGTGAAACACCCCCACTTCCACAGCAAAGAAGATCTGACAGCTGATTTTGACCTACCACCTTTGACCTCAGTTCATTGCAACTTTTTAGAGTCAACCTCTACGCTGGAAAGGATACTTGACTTGAGTCATCTGGCCCTTGGTTTCTATGGCCCCTCCAAGGACTGTTTGGCATCACTTCCTGGACACAACAAGTGGTCTTAATGCAAACAGGCATTATTTATGCAAGGTGTTTTTTTATTTATTTTATTTCACTTACCTGGGTTCCTAACTAAAAAAAAGATCACCATGATACAGATAGGTACTCATTTTCAATAATAGACTCATTTAGATTTTAGCCCATTACAAGGCTGAGATATTATAATAGAAAAATAATTGTTTACAAATTGTTCTCGAAAAACCTTAAAAAAGGGCCTACAGGTACTAGATTGGGGATAGATCATATGCCCGATAGATGACACATAGAATTTACCGTTATAGTAATTGCAAGCCATTGGAAGTAAAGCTTCTGTCTTGTCCGATTGGTGAGTTCTAAGATTTTATTTAAAGGCTAGTAAGAGAGAGAAAGGCGACAAATGTATCTTTTAGATATAATTGACCATAGGCCTCCACCAATCGGAACTACCCTTGTTCTCCTATTGTACTAGGAGCTATGCGCTGTACTGTAGAGATGTTTCAGCTTTACATCTCCTTAAAAGCACCAAGTGTCTGTCTATTACAATTCCCCACTTCCTGTCCACACCGTCCTCTCCTCTCTCAACCTTTTCCCCCGTGCTAAATCATTTGGTATGTACCAGCAAGGTCTTCCATATCTTCCACCGTCAAGTCATACCACCATGTTTTTATCTGCACATCATTGGATCATGGTTCTGATTATGGGATACTTAAGCAATGTCAACTATCCAGCCATGTTTTCAACTGCTGCTGTACCCTAATCAATGTTCCTTGATAGGGATAATCTGTTTAATACCTCCCTTTGAACACATATGTCTGTCCCACTTTCTGGTTCGTTGAGCCGTCACAGAAAGTAGAAGAAGCTAACTAGTCAGCTACTCTCCAAAGAGCCAAGCCACTAACGAAGGAGAGAGGAAATGCCCATTGGATAGATATTGAACTTACTTAATGGCCGAGAACATGGGGCTATCTCTTTAAGGGCTGAGAACAAGGGACATTGACTTTAATGGCTGAGAACAGAGTAAGATGTTCTTAACATCTGAGAACACGGGACGTTGACCTTTATTTCTAAGAACAAGAGACAATGTCTCTCATGGTTAAGAGCAAGGAACAAAGTTCTTCATGGCTGAGAACAAGGAACAACGTTCTTCATGGCTGAGAACAAGGAACAACGTTCTTCATGGCTGAGAACAAGAAACAACGTTCTTCATGGCTGAGAACAAGGAACAATGTCCTTCATGGCTGAGAACAAGGAACAACGTTCTTCATGGCTGAGAACAAGGAACAATGTCCTTCATGGCTAAGAACAAGGAACAATGTTCTTCATGGCTGAGAACAAGGAACAACGTTCTTCATGGCTGAGAACAAGGAACAACGTTTTTCATGGCTGAAAACAAGGAACATCGACCTTAATGTCTGATAAGAACGGACAATGTTTAATGGCAGAGAAAAAGGGACATTGACCTTAATGTTTGATAACAAGGGACATTGACCTTTAATGTCTGATAACAAGGGACATTGACCTTTAATGTCTGATAACAAGGGACATTGACCTTAATGTCTGATAACAAGGGACATTGACCTTAATAGTTGAGAACAAGGGACATTGGGCTTAATGGTTAAGAACAAGGTACATTGACTTTGATGACTGAAAACAAGGGACATTGACCTTAATAGCTGAGATCAAAGGGACAATGCCCTTAATGATGAACGTAAAAAGGAATGTTGGGAGATGTGTGGTACAGAGGGAGAGAGCAAGTTAAACAGTCAGATTCTAGGAGAGCACAGCCAGCTCTGGTTGAAACTACCTTAAGCTGGAAAAAGGACTAGAGGTGACGTTCTGGCGATCTGGAAGGATGTGGCTAAAGGGCTTCACTGTAATGGTGCCACTTGAGTTTGTACATTTGTAGAAGGGGGGTATGCTTTCCCCTAAAGCTGCTCTTGAGCTCCCTATTTATTCACTAAAATGAAAATGGATTTATTTATTTATTAGAATTTGTGTTGCTTTTCCTGAGTTTGTATTTTTCTCCCCTCGACCCCTTTTTTGGTGTGAAGTTGAATAAATAAAATAAATATACTGAGGTCGCACGGACCGCCACGTGTAATCTGTATTAATAAAGTTGTTTATTTTTTTAATTTGAATTAACTGCTTGTAAGTATGCTCATACTTCTCCCACATCAATATTTACAGGCTCCAATTGGACACTATGGGGTCAGGTTATAAAACATTTGTTGGACAAACGTCAACAGGCACTGAGCTGGTGGTGTTGTGGAAAAAAAGTTGTGGGGTGTTATTTGTCATCACTGTGTGTGAGTCACAACCCAGGAAATGAGCATCAGGTGCCCCCATCAGAATCCCTTCTTACAGCAGGTGTCCCCATCAGAGCCCTCCCGTACATCAGGTATCCCCATCAGAATCCCTTCTTACATCAGATGCCCCCATCAGAATCCCCTTTTACATCTGGTATCCCCATCAGAGTCCCCTCTTACATCAGGTGTCCCCATCAGAATCCCCTTTTACATCAGGTGTCCCCATCAGAATCCCCTTTTACATCTGGTATCCCCATCAGAGTCCCCTCTTAAATCAGGTGTCCCCATCAGAGCCCTCCCATACATCATGTATCCCCATCAGAATCCCTCCTTACATCAGGTGCCCCATCAGAATCCCCTTTTACATCTGGTGTCCCCATCAGAATCCCCTTTTACATCAGGTGTCCCCATCAGAGTCCCCTTTTACATCATGTGTCCCAATCAGAGTCCTCCCTTACATCATGTATCCCCATCAGAATCCCGCCTTACATCAGGTGCCCCCATCAGAATCCCCTTTTACATCTGGTGTCCCCATCAGAATCCCCTCTTACATCAGGTGTCCCCATCAGAGTCCCCTCTTACATCAGGTGTCCCCATCAGAATCCCCTCTTACATCAGGTGTCCCCATCAGAATCCCCTCTTACATAAGGTGTCCCCATCAGAGTCCTCCTGTACATCAGGTACATCAGGTGTCCCCATCAGAGTCATCCCTTACATCAGAGTCCCCTCTTACATCAGCTGTCCCCAGTAGAATCCCCTCTTACATAAGGTGTCGCCATCAGAAACCCCTCTTACATCAGCTGTCCCTATCAGATTCCCCTTTTACATCATGTGTCCCAATCAGAGTCCTCCCTTACATCATGTGTCACCATCAGAGTCCCCTCTTACATCAGGTGTTTCCTTCAATATCCCCTCTTACATCAGGTGTCCACATCAGAGTCCTCCTGTACATCAGCTTTCCCCATCAGAATCCCCTCTTACATCAGAGTCCTCCCGTACATCAGGTATCCCCATCAGAATCCCCTCTTACATCAAGTGTCCCCATCAGAGTCCTCCTGTACATCAGATGTCCCCATTAGAATCCCCTGTTACATTGGGTGTTTCCATCAGACTCCACTTTTACATCAGGTGTCTCCAACAGAGTCCCCTCTTACCTCAGGTGTCTCCATCAGAGTCCCCTCTTACCTCAGGTGTCTCCATCAGAGTCCCCTCTTACATCAGGTGTCTCCATCAGAGTCCCCTCTTACATCAGGTGTCCCCATCAGAATCCCCTGTTACATCAGGTGTTTCCATCAATATCCCCTGTTACATCAGGTGTTTCCATCAATATCCCCTTTTACATAAGGTGTCCCCATCAGAGTCCTCCCGTACATCAGGTATCCCCATCAGAGTCCCCTCTTACATCAGGTGTCCCCATCAGAATCCCCTCTTACATCAGGTTTCCCCATCAGAGTGCCCCCATGCATTGGGTGTCCACATCACCTTATATGCGTTGTCCCTTATTAGAGTGCTCCCTTACATCAGCAGTCAATAATGAAAATCAAAGCAAACAGGCAAACGGCTAAGTACCAGTGGCGGCTAGTGCTCAATATTTAGGGGGGGGGGACTTCCCGCCTCACTTGCACTACCGCGCCCACCCCCCACGCACAGCAGGAGACAGTCGAGAAGCCAACGATCAGTGGCCTTACCTTAGGCTGCTCCTTGCTCCAGCTTGTAGTGGGAAGTGCCGGGCCATTACTTCTCCAGGATGTGGATGTGGTGCTCCCTTACATCAGTAGTCCCCATCAGAGTGACTCCCTACATCAATTGCCTCCATTAGACAGGCTCATGGATCAGCGGATGCACACTCAGAGACCTGGGGTGGGGGGGGGGGGGGCGCAACTAAAATCTGGGGGCCCTACCCAGCACCACTCTAGATCCAGGCCTAAATGTCAAACACATTTATGCGTGTTGCTCAAATTTTGCCTGTAATTCTTCTAATAGAGTAATCCTTATGATCCTTACCACTGTCTAGTCGCCAAAATGTACTATATGTTTTCATTGAGTATCTCTGAAGGCTATACCAAATTTTGGCCACTGGATGGAGCTGATGATGATTGTAAGATGTGATCTATTAGAGGATTTATGGCCAAAATTTGTGTAGCAGGCACAAATGTTTTATGATTAGACCCCCAAAGCTTTTATACAATCACAGAATTATATAATAACTAACAAGGTATCCTGAGGCATTTAAAGGTACACCCTGGTCAATAATGAAAATCAAAGCAAACAGCTAAGTACCAGTGGCGGCTGGCACTCAATATTTGGGGGGGGGGGGCAGCGGCATACAAACTTGCCCCCCCTCACTCGCACTACCGTGACACCCCCCCCCCCCCCATGCACCACGGGAGACGGTCGGGCAGGCAGCGATCAGTGACCTTACCTTAGGCCGATCCTCGCTCAGGCTTGTAGTGGGAAGTGCCGGGCCATTACTTCTCCAGGATGTGGGTCCTGAGGCCCGATTGGCCGGGAGTCTTCTGACCAATCAGGTCTCAGGGCCCGTTTCCGAATTGTCCGGAAAGAGAAGTAGGAAGACATTTGCGAACATTAAAATTCGCTAATGTCACACAACTGGGTGGGCTCAGGGAGCAGTACTCTGCATCCTGAGCCCACCCTTTCTTGAAGCCAGTTAGAGCCTCAGGCTCTAATCACGTGCTTCAAAAAAAAAAACCCATTGAAATGCAGGCATCTGGCTCCCTGTGTGTAGATTAGAGGACGGGTGCATGGATTGGGGGGGGGGGGGTGGCGCCCCTGTGTCCCTAATGGTGCGCCCGCCACTGGTAAGTACACAGATAAAATACATATGTAGAGGGTGTTTTACCTGCCAAAGGATTTTTATTACTGTCCATCCAGTCCTGAGATTTACACAGGTCTGCCACACAGCACAGCCCCTGAGAAGACCTGATTTTTCTGCATTTAAGTTACATTTGCAGGTCTTGTTCCTATCCTCAGCCTGTGACTGGACAGGAAAAGGAGAAGCAGCAGCCTGATGAGCCCATCTCTCTGTCGCTGTGCTCTCTCCTCCTATCAGCACATGAGCACTGCAACACAATTGATGGGCAGTCATGTTGGAACAGGAAGGGGCCATCTCCAAACTGTTCCCACAAAGTTGGGAGCATGAAATTGTCCAAATTGTCTTGGTATGCTGACGCTTTAAAGTGGAGTTCCAGCCGCAAAAAAAGTTTTTTTTTTTTTAAAGTCAGCAGCCACAAGTACTGTACAGTAGCTGCTGACTTTTAATTAGGACAGTTATCTGTCCAGGGAGCTCGCGATGTTGGCCCCTGAGGCCGATCCATCCATCGGATCGGGTGCAGGCGCCACCATTATGACTAAGGGAAACCAGCAGCGGAACCTTCAGGCTTCACAGCCGGTTTCCTACTGCGCATGCGCAAGTTGCACGGCACTTTGTGAATGACCACTTTGTCTTCTGAGACACACACACATCCCAGAATGCAGCGGGGGAGAAGGAGGAGGGCTCGCCACAGAAGAGGACATGACCTACTTTGCCGCGGTTGGGCTAGGACGGAAGTACACTATGTAGTTCTATAAAAGGCTGCAAAGAAAAAAAATAGGTATCCAAAAACGATTGGTGGAGGGGTGGTCTTTAGTTTTAGACCACCTTATAAAAGTGGGTGTAACGCTTTAAGAGATCTCTTACAACCCCACACCATAATCCCCCCTCCACCAAATGATTTGGACCAGTGCACAAAGCAAGGTCCATAAAGACATGGATGAGCGAGTTTGGCATGGAGGAACTTGACTGGCCTGTGTAGAGTCCTGACCTCAACCTGATAGAACACCTTTGGGATGAATTATGCCGTGTACACACAATCTGAATTTCGGCCAGCAAAAGACAGATGAGAGCTTTTTGTTAGAAAATGCGACCGTGTGTGTGCTCCATCTGAATTTTGCTGGCCGAATTTCCGCCAGCAAAAGATTGAGTGCAGGTTCTCAATTTTTCAGACGGAAATTCAGATCGTGTGTATGCAATTCCGACACACAAAAACTCACGCATGCTCAGATTCAGCTACGAGACAGAAGCTATTGGCTACTGGCTATTGAACTTCCTTTTTCTAGTCCCGTCGTACGTTTTGTACGTCATCGCGTTCTTGATGGTCGGAAATTGATGTGACCGTGTGTATGCAGGACAGCTTGAGCGAAATCCCGTTGGGAAAACCATCAGAGCTTTTTCCAACCAAAATTCCGATTGTGTGTAAGCGGCATTAGAGTGGAGACTGCGAGCCAGGCCTTCTCGTCTAACATCAGTGCCTGACCTCACAAATGTGCTTCTGGAAGAATGGTCAAACATTCCCATAGACACACTCCTAAACCTTGTGGACGGCCTTCCCAGAAGAGTTGAAGCTGTTATAGCTACAAAGGGTGGGCCAACTCAATGTTGAACCCTACGGACTAAGACTGGGATGCCATTAAAGTTCATGTGCGTGTAAAGGCAGGCGTCCCTAAACTTTTGATAATATAGTGTGTGTGTATATATATATTAATATATATATATTTACTTTTTTTACAGCATCTTTTTGCTAATATAAAAAAAAAATGAAAGTACTTGACATGTAAATAATAAAAGAATGAACCAATCATGTCACGGTCAGTGAAGATCATCCCGTGAATGGAGCCGCCCAGGACCTGCGCTGGAATCTCTTCTGAAAACAGAGCGTCAGCCACAATCCGCAGTGTCTTCTTCATGAGTCACCTTCTAAATATACCCGGCATGCCCATATGTGGTGTCACTGGCTGCGACCCCCATGCTGTGATGGGTGACAGGTGTTTATTACTGAAGGGAAACAGACCAGGCGGAGGATGGGATTTCAGGCCTGGCTGCCGGGACTATTCTGTCTCCTTCCAAGAGCTGCACAATCGTGGGGGCTGAAATACGGCTCCTCTACACTTCATCAGTGCCACCTGTCCTCAGTGCCACATCAGTGCCACGTGTCATCAGTGCCACATAGTGCCATCTGTCATCAGTGCCACGTGTCATCAGTGCAACATAGTGCCATCTGTCATCAGTGCCATATCAGCGTCACATGTCATCAGTGCCACATATTAGTGCCATCAGTCATCAGTGCCACGTATCAGTGCCATCTGTCATCAGTGCCACCTGTCAGTGTCACGTGCCATCTGTTACCAGTGTCATGTGTCATCAATGCCAGGTATCAGTGCCATCTGTCATCAGTGTCACGTGTCATCAGTGCCATGTATTAGTTCCATCTGTCATCAGTGCCACATATTAGTGCCACGTGTCATCAGTGCCACATATTAGTGCCATCTGTCAGTGGCATGTGTCATCAGTGCCACGTATTAGTGGCATCTGTCATCGGTACCACGTATCAGTGCCATCTGTCATCAGTGCCACGTCGGTGTCACGTGTCATTGCCCTGGTGCTCCAGGGCCTTCAAAAGTGTAATAGGTAGTCAACAAGTTAGATGTGTAATATATGCTCCTAGAACACGTGACGGTGCTCCCTGCATGTTGGGCCCCTCTATGTGGCCAGGCTGTGGAAAAGTCCCACACATGTGGTATCGTAATACTCAGGAGGAGTAGCAGAATTTATTTTGGGGCATTATTTGTGGTATACACATGCCACGTGAGAGAAATAACCTATTACAATGATAATTTTGTGGAAAAAATTTAAATAAAATAAAAAATCTTAATTTTGCAAAGAATTGTGGGAAAAAATTACAACATCAAAAACCTCACCATGCCTCTTACTAAATACCTTAGAATGTCTACTTTCAAAAAAGGGGTCATTTGGTGGGTATTTGTACTTTCCTGGCTTGTTCGGGTCTCAAGAAATGAGATCGGCCACCAACACATCAGATGTGATCAATTTTGTGTGATTCGCACCACAGCTTGTAGACTCTCTAACTTTCACAAAGACCAAATAATATCCACTAATTTGGCTTATTTTTACCAAAGATATGTAGCAGTATAAATTGTGGCCAAAATTTATGAAGAAAAATTAATAATTCGCAAAATTGTATCACAGAAACAAAAAAAAACGAATTTTTCTTTGTTTCTGTGATACAATTTTGCGAATTATTAAAAACCCCAGAGGTAATCAAATACCACCAAAAGAAAGCTCTATTTATGGGAAAAAAAAGGACAAAAAATTCATTTGGGTACAGTGTTGCATGACTGAGTAATTGTCATTCAAAGTTTGAGAGCACCGAAAGCTGAAAATTGGTCTGGGCAGGAGGGGTGTTTAAAGCGGGAGTCCACCGGGAGTTCCGCCATTTTTTTTTTTAAAAGCCAGCAGCTACAAATACTGCAGCTGCTGACTTTTAAAATAATGACACTTACCCGCCCAGCGCGCCCGCGATGTCGGCACCCAAAGCCGATCTCTCGATCGTCTCTCGGGTGCTGCCGCCGCCATCTTGGGTATGGGAATCAGGAAGTGGAGCCTTTCGGCTTCATTTCCCAGTTCCTTACTGCGCATGCGCGAGTCGCGCTGCGCAATAAGGATGGTCCCGCTGCCTCTGGGATCCGTGTGTTTCCCAGCAGGCAGCGGGGGACTTTCGTAAAGGGGTGTAATCTACGCCCCTTTCCGCAGATAGCTATGCCGGAAGTGGGTGCAGATACCTGTACTGTACAGGTACCTGCACCCCCCTCCCCCCTAAAAGGTGCCAATTGTGGCGCCGGTGTTGTAAAATTTCATGCGACCCGTGATTTTCGCTCACCCCGTCACTTCCGGTGAGGCTACGTCATTCGCACAGCTGACGGCGGGCCTTTACTGCGCATGTGTCAATCCCCTGCCCTTAACAGCGCATGCGCTGTAGATTTATTCTCACGGTGGAGAAAAATTATAGCCTCGAGTGGGCGGAGACTTGCGGGTGGGCGGGCGGAGCTGAACAGATGGTGAGAACGTCCCCGCCCACCCCAAGATTTTCTTCACTGGTGAAGAAAAATCATGGCTTCAAGCTGTGAACAACAAGGCTCAGCGGTCCTACGCAAGAAACACACCAATTTTGGCCACAATGAATATACATAGTAGGAGAGCCACTATATGCACTTACTATAAGATTTTTTTTTTTTTTTTTTACCACTGCCTGTTTTTGATCTTATAATATGTGACCCCACAGTGCACAATATGGGGGCCGGTGACCCCACACCCCAGAATATGGAGGCCGGCTCCACCGGTGACCCCACACCCCAGAATATGGAGGCCAGTGACCCCATACCCCAGAATATGGAGGCCGGCTCCAGCGGTGACCCCACAGTGCAGAATATGGGGGCCGGTGACCCCACAGTGCAGAATATGGAGGCCGGTGACCCCACACCCCAGAATATGGAGGCCAGTGACCCCACACCCCAGAATATGGAGGCCAGCTCCACCGGTGACCCCACACCCCAGAATATGGAGGCCAGTGACCCCATACCCCAGAATATGGAGGCTGGCTCCAGCGGTGACCCCACAGTGCACAATATGGGGGCCGGTGACCCCACACCCCAGAATATGGAGGCCAGCTCCACCGGTGACCCCACACCCCAGAATATGGAGGCCAGTGACCCCATACCCCAGAATATGGAGGCCGGCTCCAGCGGTGACCCCACAGTGCAGAATATGGGGGCCGGTGACCCCACAGTGCAGAATATGGGGGCCGGTGACCCCACACCCCAGAATATGGAGGCCAGTGACCCCACACCCCAGAATATGGAGGCCAGCTCCACCAGTGACCCCACACCCCAGAATATGGAGGCCAGTGACCCCATACCCCAGAATATGGAGGCCGGCTCCAGCGGTGACCCCACAGTGCAGAATATGGGGGCCGGTGACCCCACAGTGCAGAATATGGAGGCCGGTGACCCCACACCCCAGAATATGGAGGCCAGTGACCCCACACCCCAGAATATGGAGGCCAGCTCCACCGGTGACCCCACACCCCAGAATATGGAGGCCAGTGACCCCACACCCCAGAATATGGAGGCCAGCTCCACCGGTGACCCCACACCCCAGAATATGGAGGCCAGTGACCCCATACCCCAGAATATGGAGGCCGGCTCCAGCGGTGACCCCACAGTGCACAATATGGGGGCCGGTGACCCCACAGTGCAGAATATGGAGGCCGGTGACCCCACACCCCAGAATATGGAGGCCGGCTACACCGGTGACCCCACACACCAGAATATGGAGGCCAGTGACCCCACACCCCAGAATATGGAGGCCGGCTACACCGGTGACCCCACACACCAGAATATGGAGGCCAGTGACCCCACACCCCAGAATATGGAGGCCGGCTCCAGCGGTGACCCCATAGTGCAGAATATAGGGGCCGGCTCCACCGGTGACCCCACACCCCAGAATATGGAGGCCAGTGACCCCACACCCCAGAATATGGAGGCTGGCTCCAGCGGTGACCCCACAGTGCAGAATATGGAGTCCGGACTCATCAGTGACCCCAAAATATGCAGGCTGATCTCACTGGTGACCCCACATTCCAGAATATGGAGGCCGGGCTTACTGGTGATCCTGGAATATGGAGGCTGATCTCACTGGTGACCCCAGAATATGGTGGGTGGAGCCACACTCACTCTTCTAGGGGTTCACTAGGTCTTGCAGGTTTACATGCCATCACTCACCCTTAGGAGTCCCTCCTGCCACGTCTCTACCAGGTGCTGGTCTGTGAGCGTCTATTAATGGGTAGCAATGTGGCTGGGACCGGCTGACAAGGCTGCAGAGAACAATATACAGGGGCCCCCGATCCATAGAATGGTGGAATCCCCATATACAAGGCTGCCCCCCCCCCCCCCAAAGTGTCCACCAACTCAGGGGTCCCCAGCCTCAGGTGGAGGACAATGCCAACTTCTCTTGTCTAGTTTCAGGTATGGGGGAGAAGATGGGACTTCCGGGCTCAGGATGTGTCTAACAGGAGAAGAACAAAGAAAAGGATGGGGGGTGATGACACATGGCATGGAGAGGATGGGGGATGATGACACATGGCATGAAGAGGATGGGGGATAACAGATGGCACATGGCATGGAGAGGATGGGGGATGATGGCGCATGGCATGGAGAGGATGGGGGGTGATTGTACATGGCATGGAGAGGATGGGGGTGATTGTACATGGCATGGACAAGATGGGGATAACCATTGTTAGGTTGAACTGGTGTGTGTCCAGCTGGGGAGATACCTCTCTTAATCCTGGAGAACCTTCCTCTTCTCTCCTCATCCTGGAGACCCTTTCTTGTGTCTCCTCATCCTGATGACAATTCCTCTTCTCTCCTGATCCTGATGACAATTCCTCCTCTCTCCTCATCCAGGATCCTTGTCTCCAGGATGAGGAGAGAGGAGGAATTGTCTCCAGGATGAGGAGAGAGGAGGAATTGTCTCCAGGATGAGGAGAGAGGAGGAATTGTCTCCAGGATGAGGAGAGAGGAGGAATTGTCTCCAGGATGAGGAGAGAGGAGGAATTGTCTCCAGGATGAGGAGAGAGGAGGAATTGTCTCCAGGATGAGGAGAGAGGAGGAATTGTCTCCAGGATGAGGAGAGAGGAGGAATTGTCTCCAGGATGAGGAGAGAGGAGGAATTGTCTCCAGGATGAGGAGAGAGGAGGAATTGTCTCCAGGATGAGGAGAGAGGAGGAATTGTCTCCAGGATGAGGAGAGAGGAGGAATTGTCTCCAGGATGAGGAGAGAGGAGGAATTGTCTCCAGGATGAGGAGAGAGGAGGAATTGTCTCCAGGATGAGGAGAGAGGAGGAATGGTGTCCAGGATGAGGAGAGATGAGGAATGGTGTCCAGGATGAGGAGAGATGAGGAATGGTGTCCAGGATGAGGAGAGATGAGGAATGGTGTCCAGGATGAGGAGTAGGAATGGTCCTCAGGGTGAGAAGAGGAGAGGAGGAATGGTCCCCAGCATGAGGAGTAGGAATGGTCCTCAGGGTGAGAAGAGAGGAGGAATGGTTCCCAGCATGAGGAGAGAGGATGAATGGTTCCCTCGAAGAGGCAAAAGGAGTTATGTTCCCCAGGATGAGGAGAGGAGGAACGGTCCCCAGGATGAAGCGAGAGGAGGAACGGTCCCGAGGATGAAGCGAGAGGAGGAACGGTCCCCAGGATGAAGAAGATACAATGAAGGTATTTGCAACACTTGAAATGCTGTGAAAATATTTTCTGTATTTATTCAGTTTAAATAAACGTCACATACAATAATTATGAACGATTATTAATTACATTTGGTTGGGAGGAGGCAAAGAACAGGGCTGTACAAAAACGGGTACATGGTGGGGGCGGGTTTGAGGTCATTGCACCTAGAAAAAAGGGACCGCTACAAAAGATCAATCCAAGAGAGCGGTGAGTACATTATAAAAAAGTTCTCCCAGGAGGGTTTCTATGGTACGGGATCTGCTGCCCTCTAGTGACAGACAGGATACATTACAGTACAAAGTGCAGCTGCCAACCAACAGAATCTGTAACATTTCTTGAGGTCTGAGATGTGCAAATTATAGTCGGGCTTCAGATTCTCCTGACTTCAACATAACGTACAAAGCTGGAGGAGAGAAAAAAAAAAAGTGTAAATTGTCAGAACAACAACAAGAGCAACAGAAAAGGCAGAGGAGGGAGGAGGAGGAGGAGGAATGAGAGAGGAGCAGCAACAGAAACAGCAGACAAGAAACCGGAATGGCAGAGAAGGAGGGAGAGAGGAGCAGCAACAGGATCAGCAGACAACAGGGATGGCAGAGGAGGGAGAGAGGAGCAGTGACAGGAACAGCAGACAAAGAAACAGGAGTGGCAGAGGAGCAACGCTAGGAATGGCAGAGAAGGAAAGAGGAGCAGCAACAGGAACGGCAGAGGAGCAGCGACAGGAACAGCAGACAAGAAACAAGAGGAATGGCAGAGGAGCAAAGCCAGGAACGGGAAAGAGGGAGAGAGGAGCAGCACCAGGAATGGCAGAGGAGGGAGAGAGAGGAGCAATGACAGAAACGGCAGAGAAGCAACGTCAGGAACAGCAGACAATGAAGAGGAACAGCAGAGGAGCAACGTCGGGAGCAATGACAGGAGAGACAGAGGCGGAGCAGCAACAGAGGAACGGCAGAGAAGAAGGAGAGGAGCAGCAACAAGGAGGGACAGAGGAGCAATGTCAGGAATGGCAGAGGAGCAGCAACAGGAACAGCAGAGGAGCAACAAAGGAGCAGTGTCAGGACCAGCAGACAAGAAACAAACAAAAAGGAATGGCAGAGGAGCAATGACAGGATTGGCAACGACCGGAACGGCAGACGAGCAGCGACAGGAACAACAGACAAGAAACAAGAGGAATGGCAGAGGAGCAATGCTAGGAACGGCAGAGAAGGAGGGAGAGAGGAGCAGCAACAGCAGGGACAGAGGAGCAACAACAGAGGAGCAACACCAGGAATGACAGAGGAAGAGAGGAGCAATAACAGAAACGGCAGAGAAGCAACGTCAGGAACAGCAGACAATGAAGAGGAACAGCAGAGGAGCAACGTCGGGAGCAATGACAGGAGAGACAGAGGAGGAGCAGCAACAGAGGAACGGCAGACAAGAAGGAGAGAGGAGCAGCAACAAGAAGGGACAGAGGAGCAATGTCAGGAATGGCAGAGGGGCAGCAACAGGAACAGCAGACAAGAAACAGGAATGGCAGCGGAGCAACGCCAGCACCGGCAGAGGAGCAACAAAGGAGCAGAGTCAGAAACAGCAGACAAGAAACAGGAATGGCAGAGGAGGAGGAGGGACAGAAGAGCAATGACAGGAGCGACAGATCAGAAACCACAGATGAGTGACAGGAGAGACAAGAGAGGGAGGAATGGAGTTACAGAATGAAGATTTCCCAGCAGTAGTCCTCACCGGTGGCCTCGCTGTGAAGCACAGCGCTGTCATGACTGCGGACCTGGCATCTGGTGTAGACTTTCTGACCGTCGACCTTCTCCACTCGGCTGTCTATGAGGACTGTGGATCCCAGAGGAATCGGACTACAGACACAAAGAGAACCTCATTACACCTCTCTGCTATCACAGCTTCAGAACATCAACAACTCCTACCCCCCCCCCCCCCGCGAGAGTCTCCCCAATATTATTCTTCCCCTGTCACTACCACATCATCACCGCCGGCCATCGATTGTACAATCTCCTGACAACCATGTAGTGTCAGGTAGGTCCTCTTCTCCCCCCTGGGCGCTTACCTCCGATAGTCGAGGTTCAGGTTGGCGGTCATAGCCGGTCCGATGCTGTTTACAATTCCCGCCCCCACGGTGGAGTCTACGATGGTGGCGATGCAGCCCCCGTGTGTGTACCTAGAAGAAGGCAAGAGGGGACGCGAGAGGTGGAAGGAGAACAAGGAGAGCCCGAGGAACCAAAGGATTCTGGTTAGGGTAGGCTCTGCGAAGAAAAGAAAAAAAGAAAAAAAAAAAAATGAAAATAACGCTCACCCTGCGAGGCCCCCCAGATAGGGCCCGGGCTGGAATATGCAGACTGTCCTCTTCTCCGCCTCGTTATAGAACATACAATACTCAAAGCCGATTCCTTCCTGGTCCAGGTTCCTGGTGAAGAAACGAGTTTCCCCGTCGGCCTCCAGGCTCATACCTGTACAGGAGGAGGTCAGAGGTCACCAGAGGAGCTTACACTCTAATGTCATCCCCCACCACAGCCAAACACTATTCTTATTCTTGTACTCGATCTGCTGCCAGCGAACTCCTCGTAGGAGGGAAGTCTCCTCCAGCTCGGGTCTCGGCTCAGCTCCTCGTACAGCCTCTTGGTTTCGGGGTTCCAGGTGGGGTTGGGCACGGCGTAGTCCCGCGGTTGGAGGGCGGCCTGCAGATTTAAAAATAAATAAACAGATGTCAGACCTGTGCCCTTCGCTTTGGCTTTTCTATGATTGGGAGGGTTAAAAAGAAGACATTCTGGGTGGAGTCTTTGGTGGATATTCAGCCTATAGGAAGCAGATGTTTGGGATCACCTCCCACTGACAGCGATCACCGTCCCGCGGTCAGGGTGTGAGCGGCACTAGAGGTGTGTGCAGAACATTCAAATTTCTTACGTTACCAAATTTTGGTTTCAGAATTTTAGTTAAAAATTTTAATTTTGTTTATTCATTTTCTGACAGATTCCACAATTTTTTGAAAAACAATTTGAACTCGTAAAAAACAAAAAATAAAAAAAACAAAAAACAAAACAAAACAAAACCCAAAACAAAACACAAACACCACACGATCAATGATTCAAATTCTGTGTGAAGAAATAGCTGGTTGCTAAGGATCGGGCTGGGGGCGCCGTCCGCCACGTCCTTAGCAACCGACGACTCGTTGGCTGTCAGCGGGATTCCCCACTGACAGCTGAAACGTAAAAACAAATGAGTGCTGGCAATAGAAAATCCTGGAAAAAAAAACAAACCCCCCCCCCCCCCCCCCCCAACAACCAACCCTGCATGGGCACCAGCCCCCCCCCCCCCCCCCCGATGGGGAAGAGGAATAAAAAAAAAAAAAAAAAAAAAAAAAAAAAAAAGCATAGGGGTCCGGACCTTTATCCAAGCATGCAACCCAGGAAAGGGGGAAGGGGGGGTGTATGAGCAAGTGCCCCCCCACCCCAAACCATACCAGGTCACCATACCAGGGCCCTGCCCTAAGCACCATGCTGATGGGGACAAGGGCCTCTTTCCAACAACCCTGGCTGGTGGTTGTGGGGGGGGGACCCCAGATCCCGCCCTACCCACCTATGTGAATGAGTATGGTGTACATAGATCAAAAATAGTAAATAAAAAGTCCCCCCCAGGCCCTTATCCGATGCAGACCGAGGGGCAGGCAAGGAAAGGGGGGGGGGGTATTAGCAAAAAAACAAAGGATTCCCCCCCCAGATCCCACACTACCTCCAACTATGTGAATGAGTATGATGTACGTAGTACCCCTACCCTTTCCACCCCAAAAAATTTAAAAATAAATAAAAACCCCTTTCGAACGCTCCACGCTGTTGAATGTCCGACGGTTCTTACATGGCTAAGGGGTGGCCCCGCCCCTGTGACATCACCAACCAGGTAACGCTGGGCTGTTGATGTCACAAAGGGGGTGGGGTGTTTTACATTTCAGCCAGTAGGGAAGCCCGCTGACAGCTGATGACTCATTGGTTGTTAAGGAGGCGGCGGCGGCCACCCCCCCCCCCTTTAGCAACCAGCTATTTCTTGACACAGGATTCGAATCGGTTGACCTTTTTGTTTCTCCCCCTCCCCCCAAACGATCCGAATCCAAGTCGTACATAAATAATTTGGAATGGGTGAGAAAACGATGAACGTAAATTAAATTTCAACAAAAATGTGTTACCATTTCATCTCCGAGATTCAGATACATCCGAATGGCTACAAATGTATCCAAATTTATATCCAGAGAGGCATAGTGTCTATGGGGCTCCGTCCGGCAGCAGAGCGCGCACATTAGGTGGCATGCCCCTCCCCCACTGGGGACACTCCAGGCGGTTAACCCCTCCCCCAACCAATCAGTACTCACAGGGAATAGGTGTTCATGCTCTACCCTGGCGGCGGCGGCGGTGGAGGCGTGGCGGCAGACGGCAGCGCCGCCCTGGATGATCCTGGAGATTTCGTACAGCATGGTGCCTGAGAGAGGAGACAGGAAGGAGATGAGACGGGGACACCGACATCAATCTATACATTATCCCCCACACTGGAGGAGTACTACATATCCCAGCATGTGTCCCCCCCCCCCCCCACACACACACACACACACACACACACACACACACACACACACCAGAGCACTACCTATCCCAGCATATCCCCTCCCCCACACCAGAGCACTACATATCCCAGCATGTCCCCACCCCCACACCGGGGAACTACATATCCCAGCATGTCCCCCCACCCCCACACCAGAGCACTACATATCCCAGCATGTCCCCGCCCCCACACCAGAGCACTACATATCCCAGCATGTCCCCTCCCCCACACCGGAGCACTACATATCCCAGCATGTCCCGTCCCCCACACCGGAGCACTACATATCCCAGCATGTCCCGTCCCCCCACACCGGAGCACTACATATCGCAGCATGTCCCATCCCCCCACACCGGAGCACTACATATCCCAGCATGTCCCCTCCCCCACACCGGAGCACTACATATCCCAGCATGTCCCCTCCCCCACACCAGAGCACTACATATCCCAGCATGTCCCCTCCCCCACACCGGAGCACTACATATCGCAGCATGTCCCGTCCCCCCACACCGGAGCACTACATATCCCAGCATGTCCCCTCCCCCACACCGGAGCACTACATATCCCAGCATGTCCCCTCCCCCACACCAGAGCACTACATATCCCAGCATGTCCCCTCCCCCACACCGGAGCACTACATATCGCAGCATGTCCCCTCCCCCACACCGGAGCACTACATATCCCAGCATGTCCCCTCCCCCACACCAGAGCACTACATATCCCAGCATGTCCCCCTCCCCCACACCAGAGCACTACATATCGCAGCATGTCCCGTCCCCCCACACCGGAGCACTACATATCCCAGCATGTCCCCTCCCCCACACCGGAGCACTACATATCCCAGCATGCTCTGTGCATCCTTCCTCCACCTAGAACTGAACTACAAAGTCCCAGCAAAGCCCACAAGCTCCAGAACTCAGCCCTCCCTCACCTGCTGGGAGTTGTGATTCTTTTGCTGCTTTAGACCAAAACAGCTCCCCTGCCCACCTCCTCTCCAAACCCCTTCCATTCCACCAATGTCCCTTTTATCAGCATCTTCCAGGACTCGTCTCTATTCACACCTGTCCCTGATTCCGGAGACATTTTCCTGAAGCCTTCGCCTGGAGAAAATCTCCGCCCACTTGAGTGTGATTTTTCACCACCACTTAATATTCAGAGGCATGTTATTAGGGTGGGCGGGGCTGCTGCTGACGTCCTGAGCATCTGTTCAGCTCCGCCCGCCCACCCGCAAGTCTCCGCCCACTCGAGGCTATAATTTTTCTCCACCGTGAGAATAAATCTACAGCGCATGCGCTGTTAAGGGCAGGGGATTGACACATGCGCAGTAAAGGCCCGCCGTCAGCTGTGCGAATGACGTAGCCTCACCGGAAGTGACGGGGTGAGCGAAAATCACGGGTCGCATGAAATTTTACAACACCGGAGGGGGGGGAGGATTCCAATGAGCGGAAGGTCCACTTTAGGGTGGACCTCCGCTTTAAGTGCCCAGTAGGCAAGTGGTTAAAGTGGTTGTAAACCCTTACAGACCACTTTGACCTACAGGTAAGTCTAGATTAAGGCTTACCTGTAGGTCCAAGAAATATCTCCTAAACCTACATGGTTTAGGAGATATTTGCAAAAAGACAGGCACCGCTGTCTATGGAGCATGCGCCGTAGACAGCGGCGCGCAGGCGCACTGAGCATGCTGCTGCAAACGGCGATATACTGTTAGTGGCGGCTCCCGTGCGCATGCCAATCACAGCGCCGGAGCCACGATACCCGGAAAGAAGATGGACGCTCCGTGGAAGAGGGGACAGCAGTGACATTGCTGGCTCCTGTGTCAGGTAAGTGACACATAATGGCCTACTATGCGATGCATAGTAGCCCATTATGCATCACCTTTGCAGGGAAACAAAGAGGAAGTAAACCCATCAGGGTTCAAACCTATAACTAATGCTGTTCAAATTATCTCTGAAAAAAATGGAAAAGAATTGTTCCTAGTCCTGTAACCACTAATGCCGCGTACACACGACCGGACTTTCTGGCAGAAAAGGTGCGACGGTCTTCCTGACAGACTTTAGGCGGAGTTACGACGGACTTCCGAACGAACAGATTTGCCCACACATGAACGGACTAAAGTCCGTTTCGAAAGTTCATTCGATGAAGTACGACGGGACTAGAAAAGGAAGTTCAATAGCCAGTAGCCAATAGCTGCCCTAGCGTCGTATTTGGTCCATTGGACCAGCACACAGACGAATGGTTTTCCCGATAGGAATTGAGTCCATCGGACAGATTTGAAACATGTTCTATTTCTAGGTCCGTCTGAAATTTTTTAATGAAAAACTATCGGATTATCCCACACACGATCGGACGTCGGACCTATTCTGCCAGAAAGTCCGGTTGTGTGTTTACGCGGCATGAGAAAAGGCTAATGGAGGATGACCAGTGAAGGCCAATACAGCAGGTGATTAACAGGAGGGTCCTTTTATCGTATCCTGAAGGCACTGACATATATCTAATAGCAGCCAGCAAAACACTACGACAAGTGTAAATCAAAAAATAGGTGAAAAGTAAAATTTTTGTGCAGTGCACCAAAAAAATTTAAAAATACATGTATATACAAACTAATGTACAATGTGCAATGACCGCAAAGACAACCTAAAGTCCGTGTGCCATTTTATAAAGGTTGTTTTGAAACATAAACATAACAGTCTTTGAATAGATAGTGAAAACAATAGGCATGAGCGATTAGTTTAGTACGAAGCGAAAATTCGTGTGAATTTCCGAAAATTCATACGAATCCGAAATACGAATTTTTATGCATACGAATTCCGGACGAATTATGAAATTTTGTTTACAAATTTTGGATCCAAATTCATAACAAAAATTCGTAATTAATGAAAAGTTAACAAACCTAAAAATTAAAAACCCAGGAAGTCAGCACAGCACAGGGATGGTGAGAACCCCTCATAATGATAAATTCATCATAACGAAAATTCGTAATTGTTACAAAAAGTTAATGAACCTAAAAGTTAAAACCCCAGGAAGTCAGCACAGGGATGGTGGGAACCCTAAGGGGAATTTCTATGCTTACGAATTTCATCCGCAATACGAAATTTCGTTACCGAATTTCGGAATTTCGGATCCAAATTAACAGAAACATGACTGGTGTTTTGTTCACCAATCAGAGGAAGTCAGCACAGCACAGGGATGGTGGGAAGCCCTCATAATGGGCACAGCGGGTGTACACTCAGACCCGGGAACTCAGCACAGGGATGGTGGGAACCCCTCATAATGGACAGGTGTACAGACCTGGGAACTCAGCACAGAGGTGGTAGGAACCCTATGGGAATTTCTATGCTTATGAATTTCATACAAAATCCGAATTTCAGATCCAAATTAACAGAAACATGACTGGTGTTTCGTTCACCAATCAGAGGAAGTCAGCACAGCACAGGGATGGTGGGAACCCCTCATAATGATAAATTCATCATAACGAACTTTCGTTACTTTTACAAAAAGTTAACAAAACTAAAGGTTAAAACCCCAGGAAGTCAGCACAGCACAAGGATGGTGGGAGCCCCTCATAATGATAAATTCATCATAATGAACTTTCGTTATTTAACGAAAAGTTTACGAATATAACGAAAATTCGTATTTCGTACGAATCTGAATTGAATTTCATACACGAACTAGGAAATACAATTTTTTTTTTCGTATAGAACGAAACGGAACGAAACAAAAAAAAAATTGACGGCGCCCATGTCTAGAAAACAAATTGTGTAACTAGAGGTGGGATTCCAAGTGACATCAATGTTGAGGTGAAGAGACAGACAATAGAACCACCACCGGTTAGTGAGGAGGCTTACCGGAGTGAGAAGACTCAAATGGGCATATGCTCAGTGAGCTAACAAGGCTTATGGTGCAACCACCAAAATATGGGACCTCCACATCTGGGCTCCAGATCAAGTTGTAAGACAATCCAATTGGTCAAGAGATGTCACGAGAAGCAGTCCTCAGAAGCAGCCAACTTGTCAGACTAAATCCTCTCAAGTGTTCAAAATAGCATGACTGTTGGTCTGGGTCCTGTGTCTCTTCTTTCGGGTTTATCGCTCTGAAGAGATCAGGGAAAAGCAGGAAGATTCAACTCACAGTTCCACCTTTTATAAAGTCTGAGTGTTCTCCTCTGCTAAAGGTGATGGACTGGTCAAGCAACCCAATAAACCCTATTGAGCATCTGTGGGACATCCTCAAACGTAAGGTGGAGGAGTGCAAGGTCTCTAACATCCACCAGCTCTGTGATGTCATCATGGAGGAGTGGAAGAGGACTCCAGTGGCAACCTGTGAAGCTCTGGTGACCTCCATGCCCAAGAGGGTTAAGGCAGTGCTGGAAAATAATGGTGGCCACACAAAATATTGACACTTTGGCTTCAATTTGGAAATTTTGACTTAGGGGTGTACTTACTTTTGTTGCCAGCAGTTTAGACATTAATGGCTGTGTGTTGAGTTATTTTGAGGGGACAGCAAATGTACACTGTTATACAAGCTGTACACTCACTACTCTACATTGTAGCAAAGTGTCATTTCTTCAGTGTTGTCACATGAAAAGATAGAATAAAATATTTACAAAAATGGCAAGTCACAAAGGAAGTTGTGATGGGATTTAGTGGTGTCAGCTTCCTGGCTGTGCTTTGTGGCAGGAGGTTGTAAATTATCAGATCAGCTAAGCAGAGGCTTTGTGAATTGGAAGTGTTGCCCATAAAGTGTGTCAGGTATCAGCCCTGAGCTGGGTCACCTGCTCCGGTGGTGGTGTTGGTGGGGGGAGGGGGGTGTCATACACCATTGTTTTATACAGTAGATATTCATATTGTTCTTTTAATTGCTATATATTAGTTATGCTTAACCAGTGGCTTAACCAGTGGCGGCCGCTCCATATGGGGCACAGGGGGCTGCCCCCCATGCCATTTATTAGGCCCCCTAATGTACATGCGGGGCACCAGAAACATGAATTCCAATGGGTTTTGTTCCTTTAAGCACATGACTCTAGCTTGAGGCTATAATTAGCTTAAAAAAAGCCCACCCACTTGTTTGGCAATTGCAAATTAATATTTACTAATTTTGTTTTATACATTGTTAGGAGATTTTTCCACTTTTACCATGGCTGCCTGTCTGTCTCCCCAGCACCGGGTTCCTTACATGGCTTCATTAGCTCTCTCATAGGGGTTGCTGGACGGTAGAGCTGCACAATTAATCGTCAAGAATCTTTATCGCGATCTTGACTAAAGTGTTTCACAATTCTTTCTATGCAAAGAATTCTCTCTGCTCTTCTGAAGCCATCAAAAGAAAGGAAGAGAAAAACTGAACAGTCTGCCAAGAATCAAAACATTCTTTATCAGTTGAGCTTAAGTATAAACATTGTAACAATTTGTCAATGGAATAGACTTTGTTTAAGTAAAAGAAGGTTTAACCCACTTAAAGTGGTTGTAAACCCTTACAAACCACTTTGACCTACAGGTAAGCCTAGATTAAGGCTTACCTGTAGGTCCAAGAAATATCTCCTAAATCTATACGGTTTAGGAGATATTTACCTGAAGACAGCCACCGCTGTCTACGGCGCATGCGCCGTAGACAGCGGCGCGCAGGCGCACTGGGTAACCTGCAGATCGCGGCGATATGCCACGAGTGTCTGCTCCCGTGCGCATGCGCGGGAGTGACGTCATCACTGCTCCAGTGAATCACAGCGCCGGAGCAGCGAGACCCACGGAGACCCACCAAGAAGATGGACGCTCTGAACTACAGGGGACAGCAGTGACTTTGCTGGCTCCTGTGCCAGGTAAGTGACACATAATGGACTACTATGCGATGTGATGCGATGCATAGTAGTCCATTATGCTTTACCTTTGCAGGGAATCAAAGAGGAAGTAAACCCATCAGGATTTACTTCCTCTTTAAACACTAAACCTTTTTCTCACATTTGTTGGTTTCAAGTTAAGATAATTTTTTTTTTTTTTGCTAGAAAATTACTTGGAATCTCCAAACATTATATATATATTTTTAGTAGACACCCTAGAGAATAAAATGGTGGTTGTTGCAATATTTTATGTCACACTGTATTTGCGCAGCGGTTTTTCAAATGCAATTTTTTTTTGAAAAAATGACTTTAATAATAATAATAAAAAAAAAAAAATAACCAGTAAAGTTAGATATACACCACCGCTCAAAGGCAGGTCCTGGGAACTCAGAGATAATTGCTCCAGGTGAAGGGATCCGGGTGCGAGCCACAACATGCAGATAATGTGGATAATGACAGAACTCTGGACGGCCGCACTTCAAAGCTAAAACGATGCTTTCTTCAAATAATATTTAGGACACAGCAAATGACATCACAGCGAAAGATGCTAAAACCTGACACGTTTCGCACTAAGGCTAGTACTTACTCATAGCTGGTTGAGCTATGGCAGCTATGAGAAAGCACTAGCCTTAGTGCGAAACGCGTCAGGTGTTAGCATCTTTCGCTGTGATGTCATTTGCTGTGTCCTAAATATTATTTAAATAAAGCATTGTTTTAGCTTTGGAGTGCGGCCGTCCAGAGTTCTGTCATTAGCCACATAACCAGTAAAGTTAACCCATTTTTTTTGTATAATATGAAAGGTTTACGTCGCGAGAATCGTGAGATAATCGCAATCTTTTCATTCTAAGCAAAAAAAAATCGTGATTCTCATTTTGGCCAGGATCGTGCCGCTCTACTGGACGGTAACCTTACATTATATTATCTTATTATGTAATAAAGATTGACTATTAACCTCTTGCCGAACCGATCAGCCGCCATCCTTATACTGCGGCAGGTTAGCTCCCCTGCGCAATAGCTATACAGTAGCTATACATCAGACGCTTTAAGAGCTC
The DNA here is from genome assembly GCF_037356315.1 of Lithobates pipiens. Taxonomy (NCBI): domain Eukaryota; kingdom Metazoa; phylum Chordata; class Amphibia; order Anura; family Ranidae; genus Lithobates; species Lithobates pipiens. Next base: position 87,457,478 of record NW_027507784.1, on the reverse strand, counting down.
TAGGCTCTAGGGGGCATGCGCACGCTGGAGCCGATGTGCGTGGTCACGATGTCCGCCGAGGACCTGCGATCGCTCCTCAGAGAACCAGAAACGGGGATCTGTCAATGTAAACACACAGATCCCCGTTCTATCAGAGGAGTAGAGAGAGATTGTCTGTTCCTGGTGATCCGGAACAGCGATCTCTCTCTACTCCCTGTCAGTCCCCTCCCCGCCACAGTTGGAAAGACCTCACTAGAAAACACTTAACCCCTTGATCGCCCCCCACCCCCCCAGTGTTAACCCCTTCCCTGCCAGTGACATTTATATAGTAATCAGTGGCTATTTTTTTTAGCACTGATCACTGTATAGATGTCAGTGGTCCCAAAAAAGTGTCAAAAGTGTCCGAACTGTCCGCTGCAATGGCGCAGTCCCGCTAAAAATCCTTGATCACCGCCATTACTAGTAAAAAAAATTTTTAATTTATAATAAAAATGCCATAAATCTATCCCCTATATTGTAGACGCTATAAATTTCATGCAAACCAATCAGTATAAGCTTATTGCGATTTTTTTTTACCAAAAATATGTAGAACACATATTGGCCCAAAATAATGAAGACATTTATTTATATATTTTTTTAAATTGGGATATTTCGTATAGCAAAAAGTAAAAAAAAAATATATATATATATATTTTTTTAAATTGTCTGTCTTTTTTTGTTTAAAGCGAAAAAACAAACAAAAAAAACAAACAAACGTAGAGGTGATCAAATGGCGCTAAAAGAAAGCTCTATTTGTGGGAAAAAAAAGGACATCAATTGTGTTTGTGTACAACGTCGCACGACCGCGCAATTGTCAGATAAAGCGACTGAGTGCCGAATCGCAAAAAAAAAAAAAATAAAGGCCTGATCAGGAAGGGGGTAAATGCTTCGTTGGCTGAAGTGGTTAATGTTATAAGTGTTTAATTTTAAGATTTATTTCAGTTTTTTCTTTTTTAATATTCGGATTCATTTTTTGTTATTCGGAGATCTGGATATACCCGAATTACAATATAAACAAATTTTCCCGAATGCTCCGAATAACGCAACAAAACTCATCCAAATGTCAGAAATTTGGACTGAAATTCGAATCTAATTTTACATTGAACTCTGGTCGAATGCTAACTACACCTATTGCTGAAATCAAAGACTGTGTGTGTTATTGGAGTGCCATTTCGAAACAATGCTGCTTCCTCAAAGGAGTAGGATGGCATAAAAAATAAAATAAAAAAACTGACAGGTGTTAGAACCCTTCTTTACTCTATCCAACACATCCCTATATCCCAAATTGGAATGGTCCAGGTCACATATGCAGGCCAATCAGAAAGCAGTCAGACGGAGGTGTGTACTCACTGACTCCTCCCCCCCGTAGCTGTGCGAGGCTGTGACTGGCTAGGGAGGCGAATCAGGTGACTGAAGAGGGGCGGGGCCCCGTCACGTGATCTAAAAACTATTCTACTTTACCAAAAAGCTAAACTTAGCTTCCAAACAATCCGGTTCTCGGTTACCTTAGTTACCAGGGGGTCACGCCCTGTATAGACAGAGCCACCTGACTCCGGCCTGCCAATCAGGAACCTTCCAGCCGGCAAACTACAACTTCCGGCATGCTTCGCGGTGCTGACGTGCCACAGTGAGCCACAGAGGAGGAAGTGGAGAAGAAGAAGAAGAAGAAGAAGAATCAGGTGAGAGCTGCAGGTTGCTGCTTACTGTCATTGTATTGTATTGCATTGGGGGAGAGACAGCCCGACTGTGTGACTGCAGACTTGACAGGCTGGGACCTGTAATTCATTTACAGCGTATGGAGGATGACAGGCCTGGCTGGAGGTGTCACTGAGCTCTGCTTTGTAGATACACAGAGAGATCACCCAGCAGGGGAGCCTTCCCTTCCCCCCTCTCCTCAAAGTCTAAGACCCCCCCTATTCCTCCCCCCAGAGTCTGAGAGACCCCCCTCCGCTCTCCCCTTCCTCCCCCCAGAGTCTGAGAGACCCCCTTCCTCTCTCCACTCCCCCCCTCCCTCCCCCCCCCAGAGTCTGAGAGACCCCCCTCCCTCCCCCCCCAGAGTCTGAGAGACCCCCCCTCCTCTCTCCCCCCCCCCCCAGAGTCTGAGAGACCCCCCTCTCCCCTCCCCCAAGGGGAGCACCCCCACAGTGCTTGATGTGTCCTCAGTCACAAAGAGAGCCCCACACTTCCCCTCAAGTCTACAATAGGTAGGTCCTCGTCCACAAGGGGAGCCCCCCCCCAATACCTATTAGGTCCTTAGCCACAAGGACAGACCCCCCTTCCTTCACTAGTTCCTGGTCAGGCCTCACTGACAATGGGAGCCCCCCCTCCCCAATACCCCAGTCTTTGGTAGCACCTGGCCCCCAAGGACAGCCCCCCTCCCCAGTTCCCGGTAGGTTTTGAACCCCAAAGGTAGCCCTCCCCCCTCCTTGGTAGGTCCTCATCCACTAGGGAAATCTTTACCCCTTTCCCAGCAAGTGGAGCCCGTCCCTCCTCTAGTCCTTGCTAGGTTCTCAGAAGCCATTTCAACCCCCCCCCCCCCCCCCCCGTCTTTGGTAGGTTTTTACCCATAAGGTGAGCCCTCCAGTCCCTGGTAGGTCCTCACCTAAAGGAAGAGCCTTCCCCATGTCCCTTTTTGGAATCTCTACACCCCAAAGGGAAGCCTCCCCCATCCCCAGAAGTTCTGGAAGGGGAGATTGGGCTTTATTTTGTATTGTCCTGTTATTTGCCCGTACCTTGTGCACCGTCCTCTCCTGACCATTGTTACTTTGCTTGTACCAGTAAAAAAACATGTCAGAGTTTCTGAACACTCATCGCTCCACCTGTCGTTCTGTTGTTGAGTTTGTCATCCGTCTCATTTACTGATGTTTTGTGTCTTTTATTTATTTGTTTTGTAGATTTGCAGAAATGTTGAAAGCAGTCATCCTGATTGGAGGTCCCCAAAAGGGTGAGTCTTCACCACACCACTTCTCTGGAAGGTCCTCTAGGTGGGATTGTTGGTGGATCAGATTCCAACCAGATACTGTCAGTTTGTAATTGCTGGGTTTTTTGGGGCCCAAGCTGGGCTCCTGGAGGCCCTTGACCTTTTTGGTTGGCTGCATGCATCTACAGAACAATGGGCGTGTGCACAGGGTGTGCCGGGGCACACCCTAATCACCCTGTGTTATGCAGATTCCCCCTGCTGCCTAGGTCCCCTTCCACGTGCCTCCCCCAACCCACACGCTGCCAGCTTACTGATGGAGAGTGGGGGAAGGGGCTGGTGAAACTGAGGCTGAAGCGAAAAGGACCGGGGAATCTCTGTCCTCAGTCCCTTTTGTTTGTTTCAAAAGTGAGACATCAGGGGTCTGTTTATATCCCCTGATATTTCACCAAAGCCCCCCAACAGGGCCCCTAAAACAATTATAATATAATATTGTAAAAAAAAAAAAAGATAGATAATAATATTGTGGAGAAAAAAAAAAAAAGAAAAAAAAAAACTTCTGACACCCTCTACTGTCCCACTGACACCAACCTCTGTCCTACTGACATGTCCAATGCACTACTGACACATCCACTGCCCTTCTGACACCGTCCATGTTTTAATACATGTTTACATTTTATTTCTAGGTGTGTGTATATATGTGTGTATATATATATATATATATATATATATATATATATATATATATATATATATATATATATATATATATATATATATATATATGTATGTATATGTATATGTATGTGTATATGTATGTATATGTGTGTGTGTGTATATATGTGTATATACATACATACATACATACATACATACATACATACATACTCACTCACACACAGGCATGTGTATTTGAGCTTTGGGGTGCAACCCTAACGCAATAGGCTACGCACACCTATACTACAGAATTAGTTACACCTCTGTGTTAAAAGTCATTAAAGCCGACATCCAGCTTTCTCTTCAGTCGAGCTGCAATATTTTACATAAATATGAAGGAAATTGTTGGATATCATTTTAGATCTGTTCTCTCCATGCTCCCTTTTTTTTTTATATATTTTATTTTTAATTTTTTTTGCTGGTTTATTTGAGTACATCTAATTAGTGTCAGGTTTCTGTAAATGACATTTTCAAACAATAGAGGAATATTTTTGGTCTGGCAGAACTGGATATATGAAAGAAGCTGAATTGACAGGTGCGGTCATCATGCATCCAGTTTCTCTGCAATTCTCGGATATACCATTTCCTGTGTGATGTCATTCAGTCTGAACTATTTCTATGACGGCAATAGCATGTGAGTCTTTGACACAAGACTCTATATAACGGAGACGTCATATAGTTAAGAGTGCAATGTAGTTGTCAAGCTGCTAATGAAGCAGCTTTAAAACAAACCTGTGCTTTGCCCGCTAGACAGGAAGCCTCCACACAGGGTCTAGAACTGGCAGGAATTATTATTATTATTATTATTATTATATATATTTATTTTTTTAATGTATAACGGCCCCTTTCACACGGGCGGCTGTTCTGCCGCTGTTAAAAGCATGTTTTGTTATTTTGAAATTCAGAGAATCCTGGCACAGCGTTCACTTACAGTTGTACATTGCGATTAGCAGAGTTTACATGCGGCTGCGTTCAAAACATTCTTTCCATTTCTGATGTGCTTCCTGTTTTTCTTTTCTTGTTGCCGCTGCTATCTGCTGGAGAAATAGTACACTGCGATTACCTGCTGTTATGTGCAGATAGCTGTGCTAAATCGTTCCTGGATGCAGTCAACTTTATTTTTTCTATCTGCACAAAACCGCATGTAACTAAACCAGCGCTAAATGCAGTGTGTGCATTTGGCTGCGGTAGATAACTTCATCTGTCCACAGCTAAAAGCACAATTTTATCCACCCATGTGAAAGGGGCCTTAGTCTAGTATTTATTTATTTTATTTCCATACCCTTTTTATTTATTTTTAACTCTCTTGCAATGTGCTTTTGAACCTGCTGGCAATTGTGACTATTTTAGCAGTGTAAGTTCCCTAGCGCAGCACCCTCCCTCCAAGCATACCATAGCCCTCTCCTCTTGTAGGAGTGTCTCAGTGCTGGCCCAGCTACTTTGTCCATCCCCTCTCTCTTATTGTAGCTGTGGGTGGTATTGAAGAGGAATACTACAGAGTAGCCATATTCTTGTTAGGGGTTTCCTAAACTGTGTCTAACTGACCCTCCATCTTAATGATAGCATGACTATGAGGGCTTTCTTCCCGCTGACCACCAATGTAAGGGGCTTTCTTCCCGCTGACCACCAATGTAAGGGGCTTTCTTCCCGCTGACCACCAATGTAAGGGGCTTTCTTCCCGCTGACCACCAATGTAAGGGGCTTTCTTCCCGCTGACCACCAATGTAAGGGGCTTTCTTCCCGCTGACCACCAATGTAAGGGGCTTTCTTCCCGCTGACCACCAATGTAAGGGGCTTTCTTCCCGCTGACCACCAATGCAAGGGGCATTCCTCCCACTGATCCCTGATGGACTAATCTTATAAGAGGTTCCCTGAGCATTATTGAAGGGTTCCTCTGGGGTATAAAGATTGAGAAAGGCTATTATAGCGTTTCACTTGAATAACAGCTGTTAGTCTGTTGGGGTTGCTGACATCACAAACAAGATGGCAGTCCTCAGTAGGAGTCTCAGGGCTTTCAGATTCCTTTGAACAAGATGTCCTCATACACGTGTGCAGCTAGTGAAGTATGTGCTTCCCTGGTACCTACTCCTATAGTCTGGGTGACTCTCAATCATTGTGTACGGAAGTTCTCATTTTGTTTTTGAGAGAAAATGTTTAACCAATGGGCTGTCTTTTCTTTTTTTAGGTACCAGGTTTCGACCTTTGTCTTTCGAGGTCCCTAAACCTTTGTTTCCTGTGGCTGGAGTTCCAATGTTACAGCATCACATCGAGGCCTGCAGCAAGGTGATGTTCCAGTAACAGACAACTAATCTCCATTGATCCCAGAATAAAACAGAAAATTGTATTCATTTACCATATTTTCCCAAGTGTTCTTCCAGGACAGCCCTTGAGAGATGGAGCTCCTCCCATCGACACAGGAAACACATTGCCACAGTTCAAAAGGCGGTCCCTCAGGTCCCTGGTCAGTCATTTGTGTTTCCTCCGTCGGAGGAACATGTTGCCAGGAACCTGGAGGCCCCTCTCAGGGGCTGCCTGAGAACCTGCAAGCCTAAGGGACCGGGTCCTGGTTTATGGCTGCAGTTTGGGTCCATACCTTTTTCTTTGGCTCGGGTACCGTCCAGCTGAACCGGAGCAGACCCGTTACCCTCCTCCTTCCAGTGCCGAGGTGGCCAGGGGCAGAATGACGCCGGTTTCCCCCAGGAGTGGTGAGTGGAACCTTCCATCTTCCCTCCTCGTTGCAGGGGGTCGGAGACGCCGAGCGTTCACTTCTGGCGGAACCGCGTCATCACTGTGTGCCGAGACTTCCGGTTCCGGGTCTCTAAGGGTACAAGGAGGAGAGGGAGAGCCAGCGCTGTGCCTGTGAAGCCCGACCAGCGTCCAGCTATACCGGATTAGCGGCGGGATTCGGAGCGTCAGAGGGGGACCATGGAGGCTATTCCCCAGGATACTCCGGCGGAGACAGGCACCAGCCAAACCCAGGTAGGCTGCTGGGCATGCTATTACTCTGGTGGAGTGGTGGTGTTTGTAGGCTGGGCCCTGTAGTACCCCACGGTGGCGGTTTACTCACAGTGAGGTTGTTTGTTAGTGGTGATTCTAAGAGGGACATGGTGCTGACGCTAAGAAATCCTTTTGTCTTCTTATTTTCAGGCTAAAGAGATGCCAAGGGAAGACAAGACAGGCCGCAAAAAGTGCCCTAATTGTGGGAATAGGTTGTCCTCGGGCTCTAACAAAGCCCTATGCAAGCAATGCATTGCAAGCTTGCTTAAATCTGAGGCAGATTCCCCTTTAGCAAAGTTTTTGGGCTCCTTTAAAGAGGAAATGGCGTCGACCTTTAAGTCCCTCCGGGAGTTAATCACTGACGTGGGATCAGCTGCAGCTGCCTCCACGAGTAAAACAACTATAATCTCATCCTCACCATGCCTTACAACACCCAGCTCAGGGGAGCCCCGTATGGTCAGGGAGCCTAGCCCCACGTTGATTAGTCCCGAATCCTCTGACACTGACTCGGGTCAGGAAGAGGATCAAGCAGCATCTAAAGCCTCAAAATATAGATTATCTCTCGAGGAAGTAGATGAGCTAATGGGGGCTATCTATGATACGCTGGAAATTGAGGAGGAAGAAACTCAGTTATCCAGACATGATCAAATGTATGAGGCTCTGGGGAAAAAGAAAGCAAGGGTTTTCCCTATACATAAGGTGCTTTCTGACCTTGTCCTTAAGGAGTGGTCTGAACCAGACAAGAAGGTTTTCTTTCCTAAATCCCTTAAGAGAAGGTTCCCTTTTGATGAGAGCCCAGAGGCGGTCTGGAATAAAAATCCAAAACTAGACACCCCTCTGTCCAAAATCTCAAAGCAGGCTGATCTGGCCTTTGAGGATATGGGCCACCTGAAAGATCCCATGGACAGGAGAACAGACATTGTCTTAAAGAGGGCCTGGGATGCCTCTATGGCAGGCTTAAAACCAGCTCTAGCCACTTCCTGTGTAGCTAGAAACCTGGAGTTCTGGTTATCGCAACTACAAGAACACTTAAAGGCAGGCACTCCTAGGGGGGAGCTTTTGAAATCCTTCCCTATGCTTTTTAAGGCCACCAGTTTCATCTCTGACGCCTCCACGGACTCCGTTAAATTTACGGCTAAATCTGCAGCACTTTCAGTGGCAGCAAGGAGGTCAGTATGGATGAAAACCTGGGGGGGAGACACGGCGTCTAAAACCCGCCTGTGCAGCGTCCCTTTTACAGGAGACTTAGTCTTCGGGCCTGAATTAGACTCCGCCTTAGAAAGGACGGCGGACAAAAAAGAAAACCTTTCCCGCAAAAAAGAAAAATTTTCAAAGAAAATTTTTTCGTCCCTTTAAGGAACCCTCTAAATCAGAGAAGAGTTCAACCCCCAAAAAGCATTGGTCGGGACATAAAGGGAAAGAAAAAGGGGGCATACTGTTTAGCCGCCCCAATCAGGATCCCAAACCCCAGTGACGTCAGGGTTCCTGTGGGAGGAAGATTAAGCAAATTTCTTCCTCAATGGGAAGAGACAACCTCGAACGAGTTTGTCTTAAATATAATAAAAAGGGGTCATGCGCTGGAATTTCACAGCAACCCTCCTTCCAAGTTTCTGGTGACAAAGCTTCCAAGTCACTCAGAAAAGGCCAGGGCCTTACCTTTACTAATAGGGGAAATGGTAGATCAAGAAGTATTGACACCAGTCCCGATTCAGGAACAAGGGGACGGTTTTTACTCGCACATCTTTGTGGTAAGAAAACCGTCAGGGAGATTCAGACTAATTATGAACCTCCGTCCACTGAATCGCTCCATCCGTTACAAGAGATTTCGGATGGAGTCCATTTATTCCATAAAGAATCTCCTGCAGAAAGAGACATTTATGGCAACCCTGGACCTAAGGGATGCTTATCTGCACATTCCAATAAGGGAGGAATGCCAGAAATTTCTTCGAATGGCAGTGCAGATAGACACAAAGGTTTACCACTTTCAGTGCAGAGCACTTCCCTTCGGTCTATCATCCTCTCCGAGAATCTTTACCAAGGTTCTCGGAGAGGCTTTAGTTCCTCTGAGGCTTCAATCAGTCTCAATTATCCCCTACCTAGACGATCTGCTCCTAACAGCCCACTCAGAGAGTCGTCTTTCTCAGGACCTAGAATTGACTCAACTCAGTCTGAGTCGATTAGGGTGGATTGTCAGTCAGGAGAAATCCAAGACAACCCCAACACAGGAGATCCTGTATCTGGGGTACTGGATCAAGTCTGTAGATCAGAAAATTATACTGCCGGAAGAAAAGATTTTGAATCTGTGGCAGAGAATATCTTTTCTTCAATGCAGCCCCAAGTGTACGGTGAGGGAAGTAATGTCGGTCTTAGGTCTTATGACGGCAGCCATTCCAGCCGTACAATGGGCCAGGTTCCATCAAAGAGAACTTCAGGGTTTTCTGTTAGAACAATTAAAAGGCAGAGATCTGGAGGAGGAGGTATCGATCCCCTCAAGGGTAAAACGCTCCCTCTGGTGGTGGAAGGACAGGGAGAACCTAAACAAAGGGGTTCATTGGGTCCTTCCTATCACTTCAACACTAACAACGGATGCGAGCAGTTGGGGCTGGGGAGCCCACCTAGGCTCAAGCTGGGTCCAGGACAAGTGGACCCCGGAGGAGAAATGTTTCTCTTCCAATTGGAAAGAACTAACAGCAATCCTGAGAGCTGTTCTAGCTTTCCACCCCGCAATACAGGGTCACCATCTACAAGTCCGTTCAGACAATACGACGGCTGTAGCATACATAAACAAACAAGGAGGAACCAGAAGTCCTCGTTTGATGGTGGTAGCCAGACGCATTCTCCAGTGGGCAGAAGCCAATCTGGAATCCATTTCTGCAGTTCACCTGAAAGGGGCGCTGAACAACAAGGCGGACTTCTTGAGTCGACAAAAGATTTCGAACCAAGAATGGTCCTTACACCCAGAGGCATTCAATCTCATAACAGCTCACTGGGGAGAACCAGAGGTAGACCTTTTTGCGAGCAAGAAAAATGCAAAGGTTCCCAATTTTTTCTCGCTAAACCCAGGAGATCAACCCCTGGCGGTAGATGCCTTGCAAACTCCATGGACTTTCAGTCTGGCGTATGCATTTCCCCCTCTTCATCTCATTCCGAGGGTCCTAGCAAGATTCCTCAAGGAGAAAACCTGTTTGATTCTAGTAGCACCTTTTTGGCCCAGGAGACCGTGGTTCACAACGTTGCTACAATTGACAGACTGTCCGCCTCTAAGACTTCCCTACAGACAGGACCTCCTGTCGCAGGGACCTCTTTACCATCCGCAGGTCGCCACACTGAAGCTGTCAGCGTGGTTACTGAGGAGGAAATCTTAAGGAGTAAGGGCCTGTCAGACGAGGTAATTGCGACCTTACTACAGAGTCGCAAACCAGTCACGAGAGCTATTTACAAAAAAGTCTGGAAAAAATTCAATAGCTGGCTGAATAGCCGGGACATAAATACGGCTAATATTCTACAGTTTTTACAGGAAGGTGTAAACAAGGGTTTAACCCTAAGTACTATTAAAGTACAGATAGCTGCCTTAAGTGTATACCTAGATGAACGCTTACAGGAAAATCCTTTTGTCGCTAGATTCTGTAAGGCAGTCGCTAGACGCAAGCCAGTCAGAATCACAAAAGTCCCATCCTGGGATTTAGCAGTTGTGCTAAAGGCTTTCTTGGGGTCACCCTTTGAGCCTATCTCAGAGGCCTCCCTAAGGCTTATTACATTTAAGACAGTTCTCCTGGTGGCAATCACTTCAGCCCGTAGGGTCAGTGAAATCCAAGCACTTTCCATCAGGGAACCATTCCTACAGATCCTAGAAGACAGAGTCATTCTAAAGACAGACCCTGGGTTCTTACCAAAGGTAGCATCTAGCTTCCATAGGTCCCAAGATATTGTCCTCCCTTCATTTTGTCAAAATGCAGCAAATGAGAAAGAGGAACGTTTTCATTTATTGGATGTGAGGAGGTGTATTCTAGAATATCTTAAAATAACAAATCCATTCAGAATCTCAGACTCCCTTTTTGTCCTTTTTTCCGGACAGCGTAGGGGACAGAAAGCTTCAAAAGTAACCATAGCTAGATGGATTAGGCTAGCTATAGCAGAGGGGTATAAGGCCTTGAATAGAGATCCTCCTGAGGGTGTTAAAGCTCACTCCACAAGAGCGTTGTCTGCATCCTGGGCAGAAAGAGCTGGTGCCACCCCGGAGCAGGTATGTAAAGCAGCCACATGGTCAAGCTTTTCCACCTTTACAAGGCATTACCGACTGGACTTAATGTCTAGTCAGGATCAGGCCTTTGGGAGGAAAGTCCTCCAGGCCGTGGTCCCCCCCTAATCTGGTAAGTACTTGGGGATCCTCTCAAGGGCTGTCCTGGAAGAACACTTGGGAAAACTGGAGTTAGTACTTACCGGTAACTCCTTTTCCGGTGGTCTTCCAGGACAGCACGATCCCACCCTTTATTTGATTATAGTGATGTACTAATGTTATTACCTGTTATGGTTTATATGTTTTTCAGTTCCATCCTTCGGTTCTTGGTGAATGACTGACCAGGGACCTGAGGGACCGCCTTTTGAACTGTGGCAATGTGTTTCCTGTGTCGATGGGAGGAGCTCCATCTCTCAAGGGCTGTCCTGGAAGACCACCGGAAAAGGAGTTACCGGTAAGTACTAACTCCAGTTTTTCCTTTCCTGGAGCCCATTCTTGGCAGCATACATGTGGTAGTATGCCGCCATGTTGGCACCAGCAAAGTATAATTTCACCCCATCCCTGGCGTTTTGTCTAGTGCAAGTTTGAGTGAATGCTAACTTCTGTTTGGCTGATACAAGTCCACAGACACTTTGTTTCTCTAGTGAACACTGAAATAAAGTGAACCTGTTGAAAACTTCACAAGTGAAAAAACAGTTGGACAGCAAAATCTTTCAGCACATATTTTCCATTTATTATGTGTAAGCCCCCGAAAAGAAATCTGAATCAGAATTTGTTTAGGTATCGATGGTCCCTTTCCTGCCTCCCTGATGTGGGACCATTGTATTGTGGGTATTGGGTCTGTTCTATTTTTTTATTTTTTTTTATAACATTACAGATTTATACATTACATTCTGTGTGTGTGTGTGTGTGTGTGTGTGTGTGTGTATCTCTACCCTCTCTATCTCTAGACTATATTAGCAAAAGTATTGGGACGCTTGCCTTTATACACGCACATGAACTTTAATGGCCTCCCAGTCTTAGTCCATAGGGTTCAATATTGAGTTAGCCCACCCTTTGCAGCTATAACAGCTTCAACTCTTCTGGGAAGGCCGTCCACAAGGTTTAGGAGTGTGTTTATGGCAATGTTTGACCATGCTTCCAGAAGCATTGTGAGGTCAGACACCGATGTTGGACAAGAAGGCCTAGGTCGTAGTCTCCGCTCTAATTCATCCCAAAGGTGTTCTATCTAGTTGAGGTCAGGACTCTGTGCAGGCCAGTGAAGTTCCTCCACCCCAAACTCACTCATCCCATGTCTTTATGGACCTTGCTTTGTGCACTGGTCCAAATTATTTGGTGGAGGGGGGGTTATGGTGTGGGGGTTGTTTTCAGAGATTGGACTTGGCCCCTTTGTTCTGGTGAAGGGAACTCTTAAGGGATATGTGCTCAACCTATGGCCCTCCAGCTGTTGCGGAACTACTAGTCCCATGAGGCATTGCAAGGCTGTCAGTTAAATAAGCATGACTCCAAAAGGCAGAGGCATGATGGGATTTGTAGTTCCGCAACAGCTGGAGGACCACAGACTGAGCACTTATGTCTTAAGGCCTCAGCATACCAAGACATTTTGGACAATTTCATGCTCCCAACTTTGTGGGAACCGTTTGGGGATGACCTCTTCCTGTTTCAACACGACTGCGCACCAGTGCACAAAGCAAGGTCCATAAAGACATGGATGAGCGAGTTTGGGGTGGAGGAACTTGACTGGCCTGTACAGAGTCCTGACCTCAACCCGATAAAACAATTAGAGCGGAGGCTGCAAGCCAGGCCTTGTGCATCATCAGTGCCTGACCTCACAAATGCGCTTCTGGAAGAATGGTCAAACATCCCCATAGACACACTCCTAAACCTTGTGGACAGCCTTCCCAGAACAGTTTAAGCTGTTATAGCTGCAAAGGGTGGGCCAACTCAATATTGAACCCTACAGACGAAGACTGGGATGCCATTAAAGTTCATGTGCGTGTAAAGGCAGCCGTCCCAAAAAATCTGTCGCTGTTCTCAAGCTTTTTGCAATCTAAGGTCCCTATTCTAAAGTCCCTATCAAACATGCTAGGGCCAGTTTTATAACCTGGAGCCAAATAACTTACCAGCATGTCTTTGGAGTGGGGGAAGCAACCGGAGTAGTTGAGGGAAGCCCATGCAACCACAGGGAGAACATGCAGACAGTGTCCTATCCAGAATGTGAACCAAGGCCCCCAGTGCTGAAAGGCAGAAGTGTTAACCATTAAGCCACTGTAGGAAGAAGTGTTGTCACATTGCTGCAGTGATTTATAGAAAAACAAATGGCCTGAGCTGGTAGGTTATGTGGCCAGTTCCCTCCTACAACTGTAGTGAAGTATTTTCTTAGACCTGTTATCCTTCCTCTGCAGGTGCCCAATCTGAAGGAGATCCTCCTGATCGGGTTTTACCAGCCAAATGAAGCTCTCAGTCGTTTCCTGGTCACAGCACAGCAGGAGTTTAAAGTCGCTATCCGGTGAGCATTCATTTGCTTTTATAAATTCATTTTATTTGTTTGCAGATCTGTAAAATAATAACCATATTTAGGAGGATTTACTTATATGGAACTAAGTAGAAGTTCTTTGGAAATGGATAGCCACAAAGTAAAGGATGGTGCTCCTTTTTTAAATGCTGAATTTCCCATCCATTTTTTCGGGTAATACTCCTTGGAGAATAACATTTCTATTGTGTCTTTGGTCTCCCTTTTCATAACTGAGGTCTCTTTGCAGACCCATGGTATGAACGTGTGTTCTTTGTTCCAGGTACCTTCAGGAATATTCAGCTCTGGGCACTGGTGGCGGCATATATCACTTCCGGGACCAGATCCTCTCCGGCGGGCCACAGGCCTTCTTTGTCATGAATGCAGATGTGTGCTCGGAGTTCCCTCTCCTGCAGATGTTGGAGTTCCGGAAACAGCATGAAAACACGCACAGTTACATCATGCTGGGGACAACGGTAAGAGGGGCTGCTGGTACAAAAACATCCTATATTTGTAGAAATTGTATTATATAGTGTAAAAAGTACAATTGCTCTTGCAAGTCTGCTTAGCTCAATCTTAGCACAATCTCTCTTCAGGGCTGCTATAAAACACTAATGTGGCTCTAAAGACTGAAGATTTTATACCCCCCCCCAATAATATTTACCCGAGCCCCATCGCGATCCAGCAATGTACACATTGACTCTCCCTCCTCATCGGCTGCCGCTGCTGTGTCATCACGGCCAGAGAAGAGAGGCAGGGGCTGAGCAGTGGCTGTGTGTGTGAATGGACACACAGAGCAGCGGCTTTGGAGCGAGCCTGCTTGTGTTCCCCCATAGAAAGCTGTTTGCTTTCAGGGCACTTGGCAGGAGGGAGGGGCCAGAAGTGCTGGCGGGGGGACCTGAGAAGAGGAGGATCATGGCTACTTGTTGCAAAACCATTGCACTATTCTGTATAAGATGTTTGAGTGTGTGGTGTGTTTTTTTATTTATTTATTTATTTTTTTAAACCTTGCCTTTAAGAGCACCGTGTGTTTCAGGGGTCATCAACCTTTCCACCTTCAGACCTCAGATCAGCCTCAATTCCTGCTCCATCAGAAGTGCAGAGGTTTTACATTTATACTTGCTGCAGTTGGCAGTTCCACTAGCTGAAGTAAGAGGGTAGGCAGGCAGGCTGACTGATTAGTCGTAGGTGGGCCCACACAGGAGGAACATCAGACAGACCTTTCTCAAACTTCATGTAGGGGGGTGAGTTATGGGTGTAGAAGGACAGGACAGTCCAGCCTATGGAGCCGTCAATTGCAGCCTATGGCAGCATTTGTAGGGAACAGGGGTCCACTGGAGGGTCGTCCGGCCAGCTAGTCTAAGCTTGTGCGCATTCAACATGATGATATTCCAGCTGCCACTGAATGCCATTGTGTACCTGCTCTGTGCCTTGGGTTGCCTATCCCTGGTGTACTTGGAGGGGAGATTCTAAATGAAAACAACATAAAGGCAAACGCTGGAGAGTTCATTATCTGATGCAGTTGTACATAGTACCCAATCAGCTTCTAAGACCCCTTTCACACCACACCGCCCATAGCGTGGGCGGTAAAACGCTGCTATTTTTAGCGGCGTTTTACCGCTGGATTTGCGGTGCATTTCAGCCGCTAGCGGGGCGCTTTCACCCCCGCTAGCGGCCGAGAAAGGGTTAAAACCACTGGCAATACGCCGCAATAGCGGCGTTTTGCCGGTGGTATTACAGCGCTGCCCCATTGATTTCAATGGGGAGCAGCGGTGGAGGAGCGGTAAACACACCGCTCCTTCACCGCTCCAAAGAAGCTGCTGGCAGGACTTTCCCTGACGTCTTGCCAGCGCAAAGCTGTAGTGTGAAAGCCCTCGGGCTTTCACGCTACAAACAATGGTGCCGCTTTTTTAGGGCGGATTGCAGGCGCTATTTCTAATGCTGTAGCGCCTGCAAAACGCCCTGGTGTGAAAGAAGTCTAACTTCAGCTTGTTTGTTTTAAGCTTTGACAAACAAAAATAGAAGCCTCTTTCTATGAAGAGCTGCACCAGCTTTTGCACTCTCCAGTTTTAGTAAATCAACCCTCGGAAGTGAAATTTCCATATTCATTTCTTTTTAAAAAGAGTGGTGTTTAAAATTTTATATATATATATATATATATATATATATATATATATATATATATATATATATATATATATATATATATATATATATATATATATATATATATATATATATATATATATATATATATATATATAATATACAATATACATACCACCTTGCTTGCAGTGATGCTGGACAGGTGTCCTGGGATCAGCCTATCGCAGTTAAAACTGTAGTAGACCTTTTTTAGTTCAGTGACTAATTCCTTTAAGGCTGGGTTCACACTATCAGGAATTGGATGCAGGTTTCCCTGCATCCAATTCGCACGTCGGGTGATTGTGACCAGCTCTCAATGGAGCCGGTTCACACGTCTCGGACGGCCGCGGAGCAAACTGCACAGGTGTCCTGTGCATCTTCTGGTCTGTTTTGGGTCTGAATTCGGCCCTGAAACTGAACAGGGACGCCCCAGACCCCTGCTGTGAGCCACTCCGCACGCCAGTGTGAACCCAGCCTCAAACATAAATAGTTTGATCAAGCAGTTTTTAATGTTTTACTGTTGGTGGTGTGTTTTTTTTTTTTTCTTGTTTTATAGCTGGATAATATATACATGATCCAGCACATAGCTGCCGCCCTGTAGCAGTAAAACTGCTACAGGGCAATCAGCAGGTGATTAATGAAAAACTGAGCTTATTTCTGCAATCATTTGTCCCATTCCAGGCAACCTGATAAGTTCCCTTGACAGGCCACTCCCAACTCACTTATACTCTCATTTGTTTTCCACACCCTTAATCTGTTGGGAGTTCTGAGTCTAATCTACGGCACACTCTGTATAGGAGATTACAGAAGGTTAATTCCCTTCTTCCCCAACCCCACACTACAGTTTCTGGTCCTGGTGATTAGCAGAGTACATTTGATGATGTGTACTTGCTGAAAAAATGCTATGGTCCTTCCCCCAAATGACTAGAATTTTAAGCAATTTTTTTTTCACTATTTAACAGGTCCTAATTAAAATAGCGCGATATACCGGGACTGCAAAAGCTGAACCACAATAGAGCGGGGGTTTACTGTATACACTGCTCCTGCCCATTGAAATCAATGGGGCAGTGCGGCTATACCACCGGCAAAGCGCCACCGTGGGTGGTTTTAACCCTTTTTCGGGCGCTAGCAGGGGTTAAAACCACCCAGCTTGTGGCCGAATAGCGTTGCTAAAATGGCGCTAAAAATAGCTCAGTTTTACCGCCAACACCGATCCCGCCCCAGTGTGAAAGGGGCCTTAGTAAACCTCCTCCACATTGTCAACAACTTCTAGCAGCTGGGTAGATTTCTGCTTGCTTCCTATTCAAGCAAGCATCAACTATGCCAAATATTTGCAATGGGAGCACAGGCAACAATAACTACTTGACCCCCACTCTAAAACCGAAAACAATGAAACTACAAATACTTGTTACTGGTGGTGTGTTATTTATTTTTTATTTTTTCATTGTTTTATTAATGAAACCTAAATAGTTGTCTTTAATACAACCTTTTATTTTCTGACAGGCAAACCGGACGCAATCCCTGAATTACGGCTGCATTGTGGCAAATGCAGAGACTCAGGAGGTAATGTGATTTCTTCATCCCTGGGGTCTTCCATTGACTCTGCTATATTTGGCAGAATCTGGGGTCTGTATAATCAAATAGTGACGGTGTATCTGAACACGACAAATTGAAAACACAGATTTTCCTTTTTAATATTCAAAGCAAACTCCCTCATCCATCCATGTATTCTATATTGTTGAGAAATCACATTGAAAATGCCTCATTTCTAGCCGCAGCCATCTTGAGTAAGGGCAGTTGAGTCATGTAGCATTTACTTCCTGGAATCCATCTGCCCCTGGCACAGGTATACAGACAGGAGGGTGTCCTTCGCTTAGAAAGCCCACCTGCCAGAAGTTTAAAAAAAAATGCCCATGCAGACTCCTGAGATGTATGACATAATTTTAGCCTAGGCCAGACACCAGGAGGGGCATGAAAAAAAGTAAAAAAAAAATAAAGTTTAAAACAAGTAAATATAATATACTTTCCTATCATCTATTTACTAATGTTAGCAGCATAAGGATTAAAAATAGTTCATGTTGTTCGAGAGCGTTTAGTTATGTGTTGAGGCACAAGTATCTGCTATGCTCATCTCCCCCATCAGCGATTCTGCAAGCATCCCCTCAGTCTCCTTACAGGTTTGACATCTACGACCATCTCGATTGGCTGGCCAGCGCATCTCAGTATTAAGAAGTTTGCAAGCAGGCAGGCAAGAAGCTTTTATTGCGGAAGAGATGAAGTATTTCTGTTCTGACGTAAAAAGCCTGCTTGCTTGTAGATGTTTTGTTAAGGTAACGTTCTGCTTTAGGCTGGGTTCTCACTATTGTGAATTGGATGCGGGCTCTCTCTATAGAGCCGGTTCACACATCTCTGCAGCGGCTCTGGTGCGAATCGCAAAGGAGTCCTGTGCGTCTTTTGGTCTGTTTTCAGCAAAAAATTCGGGCTTAAATCTGACCTGAAACGGTGAATGAGGATGCAGCGGACCCCTGCTGTGAGCCGCATGCAAAGATAGTGTGAACCCAGGCTTAAGCAGAAGTGAAAAGAGTTTTAAAAAGGTACTGTTTTTTTTTTTTTTTTTTTTTTTTTTACTGACTTTTTTCTTGAACACAAAAAAAAATTAAAAATCAATGGGTTGATTTACTAAAGGTGAATAAACTGGACTTTGAAAGTGAAATTGCACCCTGCAATATCATTTGCTTCAGAGCTTACTACAGGAAGTGACGCTCTGCTGACTTCCATCATTCAATCATGTGCAAGCAAAAATGCTTATATATATATTATAATATTTTCCCCCCTTACATGTGATTGGATTTTCTTTGCAAAATGCAGCTTGACTTCATTTACTAAGCTCTGGAGCCAATGCCCTTACAGAGTGCTGCTGCACTTGCAAAGTGCATAGTCTATTTGCCTTTAACCACTTGCCAACTGCACATATACTTTGGCAAAGTGATTCGTTCCTGCGAAACGCCGTGCCTGTACATCGGCTCCTTTAAGAGCCATAGCAGCCATGCGTGATCGTCGCAAGCCACCCGTGATCGCAATCACAAGAGCCAGAACGGGAAACGGTGTGTGTAAACCCACAAATCCTCATTCTGACAGGAGAGAAGAGACAGATCTGCTGTTTGTAGTAATTACGAACAGCAATATGTCTCCTCCTCCAGGCAGTCCCCATCCTCCACATTTAGAAACGCATGAAATAACATACTTAACCCCTTGAGCGCCCCCTAGTTTTAACTCCTTCCCTGCCAGTGACATTTACACAGTAACCAGTGCATTTTTATAGCACTGATCGCTGTATAAATGTCAATGGTCCCAAAAATGTGTTGAAAGTGTCCGATCTGTCTGCCGCAATGTCTCAGTCCCGCAAAAAATATATTTGTTTATTGAGGATTTTTTTTTTAATGTACTAACAGTTAAGCTTCATACACACAATATGAAAATTGGATGAAAAATACCACTTTTGAAGTGTTCGTGCATATGAGCGTATCATTTTTTTATTTATTTTTTGGTGGGGGAGTGGATCTTGAGTGGGAGTTCCCACACTTTTTTCCCCAGGACTTGACCCCTGACTTTGATGCATGCAGGTCTCTGGTGCCCAGCAGTTGGTGTATAACTTCTCCATGCCTCTCTGCAGGTCCTGCATTATGTGGAGAAGCCCAGTACGTTTGTCAGTGACATCATAAACTGCGGCATTTACCTCTTCTCACCGACGATATTTCAGCACATCGCAGAGGTCTTTCAGCGCAATCAGCAGGATGTACAGCTGTGAGTTCACCTGTTCCTCACCTTGCTCCGCCTGCAGCACCCCCACTCCCTGCATCTCTTTTCCGCCCTCTCTAGCCATCAATTTTTTTTTTTTTTCATTTACATTCATTCTTTCTCTTTCTCTCCTCGGCCTCTGTGTCCCTCGTTCCTCCTGCATGCTGGGCCAGTTGTTCCTGCATCAGGTGAGTGCTGTGTGTGGCACAGACACATGGCATGAGCACTGGGGGTGATTGTGGTGTTGGCAATATAGACCTATCCAATGTTTTCCTTAAAATCACACCAGCACCCCATGTATTCCACCTTGCATGATTACACATTGTAATATGTTCCACACTGGAAACCTCCTCCTAATTTTTCTATAGGGATAGTAAAAACATGTTTGCATAACATTTAATAGCTTGTCCACTCTTAAAAGACCCAGTGTTATTTCTTATAATGTAGCTTATCCATTCACTAGAGACCAGTGGCATCACATCAGTGTGAATGCATCCTATCCATTCACTAGTAACTGCTGACCTCCTCTAAGAATGGAGCCTATCCGTTCACTAGTAACATCAATGAGAATGGAGCTTATCCATTCACTAGTAACATCAATGAGAATGGAGCCTATATGTTCACTAGTAACTGGTGACATCACTGAGAATGAAGCCTATCCATTCACTAGTAACATCAATGAGAATGAAGCCTATCCATTCACTAGTAACATCAATGAGGATGCATTCTATCCATTCACTATAGAGTCAGAGACTGGTGCCATAATGGAAAATGTGGTCTATCCATTCACTAGAGACCACTGACATCAATGCACTGAGAATGCAGCCTATCCCTTAGTTGGAGGCTGGTGACATCACTGAGAATGCAGCCTATCCGTTAGCTAGAGACTGGTGACATCACAGATAAGGAAACCTATCCAGCTATTAGAGACCACAGACATCACTGAGAATGGAGCCTATCCGTTCACTAGTAACATCAATGAGAATGCATTCTATCCATTCACTAGAGACAGAAACCGATGCCATAATGGAAAATACATTCTATCCATTCACCAGAGATCAGCAACATCATGGAAAATGTAGTCTCCATTCACTAGAGACCACTGACATCATTGGGAGTGCAGCCTATCCCTTAGCTGTAGACTGGCGACATCACAGATGAGGAAACCTATCTAGTTATTAGAGACCACAGACATCACTGAGAATGCAACTCCTCCATTTACTGGAGATCAGTCCCATCACTTAGAACACAGCCCTACCCAGTTAGTGGAGACCCATAACCTCACCGAGAATGCGTTTTGCCATGTCACCTTGCTCACTGAGATATTTGCCGTGTTATCTTACAATCGACCTCCCCTTTGTCCACTATGCTCACAGCACTCCCTCTATCCAGCTGCCGGGTGCAGAATTATCTGGCGTTGCTCTAAGTAATTGATTTGTCCTCTTATTTTTACTCAGTGAGGAGAACTCGAGTTGGCAGCGGGTTGAAGTTATACGGCTGGAGCAGGATGTCTTCACCGCTCTTGCTGGAAGAGGTCATCTGTATGTGTATAAAACGGATGGATTTTGGAGTCAGATTAAGTCGGCAGGGTAAGTGAATGATCCCAATTTGGACTATCCAAACATCATATATAGCTGGATAAGATTTTGGCAGGAAAATATTTTGTGCTTTATTGGAATCTCTTCTACATGTTGTACAACTGTGTGTTACGATCCGGGACAACTGCAGGAAAATTAAAAGCTAAAACATTATTTAAAGTTGCAAGGTTTTATATATGAGCCGTTACATTGAGCTAACCGGGAGTTATTTTCCTTTGGTGTTTTGCTGCAGTTCCGCTATTTACGCCAGTCGTTTATACCTAAGCCAGTATCGCAGAACACACCCAGAGAGGCTCACCCAAACCAATGAAGGAGGACCGACAATCATCGGTAATGTAAACTTTATTATTGCTCTACTCATCACCATGACTTCTTAGGAGGTTTACCAACCTGCAGCTATATGCTAATTTTAAACCCCATAGTGACTGAGGGTAAAAAAATGTTTTTATCATCTAAGGAAAACTGACCCAAAATAGTAAAAAAAAAAAAAAAAAAAAACTGTCTATTTCTTGCTATTGTCATACTTGCCACCAAAGGACAACCCAACATAAAGGCACAGAAACAATGGTGCACATTTTGCATTTTTTATTCTACCTAAAACACAATGGGGGAGATTTACTAAAAGCGGAGAGTGCAAAATCTGGTGCAGCTCTGCATGGTAGCCAATTTTTTTGGTCAAAACTTGACAAAGTTTTGAACAAAGCTGAAGTTAGACGATGATTGGCTGCCATGCACAGCTGCACCAGATTTTGCACTCCATTTTTAGTAAATCGACCTCACTGACACTAATTGACTACCCAAAATGTACTGACTTTGAACTTTTACCCTAACACTAACCCTGACATTGACCTAGATCAAACCTTGATCTAGCTATTTATTTTTATTTATTTTATTTTTTTCAAAATGTTTATTATTTTACAATTTTGTTTGTTTACATCTTTTCCCCCTGTAATCAGAGAAGGATGCAATGCATTTTTCTCTCCATTCAGGGGGAAAAAAAAAACACATAGTGACTGATCACTATGATAGCCAATCAGAGGCTATCACAGCAATCAGGTGAATGGGAAAGGGGGGGTCCCGATCCTTAGTACAAGACCCAGGGCTCTCGGTGACAGCCAGGTCTCTGTGGTAGGAGCGCACTCCCAGCCGCATGCAGCGCGCTCCTTGCACAAAGATAGTTATGCATATATGCGGTCTCGTGTATAAAGGCCCACCTCCGTGAGACCATATATGTGTACTGCGGAAAGAGGTTGAAGCATATCTAAACTGAAAGTAATAAATGTTATATAGTGCAGCTTACCAGTCCTTGGATGTAGCGACTGCATTTGTTTTTTTTCTCTCAGACTTGCTTTCCTTTACTCTCACCTGGTGATCCTGGCAGTTACATATTTTCTATTCTAGAGGGACAAAGCTCACTCACTGTATTGTTTATCCACTTGCCGACCGCCGCACGACGATGTACGTCGACAGAATGGCACGGGCAGGCATATGGGCGTACCTGTACGTCCCTGCCTTCCCGCGGGTGGGGGGCCCGATCGGGCCCCCCCCCCCCCGGTGCCAGCGGCGGTCGGTATCCGTGCAGGAGCGATCCGGGATGAGGGGGTGGCCATTCATTCATGGCCACCCCCTCGCGATCGCTCCTGACGAATGGGAGTGAAGCATTGCATCACTTCCTCTCCTGTAATGTAAACACAGGAGAGGAAGTGATGTAATCTCTCCTCCGTGTCGGTATTTTTCGTTCCGGCACCGAGGAGAGAGGATCGGTGAGTTGCACCAACACGACACTTCACAGTAGAACATGCCAGGCACACTCACACCCCCCCTTTACCTCCCGATCACCCCCCAATTACCCCTGCCCCCCCCCAGTCACAGTGACACCAATTGCATTTTTATTTTTTTTGCATTGGTGTCATTTGTGACTGTAATAACTGTTAGGGCAGTTAGGGTTAGCCCCCTTTAGTTCTAATGTACCCCCCTAACCCCCCCAATAAAGGTTTAACCCTGTGATCACCCCCCGTCGCCAGTGTCACTAAGGCTGGGTTCACATTGCAGCGGTTTATGAGAACGGATGTGATTCGCACCGCACTGCAGTGCAAATCATATCCGATCTCTGTGCGATTCGAGTTCAGCCATTCGCCGCACCCGCCGCAAATTCGCACGGGACCCTTTTTTTGGTCCGCAGCAGAATCGGATCGCATGGGTGTTCACACCATGCGATCCGAGTTTGCAGATCGCACTGCGATATGCGAACTGATCTGGGGGTGTCATTAACATTTCACTGACACTCCCAGCAGGTTGCATTGGGCAGTGTGAACTGCCGCCGGGAGGCATGCGATGCGGGAACCCGCCGCGGATTCGTGGCGTTCCCGCATCGCTCCAGTGTGAACCCAGCCTAATAAGCGATCATTTTTCTGATCGCTGTATTAGTGTCACAGGTGATGCTAGTTAGGCAGGTAGGTATTTAGGTTCGCCGCAGCTTTTTATAGCGCCAGGGACCCCCATATACTACCGCATAAAGCCCCCTAATTGCCCCCTAGTTAACCCTTTCACCAGTGATCACCATATAACTGTTACAGGTGACGCTGGTTGGTTAGTTATTTTTTTATAGTTTCAGGGCACCCGCCATTTATTACCTAATAAAGGTTTAACCCCCTGATCACCCGGCGGGTGTCATTTGTGACTGTAATAACTGTTAGGGCAGTTAGGGTTAGCCCCCTTTAGTTCTAAGGTACCCCCCTAACCCCCCCCAATAAAGGTTTAACCCCGTGATCACCCCCCGTCGCCAGTGTCACTAAGGCTGGGTTCACATTGCAGCGGTTTATGAGAACGGATGTGATTCGCACTGCACTGCAGTGCAAATCACATCCGATCTCTGTGCGATTCGAGTTCAGCCATACAGATAGTATGGCTGAATTTGCGTCGCACCCGCCACAAATTCGCACGGGACCCTTTTTTTGGTCCGCAGCAGAATCGGATCGCATGGGTGTTCAGTTTGCAGATCGCACTGCGATATGTGAACTGATCTGGGGGTGTCATTAACATTTCACTGACACTCCCAGCAGTTCGCATAGGCAGTGTGAACTGCCGCCGGGAGGCATGTGATGCGGGAACCCGCCGCGGATTCGTGGCGTTCCCGCATCGCTCCAGTGTGAACCCAGCCTAATAAGCGATCGTTTTCCTGATCGCTGTATTAGTGTCACAGGTGACGCTAGTTAGGCAGGTAGGTATTTAGGTTCGCCGCAGCTTTTTATAGCGCCAGGGACCCCCATATACTACCGCATAAAGCCCCCTGATTGCCCCCTAGTTAACCCTTTCACCAGTGATCACCATATAACTGTTACAGGTGACGCTGGTTGGTTAGTTATTTTTTTTATAGTTTCAGGGCACCCGCCATTTATTACCTAGTCTCACTAGTGTACCCCTAAATTTAGGGGTGTCTACTTTTCAAAATGGGGTCATTTGGGGGGGGTTTGTGCCATCTTGGCATTTTATGGCCTTCAAAACTGTAACGCCCTTAGAAAGCCTGAAGGCGGTGCTTGGTTTTCGGGGCCCCGTACGCGGCTAGGCTCCCAAAAAGTCCCACATATGTGGTATCCCCGTACTCAGGAGAAGCAGCAGAATTTATTTTGGGGTGTCATTTCACATATGCCCATAGCATGTGTGAGCAATATATCATTTAGTGACAACTTTGTGTAAAAAAAAAAAAAAAAAAAATGTTTTTGTCATTATTCAATCGCTTGAGGCAAAAAAATAAAATATTCAATGGGCTCAACATGCCACTTATCAATTTCCTTAGGGGGTCTACTTTCCAAAATGGGGTCATTTGGGGGGGTTTTGTACTGCCCTGCCATTTTAGCACCTCAAGAAATGAGATAGGCAGTCGTAAACTAAAAGCTGCGTAAATTCCAGAAAACGTACCTTAGTTTGTAGATTTGACAACTTTTGCGCAAACCAATAAATATACAGTTATTGACTTTTTTTTTACCAAAGACATGTGGCTGAATACATTTTGGCCTAAATGTATGACTAAAATTGAGTTTATTGGATTTTTCTAATAACAAAAAGTAGAAAATATCATTTTTTTTCAAAATTTGCGGTCTTTTTACGTTTATATCGCAAAAAATAAAAATCGCAGAGGCAATCAAATACCATCAAAAGAAAGCTCTATTTGTGGGAAGAAAAGGACGCAAATTTTGTTTGGGTACAACATTGCATGACCGCGCAATTACCAGTTAAAGCAGCGCAGTGCCAAATTGTAAAAAGACCTCTGGTCATTGACCAGCAAAATGGTCCGGTCTGAAAGTGGTTATGGAGGAGCAGTATTGTCGCCACATGCCTCTCCCCTAATGAATTCATAGAAGAAAGTTGATATTGTATAAGATTTCAGTTCAAGATTTGCAGGGAAAGTAAATACATCTTATCCCTGCTGACAAGACGGAGTTCTGCCTTATTTATATAGGCAGAGCTCTGTCCTGTATCTCTCTCCAGCGATCAGCAGGTGCCGGCAGTCATCAATTGGCCAGCACCCGCTGATCAGCTTCTGCTGTGACTAATCACGGCAGATGCGGTGTGTATATGCCTTCTATGCGGAAGTGCATAGGAGGCATATAAACTTCCCAATAAAACTTTTTTTTTTTTTTTTTTTTTTTTCTGATTATTCACCATTTTCACCAAGGGTATGACTCTAAAGGGTATGTCATTAACATTTCAACACAGCTTGTAGTCCCATGGCAGAATAATAAAAATGCAAAAATATATATCAACAGCAAGACCTCTGTAAAGCTGTGTAAATGAGAATAATGAAAAACAAAGTGTTAACATTAACCAAATAGTACCTAATATTGTTCCACAGAGGCGTAACTACAACCTTTAGGGCCCTGGTGCAAGAAAACATGAAGAGCCCCCCCCGGCCCGTGATCAGGGCTCTTCCCACTGATCCCCGGGGGGCCACTTACACTCATAGTGGGACCCTATATTATGGTCCCGCAGCGGGCCACCTTCCTGCCATCTTGGGGTGCCCCCACAGAACCTGTGTGACCCTGGTAGTTCTGGCACTGGTGTCAGTCATATTTTTATTTTGTTTGTTTTTATTTGGTACATATTTTTTTAGGACCCTCATTGGGGATGCTTTTCATATCTGAGGCATAGTAAACTGTTTACAATGCCTCAGATATGAATGAATGAATAAAAAAAAAAGTCAGTGGTCGGTACAGAGGGGGGTGGGCCAGGGAGGCAGCACAGGGGAAAGGGATAGGGAGGTGATGGGGTGGCATGTAGAGGAACCGATGCTCTCTATTTCCCTCCTGCAGCTGCTGAATGCCTGCGGGAGGGAGAAAAGGGGAAGTAGGCATTCAGCGGCTACATCGAGGGATTCCTACATGCCGTCCATCGCCCTCCTATCCAGGTGTGTGTGTGTGTGTGTGTATATATATATATATATATATATGTGTGTGTATGTATGTTATTATTTTACTTTTTTTTTTTTTTTTTTTATATATATTATAATGTATGTACTGTAAGTGCTCAATTGTCCATCACATCAGTGTAATATAAATTAAGCAGTTCAGAATAGTCCATCCATGTGCTGAAATTCATGCAATCCTCTTCGCAACCCCACGTGATAAGTGCAGAGCCTCCCACCTCTCCTTTGCACTCACCAACTCAAATCGCTTATCCACAATGATAAGCAACACTGCTTATGATGAACATGCAGTCTCCAGCAGAACTTCACTTCTCGCATCGACTCTCCCCTTTAATGAGCTTAAAGTGTTACTAAACCCAGGAGCCTGCATTCACTATATCTGGTCTCCCACAGTACACAGAACATGGAAATCCAATTATTTTAGCAAATATAAACTGCTAAATACCTTTTCTCATCAGCAGTCTTGTGACTTCTGTCAGTGCCCAGTCGAGCACTGGTTAAAGCTTGTAGGGGGAGTTTTCATTCTCCTCTGACTGTCCTATTAGGCTGCATGACCCTTGACACTCTGTGTGGACAGTGCTGGTTGGCCCTGTGCTGATAACATGCACCCTCCCAAAAATACCTCTAGCAGTACACGCCAAACTGAGCATGTGCAGAGTGCCCCCAATGCTCTGTACTATCAGCAGATAGATTGAGGATGGTAAAAGAAGAGGAGTATCAGAGCAAACCAGGATCAAACTGCCTTTTTACACAATGCGCAGGATTAACTCCTTAGATTCCACAGTGAGTAAAACGCACGTTTTACTGCATGCACAGACTGGTTTTACTGTTGTGGGTTTAGGAAACACTTTAACAAAAAGCCCCAGGCAAAGGAAAACTAATAATGTAATTCCATAAAAACACTTTAAAAAAAAAAAAAAAAAAATGAAATGCCACTCACAAATATAATCTAAAAGAAAGCCCATTCAAGCTATTAAGAAAGTGCAGAAGAAGCCATCAGTATGCTGCCCGCACTGCATCTCACCCGGTCCCCTCGCTCACTATCAGCGATACATCCCCTCTGGTTCCTGTGCAGTCTTCCCCCCCCCCCCCCCCGACTAGTTTTGTCTTCTGACTTTTTCGAAGGGATGGCCACACTGTGCACAGCAACACTAGTTTAAATACCCTCCTCCCCAGAGCAATTACCCCCATGAGCGCCATCAGTGTGACTCTGTAATTCAAGTGGAGATGAAAGCAGCAGAAAAAGGAGGAAGGGAACATTCATGTTTTGAGAAAATCACCTTTGACACCTAAAGAAGCCAATATATTGAGTCCGGGTCTGAAGTGTGCCCCTAGGAAGACCACGAGTACATTTTGATTTGTATGTGGACACACATAAGAGTATAATAAACCTCATTTTGAAATACCCCTTTTGGCATGTAATAGAATAGTTTACTTTATGAGGGGCTATCACTAGTGGTTTGAAGAATACATCCACTTACACACCCCCCCCCCACCTCCATTTCAAATAACCGTTATGTGGAGGTTTTTAAGAATTTACTTTTGAATGGTCTAGAAAAGATTGTCCCTAATGAACACGTCAACCCCAAATATATAAGGAAAGGGAATAGGAAGTCTGGAGAAGAGGAAGGGTGTTATTATACACCCCGCAGATAAGGGAGGAGGACTTGTGATTCTAGATAAAGGATTTTACTATTCCCAATTGTCTGAGATTTTAATAGACTGGAATACTTATGTGAGATTAACTGGGGATCCAGCAGATGATTATAAGAAGGAATTAGGCTCCATGCACACTGGGCTTAAATAAAACCAAAAAAAAAAAGCGCCTGTTCCCTTGGCAGAAAAAAACGCTCTTATAGAGCATTTTTGCATAGCTCCCAACTGTCCCTGATTTGGAACAAAGTCCCTCTGTTCTCCTCATTTTTGTGAAGTGGATACAACCTACAGGTACATTGTTTCATGCAGCCAGTCCGCCCTGCTGCAGTAAATGTGTGGTGGGTGCTCCGGAAGCAGTTAAATAATTCCTATATTCCAGGCTAGACAAATTCTAGCTTAAAATGAATTTGCAAAGCCTTACAGTCCGATGGTCCCTATCTAGTCCTATTGCGATTTGCTTTGTTGTGAATAAATGGATTCCAGGTAAAACGTGCTAAACCAATTATGAAAATTATTTGTTTTTACTTTATTTCTTTAGGAAATGTGTACGTTCACCCAACAGCCAAGGTTGATTCATCAGCTGTGGTGAGTGAAAGTGTAATTGGTTGCTACAAGAGAATGCATGATCTGTTGGATACATCAGGACTTTGGCTTCATTAGTGTAGGGGTAGAGGAATACACAGAAATTCCGACCATATTCTCACTCCCTCAAGCTTCCGTCCTGTTGTATGAGTGGCTACCTGAAGCTGCTTGCCTTTGTCACTCTACTCCAACATCGCCACTCCAACATCGCCACTCCAACATCGCCACTCCAACATCGCCACTCCAACATCGCCACTCCAACATCGCCACTCCAACATCGCCACTCCAACATCGCCACTCCAACATCACCAAAACCATTGCAGGACCAGTAATCCTGCATTGTAAGTAATGATGATGATGATGAGGGCCGGCCCACAGCCTGGGTTGGCCTGCCCCCACATCCTTGTTGGAGAGTGGGAAAGAGTGCCAGCTGCCAGGAGGACGAGGAATAAGTTACTTACAGCTGCTTATTCATTACCACTAGACAAGACGACCGTTTCATGGTTAGTAAGGTTGAATAAAGACACCAGTCCAACCTGAGTGCCTACAATTGTCCCTATCCCTATATATTGCACACTCACCTTTGTGCCTACACCCTCAATGAGCCCACAATCCAAGGTCCCCATTCATATACTAGGACCAATTTTGGACAGAAGCCAATTAACCTACCTGCATTTTTTTTGGATTGTTGGAGGAAGCCGGAGTACCTGGAGGAAACCCACGCAGGCACAGGGAGAACATGCAAACTCCAGGCAGGTAGTGTCGTGGTTGGGATTCAAACCAGTGACCCTTCTTACTGCTAGGTGAGAGTGCTAACCACTACACCACTGTGCCGCCCCATTTAAACCTTACAATGCGAAACACCCCACTGCAAGGGTCTTTTATGTTTAATTTTTTTTTTAACTGAACCCCGGAGTTCAGCTTTAATGTTCAGTAACTGCACCTTCATGATCTAGATAAAATGTAAAGTAATTGTTAACCCTGGCCTTTCTAAAACAACACATTCAGTATGAAAGGCAAAACATTTGTGTGTAAATATATATAAAAAAAAAAGATAAATATCTTCCCCAACCCCCCAGCCCCCCCTCCCCGCCTTTTTTTAAAAAAATTTTCCCCCTTTTAAGTGATCACATACCCTCTGCATAAGGAGCTCAGAGAGCTGGGGGAGGATAACCAGCAGCACACTGCTCTTCCCAGTAAAAGGCTGTGAAGGGAGGGGCATGTCATAACTAGTCTGATCATTGGAGGAGAGCGGTGCCCAGCATAGCTAGAGAACTGACCACATTGTGCTGTCCTGCTTAGTGTGGTCAGTTTTAACTAGGAAAGCCGATGGACTGGTGGGAACACTAGGCATTTCACACAAAGGAAGCAACAGGAGACGTTCTCAGATAAGTACATGGTACAGCTGGCACAAATCAGGAATATGAAACGTTGGGGTAACGTATTCTTTAATTGCCATATAGCTCCTCATACATATGTTTGGGTGACAACGCTCACTTACATTATTATTATTATTATTATTATTATTAATGTTCTAGGTATTTATAAAGCGCCAACAATTTACACAGCATTTTACATATGTATATTTTACAATCACGTCAGTTCCTGCCCTCAAGGAGCTTAGTCTTAGATTCTTAACTCACATTCATGCATACAACACACTAGGGCCAGTTTGAACAGGAGCCAATTAACCTACCAGCATGTCTTTAGAGTGCCCAGAGGAAACCCACGCAGGCCCAAGGAGAACATGCAAATCCATGTAGGTAGTGCCGTGGCTGGGATTTGAACCAATTCCCCCCCCACGCTGCCAGGTGGAAGTGCTAACCACTTAGCCAGTGTGCTACCCCACGGAGGGGAAGCTGTTTCACATTAGGACAGGAAATGTTAAGTCTAGTGTCAGTTTCTCCTGTAGGCAGTAGTATAACTCAGATGTTTGGTTAATTATCCTCAAGCTGTGTCCTTCAGTGGACTACGAGAAAGTATTTTTATAATCTCCCAGCAACTATGTCAACAGCTCAGATTGAATAGTGCTTATCGACTCCTGTTAAATTTCTGGTCTTCTTTACAGCTGGGTCCAAATGTATCGGTTGGAATGGGAGTGACTATTGGCGCTGGAGTGCGGGTGCGAGAGTCTGTTATCTTACATGGTGCTACGCTGCAGGTGAGAGCAGAACCCCTGAAACCTGTATATCTAATCACACACGATGGTGTCTTCTATGGTAATCCTTGTTCAGAGTTGTCAATGATCCCATTTCTCTAGAATGCAGTACAGCTGGGCTCATTGATGAGGGTAAGTTGGTGGCCCATAACATCCAATCTGATGTTAAAGGCTGCTTTGGATCCTTTTCTCAACCCTCACCTTCTAGGATACATTTTAATATTCACTGGTCCGTCTAACTAAACATCCTAAGGGGTATGTGCTGTGCTTTTTTTGCACTAGGCCTTTGTTCTTTGTCTTCTAGGATACATGTGTCACACACAAGGCCCGTGTGCCGAATCTGGTCCACCAGGCAATTTCGGCCCACGCACCTCTCCTGCAGCTGCGGCACCCCCCTCGCCTCTGCTCCCACCTTTTTGTCTCTGTGGTCAGCAGAAAAGGAGAGGACAGAACCCCTCCACCAGATGCTGTGCTTCTCTGTGCAGCAGCTGAGAGGCTCGTCTCTTCCCCCTCCCCCCCCCGTCTCAACAGTGGGCAGCAGAGAGGAGTGGGTACGGTGTTCTTTTAGTGATGTGCAGTGTTTGTTTTTGCACCAAACGTATCTTTTGGAAATATGGCCAAAAAGTTCAACCCTCAGACCAGAACACATTTTCCCACATGCTTTTGGGAGACTTCAGATGTGGTTTTGCAAAATTTAAGCGGGCTTGGTTGGTTTTTCTTCGTTGGAAAAGGATTTCGTCTTCCCACTCTACCCCATAGCTCAGACATATGAAGAATGTGAGAGATTGTTGTCACATGTACCACACAGCCAGTACTTGCCAGATATTCCTGCAGCTCCCTTAAAGCGGAGTTCTACCCTAAAGTGGATCTTCCGCTCATCGGAACCCCCCCCCCCGGTGCCATAGTTGGCATCCTTCTTCAGGTATTTGCACCCACTTCGGGGCATAGACTTCCTCGGGAGTCTATGCTTCTTCCTGTCCCGCCGCACTGTCTGCTGGGACACACACGGGTCTCAGAGACAGCACGGGCCATTCCCATTGCGCTGCGCGATTCACGCATGCGCAGTAGGGAACTGGGAAGTGAAGCCGCTTCACTTCCTAATTCCCTCTCTGAGAACGGCGGCAGCAGTATTTATAGCTGCTGGCTTTTAATATTTTTATTTTTTTTCAGGTGGACTCCCTCTTTAATGTTGCTGTAGGCCTCTTGGCAGCATCCCTGACCAGTTTTCTTCTTGTCTTTTTTTCATCATTTTTGGATTTTTGTCCAGTTCTTGGTAATGTCACTGTTGTGCCATACTTTCTCCACTTGATGACTGTCTTCACTGTGTTCCATGGTATATCTAATGCCCTGGACATTCATGTTTGCATGTAATCTCGGTGCAGCAGCTAGGGGGAGCCAGAGGACTTTTGCAATGTCCCTAACATGACAAGCTTAATAGGACTTTTCCTTCATGTGTCTTTTGTTGCAGCCCCGTGCATTGAAAATTTTGATGAAAAGAGCCAGCATTTTCATATATAGCGTTTATTACTGTATAGTACACAGGGTGTCATACCTCAGAGGTATTCCTGACAGATTCAGTGGGTACATCTACCTGGTAAAGTTGTACATGTTTTACAGTGACAAGCAATATTCTACTGTGTCTGCAGGATCACAGCTGTGTATTGAACACCATCGTGGGCTGGGACAGCAGCATTGGACGCTGGGCTCGAGTGGAAGGGACGCCCAGTGACCCCAATCCTAACGACCCATATGCCAAAATTGACAGCGAAACCCTGTTCAGGGAAGGGAAGCTTACCCCCTCCATAACTATTCTAGGTAAGTGAAGACATATTTCTTATTTTTCAAAAAAGAAAATGGGAAAACAAAAAACAAAACCGCCTGTTTCTGCAAGCAACGTGATTTAGTTAATTGTAGGCTCACTATAGTGCGCCAGAGTTAAAGTGGTTCTAAAGGTGGAAGGTTTTACAACCTTTGTGCATTATGGTAAAAAGACTGGTGTCGGGGCTTTTCCCCTATTTTGGAGAGATTTGCCCTCACTTTTTGCTGTGTCTCTAGAGCAGGAAATGAGGGAAAGTTTTCCCAATGAGACATGGCAAAGAAAAAGAAAAATTTCACCAAAAAAGTGTCAAAATTGTAAAAATGACAGACAGTTTGGGACAAGTCTTTTATTAACAAAAAAATAAATAAAAAAAAATTGTTCCGCGATGTCCGTTTTTTTTTTTTTTTTTTTTTTTTTATCTTTGATCACAGCGTCCAACAACCCGAGAAGAATAAAACAAAAAAAACTGAAAAAACTCTGTCTCCATGGGAGGCTCCCGCTGACTGCAGGCTCTCTGCATTGACAGCTGTTATAAAGCTGAGGGTGATCCCACCACCTCTGACGTTGCATAATGTCAGAAGGGGCGGGGGTCATCCGTTTACATCACCGGGTGGCCCCAGCCTCAGATTTATAACGGCTGTCAATGCAGAAATCTTGCAGTCAGCGGGAGCCTCCCATGAGGCAGTTTTTTTTCTGTTTTTTTTTTTTTTTTTTTTTTCTCGGGTCATCGGATGCTGTGATCGAAGATGAATGGACATCGCGGGACACCTTTTATTTTGTATTAAAAGACTTCCCAAATTGTCTACTGTAATTTTTACCATTTTGAAACTTTTTTTTTTTTGGGGGGGAATGTGTAGGGGTACATTGTACCCGATACTCATTTACGGGGGGGGGGGCGGAATCTGGGGTTCCGCTTGTTAAAGGGGGCTTCCAGATTCCGATAAGCCCCCCCACCTGCAGACCCCCACAACCACCAGGCAAGGGTCGTGGGGATGAGGCCCTTATCCCCATCAGCTCCCACAGCCCCACTTACTTACCTGATCCTGAACCAGCAATGTGCAAGAGAGCGGCTGCTCTCTTGGCTCTCTGCCTCTTCATTGGCTGAGCCATTGGCTCTTGCTGCTGTCAATCACAGCCAGTGAAGAGGGAGTGGGGGAAGGACAGAGCCCCATTCTGTGTGTCTAATGGACAAATAGATTGGGGCTCGGGAACGAGCATGCACGAGTGCCTCCATAGCAAGTGGCTTGCTTTGGGGACATTCAGAGAATAGGAGCCAGAAAAACTGGTAGGGAACCTGAGAAGAGGAGGATCAGGGCTGCTCTGTGTAAAATCACTGTACAGAGCAGGAAAGTATAAGATGTATGTTTTTTTTTTTTTTTTTTTTTTTTTTTTTTTATTTAACATGACTATAAAGATGAACAATGGGCAATGACTGTCAATCAGAGGCAATTACTAATGCTGTCAAACATTGCCGCTCTAATAAAGTAAAAAACATGCTTAGTTTGCCTTAATCTAGATATATATTTTCCACCATTGCCTAGTTGAGTTAAAGAGTAATAATAATTAGGCCTCGTGCACACTGGAGGTTTTACGTTTTTACAGCAGCTGTTTTTTGGCTGTGGCTGTTTTTTTTTTTGTTTTTTGTTTTTTCCTACAGTCATTAAACTCTCCATGTTATCCTATGTGTCCATACACACATAGGCTCAGTTTTGAGCAGTTAAAAAAAAAAAAAAAAGAAAAAAAACCCCCCAAAACTAGTGGGTTCTGAGACTTTTTTTTTCAGCTGTAAAAACGCTCTAATGCTGATAAACGCTCAAAAACTTCGCTCACCAGCGTTTTTAACATTTTTGATCCATTGAAAAAAAACAAAAAAAAAAAATTCTTAAAACGCTAATAATTGCTTAAAAAAAAAAATAAAAAAAAAAAAACCCTATTGCAAAAACGTTGAAAAACTCACTGCAACGCTACTGACGTTTTTAGAATGTTGTTTTAACGTCCAACATGTGCATGAGGCCTTATTATTCATATAATGCCAGGGCAAATCAGGGGTTTAACCTTCCGAATCCTCACAGTTCTTTGAGATTCCCACCACTCAGCCCCACACAAACTTCCAAAGCCCCGATATTTCAATCAGGAACTAATAAACTTAGATTTTTGGACTATATTACGCTAGGCTGCTGTAGAGCTCCCTTTGTGCTCCTAAGCGGTTTGAAGAGCAATAGAGGCCCCCATTGCTGATCCCTTTCTTAAAATACCAGTTCCATGGCTGTCATTCTGAGTCACAGTCCACTAACAAGTATGCATATTAGAATTTCTTGTGTGTGTGTGTGTGATTGTAGTAAATCAAAATAGGGGAACAAGCAGGATTTTTTTTTTTAATGCAGAAGTCCCTTCTGCCCTAAAGATTACCTGCCCCTGCGCTGTGGATGCGCAGCTCAGTATAGAATTTTGGCAATGCTGAAGCTGAGGGAACACATGCATGGGAGTGACGTCATCCCCATCCCAGCCAATGAATGCGGCCAGTGTTCAATACACCGAAGCCGGCCGTGTGTAGATGTCAGCAGCTGGTGGGGAGCTCCGGGACGTCGCATTGCTGGAGTGTAGAGTTCAACTGTGTCCAACTTTCTACAGAGAGGGCACACCAGCCTAGTATATTATCTTTAGACACCATTTATTAAAAAAGGAAAGTAGGTCATTATACTCACAAACCAATAAAACGGACATGCTTTATTTGTTTTACTTTTATTATTACAGGTATTTATATAGTACTGTAAATTTACGCAGCTCTCTACATTTACTTGACATCAGTCCTTGCCCCCCCCCCACAGGGAGCTTACGCTCTAAGGAACTTACATTCATTCATTCATTCTTTCCTACATACATACATACATACATACATACATACATACATACATACATACATACATACATACATACATACATACATACATAC
Organism: Lithobates pipiens; assembly: GCF_037356315.1. Lineage (NCBI taxonomy): Eukaryota > Metazoa > Chordata > Amphibia > Anura > Ranidae > Lithobates > Lithobates pipiens. Next base: position 87,421,949 of record NW_027507784.1, on the reverse strand, counting down.
ACTGGGCCAGGATCCAATTAACCTACCAGCATGTCTTTGGAGTGTGGGAAGAAACCCTTGCAGGCACAGGGAGAATATGCAAACTCCAGGCAGATAGTGCAGATAGTGCCGTGATTGGGATTCGAGCGAGTGACACCTAGTTCTGCCATGCGGAAGTTCTAACCACTTAGTCACTGTGCTGTTCACCATTAATACCCAAATGCAAAACCGCCAGCACCACTATGCATGCAAGTTGTATGTTGGTGAAGATGCCACACAGGTCTGCAGATGCTGACATATTTTTGAGGGGGGGGGGGGGGGGGGGTACCCTCTTTATCGGAGCTCTGATGAAGAGCACACCCTCCCACGCAGCATGGTGTGGGGACCATGAATGAGTGGAATTGATTTGGATGGATCCATGCAATTTGTAATAAGGAGAATTTACCTAAGAAAATAAAATGTGCCCACCACTCCTGAGCGTGGGATGTTTAACTTAGTTTTGCTGCTCTATACCTGTTCTGAGATGACTTTGGGGGGATCATTTCTCAGGATAGGAGTGGAAAGGTGAATATTTGCCTTCCTTTTTTTTTTTTTTTTTATATAACAGATAAGGCCGGTCATACACTGTTCTAATCTCGGCCAGTTCAGCAGGACCTGGCCAAGATTCGAACTGTTAATGGGCAGGCTGAATGTACCAAGTCAAATCGATCAACTTGGGTACAACCAGCCTGCTGCATTCTTTTGTGATTATCGCTGACGGCTGCTATCCGCTTCACCTGAAGGTTCCCCTTCCTGACCAGACCATTTTTTGCGATACGGCACGGTGTTATTTTAACTGACAATTGCACAGTCATACAATGCTGTACCCAAATGCTGTAACCAAATAAAATTGACATCCTTTTTTCCCCACAAATAGAGCTTTATTTTTGGTGGTATTTTATCACCTCTGCGGTTTTTATTTTTGCGCTATAAACAAAAAAAGAGCGACAGTGTTTTAAAAAAAAAAAAAAATTTTTTTTCTAAGCTTTCTGCTATAAACCATATCCAATAAAAAAAAAAAATGTAAAAAATAAAATGACTTCATCAGTTTAGGCCAATATGTATTCAGCTACATATTTTTAGTAAAATAAAAGTCTCAATAAGTGATTATTGATTGGTTTGCTCAAAGGTTATAGCATCTACAAACTGAGATATATTTATGGAATTTTTTTTATTCGTTTTTTTTTTTTTTTTTATTAGTAATGGTGATCAGCAACTTATAGCGGGACTACAGCAGACAAATCAGACACTAAGTGACACTTTTTTTGGGGACCAGTGACATTATTACAGTGATCAGCTATAAAAAAAAATACACTATCACTGTACTAATGACACTGGCAGGGAAGAGGTTAAATGTGTTCCTAGCTAATGTTTCAGTGTAGTGTGGGAGGTGCTTTTTGGAAGACATGGATCAGTGTTTCTACTCTGGAGGAACACAGGAGCCATGCTTTCTTACTGACAGAACTGACGGACCGACAATTTTTGTTGGACAAAGGTTGGATGGCGGGCTTATAAATATTCCGCAGACAACGGTCTGTTGTCAGCTTTTCCATTCCTGTGTATGCAAGTCTGTCAGACAAAAGTCCAAAGTACAAACACGCATGCTCGGAATCCGTGCTCACTAAACAACATTAGCAGAAGGTGCCCAAAGGGTGGCGCTAAAGAGCTGAAAAGCCACATAGTATGTTACTACATTTGTGTTTGTTGGCCGACAATTGTGTGCCGTTTGTATGCAAGACAAGTTCCTGGCCAACGCCCTTCGGACAAAAGTCTGATGTTTTGTCTGCCGAAAATCAGATTTTGTGTACAAGGCTTTATGCCAGGGATATGCAATTAGCAGACCTCCAGCTGTTGCAAAACTACAAGTCCCATCATGCCTTTTGCGTTTCATGCTTCTGCCTGTCAGTCTTGCTATGCTTCATGGGACTTGTAGTTTTGCAACAGCTGGGGGGGTCCCCTAATTGCATATCCCTGATTTATTTGCACATGTTGAAGCAGCAGTTTCTATAATGCGGTTCCAAGTGCTAGCACACCTCATTCATCAATAAATTCATCTTCTCATTGGTGTTCTAATCCGTTTTTGTCTTGCAGGTTGTAACGTGTCCATCCCCGCAGAAGTTGTCATATTAAACTCCATCGTCCTGCCGCACAAGGAGCTGAGCCGCAGCTTCAAGAATCAGATTATTCTATAATTGGGGGAGGGGGGGGGGGGGGGCCGATGCCAGAATTTTTCCACTCGCAGGGGGCCGATGCCAGAATTTTTCCACTCGCAGGGGGCCGGGAGAACTGTCTGTGTTCCGGGTCAGAAAATAAATGGTCCCCTGTAGCCGCTTTACTGAGATTTGTATAATAGCAGGAAGAAGTGACATGGACGTCGGACCTGCTCGAGTTTTCTCAGCCTTTAGGCACAGGGCCCCCCCCCCCCCCTGGAGCCCCCCCAACACATCAGGACTGCCACCGAGAGATTATGTACAGAGCTGGAGGCGGCTCACTGACAGCTTATTAACCCCCAGGGCGTTCTTTCCATCGTGATAACAATCTCGTGTACTGGACGTCTACACGGCTGCAGGCGCGGTCGCGCACCCTGCAGAATTTATTAAAAGTCAAGTTTTGAGAAGTCTCTCGTACCCTTTCCTGACCTCTTCCTCTATAGCTACAAGACTTTACTGTAGATGGCAATGTACGCTTTTAACGCCAGTGTATCGGTTGCAGATATGAGGAGCGGTCATGCTGGTCCAGTGGAGCTGTTTGTAGAATGTGGAGGTGATGAGATTAGAGCACACAATTGTTACGGTTCTTCCACCACTGCACACATAGCTGGGGGGGGACCAGCGGCTGCTGTTATTAGTTTACAGAGAAAAATGGAAACAGCTTTCAACAAGGAGAAAGTTCTGGAAGAAAAGGGTCACCGGGCAGAACATACATCACAATTCTAAATTAATAAATATCTGCCACTAGGCACCATTTGTATTGTGTTTTAATGTGGAACTACATTCACAAAAAAAAAAAGAAAGGAAAAACAGGTAAAAGTCCAAAAAAGTCATTTATTTCAAATGCTTATTTGCAGCATTCTTTCTTTCTATAAATATTTTTTTAGTCCCCTACAATGCACTTCTTAACCACTTAAGCCCCGGACCAATTTGCAGCCAAAGAACCAAACCCCTTTTTGCGATTCGGCACGGTGTCGCTTTAACTGACAATTGCGCGGTTGTGCGACGTGGCTCCCAAACAAAATTGGCATCCTTTTTTCATTTTATTTTTTTTATTTTTTCCCCCGACAAATAGAGCTTTCTTTTGGTGGTATTTGATCCCCTCTTTGGTTTTTATTTTTTGCGCTATAAACAAAAATAAAGCGACAATTTAGAAAAAATGCAATTTTTTTTACTTATTGCTTTAATAAATATCCCCCAAAAATATATATATAAAAAAAGTTTTTCCCTCAGTTATCAGTAGGCCGATACGTATTCTTCTACATATTTTTGGTAAAATAAATTGCAATTAGCGATTATTGATTGGTTTGCGCAAAAGTTGCGTTTACAAAATAGGGGATAGTTTTATAGCATTTTTATTTAAAAAAAAAAAATATATATATATATATATATATATATAATTTTTTTTTACACTAGTAATGGCGGCAATCAGCGATTTTTTTTTTTTTTTTTTTAATTTATTGTGACTGTGACATTACGGCGGACACATCGGACATTTGTTGAGACCATTGTCATTTATACAGCAATCAGTGCAATTTAAATGCACTGATTGCTGTGTAAATGGCAGTGAAGGAGTTAACTACTAGGGGGCGGGGAGGGGGTGGGGGCGTGCGTGCGTGCGTGCGTCTTGGCGTCACTGATTGTCTGTCTGTTCCCTGTTACAGGGAACAATCAGTGACAGCCTCACAAGGAAGCACGGGGAGAGGTTTGTTTACACATAGCTCTCCCTGTTCTTCAGCTCTGTGACCCGATCACGGGACACCAGCAGCGATTGAGTCACGGAACTCAGGACTGGGCACTTAAACAGCCACGTACAGGTACGTGATTGTGCCATTCTGCCGACGTATATGTACAGGAGGCAGTCCTTAAGCGGTTAAAGCAGAGCTTTACCCATAACAACTTGGTAATAAAATAGTGTTCTTTAGCAAAGAACATGCATTCCACATGAATAATTATGCTATTTATATTAGTGTGTGCTGTAAATTGAATCCAGCATAGTTCCGGTTTCTTCTTGCTGGAGGCTGACATTTTGCTGAAGCCCAAAGCACCTGAGCAGCAGTAAATGTTTAGGCTGCCGGTAGATTAGCCTCTAGTGGCTCTGATTTTTGGCACAGTGCCTAAAATTAGAAGGCAACTGAGCATGTGCAGAGCAGGGTGAGACAGTGGGGGTTGATTTACTAAAGGAAAAAAAAGACTGTGCACTTTTGGACCCTGCAGTTGCTCCAGCGCTTAAAGCGGTAGTAAACCCGCACATTTTTTTTTTTTTTTTTAACCTGCAAAGCAAAAGGCATAATGAGCTAGTATGCACCGCATACTAGCTCATTATGAAATACTTACCTTAGAACGAGGCCCCAACATCTGGCCCGATCCACGCCGAGGGAACTGACATGCTCCCTCGGCGTTTCTTCGGGGTATCGCGGCTCCGGCGCTGTGAGTGGCTGGAGCCGCAATATCGTCACTCCCGCGCATGCGCGCGGGAGATTTCAGTCCGGCCGCTCGGCTGCTGCCGGATTTTGACGGCGAGAAACCCCTTGTGCGCATGCGCCGCTGCAGTCAGCGGCGCATACCGAGGGGAATATCTCCTAAACCGTACAGGTTTAGGAGATATTTTTTTTACCTACAGGTAAGCCTTATTATAGGCTTTCCTGTAGGTAAAAGTTAAAAATGTGGGTATACAACCACTTTAATAAATAAGCAGAAGCTCTGCTGACTTCCATCATCCAATCGTGTGCAAGCAAAAATACGTTTTTTTTTCTTTGCAAAAAATACTCAATCACCTGCAAAGTGAAGCCTTACCTCGTTTACTAAGCTCTGGAGCAACTGCAAAGTGCATAGTCTATTTTCCTTTAGTAAATCGACCCCAATGTATTTCTGGATTTTAAGACGGCATAGACCATTATTGTTATTTTTTTTTAATAGCTAAAAGGGGCCAGCCTGTCATGCAGCAGGACTTGGTTTTCTAATTTCAAGTTGACACTCCAAAAAGTGGCAACTCCCTAGCACAGCCCCATCCTTCCTTGCACATCATACCTCTCCCCTCTTTTAGGAGCGTCTAATTGCGCTCTGTGCTGGCCCAGCTCCTTCTCCTTGCATATCTTTTGTATGTAGTTGCCAGGGAAGGAAAGAACATCATTTAGGTCTGCTGACATCACATCCAAGATAGCGGGGCAGGCTCAGGCTTTTTGATGTCTACACGACGGAAGCGCTTACAAGTAAGTAACATACTTAAAATACATTACATGCACACATAATCTTATAGGAATACTATTGTTGAAAAGAATGGTCCGGCAATAGCGGCTCTTTAACCAGTGGTGGACACTGTGCATACAACACATGTGAAAATAGACAGGGCGTATGTAGTATGTCCTATCCTTCTGCCCCTCACATTTGCTGGCAATTCTAAGCTGTCAAAATGACAGCCGGTAGTTGCTGTATGAATACAACAGCTATAAATACCGCTGCTGCCAAAATAAAAACCGCATTTTAGCTTGTACGTGATTGGATGAAAAAATCAGCAGAGCTTCCACTCATTTCAGATCTACCCTTTACATTTAGAGCGACTGCACTTCCAGTGCAAAGTGGATTTGCCTTTCGTAAATAACCCCCAGTGTATATAAAACGTTGTTTAGACACTAGATACAGACAACCCATTTTTTCCTTGCATGTCCCCCTCACATCTACAGCGACTTTACTTCCAAGTGCAAAGTGGATTTTCCTTTTAGTAAATAACCCCCACCATGTCAAAGTATCAGTGTTACTTTTGAATGTACTTTGGATTAATCTGTAGATGTGATGAGCTTCGATCTGCATATTATCTCAGTTAAAGTGGTTGTAAACTCTCCCCCACAACTTTGTCCCATGTAAATCAGCATAAAACACCCTAATGAACGCTGCTTGTAGATATCTCCTTACTTGCTTAGTATTGTTGTAATCCTTTGTTGTTCTGTAGAATGAAGTCACTGAGCATGCCCAGATCTCCCCTGATTTACGGCACACTCTCTATGTGCTTATCTATCTGTTATCAGGACTTCCTATGGCACAACACTGATATCCCAGGAGGCTGCTAATCACTCGGAGCTTCCTCCTACACCCCATGTGACATGACATACACTGTAAACCAGGCCATTACTGCAGTCTTATCAGCTGAAGCTGATAAGACTGACAAAGGGAAATATGAGACATCGGCACAAGTAAATACTATGAAATAAAACAAGTCAGCTATGACCAGGGAAGCAGGGTTGCCATAGAAACGTTGAATTGAGAAGGAGGCTTGGTTAACAGTACAGGAAGTGCTCAATGTAAGGGCAAAAATACACCACTGTGGACTCAGAAAACAATACTTAAGATGGTGCTGCCTAACCCCTGGAAACAAGTTTTTTTTTAAAGTTTCTTTAAACAGTGAGTAATATGCAATTTGGGCTGGATTACAGTGGCTATAGTCTGATAATTATTTATTATAATGGACTAAATGAAGAGAAGCATCAGAGTGGGAGAGATTACTTCCTCTTTAAAGCAACCTGACAAGTGGGGAAAAAAAATAAACAATTGAATTTGTTCCTATTTGACCCCTTATTAACTTATAATTTAGTCTAATCATCCCTAATTAGCGCCACCTTCCCCGTTTCCCCTTAAATATTATTTTTCTACAGATTTTTTATATTTTTTTTGTTTATTTCTCTTTTTCTTGGCATTGACATTTGACTAATTCTTATTTGTTTTCTAAATCCATAATATTTTATTTTATTTTTTTAATGTAGAACTGGAGGCAAAATTGTATTTTCTATTCTATAGAGCAAGGGAGTGTTATAACCCCTGTCAGGAATCCCAGTTAGTGACCAGAACTAGTGTCCCCATTTGAAGATTTCCCCTCTATTAAGAAAACTCAAAATTATATAGCATTTTCTTTTACTTTCGGTGATAATGGTAAACGGGACAATTAGGGAGGGCGTATCTCCCAAAAGGGGGCACAGAGGGGAATAAAAACCTGACAGGTGTTCTAATCCCTATATCCAAAACCTAAAAAAGATATACTTTAACATTGCTTTCAAAAATTGCAAAATTAGAAAACTTTTATTTGTATATAACTTTGCAAGGCTTTGTACCGGAATTATAATGCCATTTTAAACATGAGAAATTACAGAATAAACCTTATAATTTTCCCAGGGTACCCTGGAGACACCTTACCTACAAGTCTAATTATTTTTAACCTTAGCCCAAAACACGGATGTCCTCGCTGTCCCCTGTGGTTGATATTGCACTCTTCACCTATAGATGTCACCTGGCTGCCTGCCGCATATAATCCTTGTGAATGGACCATTCTTCACTGGGCAGTCCCCCTCTGGGATCCCTCCCTCCTCTTCCACCTGGCTGGGTGATGATTTTCCCTTTTTCTCAGGGATATGCAATTAGCGGACTTCCAGCTGTTGCAGAACTACAAGTCCCATGAGGCATAGCAAGGCTCTGACAGCCATAAGAATGACACCCAGAGGCAGAGGCATGATGGGACTTGTAGTTTTGCAACAGCTCGAGGTCCGCTAATTGCATATACCTCCTATATGGGGTTCTTGGGTCTTTTACTGCATTTAGCAACTGTTCCTCTTCAAGTGACAGGGCCACCACTGGCTTTTTTTTCTGTTCACATTTTAAAACTGTTCTTGACAGATGGCTGTTTGACTCTCTGCTTATGTGTGCTTCTGCTGTCAACCGTTTGTTACGGTCCATTTCCCCCTCCCCCCCCGTGGGTATGTTGATGCCATTTTTGTTGCCCACTTCTCGATTTACTGCTTATGGTCTTCCCATGGTCTAAAAAAAGCATTCCTGTCTCTTATACTGTACAATTAAAATAATAGAGAATTTACAAGCATGTCAAATTTCCCATCTGTGATCCCCTTACTGCTAAAATAACTCATGGAGTTACAAGCTTTTGCCAGTGTCCCATCTCCTGAAGGCAAAAGCCTCAAACAAATGGTCTAAGATACTCCACTCCACATCTCTGCGTTACTTGCTCCTAACCTGACCCCTGTTATCTGCATTGCTCCTGAACGGACTCCTGCTCTCTCTGCATTACCTACTCCTGCCCTGCCCCCTGCCTTATTTGCGTTACTCCTGACCTGACCCATACTCTCTCTGCATTACCTACTCCTGACCTGACCCCTGCTCTGTCTGCGTTACCTATTCCCAACATGACCCATGCTCTCTCTGCATTACCTACTCCCGACCTGACCCATGCCCTATTTGCATTCCTCCTGACCTGACCCATGCTCTCTCTGAGTTACCTACTCCGGACCTTACCCTGCTCTCTCTGCGTTACCTACTCCTGACCTGAACCCTGCTCTCTCTGCGTTACCTAATCCTGACCTGAACCCTGCTCTCTCTGCGTTACCTAATCCTGACCTGAACCCCTGCTCTCTCTGCGTTACCTACTCCTGACCTGACCCATGCCCTATTTGCGTTCCTCCTGACCTGACCCATGCTCTCTCTGCGTTACCTACTCCGGACCTTACCCTGCTCTCTCTGCGTTACCTACTCCCGACCTGACCCATGCCCTATTTGCGTTCCTCCTGACCTGACCCATGCCCTATTTGCGTTCCTCCTGACCTGACCCATGCTCTCTCTGCGTTACCTGCTCCGGACCTTACCCTGCTCTCTCTGCGTTACCTACTCCCGACCTGACCCATGCCCTATTTGCATTCCTCCTGACCTGACCCATGCCCTTTTTGCGTTCCTCCTGACCTGACCCATGCTCTCTCTGAGTTACCTACTCCGGACCTTACCCTGCTCTCTCTGCGTTACCTACTCCTGACCTCACCCATGCTCTCTCTGCGTTACCTACTCCTGACCTGACCCATGCCCTATTTGCGGTCCTCCTGACCTGACCCATGCTCTCTCTGCGTTACCTACTCCGGACCTTACCCTGCTCTCTCTGCGTTAGCTACTCTGGACGTGAACCCTGCTCTCTGCGTTACCTACTCCCGACCTGACCCCTGCTCTGTCTGCGTTACCTACTTCTGACCTGAACCCTGCCCTCTCTGCATTGCCTACTCCTGACCTCATCCATGCTCTCTCTGCATTGCCTACTCCGGACATGACCCCTGCTCTCTCTGCTGGCAGTTTAATATTATTTGTTTAAGGCATTGCTAGTGTTGAGCATGTAGGAAAAAAAAAAAAAAACATGATTCAGCACATACACTAATGTGCTGTAAATCACTTACCGCTGCATTAAACAAGGACACTCCTGCAGCAGATGTTTTGTTCTGGAGCAATTGCTTGGCAAATTGAACTTTATGTGTACAGAGCCATATATGCACTAGGTGGCGATGTTCTATAAGCTTATATAGGCATGGTGGTTCCTCAATAACTGCAAGCTGGCTATGCCATACAAAGTCTATTGTACGTTTTATAAAATCCTTGTTTTAGCTTCACATTGTTCTGCTCTGGTAGTTTCCTTAACCTGCAGGCAGCAGAGACAACTGGTAGTATGTTATAAAATGTCTGATCTCCTGAATAATCCTCTTCACTATTAATGGCCTGTTTTGTATAAGAGAATTTACAGTTTTAGTAATATATGGTTTCTTCTGGGCTGAATCAGTTGCTGCCTACTTATATCCCTGGAGTAGGGGGGTTCCATAGGTTTTTTTTTTTTTTTTTTTGTTTGTTTTTGGTTCTGCCACCCCTGGCCCATGGACTTTTACTTTTCAACCCCCTGCTCATGTTACTGTCTCATGGCCCCTGCTGAAACTGCAATAATAAAAGCCATTGGGTCTGCTAGCCCTATCTTGACTTAAAAGGGCACGTTCACCTTTTTTCACTAAATTCCAGCTGCCCTATGTGCCAATATAGCATTAATGTACTTCTTGTGCAAAAAAAAAAAAACAGCTTTCCATTAATTCTACACAGGATTACCTTCATAACTGTTTAAACACACTGCTCGATTACTTCTGCCTTACTTCCTGGTCAGACTGTAGGACATGACACAGGAAGGAGTTGACCAGCTGACCTCATTAGCGCGCGCGCGCGCGCACACACACACACACACACACTGCATCATCCACTCTCAGTTAGTCAACTCCTTCCTGTGTCATGACCTGAAGTCTGACCAAGAAATAAATGAGCAGTGTGTTTAAACAGCTATGAAGAGTGTTGGGTAAGCCGGTGTAAAATGAATTGAAAGCATTTTTATTTTGATATTAATGCTATATTTAGGAGCTGGAATTTAGAAGGAAGAACAATTTTCACACACTTCCTTCCTAGTGATTTAGCAGTGACAATGCTGATAGCGATGACTCCTGTAGCATCTTCTCCTGCTGTAGTAGAAGCAGACACAAACTACTGAAGGGTGACAATGCTGCTCTGGCTTCTGAACAGTGCTGGATTGTTGCCACACCCTCACAGGAAGCTACATTAGGTGGACTTGACTGGCAGGATGAACAGGTATTTGAGACTTTTTGGGGGCAGGGGTTGGGTTGCGTTGCGTTAAAATGCAGGTGTGTAGCATCACATTTTTTTTGTACAAAGCATAACGTTGTAGTGAATCAAGAATGATGATGCCTGCCCTTTTAAAAAGATTTAAAGTGATTATAAAATATCACCTTGTAAAACAACCCCTTCAGTTTAAACTAGAAATGAAAGGCAAAGCATTTTTGTACGGATATAAAAACATTATAAAACACCCCCCTTTTCTTTTTTTTTTTTCTTTTTTTTTTACAAGTTATAACATTCCCTCTGTTCTCAGCTGCATAGGAAAGGGGGAGGGAGAAGTAGCTGCACGCCGAGCTTCCCAGTGAATGGCTGTGCAAGAGGGGGGGAGTGCCATGACACGTCTGGTTATTGGAGGAGATTAGGCCGAGTTCCCAGCATAGCTAGAGAACTGACCACGCTGTGCTCTCCCTTAGTGTGATCAGTTTTTGAAAGGAAAGCAGAGCGACTGGCAGGAACACCAGGGATTTCACATAAAAGGAAGCAATACAAAGAGAACAGGTGACTTTCTCATACAAGTACATGGTACAGCAGGCACATATCAGGAAAATGAAGTGTTGGGGTAATAAACACTTTAAAGGGTTTGTAACCCTAAAATTATGCTTTGCTGCCTACCACCCTATTTTAAGCTGCCATTCTGCACTGTATAATTGTTTGTTAGAATCCAAGCCTCTAAATATCTTTTTTTGTGCTGTATCTTCAGGCCGGTCACGTGACTCCCGTCCGCTCTAATACTCCGATCCAGGGCTACAGCAGGAGGAGCCAAGTTCTCCCTCTGACATCAGCCAGGGAGGTTACGTGACCGTCGAGCTGGTCGCTTGGCCCCTCCTGCTGTCGCTCTGGATCGGAGTATCAGAGCAGCCAGGGTCATGTGACTGACCTGAAGATACAACACAAAAAAAGAAAAAAGGGTATTTAGAGGCTTAGTTTCTAACACCTATATAGTGCAGGATGGCAGCTTTTTGTTTTCAATTGTACTTTTTTTTTTTTTTTTAACTATCTGCAGGGGGGTTTGTGACAGGCACAGACTCCTAAGCTGACAGGCAGGGAGGGAGGGGGGAGAGCAGAGAGGAGAAACAACAGATGGCGAAGGGACATAAACTGACCACAGTGTCAAGGCTCAGAAGTCATGATAAACTGTGGTCAGAAACAGATATTTTACAGTTTCCAGAGGGGCAGGTTAGACAGCACAAGCACTGTTTAACCTGCTATAAGGAATAAGGGGGTCTTATATATGATGGTGTATTGTTGTATGTAAAAAGATGGTGAGGGTGCAGTGCTTATTACATCAATGGTGTCAACAATGTGATTATGAAGATGGAACCTCTTATTTAAGATCATCCAGCAAATGCACCAGAAAACACCAAACTTGTTATCTATAAGGCAGTAATAATCTGCCATACAATTTGCTAAGATCAATCACACAGAAAAATGTAAATACCAGTTACAGCCCAACACCAGACTTTTTTTTAAACTTCTCTATAAATAGTTAAAATGTCTGCAGGAGGTTTGTCTGTTACCCCCCATAGAGAGATTTTCCCTTACTTCCATGTGATGCCTGTACAAAAAGGTGTTTGGGGGGAGTGTAGGAAGTAAGTAAATCTTTCAATAGGAGCACAGACAGCAACAGTTATGAACTGCCCAATCTCACCCACCCCACTGGTGTTTCGCTTGGTGAGAAAAATCGGGGACTTGGGATTACTCTAAGCCCTGGTTCACACTACTGCGACTTCTGCAACCTGTGACACAGGATGCTAAACAAGAAAAAACACATTCATTTCAATGGGTGCCATCTTAATTGCTGCAACTCAAGTCGGCGGCAAAAAAAAAAAAAAAAAGTCGTGCATCTATATCATTTTTCAATTTTTGAATAAGCCTAACCTCCATAGTACAAAATCAGTGATCAAGATAAAACGAAGGAGGAGTTGAGCCCATATCCATTTATTGTGGAGTTTTTTGTAGTATTGCATATTTGTGGAGGGCTCCCCCATCAATTTGGAAGACATACAGGCCTTGTAGAATTCTGTTGTGTGTTTTTTTTTTTTTTTTTTTATATGTACTACCTGTCCTACTTCTCTGCCTCTTTGGTGTGACACATGTGCCATAAACTGCAATGCTAAAAATCACAAATGTCACAAGGTAGTCGTATTTTTCGACTTTAGAGGGATTTTATTTTTGAAGCCAGTCGCAAAACATTAAAATTTGCATCAAGTCGCAATGCAAGGTTGCTCTGGAAGACACCCGACTTTTGGGTCGCAGCAGTGTGAACCGAGCCCTAGGGGCAATAATGAGCACAAAAGTGGTTGAAGCTGTCCTGTATTGTACATTGCCTCAATTCCAAAATTTTAGAAATGAGCCAAATCATTACCTGGGCCTATTGAGAAGAGGAAAGAGCAGTGTATATCTCGTGCACGGCTAACATAATAGCACCAAGCATTGCAATGGACCGGCAGGACACGCCCCCCTCCCCCCGTTCTCAAGCCAACCCAAGCCATGTCAGCTTGGAAGAAATTACAGTGAAAGAAACTTCTACTGGAAAAATAATCAGAGTTCATTTTACAAAATTGACACACAAATAAAGTACACAGAGAAGGACCTACACACCAAATACAAGAGCAGTGACACATTGCGGTGAACAGGCTCAATATAGACAACACAAAACAGTCATGTGATTCATAAGTGCACAGTGATTCGGTATTGTTTTGAGGAGGCCACGCCCCCATTTTAGTTGTTTGGGGAAGTGAAAAATCTTCCCGGTTTCTTTATCAGATCACTTTTGCTGGCAGACTCTGTTCTGTACACAGGAAACACAGAAAAAAGGATTAAGGTGGGTTATCATTCTACATTTTCCTGAAAGTAATTTTTATACATTTCTCATTTTTACTTGCTGTGCCATAGTCACTTTATATGAGGACAATGCTCACTCTAGTGGTTATGTGTATGTATACAAGTGGATTTATAAATGCTCCCTCTAGTGGTCATGTGTATGTATACAGGTGGATTTATAAATGCTCCCTCTAGTGGTCATGTGTATGTATACAGGTGGATTTATAAATGCTCCCTCTAGTGGTCATGTGTATGTATACAGGTGGATTTATAAATGCTCCCTCTTGTGGTCATGTGGATTTATAAATGCTCCCGCTAGTGCAGGGATGTCAAACGCAATTTCATCACGGGCCACCTCGGCATTACAGTTGCCCTCAAAGGGCTGGTTGTATCTGTAAGACTAGATGTCCAGAGTAGACCCCCCCCCCTTACATCAGATGTCAAGAAGCCCCCACCATCAGAAATCAAGAATCCTCCACCCTCACTTACATCACAGTGCACCCCTTTACCTTGCAGTGCTGTTGGGAAGAAGCTAGGAAGCAGATAATGCAGGGTCTGGGAGAGGAGGACCAGGGGAGGCAGAGACGAGGGGGTGCTACGGCTGCTTAGAGAGCTACAGGATCTATTGAAGTTCTGTCCTCTCTGCTGCAGACTGCTGAGATGGGGGGGTAGAAATTATCTTCTCCACAGAGGCACAGGATCTGGTGGAAGAGTTCTGTCCTCCTCTCAGCTGCAGTAGAGAGGGGGCCACCACATAAAATGGCCTGGGGGGCGAGATTCAGCCCGCTGGCCTTGTACATGAAACATGCACTCTAGTGGCCCTGTGTATATTGAGCAATCTAAAACAAAATCTGTCCTGCATTGCTTTGCTGTAGAGATGTGTGCTAAAACTGAACATCAGGCAAATGGATAAGCACAAAGGGTAAATACATTAGTACCCTGCTGTTTACTTCTAGATGTATACATGTTATGTGTACTACAACAATATGTTTCCTTCCTTGTATATGAAAACATTTAATAAAAATGATTTTGGAATAAAAAAAAAAAAAATACATCTATGTGAATATGGTACTTGCCAAAAGATTTACATTTCAGTTCAGCCAGTCCTGTGATCCAGGCTTTGGAGACACGCCCTTTAATATTAATAGAGTGTGTGAAGAATACCACTTATATTGAAGGTTAGTAGGAATAATATTTTCTTTACGGTTAGTGGTTACTTATCTAAGGGGCAAGAGGTGAGACTCAACTGAGGCCATGTAGTTGGTTCTGCTAAGTAACATTGGCCCCAGCCCTATGCAGACAACATCAGACAGGAGCTCAACCCACCACTGCTCAAGGAGCTTCTGGAGGAACCCTGGCAGAGAATGGCTGACCTAAGTGGTAGATGCTAGTGAATCTAGATCCGTGAATGGGTCCAGACAGGAGATCAATCCACCGCTGCTCAAGGAACTTCTGGAGAAACCCTGGCTGAGAATGGCTGACCTAGAAGATGGATGAGGGTGAATCTAGACCCATGAATAAGTCTTGACAGGAGCTCAATCTACCACTGCCCAAGGAACTTCTGGAGGAAACCCCAGTTGAGAATGTTTGATCTAAGGGACGGCCACTGGTGAATGTAGACCCATCTGCTTGCAGTAAATCTGATCCTCCTATATGTTGTACATAATTCAAGAATGCAAGGATATTACTTACAGATACGGCGAGGAGACTCTGGGTTTCAATGGAGCAGCCGGCCCAGAGTTAAGCTCAGGAGATGTCAACGGACGAAACAGACGCTCTGATTGAAGAAGAAAAAAAAAAAACACACAAAAAAAAAAAAAAAAAAAGAAGAAGACGACGACAAAATCACACTCTGCATTACCATAAAATATCACTTTTTAAAACAATTCCACAGCTGCCAATGTTCTTGATATTCTTTCTCCACTAATGGCACAATGGAGACCCTGGCCTGTGTCAGAAATAATGAATACGCTACACAATATTCTTCCCACTGTGGTGTATCGCTAATCTTATTCAAACACTATGACCATCTCACCATGTGAGCAATTATATTTTATCATAACAGAAATATCATATGTCCATCAAGTATTCATAATCCTGAAATGTCTATTAAGCTGAACAGTCTTAAAGATTGTAAAATTAACTTTGTGACGATCCCACATGTTTACTCCATGGAATTCTGAGACACGTAGTCACTATACCCTGTGAGTAGGCACTGCTGTGTCATACATTTCACAGATCCCACCTTCTGATCTACAGAGGAGGTGAGGAGTTTAAAGAGGCGGAGTCAGTACAGGAATCACCGATTGCAGGGAAGGTATCATGGGCTATGTAGTCCTTAGAAATGGAGAAGAAGCCACAAAGCATTGTGGAAGAGGATGGCCACCAGACACTCACAACATGAAAGGAGATTTTCCAGTGAGCTTATTATTGGATTGTCAAATATACTATTGTTTGTATTGTTATTTCAATGATGATATTATAAAGTGAAAGTGTGAGCTGTGACCATAGAGCTCTTTTAAGTGTTTTTATATGTGTATTTTGAGAACTTAATAAGGATTCACAATTATGGATATTCAATGGACACGTGAAATTTCCATTATGATAAATATTCTAATATATTTCCGACATGGGAGATGTTCTTGAGCGAGATATCTCGTAGTCTTCGAATAAATATTCTCTCTCCACACAGACTGAAGATACCAGTTCTGACAGCTGCTGGGAAACCTTTTTACGTCTTTATTATCAGGAGGGGACTGGAGACATTTACAGGGAACCATTTTAAAAAGGGGGACTAGATTGCCTTTGATCAATTTAAATAAATAATTCTTTCCAAAAGTTTACAAGTTTATAACCTAATATTTTACTTTATATGTTCTCTGCAATAATACAAGCCTAACAAAAAAAAACAAACGCATTTATATTGCAGCCTTTTTTTCAACAGAACGAGCTTTTCTGCAGATGCACCAGGGGTACGCAACCTTTTGTAGCGCCCTTGAGTTTAGTCAGGGAGCGCCTCACAAATTTACTTGCCAAGAGTAGTTATCTTGGTCGACTGGTAGGGATCTATTGATTTCTCCCTAAGCTTGACCTTGTTGCACTTTTCTACCCATTAGGTGAGGTCAGGTGATCGGTGTTCTGTGCCACCTGGACAGCTGTCTGGGTTGACGTGCGTCTGCCCCAGGCTGCTAGGCTGGAGCTTGGGCCTATTCCAGGGGCAGCTAGCTGCCAGGCTGTATGAGGGCCTAACCAGAAGTAAGAGGATAGCACAGGGTTGGGACTGTAGCTTGCAGTCCAAGCAGAAGTGACGGGTTCTGCCGGCTGGAGAACCTGTCAGTGGGCGGAGATAGAAGAGAAGCCGTTGCCACGAAGGGACCAACTACCTTTACCAGGGACCACAGGGAACGTTTATTTATGAAAAACCTTTACCCCAAAAAGGGAAGAAAACTGCTATATCTGCTTTTAAAGTGTGAGTTGGAGTTTGGCTTCAATTTGTTAGTGTATCTGCTAGTACAAATAAAAAATGAATAAAAATGGCTTGGAGACCCTCCGTAATCCATGCCAGACCCTTATCCGAGCATGCAGCCTGGGTGTGTTGGGGGGGGGGGGGGGGGCTGAGGCTTATCCCGGGGACATCTGGCTGCTAGGCCGTCTGAGGGCCTATCCAGAAGCAAGAGAGAAGTGCGCAGGGTTTGGATTGTGGCTTGCTGTCGAGCCAGAAGTGACTGTTCGGAGGCCAGAGAACCTGTCATGGTCGGAGGTAGAGGGGAATCGGTCGCCACTAAGGGACTAGTGAGTAGCTGAAGCAAGTACCAGAGCAGTAGTCTAACCAGAGATGGTGAAGAATTGGGAAACTTCAGCAGGTATCAAGCCAGGGACCCAGGCAGCAG